>NC_044307.1:63266636-63884136 GCF_007474595.2 Lynx canadensis
ATGTAATGAGCATTTATAAATCCATAACAAAAGTCAAACATCATAAAATAAATAATTTAAGTACATACTCATTTTCTAAAAAAAATACAATAAGCAAAAATATTTTTGTCTCACT
The DNA here is from genome assembly GCF_007474595.2 of Lynx canadensis. NCBI lineage: Eukaryota > Metazoa > Chordata > Mammalia > Carnivora > Felidae > Lynx > Lynx canadensis. The sequence continues at coordinate 63,266,752 of NC_044307.1, forward strand.
AGCAACTAAATAAATTATACCACTAATGAGATTATTATTCCACCTGCAAATTAGGAGAGTTTTGTGTTTTTTTTTTTTTAATTCAACAAGGGGTCTAGGAAAGGGACTCTCATCTATTATTCCCAATTTCTACAAATTATGGATGATACTATGTGAATAGGTGTCAAAGGCCTTAAAAATTTGTCTATTCCTTGATCCAAAATTCCGCTTCTAGTAATTTGCCCAAAGAAAAGAAGTTATCAAGTGGGACAAAATGGAAATTTTATCTCATGGCCATATCTTGGACAGTACAACAGCAAGCAGCCTCATGTACACAGGACACTAAACTTATTCTCATGACAGATATAAGCAATAATGATTACCTTCCTCTGACTCCATTACTTTAACCTTCTGGTGGCATGCTTTCAAACCTTTTAAATTGGGTTGGATCACTATCACAGCTTGAACATATTATTCCTAACACTTCATTTTCTTGAGTTCATTCCTAAATAGCACACAGAACATCCAGAAAACAACAGATGTGACCTACTACCAAGCTCATGATTCAAAAGAAAAGTCAAAAGACAATAACAAAATCCAGAGGTAACAGAAAAAAAAATATTAACTACATAGCAACTTTAAATGTCTGCATCACACAAAAAATTAATAAACTACTGAAGAGACAAATGAAAGATCGGGAAAATATATTTGTCACATATATGTCTAAGACCAAATATTCTTAATATTCAGAAAGATCTTACAGATCCATATTAAAGATCAAATCTCCAATAAAAAATAGGCAAAAGACATTCACTGACTAGATACCACTCTCTAGATACCGATGTGTATCTCTATAAGATATACAATACAGTCAGAGTATGTCACTATCAAAAGCAAAACTGAAGAAAACACTGTTTGATACATGTAATTGATCAATTGGTAATTGATCATGTAATTGATGAATTGGTAGTTTCTCCAAGTTGTTTCAAAATATGGTCATTATACCTAGTCAATTCAATCTTTTCTGAAGAAATCAACCTTAACCATAGGTAAGCAAATGCAAATTAAAATTGTGAGACACTGCTGTCCACACTAGCAAAGACCAAGCTTCATAGACTTTTGTGTTAACAATAGTGCATTGACACAGCACTGATGCTGTACAAGTTAATACCTTATCTGGGGAGGTCAAGTCAAAAGATTTATTACTATTTATTATGAACACATGTTTTTATTCAGCAATTCCACCACTGGGAATTGATCAACAAATATATGTATACATGTACATGAAGATGCAATAATTCATTGCAACGTTGTACTAGCAAAAGACTAGAAACAATATAAATATTCATTAGCAACAGACCGTTTCAATAAATAATACATCTATACAATAGTAGATTATGAATTATTTAAAAAGAAAAGGTAAGTGTATGCTCATATAGAATGATCTCAATTGTCACCGTGACAGCAGGCGACATGATTAGAACCTGAGGTGATCAGAAGAAAAGCTGACCCGACTAAGGCAATGTGACTAGAAGCCGACCTGGCTAAGAAGACCACCTAACTCAAGGACTGCAGAACGCGGCATTAGAGCTAGAGGTCTAAGAACGAAAATAGTGCACGTGACTACAAATTCTCCTGATGAGGTAAGAGAAAAGTGAAACTATATTAGGATTCGCTGCCACCGAACTTTTGAGAGAATCATTATGGGTGACTCTCTATTCCTAGAACAGAAACAGTACATTCATATAGCAATCCTTAAATTATTAATGATTATCCAGCAATACTGCCCTTGATTTCCAGAGCAAGGAACCTTTGACCTGGACATTTGGGAATGAATAGGTAAAACACTAAAGGCACGCCATACAGAAGGCACCAATGTTCTGCCTGAGGTTATACTTACACAGTCTATTGTCCGTTAGGCCATTCCCCTTCCCCCACCCCCCAGCCCCCAATGCAGATGATGTTTATAAAGATATAGACCCAGCCAAAGTAATCAAAAAACTTTCCAAGGAACCTATGCCTCCTTATTGTCAGCCAGCCCCTTCGGCACCCCTACATCCAGAGAACAGACTGGCCCCTTTGTGACTGGGAAAAATCTAATATTTTAAAGGAACAAAAGATTCCCTCCAAAGACATCCTTACCCCATGCAACAACCTATTAAGAATGCCCTGCGGTGTTTACAGACACCTCAGGGAAAACTCACAATGCTTCTTGCCTTTGGAAAATTGGGAACATATATTGTATAATGGACTGGCTCTACCCAACATTTAGAACTGCAAACCATATTATTAGCTATAGAAACCTTTTCCCAACCCTTAAACATGGTATCCTAGATGCCAAGGAGCAAAGATCACCCACTTTAGAATTCCCCACCAGCTAAAAATTAACCATGGGGAACAAATGGTCTTAGGTGGTCCCAAACATAAGTTTGTTGGCTTGAAATAGACCCGTTTATCAAAGGTCAAATAAGCTCATGTTATGACTTAAAGTAATGGTTAACTCTGTCTCATAGTTTACATGAGTAATTGTTAAGATAGCTTTCAAAGGCTTTAGCAACCTAAAAAGCTTTGCTTGCATGATAAATTGAGATTGAATTCATCGGACATCTAGCCTTTTCTAAATGGGATGGGATGCTAATACATTGATTACTAAACAAGGCTTATCAGCTTTTGGCTTCTTATTGCAGAGAAACTAAGAATATTTGGTCTGATGTTTTTTGGGTTTTTTTTTTAACAAATTTCCCGTGATTTAAATTGTAAATGAAGTGTTTTTGACCAATTAGGCTTCTTTGGTATGTTATGTTACTCTGGAAGCACTGTCAAATATATAATAAGCCTTAGGTTACATTTGAGTAAATGCTTTAACTATTCTAGGGATTATATGCAAATCCTAGTTTTAGTATTTTTTGGTATAAGGTCATCTATCACCTGAAATTCTGATTATTGAAGTGTTATATGCCACAGAAATAAGTGAATTTCCTTATCAATTAGCTCTTTTAATCGTGAGTCATTTTGTCATAGTTTTGTGACTCTTCTTGGACTGCTATGACTTCCAGTACACAGATGATTTTCTACTCATAGAGGCTCCGTTTCCCCTGAATTGGATTTCCCTTTTGTAACTCCCCTATACCCTCCCCATATACTGAGCACTGTTGACCCATAGGTAGGGACATCTCTATGCCCCTATTGAGCAGAAAGAAGTTCCAGAAGAGAAGATACTCCACCCTCAACAACCTTAAAGATTTTAGGGGCCAAAATTATTCAGGGGGAATGATATGGGAAATAAAGACAGAAGGAAATGGCAGATAAAATTAAATTTCCTTATAAACCACAAGGCCAAGCAATTGTAGAATGAGGACATAATAAATTTAAAAATATGTTTAAAAAAGGGAGGGGGGATTACCCACAGTTGTGTACAATCTCAACTTCTCCTTGATCGTGCTATGATCACTTTTAAATTTTTAAATCTTGACCCTCAAGGACTAATAACAGCTGAACTACATTCTTCTAAATGTAGAAGATTCAAACTTCTCACCTGGGATCGAGGATATGTTGTGTTCTTTCAGATTCCCGACCTCTGTGGATTCCCTCTTGGTTGGTGAAGCTGTGTCATGGCATGGTGGAGACCCCCTGAAACTCTTCCAATCAACCAGGACTTCCAGAGAACGACTCTGAATGAGTGACCACCACTCCCATTTTTCAGAATGGTAGAAGCCTCTTCATTGACTCCTTATCCTGAAGCCACTCCACAAACAATCCCCCTCCAAACTACCTGACAGCAAAAGAAGAATCAGAAGCTCATCATGATGGTCCTCACATGTAAACTTTAAGAAGACGAAGAAAAACAAAAAAGGGGGAACTGTAGAGAAATAGGTTCTACTATCTAAATGGATTAGAAAAAAAGCTTAGGGTGGAAAGCTGCCACCACAGGGCAAAAACCCCCAAGGTTAGCTGGGAGATGTTGTAATGGGATCATGAGTAACTTGTTATATCACCTGCAGGAAATTACTTTCCATCTGGCACCAATGTACCTTGATCACAAACTCCACTTGCCTCCCAGACCCTTTGCTTCTTACACACCCATTGATTACTGTCTGATTGTTTTCTCCACATTCATGTTCACGTGTGTAAGATCTTGTTTTCTTCATGTTCACCACGTGGGTAATATCTTGTGAGCTCAATAAATACAGAGATGAAATGCCTGTTTTGGGGCTCTTGTCTCCTCCCAGATGTCACCCTCTTTCATATTCAATTCTGTGTTCACTCTTGCTGGACAAGACGGAACTCCAGACTCCTAGTCTGTGACACTCAATGATCTACTATTATTTTTTTTAAAAAGAAGTACAGAAACATGTACACAGTTTGCTTCCATTTGTTGTGTAAAGCATATGTGCTTTGCTTTTATCTGTGTAAACTGTCTCTAGAAGGATTTATAAGAAACTTGTGCTACTGACAGCAATAGCTAAGTTTTACAGATCACTTATAATGGTGCAGGCGTTGTTCTAAATGGTTTACTTCTATTATTTGATCATCAAAACAATTCTATATGTTAGATAAAATTTTTATCCCCATTTTCAAGATGAGGAAACTGAGGCACAGAGAGGCTAAGTAATTTGCCTAAGGTCACATAGCTAACAGCTGCAAGCTGTGATTTGAACCCATATAGTCTGTCTCCAGCACAGGATTTTTAACTACTAAGTAATTTGCCCCTGGGGAAGAAAACATAGGGGTGAAGGTTAAGAGGAATGCTTTCTACTCTATTTATTGTCCATTGTTTTACCATGTGTATGTACTATTTTTCAAAACATAAAAATAAAAATTATTCAAAATATTACACAAATTCTAAAGCATATCTGAAAACAACTGCAAAATTTTAATAATGTGTAATGAAGGAGAGCTGGCCCCACCAGATGGTAATGCCTGCTATAAGCATAGAAAAAGTTAGACAGTGAAGAACTGACAGGAGAATTAACATAAAGATCATTGTAACAGAGAGTCATTAAACAGAGTCTAGACGTCAATCCTAAAAAAATTAGGATGTAATATTTTTAAAAACATGAAAAAGTGGAAGGATTATTCAATTAATATCACTGGATAAATTGACTAATTATTTGGAGGAATGTTCATGTATGATGTCATCTGACATAATATACTAAATATATTACAAATGAATTGAAGAAATAAATGTAAAACTGAAGCATAAAAATCAAGAAATATATATATTTATACATATGTATATATACCTGCTCCCTGGATAAGGAAGGACTTTCTTAACATGATGTATAATGGAGGAAATAATCTGGAGAGGATAATGCAATTTTGTCAACACCAAAATTCTAAAACTGAACATTTAAAATGTCATCAACAGAATACAAGTCTATGAATTAGGAATCATTGTTCACAACAAATAAAACAAATTATTAGCATTATATACAAAACACAGTTACAAGTCAATAAGTAAAACGTGAAGACATTTGAACCAAAAAAATAAACCAGTAAAATAAATGAACTGACCACAGAAGAAAAATACAAATTATGCATAACTCATTTAATTCTATTGTTGTGGATATAATTATTTTCCCCATTTCATAGATAAAAAACTGACCCTCAGAGATTAAGTACTTGCCCAAAGTCACACAGACAATAAATCTTGAGCTGAGATCTGAACTTATTTTGCTCCAAAGCCCATGCTTTTAATCCTGAGGCTACACTCTCTAGATACTAATGTGTATGTATCTCTATATAGATATATAATACAGCAGTAAGAGTATATCACTATCAAAAGCAAAACTGAAGAAAACACTCTTTCATCCATGTAACTGATTAACTGGTAGTTTCTCTAAGTTGTTTCAAAATACAATCATTATATCTAGTCAACTCAAGGACATATCCTTACCACTTTTCCTAATGAAATAGTCCAGTGGTATCCATGTGAGAGTTCGTGTTTGGGGAGTACAAATGGAAAAACAAGTGTAGATGTCTCAATGGGAAAGGACTAACTGAGCTTCTGGTTGAATATTGCTCTGTCTATATAGAAGTTTTTCAGGAGGGCCAATAATTTGAGTACCAATAATTACCTTAAGAATTTTGAACCTGCAGAAGCATCACCAGACATGTATTATCACCAAAAAGAAACTGAAATTTTAATAATCTTTGCAATATCTAATTTGAATTGTTCACTTATTTGCATTATTTAAAATAATTTTATGACTAGATAAAACCTGAGGGTGTTTCTGTATAAAAGTTAATATCTATATTCTGAGTTAAATCAGCTTTGTCAAATTTTGGCCCGAAGTGCTAGTATTGCTGAAGTCAACCAACTGCTAGATAAAAAAAAGATAATGTCAGCTTTAGTAGCTGAGGTTATCATTGAAGCTTCTATAAATCCTTGCCAAATCCAAGATCTATTTAAGTTTAAGATACCTATGACTCAGCAAATGGCCTCTCTCATGTTTCCTGCTTCATCTTTTTCAGAGTCACCAGTTTCCTTCAGCCTGGAATTCTCATGTGCTCTATGCCTCCTATTGCTTTCTTCTATAGCTTCACTCCATGGTGGTATATATTTATATATCTATATTCTCTCTCTCTCTCTCTCTCTCTCTCTCTCTCTCTCCCCCTCTCTCTAAATATACATATATATATGACTATAATGTCTGTCAAAATTGATAGGCAGTGTTGGGAGGGTTAATCATATTTACTCCAGAATCTATCATGATCACTATCTATTTGAAAGAGAGAGAGAGAGAGAAACCGTGAGGGGCTGAACTGTTTAACTCAATCCACTATAACTCAGGTACATTTATTGGTGGATGAATGCATAAGTGGTAAGGATAGAGAAGAGGAGGGTAGTAAGTGCCAAATTTCATCTTCAACAGTAACTATTGCTGCCAACTGGCATGACTTCAAATATACCCTCACCCAACAGATGGCATGAAAGTTGTATCAGTGGAAAATATGACACCTTTTAATATGCACACAATGAATTAGATGAACTTAGAAGTTTAAGCAGGTTTTATCTCACAATTATACCTCCAGTAATAAAACTCTGCAGAACATAGAGCATTATTAAAGCGCCTACTTAGCTGGTATGTTTCAAGAGCTTTAGATCAAGTTCTTGAAATATGCTATGAATATGACAGTATATATTTTTGCAGATCAAACATACTAATATCATCGAAGCAATAACTTAAACAGAAAATACAGAGCCATGTTGGATTTATTTTATCCTGGTTCTAGAAAAATTCAAAGAAAATGGAAAAATAAAAATTATGGAGAGCATAGACATTTTAATTCTTAAACCAATGCACTGATATGAATCCTATTAAAAGTTATCTAATTATATTATTTTGTCTTGGGTTCTCTAAATGATTATGGTCCAAATGCTGTTCTTGTTGTTATAGGTTACATTGCCTTTTAAAAAATCAGTTTATTGTATCAGACCTTTTAATCCATTTCATAAATATAAAACACAATTTTTATTCATCATATGTTCACAGCAATGCCTTGATAAGAAGTGGACATTAGCAAGGGTTTAATCTTACCAAATGACATCCTGGGTGGCACGAAATGGTCAGTTTCAGAAGTGCCAATGAGTTATGACAGCACTTGAGTCCTCATCACTGGGGAATTTTTATTTGCGCACATTTGGTGTTATGTTTTAAATGCCTACCATTTGTAGAAACACTTACAAGTGGTCATACTCTATGCAAAATAATAACACAGATGTTGCTGTTCACTTACAATATGCCAAAATACACTTGGTCCAAGGAACAAGGGCCAAATTTCACCCTAGAAAGTCACAAGCTGCAAGGTCCCTAGTATTTCAGGATTCATCAAGGCTATTTACTTACCTCAATTCTACATTCTACCAAATGGAAAGTTTTAGGGGTCTATAATTTTCATTATATTAAGGCTTGGATAAAAAGAGCAAAATGAGTTTAAAACCAAAAAGCCAGGATAAAAATCAGCATGTAAAAAGGTGTTTCCATTTTAAATATACTGACTTTTTAAAATACAAAATTCAAAATGTCCTAAAGGTAATAGGAAAAAAAAAAACGCCCCTGTTCCCCTTTCGCTTTTGCCATTAGTTTCTTGTGGCTTTTTCCACAGTTATTTCTATGCCTAAGTAAATGAATATGTAATTTTCTCTTTTTTTAACCTAATAGAGCTTACTATATGGATTTTTCTATGCTTTGCTTTTTTCACTAAACTTTTTTCACAAATTGTTTTGTGTCAGTACTTGAAGAAAATTTTCTTTTTTCACTGCATAATAGTCAATTGTATAGACATCCAATTAATTATTAAAATTCCCTGATGATGAATATTTAGATAGCTTACTATATCATTACAAAGAAAGTGATATATACAATACTTCTAGCTTAAGACTCTGCTTAGATGCCACTCCTTACAAGTGTTTAACATATGGATTGAAATATTAGCACATACTGTCATACTTGAAGCCATTTCATCTGGTAGCTATAACCTTTATACACTTTCAAACTTCAACTATCAAATATAACAGTAGTCTTCAATGTACATTAATTAAGAATGATGTGACATATTAAATGTTATTAAAATTTGAAATGGCAACACCAATAATCAGAACATTGTTTATTGGAGGATCTGTTTGACCCTAACTGGTGAAACTAACTTGGCTTTCTTTGTATTTCCTTGGGGGGAGGGGGCAGGTGGAGAGGAAAGGGAGTAAACTACATTGATTTTGAATTTGTAACACCAAGTTATGATTGACTTTCCCCCCATTTCAGAACTCTCTACTATCAATATTAGCCAGATTAAGATTTAACTCTTCTACCTTATTCTACAGAGACTTTTTGCAAGCTACTATACGGTTCAACTTTGGTTCACTTAGGTAGTGAAATAATTCATAATATTGAGAGGTTATTAAACTATCTAAGGGACAAGACCTGGAAAACAGAAACTAATGCAACTCCAAGAGGGTGAGAAAGCAAAAGAATATCAACAAAGGGGCACCTGGCTCAGTTGGTTAAGTATCTATCAGATACTCATGTCATGATCTCATGGATTGTGAGTTCGAGCCCTGGATCAGGTGAGCACAAGACTCACTTTGGGTGAGCTCGAGCCTCGCTTCTCTCTCTGCACCTTGCTCACTCCCACTCCCTCTCTAATAAATTAAGTAAGTAAGTAATAAATTCTGGTAAAAAAAAAAATCAGTGAAACACTGTTGCCACTGCTCCTGAAGACTCCCACACTCCCACAGCAACCACCAGTGAATCCTCATCATCCCTCAGCAGCATTTTCCAGTCTTTCTTATCTGAGTCCCACACTAAGGTATATATTTGTATTTTATTCCAGTATACCCATACACATATAACTTAAACCAGTTTCATTAAAACAGGACTTGCCTCATTGTGCAATGCATTCTAATGTCATATATTCTCCTCTACTTAATTTTTTTAATGTTGTTGCAACCTGCCAAATTGATTTCAAGACCTACTAATAGATAAAGACCTCCAGTTTGAAAAACACTGCTTTAGAGAGATCAATTTAGACAAGTGTTACTATTGATAAGTGAAGTGAACAAATTGTGGAGGAGGTGAAGAATAAAGAAAATAGAAGACCATTCTGTGTTTGGAAGGGGACAGGGTAGAAAGAATGGTAAATGAACCTGCACACAATCCTTTACCAGCAGGATGAAACAAGCATGACCCTAATTTAATACTATACCAAAGATCAACCCACACACATTACCTCTTATTAGCACCAAAGCAGTACAAATCATGGCTTTTCTGACAGGAAGGAAGGAAGGAAGGAACGAAGGAAGGAACGAAGGAACGAAGGAACGAAGGAAGGAAGTGTGGGCAATGCTTTACATGCTATTTTTTCATAGAATCTAGCAGCTCAGATTCAATATATCTTCTCTGAAAAAACCTTCAGTTACTTCAGAGGTAATACTTGCCTTCCTTATGCCCTTTTCAGCTTCACTTTACAAGCCTCTTTCCCCCACCATTGCTTAGGTTGGAGTCTGGTTGTCTGACATGAGCTGTCAACGTATGAAGAGTCATAAAATTAAAAAGAGTAATCTTGTAGGATCCAGCTGCTTCCATACACATTGATCTGAATCCTAGACTAAATTCTTGTCATACTGCCTGCCATGACATAAATCTAAACTCAACATTGAAGTTATGTGTTGAGGCCCATGATGTACCCAACCTTGGGCTCAATTTGGTGATCTGTCTGTGGATAGATGACATTTTCCTCAGTCTCTCCTCTTATTCTCATCAAGTGGTAACTACCTCTTTTCTGGGAACATTCAGCTTTCCTGAAAGGTTTTAGCCTTGGCATTTATTCCACTACAGTTCTAAAGTTAGTAGAGAAATAGAAATATTTCATTTCCTTGATTATGCCTCTACTCTTTCAAATTACTCCCAGGAAATGTCATTGCCAGAAGAAATATCTTGGAGACTGTGACTGAATTAAAATTGTTCAGAAGAGTGGCCTGTCTTAAGGAAATTATCCAGGACACCCACATTGGCTGGTGAGTCCTCTTAGCTAAAGGAAAGCATTTCCTCACTGGCTTTCCTGCTCAGAGGATAACGGAACCCTTCCTGGCTGTCTGGGTGCCCTCAATAGTCCAGGGGAGGCCAGCTGGAATATCTAAGCTAATTACCATGCTCTATATGGCAGGTGTTGCTCACTATGATTTCTTCAGCTTTTTAGCAAAGTCCCCATGTTCTACCTCTAATTTTAGTCACATTTGTAATAATGGAATGAAAAATAAGTGACTTCTTGAACTTCTGTTACATGTCAGTCAGGGAGAACAAATATAGTTCACTCTGACAGTTACTAAGTTGGAGCTAAAGAATTTCTCAGCAGTTCAGGGGTGTGAATTTGCACATTCTTTAAGCTGGTTGTTTCCTGGGTGCTCTGCCTCTGCAGACAAAATGTGAAACACAGTTTGGAAGCATATTTGGCATTCATAGGTGACAATCAGATTCTTGTAAGTCTAATTATAGCATAAAGGATTATCAGCAAAAGGCTGGATTCCTAAATGTAATGGGTGTTGAGGCTGTGTCATCACCATGAAACTTCCCTCTCACTTTACCTCAGTCTCAACCCAATACACCTGGACCTCACGATGATGGCTGGAGGGACAGTATGTTACAAAACACAAAAATTATCAGACTTTGGGATCAAAAAGAAAACATGGTACATACAAAAAGTGTATGTTCCTGAAAAACCCAAAGTAAATAGATGCAAATTGCTTCTAAATGTTACCTCTGATTCTTCTTTAAATCCATAATAAAATATGAAACCTATTGTTTCTTGATTTGATCTTGTTTGCCAACATTCTTTTATGTCTGTCATCACAGTCTGATTTCACTAAATATCTGTTCTTCTATTTTACTTTGCCAAATTATTTTGAATGAAATAATTTAATAGGCATTTAAAAAACTAATATCTCATAATAAATGTTTCCACTTCACGTCTGGGAATATCTATTTTATAAAGATGATTTCAAGTTATCTCTATTGCACTGGTTTAATGATCAATGTTCACGTGTATCTGAGATATGATACTTGTATGGCCACAAAAATGTAGAGTCAACATTTGTCTCATGTAATCAAAATTCAGTTTAATTTTTATGTTGTCACCTCTATTTATCACTCTCTCTCTTTATGCGTAGTAAGTTAAATGCATGATTTTCTATGTTTAAAGACTTTGAGATACAAAATAAGCTCCGTCTAGTTTTTGTCCCCAAAACGCATTGGAACTAATCCTATTCTTTATACCTTTATTTATCTCAGTCCAAGACTTCTAGGTTACCTTTAATAACCTGTAATAATCCTACACATGTCTGTAGGCCCCCAATAATACCCAATCTCCTACCCCTCCAAGACCTTCTAAGCAATGGCACTTGGACCTCTGTAACATGCAGCTTAGCGTCAGCAAAATACCCTTTATCCTCCAACTCATAACTGAGCATTTACTTCACTCTTTGCTGAAACTGAAATCTGGCACCACCCTGAGAACTACACATGTAGTCTGCTTAAGTGGTGGATTCTTTTCACCAATGCTGCACATTCTTCATAATCTGGAAGGACAGTCAGTGTTCTCTTTGTTTTAGCTATTAGGGTATTGGGTATTAAGGCTTTAACATATGAATTTGGAGAGGGATACAAGTCAGTTCATAACAGTGGTCAGATTTAACATCCTCAGTAATGGAACCAATTGACAGCTTATGCTCTTTGATGTGTGCACTAGAAAGGCATAATATCACTTATGTAGCATTTTTACCCAAAGTGCTAAGCAAATTAATCATGTAGAATCAATCAGATAAATGAAAATGAGGAAGATTCTAAAACAACTGGCTGGCACTACTCAAAAGTGTCCAGATCACAAAATACAAAGAAAGGCTGAAAATGCTTTTGAAATGAAGGGAACACTTCCATTTTAAAGGACACTAAACCAACATAACAACTAGTTGCAATGTAAGAATCTCAGTAGCTAAAGGGACATTGCTGGAACCATTAGCAAAGTTTAAACACAGACTGCCTTACATAATAGCATCATATTGGGATGCCTAGGTGGCTCAGTCAGTTAAGCATCCAACTCTTGATTTTGGTTTGGGTCATGATCTCATGGTTCGTGAGTTTGAGCCCCAAATCAGGATCTGCACTTACACTGTGGGAACCCGCTTGGGATTCTCTCTCTCTCCCTCTCTCTCTGCCCCTCCCCCACTTGCTATCTCTCTCTCTCATTCTCTCTCTCTCTCTCTCTCTCTCTCTCTCTGTGTCTCTCTCCCAAAATAAATAAACTTTAAAAAAAATAACACCACACATGGGGTGCCTGGGTGGCTCAATTGGTTAAGCGTCCGACTTTGGCTCAGGTCATGATCTCACAGCTTGTGAGTTTGAGTTCCACATCGGGCTCTGTGCTGACAGCTCAGAGCCTGAAGCCTGCTTCAGATTCTCTCTCTCTCTGTCTCTCTGCCCCTCCCCAGCTCGTGCTCTATCTCTCTCTCTCTCTCTCAAAAATAAATAAGCATAAAAAAGTAACATCATACAATGCTGTGACAATGTCACATTTCTTGAATTTTATAATTATATAATGGTTATTTAAGACAATGCCCTGTATTTATGAACAGATGCTGAAGCTGTCGGGAAGGAAGGATCATGACATCTGCAATTTACTCTCTAGTTATTCATCAAAGAATAATAATATACAGAAAGATAAGGCAAATCTGATAAAAATGTTAACAATTAATAAATCTAAGTGTACTGTTCTTGCAACTTTCCTGTCAATTGAAAGTAAAAGTTTTAAAAAAGAAGACACCCCAAAATATGGAAGTAAATAATGCAGAGAGCTTCACTGCCTCACAAAGTCTCATTAGAAGTGATTTTCAAACAGTAGAAATCCCTAGGACAGAGATCAGCAGAAGTAACAAGACTTGGGAAATAGAGAAGCAGATGGATGCCTGGTAATCGACTTAACAGATCCAAAAAACTGAATCTTGAGCCAGTGGTGGGTATAGCCAGCTAGTTTACACTACAGAATCCCCCAAACGGCTCAGCCATTGGCAGTAGCAGCTACCTCTGAATATGAGACTGAACAAAAGTAATGGCTGTGAGACTATTTAAGAAGAAAATCTGCGGGGCGCCTGGGTGGCGCAGTCGGTTGGGCGTCCGACTTCAGCCAGGTCACGATCTCGCGGTCCGGGAGTTCGAGCCCCGCGTCAGGCTCTGGGCTGATGGCTCAGAGCCTGGAGCCTGTTTCCGATTCTTTGTCTCCCTCTCTCTCTGCCCCTCCCCCGTTCATGCTCTGTCTCTCTCTGTCCCAAAAATAAATAAACGTTGAAAAAAAAAATTTAAAAAAAAAAAAAGAAGAAAATCTGCAGTTCTCTTCCCCAATTATAGCCCCCTAACAGCTTCTCTCCCACCCAGCACAAGACTAAACTTTTTTCCCCTGGAGAGTATAAAGCAGAAGGTGTCTGAAATGGAAGATTCCAGGAGCTTTGAGAGCAGGAAGATATTACAAAAACAAGAAAGAGATTAAGAAAAAGTTTACATGCACACAAGTCCTTTCTTCTTCAAGCCGTGTACCCAGGACAGTTCATCACATTCTGGCTCAGCAAACTTTTTGAATTCACTCAAAACTTTAAAAAAAATTTGAAAGAAATCACTAACCAGAGAAAAACAATTTAAAATAATTACTGGCAACCCTAAAAGTTACTAGATCCACATAATTTATTAGTAAGTTTTGTTAAACTTTAAAGTGACTGTCATGCTACATAAACTGTTCTAGAATGTTTAAAAAAGGAATAAAGGCCTTGAATAGAAATTTGTCCAAAGAAAATACGCAAATGGCCAACAGGTAGGTAAAAAATGCTCAACTTTAACAAGCATCAGGGAAATGCAAATCAAAACCACAATATTACCTCACAGCTGTTAGGATGACTATTATTTTTAAAGATAACACGTGTTTGGGAGAACGTGGAGGACCCTTATACACTGTTGGTAGGAAAGCAAACTGTTGGTGGGGAGAAAAAACAGTATGGCGTTTCCTCAAAAGTTAAAAAAAAATAGAACTACCATATGATATGGCAATCCCTCTTCTGAGTATTTATCGAAAAGAATTGAAATCAGGATCTTGAATAGATATTTGTATCCTATGCTTATTTCAGCATTATACATAATGGCTAACATATGGATATAACCTAAATATCATGTCTATTGACAAATGAATGGATGAGAAAGTGGGATATATATACACACAATGGATTATTTAACCTTAAAAGAGAAGGAAATCCTGCCATATGCTAAAAGATGGATGAAACTTGGCATTAATGCTAAATGAAATGATCCAATCACAGAGGGACAAATGCTACACAATTCCACTTATATGAGGTAACTAAAATAATCAAACTCATAGAAGCAGAGAGTCCAATGGTAGTTGCCAAGCACTGGAAGGAGGAAGAAATTGGGGTTGCTTTTCAACAAGTATAAAGTTTCAGTTATGCAAAATGAATACGTTCTAGAGATCCACTCTACAACACCATACCTATAGTCACTAACATTGTATTGTACACTAACTTAAAAGTTTGTTAAGAGGTAGGGGCACCTGGGTGGCTCAGTTGGTTGAGCATCCGATTTCGGCTGAGGTCAGGTCTCAGTTCACGAGTTTGAGCCCAGCATCAGGCTCTGTGCTGACAGAGAAGGGCCTGGAGCCTGCTTCAGATTCTGTGTCTCCCTCTCTCTCTGCCCCTGCCCCACTCGTGCTCTGTCTCTCTCTCTCAAGAATAAATA
The DNA here is from genome assembly GCF_007474595.2 of Lynx canadensis. Classification (NCBI taxonomy): domain Eukaryota; kingdom Metazoa; phylum Chordata; class Mammalia; order Carnivora; family Felidae; genus Lynx; species Lynx canadensis. The sequence goes on from NC_044307.1 coordinate 63,282,015, forward strand.
ATAAACATTAAAAAAATTTTTTAAGTTTGTTAAGAGGTTAGATCTAGTGTTAAATGCTCTTACTACCACAACCACAAAACTCATGAAGTCACCTGAATTTATTTTACCACACTGGTATAAACTAAATAACAACCCTTTAAAAAGGTAAAAATAAAGGGGTGCCTGGGTAGCTCAGCTGGTTGAGCGACTGACTCTTGATTTCGGCTCAGGTCATGATCTCACAGTTTGTGGGATCGAGCCCCATGTCCAGTTCTCCACTGACAGTGCTGAGCCTCCTTGAGATTCTATCTCTCCCTCTCTCTCTGCCCCTCTCCCCCTCAAAATAAATACACTTAAAAAATAAAAGTAAAACCATAGTCCATTATCACCATCAATATAGTTGTGAAAGTAAATAAGTTCTATTAAATAAAATATAGCACAATATCAAAATGATACCCTATAGCAAGCAGGGCTTATATCATGAAAGCAAAGATGGTTTAAGAGTAGAGACTTAAAATAAACCCTGTTAACAGGTCAAAAAGAAAAGCTCAAACTAACAAATTGGGTTGACACGTCTAAAGTCATTTGTTAATCTTCAACAAATACTTCTGATTTTCAAGCAACTGATTCCCCTAATAAAATAGTAACAGCAGAATACCTCCTTAACATGATAGAGAAAACATATTTTACCTCAGAAGCAATCCTCATATATAACTAAGAAACATATGCAGAATTACTTTAAAGTGAGGAACAATACACAGATAAGATATATAGAGCTACTGCTATTGCTTGACACTGTCTGGAACTTCTGACTGACTCAATAAAAAAAATAGGTCAGCAATTTAATAAATTGAAAGATTGTCCACTTAGAAAACCCAAGTGAATTAACTGAGGAATAAAATACATGAATGTGGGCTGTTAAAAAAAATAACAGTCTTTTTAAATGCCAAGAATATTCATTTAGAAAATATAATAGATGAAACTTTATTAGCACAAGAAAATTTGGTATATGTAGGAATAAATGAAAATATAGGATCTATATTGTATAAACAACTAAATACTTCTCAGAAATATAAAAAGAACCTGACTAAATGGAGAAACTTAATATGGTAAATATTACAATCTCTCCCAAATTAACGTGTTGTTCTCATGAATTTCAACTTAACCTCTGGTAATTAAAAAAAATAACAACTGAAAAAGTGATTCTAAAGTTCATTCAGCAAAAGAATAAACTGAAGAGGAAAAAAATTATATGAAAGTAATGAGGACATTTTTTTCATCCATTAAAACTGAGTATAAATTTACTAGATAACATGAGGACAGACAGAATGAGTGAACTATCGCAGAAGTCAGAAGCAGACAATAATGTAACTCAGAATTTAGCATAAGATAATGGTGGGATTGTGAATCAGTAACAAAAGAACATTGTCTCAAGAAGGATGCTGGAACTATCAACAATAGCCAAAGTATGGAAAGAGCCCAAATGTCCATCAATGGATGAATGGATAAAGAAGATGGGGTATATATATATATATATATATATATATACACACAATGGAGTATTACTCAGCAATCAAAAAGAATGAAATCTTGCCATTTGCAACTACGTGGATGGAACTAAAGGGTATTATGCTAAACAAAATTAGTCAGAGAAAGACAAATATCATATGACTTCACTCATATGAGGACTTTAAGACACAGAACAGATGAACACAAGGGAAGGGAAGCAAAAATAATATAAAAACAGGAAGGGGGACAAAACATAAGAGACTCTTAAATATGGAGAACAAACAGAGGGTTACTGGAGGGATTGTGGGAGGGAGGATAGGCTAAATGGGTAAGAGGCATTAAGGAATCTACTCCTGAAATCATTGTTGCACTATATGCTAACTAAGTTGGATGTAGATTAAAAAAATAAAATATAATAATAATAATAATAATAATAAAGAAGGATGCTGGAATAATTGCCTGATATCTAGATATTTAAAACTAGTTCCTCACTTTACAGCCTCACTGAAAATATAGTCTAGGTAAGTTAAAGAATTAACAGTAATAAGTGAATAAAAATAAAGAAATAAACTTAAAAAAGAAGTAGATGGAAATAAGTATGGATATGCACAAAGCACAAAGGAAAACAGTTTCCTAGTAGAATTTCACTGAAGGAAGGAATGCTAAACGAAAAATTGGTATATTTCATTAAAAAGTAATTAAAACCTTTTATATATCAAGACCCATTATAAATAACATAAAAGATACATGACCCAAAGGTAAATACATTTATCAAGAAATATAGAAATGTCATTAATCTATGGAGAACTCACAAAGCAAAATGGCACTTGAATAAATAAGGAGTAGCATGTTAGAAAAGAGAAAATACACACAAAAGAAGAAGGCAAATGTCCAATAAACATAAGAAATTTTCTCTTCTACATTGAAATACTAATTTAGTCTACCAAGTTTATGAATATCTGTATATATACACCCATCCACCTATTTATAGCCAAGAATGGCAGGAACGCAAGGAAACTTCTACTTTTATAGTCTACTGTTTAGAGTGGGGATTGTAAATCTTTTTTTGTAAAAGGCAGGATGGTAATTATTTCCAGCTTTGTGAGTCATAGGGTCTCTATCATAACTACTCAACTCTACTACTATAGCACAAATGCAACCATAGACAAATGCACATGGATGTGTTCCAATAAAACTTTATTTGAAAATACAGGAAATGGGCCTGATCCCTATTGAAAACCTTAAAAAATATGCATATCATTTCGTCAAGCAATTTGATTCTAGAAATTTATTTTATACAAGCCATTGTGCTTATGAGTATTGATACTCATCATATAATTTATTTAATGTCTAACCATAAGGTTTTAAATAAACAAATTATGCTTTACAATGGATGACTATGTCATATCCCAAAATTATGTCCTAGAAAAATACTAATGATATCAGAAAGTATCTACAACCAATTTTTTTAAAAGCTGGTTTCCATAGAGTATATACAATATAATTCTATGTCTTCATACACACATACATACACACACACACACACACACACACACATTGTAGAGATTAAAGAACAGAATTGCAAATCACACTACCTGAATTAAAATGCAGTGCCACTCTGGAAAACAGTATGAAGATTCTTCAAAAAGTTAAAAATAGAATTGCTCTATGATCCAGCAATTACACTACTAAGTTTACCCAAAGAATACAAAAACGCTAATTCAAAGGGATACATGTACCCTGATGTGTATAGCACCATTATCTACAATAGCCAAATTATGGTAACAGCCCATGTCTGTCAATTGATGAATGGATAAGGAAAATGGAATATTACTCAGCCACAACAAAGAATTAAATCTTGCCATTTGCAACAACATGGATGGAGCTAGAAAGTATTATGTTAAGTGAAGTCAGTCAGAGAAAGAAATACCATACGATCTCACTCATACATGAAATTCAAGAAACAAACCAAATGAGCAAAGGGGAAAGAAAAGACAGGCAAACCAACATAGAGAACAAACTGATGGAGTATCAAATAAGGCGTAACATGTTAGTTAGGGGCAGGGGATGTGTTAAATAGGTGATGAAGATTAAGGAGGGCACTTGTGATGAGCACAAGGTGTTGTATGGAAGTGTTGAATCACTATATTGTACACCTGAAACTAATATTACACTGCATGTTAATTAACTGGAATTTAAATAAAAACTTTTTAAAAATTCAGGTAGCACAACCTCCTGCATGAATTTTGTCAAATAATTTAACTTCTCTAAGCCTCAATTTCCTCATCCATGATATGGAAAGAGGAATTATACTTAATTCATGAGGTGTCATAAGAATTAGAGATAATACACTGAATACTTTGAATAACTCAAAAAATTTTATATATATCTGACTTTCATACAATGTGTATATTATTTTGTAATTATATGAAAATGTTAGAATTTTTCATTTGAGAATTTCATAAGGCACTTTCAATATAGTAAAGTAATATTGTCTATTAAATAAATATCATTTTCAAGAATTCATTCAATTCTAAGGAACATTGAGCAGGTCCAAAAAGCAAAATTTATATCTGATTTTAAAGAAGCAATTTCACAGACTACTGATACCCTTTTCCTTTAGAGGAAGAAATTTAGAGATGTTTTTATCTCAGGTGAGACAGATGTAGATCTTAGGCTAGTAGCATATTGTCTCATTTGTAACTAGCAGTCAGAGTAACCTGGCCTAAGGCAGGGACATGAAATGTTCACCCAGCTTCAAGAGCTTGTGCCCTGGCAAGAAATGCATCTGAAAGCAAATCCGTGTGACCCTTGCTTCTTCTTTGAATAAACCAGTAGACAGAAGCAGTTTCTCTAGGATTCAAGTCCAGAAATGTTCTCCCTGCACGACAGACTCTTTGTTTGTCTCTGGCTATACTTTTATTTGAAACCAAGCAATCTATCTTCTCTTTCTGGGATATCTGAGCAATTAATAAAATCCAAGGGAGTTACCTAAAGTTACAGTAAATAGTTCCCAAATCCCCTTCACTGGATAGCCTTTCTTATCTTCTCTTCCTTCTCTCTTGTTCTCTATCTATCTCTCATTTTTAAAAAAAAAATTTTAACTCTGTGCTGTCAGTGCACAGCCTAATGTGGGACTTGATCTCATGAACTGTGAGATCATGACCTGACCCAAAATCAAGAGGCAGATGCTCAACTGACTGAGCCACCCAGGTGTCCTTCAACTGTTCTTTAATCTTTGAAAGATTAAATGTTGATTCTGATATGTTTCATTCAGAACAGCAGAAGTCCTGCCATGGAAATCCATGTCTTGCTCCCTTTACTCCCTCTACTCCAGAACACTGGCTTTCTTTCAACTCTATAAACACTCCAAACTTCCTTTCAATCATTCCTTCCCATCATAGAATCCCAAAACCTGAATTTGCTGCAAAAACAGTGCATGCATGTGACAGATTCTGCAGTCAACACATCTGCATGAAACTTTGATTTCTATATTAGTTTAAAAAGGAAGATAAGAGAATGTGGGGCCTAGGCTTAGCTGGGGTGGGTGGAGGGAAAAGGGGCATGGTGTGGGGGCAGTCACAGCAATTGTTCCATGGTTCTACAGTCAGTAGCAATGACAGGTTTTTGACCCAGCAGTAGCAACAGCTTTCTCTCCAAGCCAGTTCTGTGGGATTGTTTTGGAGGTGTCTCTAGGAACCCCAGCTTCTAGTCTGTTTTTCCAGCTCTTCCTGTGATTCTTCTAGCCATCTAAGCCTTCCTACTCACAATAATTGGAGTGGATGCTTGATGGTCTTCAACAAAGATTCCTTCTAGGATTCACTTTACAAGGCTTTGTTGGCATTTCTTGGACACTATTCACAAGAGATTTGGAAAAATTGAGATGTTTTAAAAGACTATATCAAGTCAGGCAGAAGGAATATGAATGGGCAGAAAAGGCCATTACAAAATTCTAGTGACCCATCATATTATGATGTGTCAATGTACTTTCATCAACTGTAACAAATGTACAATTCTGGTAACAGATATTGATAATGGGGGAAGCTATATATTTTGGGGAGTAGGGAACATGTAAGAGTTATCTGTACTTTCAGTTTTGCCGTGAACCTAAAACTGCTCTAAAAAGGTCTTTTAAAAAATTCCAGTGACATGCCACGATCCTGTCATTTTTCCAATATTGGTGCTCACTGCCAAATCAGAGTATATTGGACTCATTTCTAAAGATATAAACATGAATAAAAATGACCTCTGTAATTATAGGTCATAAACACAAAAAGACAATACAAAAATCTTAAGGATAATTATACATCACATGGATTATTCCATTTCGTGTTCAACTAACCTTATAAGGTAAATACTGTTACTTCCATGTTACAGATGAAGCTTACAGAGATTGAGGGACTTGCCGGCAATCACTGTTAACAAGTGGCCACAATGGGGTTTAAATACAAATTTGACCATCACCTAAGCTCCTAGACACTACACAGTAGCAAATCATGTAGAAGTTCACTTATTCAATAAATAGTTACTGACTCTGTCAGGCCTTATGCTAGGAATCTCAATAATAGTTTAACTCACAAAAAAATAGGAAGTCAGAGAAATAAAGGCATGACCAGTGACTAGAGGCAGAAGTGAGACCTTGATGGGAAGACAGGCACAAGTCAATGTTCCGTACATACACAAGGGATTAAATGGAGTCAAATATGCTCAAGTGACTCTAAGCTCCAAACATTCTCTTTGGAGTTGAGGAGAGATAAAAGATCCAATCCTACCAGTGCCTGTATGTCAGTCACTTGCTGCAGCCTCAGTACCAAACCTCCAATGTATTTGTGTGAGGAAGGGAGAAAGCAATTTCTGAGCTAATCCCATGTGATAAATTTGTAGTACTGGAATGAATAAATTCTGATGCAGGGGGCATCAGAAAGGGGTAGTGAGAAGTCAGAAACATTTCAAAAAAAAAATAACAGAGACTTAAAGAATGAGTAAGATTTTATGTGTTTTTTAAGATCAATCTGCCCTAGTTGTCCTACTTGAATTTCTCATAAAACACTGTATTTTAGGAGTTTCTTGAGGCTCTGAATCTATGGATACAATGTGAGGGTGAATATTGCTAGATAAATCTTTTTTAAATTTTTTTAATGTTTATTTATTTTTGAGAGAGAGAAACAGAGTGTAAGCTGGGGAAGGGGCAGAGAGAGGGAGACACAGAATCCAGAGCAAGCTCTAGGCTCTGAGCTGTCAGCACAGAGCCTGACATGGGGCTCAAACTCCCGAGCTGTAAGATCATGACCTGAGAGAAGTCGGAAGCTTAACCAACTGAGCCACCTAGGTGCCCCACTAGACAAATCTTTGAAAACTGGAAATTGTCATGTATATCTTTCCCAGTTTGCTTTCGTCTTTACATAAAGTACTTGTTACATATGCCCTCCTTCTATGGAATTTCAAAGTATTTTTGTGTGTGTACATATATACATGTATAAGCATACATATGAGTATATATATACAAACTTTTTAGTATACATATAAGCATGTGTATGCACTTACATACATATTTACATACATATTTACATATTTACGTATATATACACACACACACACACATACATACAATTATCCCGACGTCTGCATTTTTGCAAAATGTCATATAGCATTGATAATACCATACTAGTATTAAATGTAGAAGCCCATAATGGTGAAATTGCCCTGCCTAAGTCGGCTTCCAGGCTTAGTTCCTTTGATGCAGGCATTGCCCTTGCTATTCCTATACTTTCTAGCTTCCATGCCCTGCTCACATTCCTCTCTTTTCAACCAAATCTTGATAGAAAGTGATTCCAATAAGTTGGGACTTGGAAGGCACAGTAACAGATGAGTTTTCACACACACATACAGAAATAATCTTCAGATCTCCTTGGGAAAATCCATATTGGACATATTTTTCAAAGAACTTAAAGAACTTCCACAACTACTATTGCAACCTAGGGAAGAATATAGTGACAGCCCATCCACTCCAAGTTCATAGATGAAGAACCAGGCAGAGGAGAGTACCAACAATGGCTCAAAATCATGTACAATGTGAAGAAACTGAAAGTAGGACCCATGGTTCCCAAATTTGAGATATCCCCTTTTCTATCTGTTATCAAACAGTAACTCTTAGGGTTGCTAAATACACAGATAAGAAAATCATTCTGTTGCTAAATTCATGCTTTACTTGACAGTCAAATGTTAAAAATGCTTGACTTTTTTTTGCTGTTGATACAAGAAGTTATTATAACTAGTAAAAGCTTAGCACCAGCTACTTTATTTGTTCTAAACTTTTATATTGATATAAAGGACCAGTGAGTTGGTTTTGTTAACATCAGAAAACCCATTGTCTTGCTTGCTCTTGAAAATATGGTAATTTTTTGGAAATATTTTTTGCAACCTTATGTAATGTTTTTTTTATGACAAGCAATAAAATATTCCTTAGACATTTGGCCCATCTCACATTAATGAGTCATATGCTTACCCTATGTTCTGTCACTTGATGTTCTTCCATGTGAAGCTTCAGGTTATCTAATGAATATATGATTGCATAGACAGACTTGATCGGGAAAAGGTGCAAAGATGATATCAGAATATCAGGCTGCAGAAAACCTTGGTAGTGTCAGAAAGTTTGCCAAAAAGGTAAAATTATAGCGAGGTTGACACAAGTATGTATGACAGGTGACCCTTGCCACTCTTAAGCTACAATGAGGGCTGATTTGGGAATGGTTCCCATATCTTCTAGTATATTAGTTTGCAAAACAAAACAAAATACCACATAATTAAACACCACAAACTGGGCAGCTTACACAACAGAAATTTATAGTCTCACGGTCCTAGAGGCTTGAAGTCTAAGATCAATGCATTGGCAGCACTGGTTCCTTCTAAGGGCAGTAAGGAAAGGACGTGTTCCAGGCCTCTCTTTTGTCAATGCTTGGCATTCCTTGGCTTCTGCTGCATCATTCTGAAATCTGCCTTCATTTCCACATGTATTTTTCCCATGTGTGTGTATCAGTCTCTAAATTTTCCCTTGTTATAGGATACCAGTAACATTGGGCCAGGAGGTCCACTCCTACCCATTTTAATTAATTAGATTCACAATGACCCTATTTCAAATAAGGTCACATTCTGAGGTAATAGGGATTAGGGATTTAACATTAATTTTTGAGGAACGCATTTCAGCCTATAATAGCTAGGAATAGAACCCATGCTTCAAATAAAATGCCCAATAGACAGGACTTAGCTGCTGGCTGAGTTTTTTCCCAAACCTACAAAGGACGCAGGGACCTTTGATCTAGTGCCAGGGGATCAATTAGAGTCATACAAAGAAAAAAAATGCTTTGAGGCCACAATAAATGTGTGCCCCTGGTCGTTTTAGGTAGATGAAGTAGCATGTAGACAGTTGGGCAGATAATATCACCACCATTGGAAGTATACAAACACATGACCTCTTAAACTGGTTCAGACGTCTTTTATTTATAAGACAGAGCAATGTTATTGTTACTTAGGAAGTAGTAAAAGTCTCTTGATAAGATGTGAAGAAACTATTTAGAATCCCCTAGAGCCATGTGCCCTTTGACAATTATGAATGGAGATTGTGCCACTCTCTCATCTTGGTGTCAGGAAAAGGGCCACGTGAATGGGGGCAAGCATGTGGTAAATAAAAATAACATAAATTCTCCTTTGAATTTCATAGGCTTTAAATGTACAAATATATGTTTTCTGTTGCTGTATAACAACTTATCATATATTTAGCAGCTTAAAACAATACTCATTTATCATCTTAGAGGTCTGTAGGTCAAAAGCCCAACACAGTGTGGCTGGATTCTCTGCCCAGGATCTCGCCAGGCTAAAACCAAGGCATCAGTCAGGGCTGTAGTTTTCATCTGAGGCTCAGGGTTCTATTCCAGGCTCACTGGTTGTTGGCAGAATTCCTCACAGACTTCCCATATGGCTTCCTCCATCTTGAGGCAGCAACAGTATATTGAGTCACCAATGCTTTGAATCCCTCTCTCTCTCTCTCTCTTTTTAATATTTTAAGAGAAAGTGAAAGCATGAGCAGGGGAGAGGGACAGAGGGGTGAAGGGAGGAAGAGAGGGAGAGAAAATTGGAAGCAGGCTCCACACTCAGGCTGATACAGGGCTCGATCCAAGGACCCTGGGATCATGAACTGACCTGAAATCAAAACTAGGTTGTTCAAATGACTGAGTCACCCAGATGCCTCTGGGAAGCTGTTATTCTTTCTCCACTCCCCAAAACATAGTCTTACTGTACAAAACAACATTCTTTGATGTTTTCTTAATAAGTACTGAGATCTCTATGGCATGTCTCTTAGCTAAAACCATTGAACACTTTGCTGGCATTATTACCACTTATAACTGTTATGTATGTTTCTACTGCTTAAAAATATTTAAGGGCACTTCTGAATCATAAGTTTACAATGTATCAGATTTTAAATGTGTATATAAAATCATCAGTTGTATATAGGAGACCATGTGCATTGCAGGCAAATTACCGTTAATATTCTTAACTCAGAATTAAGCCAAAAATCATGATTTTCTCTGGCATGATTCTTTTTTTAAAACCACCTGAATTAGGTATGACTGACATTTAAAAAGCTGTACATTTAATGTATATAATTTGATGAGTTTGATTCATTTAAAATGTTTTGTGTACTTCCTGAATTTATAGTCCTGTGACTCTTAGAAAAAATGCATTTTTCACTTGTGTTTTCATGGCAGTTTCCAACATTGTTTTATTGTTATGGATTTTTGGATTATGAGATATTTTCCCCCTCCAAAATGTACTGGAAAGAGTATTAGAGTTGGAAAGTTTGTAACCATCATGATATGGACATATGTGGGTGAGAATCCTCAATACATGTTAAAAACTAAAATAAATAAATAAAAGATTCTCTCTCCCTCCTCTGCCCCTTACCTACTCTCCCCCTCCCTGCTCCTGTAGTGCACTCACACTCTGCGCTCTGTGTCTCTCTCAAAAAAAAAAAAAAAAGGCGAAGTAAGTCCCTTCACAGCAATACTAATACTAATACTAATACTAATACTAATACTAATACTAATACTACCTTCATTAGTGCTTGACCAGCTAGGGAGTGGAAATGATGGGAACATGTTTGGAATTCTGTCTCCCACAATATCAAAAAGTCTCAAACCAAAGGCATTAATATGTAGTGAAGTGATACTCAAATTTGTCTTAAGCAACTATGGAAAAGGGATGAAGCATATTTGTCAAAAAATTTTTTAAAGGAATGAAACAACTGCTAAGAATCTTGAATTTTTTTTTGCCTTAATTCTGGTTTTAAAAATAAAACCTTGAGTGTTGGACTGAAGGTTAGCCAAGAAGAGAGTTTAGGTATGGAAATTCTTCACACATAGTGATGATGTTGGAGTAGGTAATTCAATCTCTGAGCTCATTTCCCTCATCAGATAAAAAGTGAATAATATTAATACTTTATTAATATTATACTATATTATATAGTATAATATTATCACTGCTGTGAGAATCAAATTAAATAATTTCTAGAAAGTTTTTTTAAACTGTAAAGTCTAAAGTAAATGCGAATTAAGAATATCACAGAAAGTTTTTGCTTACTTCAGAAAGAACCAGAATTTCCAACCATTCCTTCCCTTAAATTAAATACTCATCCTAAAGAGTATGTGAAATCTGACAACCAAGAAATCCAAACTTCAGTAGAAACTTGCCTAACATTCATGCTAGGCAATATTTTGGTGAATGCTTAAATGTGTGTGTGTGTGTGTGTGTGTGTGTGTGTGTGTGTTTTGAGAAGATACACCATGCTAAAATAGCACGATACTAATTCAGTGGACAACACTATAAGGTTAGGAAACATTCTGATGAAAGAAATTCAACATTAAGTCCTTAAAGAAAAATCTAAAAGTCTCTTCTAGAACCAAGCAACTAGAGGTAAAGCCCTAGCAAAGGAAAGAAGAAAGCATTTTCAATGTTCGAGAAAACCATTCAGTGTCATGTTGTGCCTAGAAAACCTGTACAGTCCTGTCTGAATGGTTTAGGTGAACTTCATTTGATAAGAAACAGATGTATAAGTCATCACACACAAAAAAAGTGTTCAGAAACTAGCTGCTACATTCCTACTACACCTCTGGTCACCTGTCTCATGGCACATTATCACTAACACTTATTTCTGCCCGAGATGATTGAATCCTAAGAATTTTTTTATTTATGCACTTAACCAGCTCTTATATAATGTATTATAGGCAAGACACTGTTCTAAATTTCTTATTAACTCATAATGATAACTCATCTTGATAGCCACCCTATAAAGTTGAAACTATTGTTATTATACTCACGCATAAAAAAGCCAAAATATAGTAATTTGTTCAAAATATTCTTATTCTTACAAAAAAGGAGTATTTTTTCCCAAATGACTTCCTCTCTTCTATCACTTCTACAATTTATAAGAAAAGATTTTAAATACAATTGCTGAAGACTTTACCCTAGTAAAAATGAGAAAACATAGAGTAATCTCAGTAAAATTTTTGAAGTGAACAGGTTAGCCACATACAAAAGCATCATGATTAGAGATGACATTGAGATTTTCTAAACAGTGTCAGTTTTAATGAAGGAATGTTCCCTCCACACACACAAAGGCACCAACTTGTCTTTTTTTGATTTACTATGTGTCTTGAGCAGTGTAGCACTTTTCTAGAGCTTAAAGGTGCATCCGGTTCAAAAATGTTTTGATTTTATTCTTACTACTTTCTAATAAACAGGATGAAAATCTGCCATTTCCTATTCAAAGCAGGAAAGATATGCTCTTGGTTATTTTCTTATCATCTTATTTTTCCAGCAAAATTTTCTAAAATGTCTCCCCATTTATTATGTTGTTTCCAGGTTTAATAATCAGAAAAAAAATATTCCAAAGTCAGAGATTATTCTGCCTTACTCTCACCTTGGTAAGTACACAATTAACCCAACTGTGACATGGTCTGGAAAGCGTATGTCTTAGCTCAGACTGAATAACAAAATGTCATAAAATAGGTGGCATATCAACAACAGAAATATCTTTCTCACTGCTCTGGAGGCTGGAAATCTGAGATCATGGCAGTGCCAGCACAGTTTGCTTCTGGTGAGGACCCTCTTGCAGGCTGCAGACTGCTGACTTCTTGTATCCTCACATCACAGAGAGTAAAGCAGAAGATACAAACTGTCTCTCTAATGCCAATCCCATCCTAATGTAATCCCATTCATGAGGGCTCCATGTTTAAGACCTCATTTTTTTAATTTTTTTTAACGTTTATTTATTTTTGGAGAGAGAGACAGAGCATGAATGGGGGAGGGACAGAGACAGAGGGAGACACAGAATTTGAAGCAGGCTCCAGGCTCTGAGCCATCAGCCCAGAGCCCGACACGGGACTTGAACTCACGGACCGCGAGATGGTGACCTGAACTGAAGTCGGACGCTTAACTGACTGAGCCACCCAGGCGCCCCAAGACCTCATTTAATACTAATCACCTCCCAAAGGCCCCATCTCCTAACACCATCACATTAGGGTTTGGTTTTCAACATATAAAATTTGAGGAAACACAACATGTTCAGTGCATAACACTGAGTTTATTCTGAAAACTCATAGGTATAAGTAACAGAGAAAGCAGACAGCCCAGAGCAGGATGGATACCTCTTACTTAAACAGAATGGTAGTTTTGAGAAGAGGCTTTGAAAATTTGAATTTCGTTTTGCAATTCTGTATTTCAAGTTCCAGATTTGTACCAGATGCTTGAAATTCACATTACATTGTCATCAACGTCAATCAGTAGGTAAAAGTTTATTGTAGGCAAGAGCATAAGACGTTTGAGATCAAATCTCCTTCTTTGAGAAGTTAACCTACCTGGTACTAAACTAGATAAATTTTCTTTATGAGTTCAGGGAAAAGACCATTCACTGACAGCTAAGCTGTGAAAAAAACTATGAACACTTTATGAATTTGCCTCTCACACAATTTGAGATGTGAGGTTTGTATTTGAGGTTGTCCTTAATGACAATATTTGACAAGCAACTGCCATTATGGTCCTAAGACGATTGGCTCTAAGTTCTGCCACTTCAGGACCAGCCTCAGAACTGTGCATGACAAGGGCCCACATGAAGAGAGAGAATTCATTCATTGGTCCCATGCCAACCCACCTCCAAGGTTTCTGATAATGCATGCAGAGCATCTTATAAACATAAATCACCATCTGAGTATAAGGTTATAGACCTCTAGAAATAATATTGACAGCTAATGTTTATTTCATGCTTACTATGTTCCAGACATGCTAATAAGCATTTTACAACTATTATTTATTATCTTTGTTTTTTAAATGAGGAGATTGAACCCTGAGAAGTTCATCTGTTCAGGGTCACAATGCTAGTAAGTCAGCGATGGAAACCTGGCAGTCTAATTCAGGAGTCCATATTCTTAATAACACAATTGTGAATCAAAATTCTCTTATTTAGATAATGAGACTCCTTCCTCTTAAAATGTACACCCAAACTTGCTGCATGCTATTTATAACAGTCCTTAAAAAACAACACATTTCTTAATAAGCAATAAGCTTATTTCTTAATAAGCAATAAGCAATAAGCAATAAGCACACATTACTACACAGTTTCTGGGGATCAGGAATTCAAGATGAGGCGTCTGGCTCGTGGACTCTCATGTTGCTCTCCAACAGTCATCTGACCATTTGATAGAGGCCAAGGACCTGCTTTAAGATGCTTCACTCACATGACTGTGGGCCTCCATTTGTTGTCACACATACCTCTTCATAAAACTACTTGAGTGTTCTCATGATATGATAGCCGGCTTCTCCCAGAACAAGTGATCCAAAAAGGAGAGCAAGGCAGAAACCATGTGTGTTTTGTAACCTAGCCTTAGAGGTCACATAGCATGCTTTTGCTGTAGCCAGTCATTACAAATAAGTCACTAAGTCCAACCCAAACCCAAAGGGAAGGGAATTAGGTTCCACCCTTTGAAGGGAATATCAAAGAATTTTGGACATATTTTAAGCCCACCACTTACATCTATCTCACTGTAAATTAAATAACTCTGGCTCTTTGTCATCTTTTCTTCCTTCTATCTTGACTCCATTGTAATACGCCCAAAATACTGAGCTAACCACTCATCTGAACACTCCTTCAACCTGTCCCATTCATACCTACTGGGAGGGCTTCTATCAGAAGAAACACAAAAGCAGTCATGTACCTAAGCCCTTCCCTGCAACCATATGATACCCTGAATATCCTGTTTCTATCACATTTACAAAATTGACAAATTAGCAAAGTTTATTTCAAATTGTGATCATCTGCAATTTTTCCTGGGTCACAGAATCCTCCTTCTACCTGCCCTGGGCTGGGATTCTTGAACTCAGTTATCCTGGTAAATCACATATCCTCTAGTGTCATCTCCTCAGAACCTCACTTTCAGCTGACACTGAGTAGACTTATGCAATCTAAGCCTGAGTTTCTCAGCTTTGGCACTGTTGACATTTGGGGATAGATAATTCTTTGTTGTGAAAGCTATCTTGTGCATTATAGGATGTTTAGCAGCCTTCTTGGTCTCTATCTATGAGATGCCAGTAGCACATCCCATTTGCAGTAAACAAAAATGTCTCCAGACATTGCCAAATATGTGTTGTGGGCAGGGGGGTGGGGGTGGGGGTACAAAATTGCCCCTGATTGAGAGCCACTAATATAAGCTATTAGTGGCTGAGAAAAATATGTGATAATATAACCATCACATAAAAAATATGCAGAGATGCCCCATGCTTCATCTATAGAAAATAATCCAAGATATTTGGAGTAAAATAAAGCAAGGATTTCAGTACAACACAATTATTTAAATTAGGTAGTGTCTCTCTAGCTGTCACTTGGCTTTCATTCTACCAGCTGATTTCTGGAAGAGAGAAGAAGCTCTATATAACAGGTATGACGTGTTATCTCAAAGTTACAAATACTAGAAGAATCTGGAACAAGATGGAGAGAAACAAAAATGAAAGGAAGTAGTATGAGAATAAGGGTGGTAGTAAAAATGAACTCATTATTTGCATGTTAAGATCATTTTAGGATATCTATTAGATGTTAGCCTTATTTTTTAAGTTAACCTTTACTGAGTGGCAACCATGAACAAGTCACTTCACTAAACATTTTGCTCAAAATATTAACTAATTTAATTTTTTAACAACTCTATGCAGTAGATAATATTATTTTCTTTTGACACATGAAAAAGCTGAGGCAGAGATATTATCTTGCTTAATAGCTAGTTTTAAAAATGCTTCCAAATCTTTCTCCCACTCCATGTTCCCTTAGGGTTCTGTTTTTGTTCTAACAGCACTTTTCACTTTTCTCTACAGTGAATCACACTAAGCACTGAAAACTTAGAAAAAAGAATTACTGAAATTCACAAGTACACCTAGCTCTCCATTATCTGGAGGGAAATAGTAAACCTAGAATTGGTAGGAAGAGAAAAGTAACCTGACTAGACATGCCAGTGTTAGTGTGAATAGGAAAGTGGACTTGTCCTCAAGGAGGTTGGAGAGAAATAGGCTGAGCCAAAGCTGACAGGAGATCAAGACTGAAGGGTGATACAGGGGAAGGCAAAGTAAAAGAATGTATTTTTGCAAGGCAGAGGACAGGCACACTTAAAACACAACTTAGATTTTAGTGGAAAATTGACACACGACCTTGAATTTATCCAAGGAAACTGATATCAGCATTAGAATGCAGCTTTAAAAATGTAATCCACTGGATGAGACCATGAATAATTGTTGAGTACCCACTTTGTGTGTCCAGTCATTCCCTGTGTATTATCTCCCTCACTTCCCCTTCTCAGAAACCATCAATAGCTTTCCACTGCCTTCTTTGGCTGGTGATAAAAATCATCTATAATCTGACCCTATTCTACCTCCTCAGCCCATTTTCCCTGAAATGCCTTTCCTACCTCTAGTTTCTTCTACTTACACATCAGTTTCTTCTACTTAAAATGCCCTTTCCCCAGGGCTCAAATCAAATGTCTCCTCCTACATGACTCATATCTTTTTTTTTTAATTTTTTAACTGTTTTTATTTATTTTTGAGATAGAGCAGGGGAAGGGTAGAGAGAGAGGGAGACACAGAAGCAGGCTCCAGGCTCTGAGCTGCCAGCACAGAGCCCAACGCGGGGCTTGAACTCACGGACTGTGAGATCATGACCTGAGCCAAAGTTGGACAGTTAACCGACCGAGCCACCCAGGCACCCCAGTACATGACTCATATCTAATTAACTCCAGTTGGAAGTACCCCCTCACCTTGATATCTACAGCATCCCATCTCTACAACTTTGAGGAAAGTTTTGAATTTGCCCTGTATTATAATAAGCTATGTATCTATCTATCCAGTCACCAGATAACCTCTTTGTTTATTTACTTTTGAGAGAGAGAGAAGGGGGCAGAGAGGTAGGGAGAAAGCCAAGCAGGTTCCACATCATCAGCTCAGAGCCCCATGTGGGCTCAATCTCATAAACCATGAGATTGTGACCTGAGCCAATACCAAGAGTTGGACGCTTGAGCTGACTGAGCCACCCAGGTGTCCCTAAACAGAACCTCTTAAGGGGAAGGAACAAATGTGATTCCTTTTTGTCTACAAACTTTGAAAATTGTAGTGCTCAATAAATATTTGATGAGTTAAATTGAAATTTGAGTGTTTGACATCTTCATTTTTAAAGATTAAGTAAAACCTAAGCCAGCAGAAAAATTTCCACATTCTGATATATGCTGCCAATGTCTTAATAACCTTGGAATTTGCAGAACATTTTTTCATTTCTGAAGTGCTTTATAAATAACCACTAGTTAACCTTCCAGTAGCCCTGGCGTTGTTTTATCAAGTAATAAGGTGATGATGCCATACCCCTTAGGATAACACTAGGGAAACTTTCCATGAAGGGGTGAAGTTGGATGCTTTTCAGAGTACAGGGAAGCAAGAAACCAACAAATTCCAAATACAGTAGCCTGCCAATCACCACAGAGGGGCTAAGCAAAGATTTTCTTTTCTGTTTCTTTTGTTTCTTTCTTACTGTAGATCACACTACAGTCCTACATCCAGGTGCTTGTTTATATAAACTGTATAAAATAACCCAAGTTCTATCTAGTCTAAAAATCTATTTTTACATGAATTAAGTCCCAAATCCCAAAGAATAAATTATTGTGTATGGTTGTGTTGGAGAGAGAGACAAACAGAGTAAAATAACTTTGTTAAATTCATTCAAGAGTGTAATATCATAGACATAGCCAATTTGATTTTTTATTAATGCTTATTTATTTATTTTGAGAGAGAGTGTGCATGCATGCCTGCAAGCAAGGGAGGGGCAGAGAAAGAGAGAGAGAGAGAGGGAGAATCCCAAGCAGGATTCACTCTGTCAGGTGCAGGGCCCACCTCTGGGCTTGATCTCACAAGCCATGAGATGACCTGAGCTGAAACCAAGAGTCAGATGCTTAACTGACTGAGCCGCCCAGGCACCACAGACATAGCCAATTTGAAGCCAAACCATTATGTAAACATCTAGATAAAAATCAGACATTTAAAAAAAAGATTCTTCTTTTTAATACAAGGAGAAATTCTTGTTCTCTCTATAATAACCATTAATTCACAAAACAATTAGATTCCACATAATTTTTAAGGAGCACATCTACTAAGTAAACTAGAATACATGTGTACACAGATTTTCAGAGTTTGCCTACCTGAACAGAATCCTTCATATATTCACAGTGTGTTCCAGGATCTGTGTTTTGGCATCATCCACAGCTCCAGCTGAACTTTTTCCTAGGGAGCCTCCACTCCCATGCCTCTGGTCATGTGTTAACAAGAGTGGTCCTCTTTTGGCAGAAGGGTTTAAAGACTACCTGTTGCATGAAGCCTTCTCCAGTCTTCTCTCCATCAGAATTACTTGCTCACTCCCCTAGGGTATCATAAAATCATGTTTAATAGAATTTATTTTAATATATTAGCCAAACATTTGATATATGTTAAGCACCATACTTCAATTAAACCTCTGCAATACTCTGCATTCTATTATAGTTGAATGTGTACGATAGTGTTTCTAAGAAATTGTAGGCATTTTCACCTGATAGAACTGATATTATCAACAACACATTGTTTGAGGAACTTTGTGTATACTAAAGCATTTATTATTTATATTGGATAATACTTGAACGCATTTCCAGTAAAAACAATGTTAAACCCAGTAGATATTCCCAGGTCAGGACATAAAGGTATATTAAGTTGGTCAAGGTGGGGGCAATCAAGCTTTACCTTCAAAATTTCTTGTGAGTGTCTAAAATTATTTTTAAAGAATGTCTGAATTTGGTGATAAATACATCAGTCTTATGAGAAAATTATGCAAATAAGTTTGTATAGTGATATCTAAATTCATGCATAGCTTAAAAAATTAGAAGCAACTTAAGATTTCCAACAATAGAAAGTTATTTATTAAATGTAACAATAAATTATGTTTTGTTCATATACTAGAACACTAAAAAGCCATTAAAAATTGTTGTAAAAATTAGCATATTGTGAAAAAATATCTATAACATGTTATTAAGTGAAAAAATATGAGAGCTTTATAAATTTGTCTCTCACCCTAATATATCTGAGGTCATTTTATGACAATATTTTACAGGAAACCCTCACCAAAATCTTAATTTGTTCTACATACTGAGATCTCAAGACCAACCTCAGGGTGTGTGTGTGTGTGTGTGTGTGTGTATTTATTTGTGTGTGTGAAGAGCCCAGATGAAAACAGCTTTTTAATGCTTGATAGGAGAATTGATTCATTAAACCATTACAAACCAGGCTTAATATAAAAAGTGGTTTTTAAACTTAAATCAAGAAGTTAAATTGAGAAGGAAAAGGAAAAGAAAGAGAAGAAGGAAAAGAATGGGAAGAAGGGGAAGAGGAGGAAGAGAAGAAAGAGGAAGAGGGGGAAGAAGAAGGGGAAGAAGAAGAAGAAGAAAAAGAAGAAGAAGAAAAAGAAAAAGGAAAGTAAAGAACAAAAGAAAGAAGAAAGAAAAAAGAAAGATCCAAGAAAGTAGAAAGGAGGACTTCAAAAAAAAAGAAAGCAGAAAGAAGTAAAAGATAAAACAAAAAACTGAGGACTTTTAAAAACCAAAAACTGATTTTTTGAAAAGCTAATCAAATCAACAAATCCCTGGCAAAAAGTGATCAAGACAAAATAGAAAGAAGAAATAAATTGCCTATTTTAGGAATTAAAAGAAGGACTTCACTAGAGATACTGCAGATACTAAAAATATAGATTAAATACACAAATTTCTTTAAGAATCCAATTAACCAAAACTGACACAATAGAAAAACATAAAACTTAAATGCATCTATTTCTATTTTTTTTTAACGTTTATTCATTTTTGCGACAGAGAGAGACAGAGCATGAATGGGGGAAGGTCAGAGAGAGAGGGAGACACAGAATCTGAAACAGGCTCCAGGCTCTGAGCTGTCAGCACAGAGCCCAACGTGGGGTTCGAACTCACCGACCGCGAGATCACGACCTGAGCCAAAGTCGGACACCCAACCGACTGAGCCACCCAGGCGCCCCCATCTATTTCTATTAAAGGACTGTATTCTATAATTTAAAACATTTCACAAAGAAAACTCCTGGACCAAATTACTTCATTAGTGAATTCCCTCAAATATATAAAGCTTACGCAAACTCTTCCAGGATTTTAAAAAGCAAGTGCACTTCCTATGATGCCAGCATAACTTTGATATCAATACTTGGCATAAATATTACAAGAAAAGAAAGTTCATTAAATTTTCTCTCACAACAGGAGTACCTGGGTGGCTCAGTCAGTTAAGTATCTGACTTCAGCTCAGGTCATGATCTCACAGTCTGTGAGTTTGAGCTCTGTGCTGACAGCTCAGAGCCTGGAGCCTGCCTCAGATTCTGTGTCTCTATCTGCCCCACCCTTGCTCACACTCTCTCTCTCTCTTTCTCTCTCTAAAAAATAAATAAACATTAAAAAATTCAAAAACATTTCTCTCACAACATAGATATGAAACACCTACAAAACACTGATAAATCAAATCTAATAATATATATAAATATCATGATCAAGTTGTATTTATTCTATGAATGTAAATTTTTTAAAATATGTAAATTAACTAGTGTAATTAACCACATTAACAAAGTAAGGAGAAAAACATATGGATCATATTGACAGGAAAAAAATGATAGAAATTTATAACTCATTCTTCATATATATTTTATATATTTATATATAATTTTATTAAGTTAGGAATAAAAAGGAATTTCTTAGTATGATACGGTTAATTTTTTAATCTTAAAAAAGACTATCCAGTAAATGTCCGACTTAAAGTTAAAAGCCTGTGAACTTTATCCTCTGATGTTGGGAATAAAATAAAGATGTCTACTACTATGACTTTATTCAACAATTTAATAGAAGTCCTTATCATTGCTCTAAGGCAAGAATAACAAAGAAAAGTTATAAAGACTAGAACGGAAGAACTACAACTGTCATTACTCACAGATGATATAATAGTAAACATAGAAAATTTTAAAAGATCTATGATAAACTACGAGACTTAATAAGTTAAATGAATAAGATAAAAATTGTTATTCTATGCAATAGACAAAACACAGTTAGAAAATGAACTTAAAAAAACTAATCTATAATTACTTCAAAAACATAAACTACCTAGGATTTAATTTGAAAGATACATAAAAGCATTAGAGGAAAAAACAACTAAAAACAAATTTTAAAAGAACAAAATAAATGGAGTGATATACCACTAAAGGATTGGAACATTCAATATTTTTTTAAGACAGCAATTTTCTTCAAATTGCTCTATAGATTCAATGCAATCTCATTCAAATTTCAACAGGAATTTTTGTGAAAAGTGACAACTGATTCTAAATTTTTATGGAAATTCAAAGTGGCAAAGATAAGAGAAAACAATCTTGAGGAAAAATAAAATTAAAGAACTTCTACTACTAAATATTTAGACATCACTACCAAATATTAAGACATTATAAAGCTACATCAATTAAACGATGTAATTGATATAATGATAAATAAATAGACTGTTGGAACAAAATACAGAGTCCTGAAACAATGTAAAAAGTCATTACCTAAAGTTCAGTGAAAATGAACTGCTATAGAGTAGGAAAAAGAAGACCATTATTTTCAATAAATGGTACTGAAACAATTGAAAATCCACATGGGAAAAATAAATAAATCCTAACACCACCTCCACTACACACAAATGGATCATAGATCATAGAAAGATAAAACAATAAAGCTGTTAGGTAAAAATATAGAAAAAGGCTTTACAACCTTGGAAGGCAAAGACTGCTTAAGTAAGAAGAAAAATGCAATAACCAAAAAAGGTAAAAGACAGTAATTCAGATTTCATTAAAAAACACATCGATTCATCAAAAGACATTTTTTAAGAGTATTAAGAACCAAGCCAAAGCTCCAACAAGTAAAGAACTTGGAAGTCATCATGTCCATCCTTAGACCAATAAACAAATGTGAACAAACTTGCTTAAACCCTTTGGAGAAATGGGATTGCAGGGCAAATCACCACTCCAAAATCTGGGAAAACAGGCACATGCAGAGTAATATAGCAATTGAGATGAGTTTACCTAGAGCAGACGTCACCAAGGTCACAAAATTGTAGGAGCACTTAAATGGTAATTTGGACAAACTGATGTAGAGTATGACAAAACAATCTAACTGTATTCCACATTTATGAAAAAACCTGAAGCAGATGGGTGCTCAACTAAGTAACTCTGGAATCAGTGAAGTCTTCAAGACCAAAGGCAAAAAAAAAAAAAAAAACCTGCATTCTATTTGATAAAGTTGTATCCCTTAGGTGTATTGGGTTAAGAATTCTAGAACCACCATACATATGTACTAGAATTGAACAATTAAGTAAATGGGTGGTATATGGTGAGAGCTAGGTTTTTCAGAATAGAAGGTTATTTATAAGCAAGCAAAAGAGGCTAGAGGTCCATGTGCCATGGACTAGACTGTGCATATGAATTCATTTAGCAGAGTATAAACTCCTAAGTGTGAACTCATTTAGCTAACATAGATACAAATGTTTACATGTAGAAACATGTATAGATATATGTGCATGCACAGGTTAGTATATACATATACAGTGCCTTCCTCTATCTGCTAAGAGGGCCTGGAAGCAATGGCACACCAGTAGTGATGAACCCACCGAGTGCCCAGTTCTTGGTTTCTTTATCATTCTCTGATAAAAGGAATCAAGGGTCCTTGAAGAAATGGCTGATTCAAGGACTGCAACGGGAATTACATAAGACTAGAGCATCTTTGTAGTGCCAGAAAATAAGAAAGTGTTAAAAAAAAAAGTCTACAATATTGGGGGTGCATCAAAGGGACATAGAAGCCACTGAAAGAGCTCCCAACAGACAAAGGTGGAATAATTTGAGAAACAAAATAGTATTGGATTATAATTCAAAGTGTAAAATAGATATTTTTGAGTTCATATTGATTTAAATTGAATAAATTAATAAATGGGGGAGAAGAGATAAATCCTCCATGTAGAAGTCTTCCAAATAATTTATATAAATATTCAGCCATCAAGGATGGGGAGCATAACAGTGTAACTCCCCACTCCTGAAGTGTGGACTGAGGATAGAGACTTCCTTCTAAAGAGTTCACCATAGGAGAAGCCAGGATGGCAGAAAAGCATGGAAGGTTTTTTTGCATCTCTTGTCCCTGAAATGCAGCCAGATCAACACTAAACCATCTTGGACACCTAGAAACTGATTTGAGGATTAACACAACAATCTGCACTACCTGAACCACAGAACTTGGCAGGTATGCAGTTCAGAGTGGTGAACTGGGGGAAAGAGAAGCTGCAGAGGGCAGGGAGCTATTTTTGCAGAGGGAGGATGGAGATGGGAGGAGAGTATGGGAAAAGCACCGACCCTCAAAAAAAAAAAAGCAGCTTGAAAGTGGAAAAGTGGAAAAAGCCACAGGAACTGAACACAAAAGGGAAAAAAGAGAAAGGAGAGCACTTAAATTACATTAAGACTCCATAAAAAGGGGGAGCATAGAGTCTGAAACTCCACAGCTTGATACCTGGTGGTGCTCTGGTAGGAAGGGTGAATCCCCAGGAGCAGAGTAAGGTCTTGGGGTCCTCAGGCCACACGGGAAGAAGTGGTTCCCCTGCTGGGAGGACATTTGGTAGGGGTTGTGCAGCCACCCCACAGGCAAAGTTCCCAGTGGACCATGGAGAACAACCACATTAGCTGGTGCTGGAACAAGGACATTAAGGGTGAGGCCTGGTGACAGATGTGTGTTGTGAGAATGTTCCTGGGTGTGGGCCGGCATCTTGGTGGGCCAGCACCTGGCCATTGCTCAGCAAGAGTTTCCCCCAGAAGATCTGAGTGGGTTAAAGATGCAGCCTCTCATAAGTGAGGGGCTGGGAAACACAGCCTCATCTGAGATAAAACTCAGGAGGGAGGTGCCGTCTAGTAGCCTGATGGCTTGGTCACAGACAGTGTAGAAGCAGGGATTGGACAGAAGTTAGAGACAAAGGAAGGGTGCTTGATTGCCAGTCATGGAGAACACAGAGTTCCAATACTAGAGACTGGGTAGCTAGGTGACATCATTTTCATCCCTCCCACGTATGCTCATATACACCTACAAGCACCACAACAATCCATTCCAGTAAGCTAAGCAGCGCCATCTAGTGGAGAATGGAGCAATTACATTAAAACCTGCCCAGCTGGGCCAACAGCACTTTTGATAAACACAAGTCTCTCCACCTGCTTAGTTTATGGACTATAAAGTGCTTCATAGCTTGACTTCTACAGGAAACCAGATGTGATTTCAATCGTACTTCACTCTGTTCGCTAGTCCTTTTATTCAATTTTTTTCTTTTTCTTTTCTTTTCTTATTCTTGAATAAAGAGAAAAAAATCAACTTTTATTTTCCATTTTTATTAAAAATATTTTTCTTTAATTTTTTGTCTACTATATGTTTTACTTTTTTGTAAATTTTTTAAATTCTATTTTACTTTCATCATTTAATTTTATTCTATTTTATTGTATTCTTTTTTCAAATTTTCAAACATTTTCCTTTTTTTTCCTTTTTTGTTTTTTTTTCTTTTCTTTTTTCTTTTGTTTCTTTTCTTATCCTTCCCTTTTTTTCTCTAATCTGTCAAGCTTCTTTCAACAACCAGACCAAAACACACCTAGGATGTAGCATCCTTTATTTGATTTCTTTGTGTTGTTTTTAATTTTTTATTTTTTTTTCACTTTATTAATTCATTTCTTCCTCCAAAATGACAAAATGAAGGAATTCACCCCAAAGGAAAGAACAGGAAGAAATGACAGCTAGGGACTTAATCAACACAGTTACAAGCAAGATGTCTGGACCAGAATTTAGATCACGGCAATAAGAATACTAGCTGGGGTTGAAAAAAGCATAGAATCCCCTTCTGTGGAAATAAAAGAAAATCTAGTCAGGACGAAATTCAAAAAGTGCTATAACTAAGATACAATCTCAAATGGATTCCATGACTGCAAGGATGGATGAAGCAGAGCAGTGAATCAGCGATATAGATGACAAACTTATGGAGAGTAATGAAGCGGGAAAAAAGAGGGAAACTAAGGCAAAAGAACACAATGTAAGTATTAAAAATCTCAGTGAATCATTAAAAAGGAATAACATCGAATTATAGGGGTCCCAGAAGATGACAAGAGAGAAATAGGGGTAGAAGGGTTATGTGAGCAAATCATAGCAGAAAATTTTCCTAACCTAGGGAAAGACACAGACATCAAAATCCAGGAAGCACAGAGGACTCCCATTATATTCAACAAAACATGACCATCAACAAGGCATATCATATCCAAATTCACAAAATTTGGATCATGGAAAGAATCATGAAAGTAGCAATAGGGTAAAAAGTCTTTAACCTACAATGGAAGACAGATCATGTTTACAGCAGACCTACCAACAGAAACTTGGCAGCCAGAAAGGAGTGGCAGGATATATTCTATGTGTTGAATCAGAAAAATATGCAATATGCAGCCAAGAATTCTTTATCAACAAGGTTTCATTAAAAATAGGAGAGAAAAATTTTCCCAGACAAACAAAAACTAAAGGAGTTTGTGACCACTAAACCAGCCCTGCAATAAATTTTAAAGGGGCCTCTGAGGGGAGAAAAGACCAAAAAAAAAAAAAAAAAAAAGCAATAAAGACTAGAAAGGACAAGAGAACACTACTAGAAACTCCAACTCTGCAAGCAGCATAATGGCAATAAATTCGTATCTTTCAGTACTCACTCTAAACGTCAAGGGACTCAATGCTCCAATCAAAAGACATAGGGTAACAGAATGGATGAGAAAACAAGATCCATCTATATGCTGTTTACAAGAGACCCATTTTAGACCCAAAGACACCTTCAGATTGATAGATGACTCTC
This sequence comes from Lynx canadensis, assembly GCF_007474595.2. Classification (NCBI taxonomy): domain Eukaryota; kingdom Metazoa; phylum Chordata; class Mammalia; order Carnivora; family Felidae; genus Lynx; species Lynx canadensis. The sequence goes on from NC_044307.1 coordinate 63,308,031, forward strand.
CATCCCCTTACTATCATGCTAAGAGTCGCCAAAAGAAAGCTGCAGTAGCCATACTCATATCAGACAATCTAGACTTTAAAATAAAGACTATAACAAGAGATGAAGAAGGGCATTATGCCATAAACAAGGTGTCTATCCACCAAGAAGATCTAACAATTGTAAACATTTTTGCTTCAAAGGTGGAAGCACCCAAATATATAAATCAATTAATCACAAACATAAAGAAATTCATTGATAATAATACCATAATAGTAGGGGACTTCAACACCCCACTTACAACAATGGACAGATCATATAATCAGAAAATCAATAAGGAAACAATGGCTTTGTATGACACACTGGACTAGATGGACTTAACTGATATATTCAGAACATTTCATCCTAAAGCAGCAGAATACACATTCATCTCGACTATACATGGAACATTCTGCAGAATAGATCACATACTGGGACACAAATCAGCCCTCAACAAGTACAAAAAGATCGAGATCATACTGTGCATATTTTCAGACCACAACCCTATGAAACTCAAAATCAACCACAAGAAAAAATTTGGAAAGATAGCAAATACTTGGAGACTAAAGAATATCCTACTAAATAATGAATGAGCTAACCAAGAAGTTAAGGAGAAAATTAAAAAGTACATAGTGCCAATGAAAATGATAACACCACAGCCCAAAACCTCTGGGATACAGCAAAGGCAGTCATAAGAGGGAAGTATATAGCAATCCAGGCCTTCCTAAAGAAGGAAGAAAGGCCTCAAAAACACAACCTGACCTTACTCCTTAAAGAACGGGAAAAAGAACAGCAAATAAAACCAAAAACCAGAGGAGAAAGATTAAAGCAGAAATCAATGCTGTCGAAACCAAAAAAAAAAAAAAACAAAATAAAACAAAGCAAAACAAAAACAGTAGAACAGATCAATGAAACCAAGAATTGGTTCTTTGAAAGAATTAGGAAAATTGATAAACCTCTAGCCAGTTTGATCAAAAAGAAAAAGGAAAGAACCCAAACAAATGAAACCAAGAATTAAAGAGGAGAGATCACAAACAACACTACAGAAATACAAACAATAATAAGAGAATATTATGAGCAATTATATGCCAATAAATGGGCAATATGGAAGATATTTGCAAATTCCTAAAAACATAAACTACCAAAACTGAAACAAGAAGAAATAGAAAATTTGAACAGACCCATAACTAGTAAAGAAATAGAATTAGTAATAAAAAATCTCCCAAAAAACAAAAGTCTAGGGCCGATGGCCTTCCAGGGGAATTCTACCAAACATTTAAAGAAGGGTTAACACCTATACTCTTGAAACTGTTCCAAAAAATAGAAATGGAAGGAAAACTTCCAAACTCATTCTATGAAGCCAGCACTACCTTGATTCCAAAACCAGACAAGGACCCCACTAAAAAGGAGAGCTACAGACCAATTTCCCTGATGAACATGGATGCAAAAATCCTCAACAAGATACTAGCCAATGACATCCAACAATATATTAAAAGAATTATTCACCATGACCAAGTGGGATTTATACACGGGATGCAGGGCTGGTTCAATAAGTGCAAAATAATCAATGTGATACATCATATCAGTAAAAGAAAGGACGAGAACCACACAATCCTCTCAATAGATGCAAGAAAGCATTTGACAAAATACAGTATCCTTTCTTGATCAAAACCCTCAGGAATGGAGGAATAGAAGGATCATGCCTCAACATCATAAAAGCCATATATGAAAGACCCACTACTAACATCATCCTCAGTGGGAAAAAACAGAGCTTTCCCCATAAGGTCAGGAACATGACAGGGATATCCATTGTTACCACTAATATTCAACATAATACTGGAAGTCCTAGCCTCAGCAATCAGACAACACAAAGGAATAAAAGGCATTCCAATCTGCAAAGATTAAGTCAAACTTGCACTCTTCACAGATGACATGATACTCTATATGGAAAACCCAAAAGATTCCACCAAAAAACTGCTAGAACTGATCCATGAATTCAGCAAAGTCACAGGATATAAAACCATGCACGGAAATCAGTTGCATTCCTATACACCAATAATGAAGGAACAGAAAGAGAAATTAAGGATTTGAACCCATTTACAACAGCACCAAAACCCAAAAAGTACCTAGAAATAAATCTAACCAAAGAGGTGAAAAATCTGTACACTGAAAACCATAGAAAGCCAATGAAAGAAATTGAAGAGGACACATGAAAAAAATGGAAAAATATTCCATGCTCATGGATTGGAAGAACAAATATTGTTAAGACATTGAGACCCAAGGCAATCTACATATTCAATGCAATCTCTATCAAAATAACACCAGCAATCTTCACAGAGCTAAAATAAATAATCCTAAAATTTGTATGGAACCAGAAAAGACTCCAAAAAGCCAAAGCAATCCTGAAAAAGAAAACCAAAGCTGGAAGCATCACAATTCCAGACTTCAAGTTGTATTACAAAGCTGTATTCATTAAGGCCGTATGGTACTGGCACAGAAACAGACCCTCAGATCAATGGAACAGAATAGAGAACCCAGAAATGGACCCACAGACTTTGGGCAACTAATCTTTGACAAAGCAGGAAAGAATATCCATGGAATACAGGCAGTCTCTTCAGAAAATGGTGCTGGGAAAACTGGACAGCGACATGCAGAAAAATTAACCTGGACCACTTTCTTACACCATTCACAAAAATAAACTCAAAATGGATGAAAGACCTACATGTAAGCCAGGAAGCCATCAAAATCCTAGAGTTGAAAGCAGGCAAAAATCTCTTTGACCTCAGCTGAAGCAATTTTTTACTCAACATGTCTCTGGAGGCAAGGGAAACAAAAGCAAAAATGAACTATGGGAACCTCATCAAAATAAAGAGTTTCTGTGCAGCGAAAGAAACAATCAGCAAAACTAAAAGGCACCAACAGAATGGGAAAAGATATTTACAAATGACATATCAGATAAAGGATTAGTATCCAAAATCTTTAAAGTACTGATCAAACTCAACACCCCCAAAAAACAAATAGTCCAGTGACGAAATGGGCAAAAGACATGAGTAGACACTTCTCCAAAGACATCCAGATGACTAACAGACCCATGAAAAATTGCTCAACATCACTCATCATCAGGGAAATATAAATTAAAACCACAATGAGATACCACTTCATATCAGTCAGAATGGCTAGAATTAACAACTCAGGCAACAGCAGATGTTGTTGATGTGGAGAAAGAGGATCTTTTTTGCACTGCTGATGGGAATGCAAACTGGTGCAGCCAGTCTGGAAACCAGTATGAAGGTTCCTCAAAAAATTAAAAATAGAACTACCCTACAACCCAGGAATTGCACTATTAGGTATTTATCCAAGGGATACAGGTGTGCTGTTTCAAACGGGCACATGCACCCCAATGTTTATAATAGCAGCACTATCAACAATAGCCAAAGTATGGAAAGAGCCCAAATGTCCATCAATGGATGAATGGATAAAGAAGATGTGATATATATGTATACAATGGAATATTACTTGGCAATCAAAAAGAATGAAATCTTGCCATTTGCAACTACATGGATGGAACTAGAGGGTATTATGCTAAGTGAAATTAGCCAGAAAAAGACAAACATCATATGACTTCACTCATATGAGGAATTTAAGATACAAAGCAGATGAACATTAAGAGAAGGGAAGAAAAAATAATATAAAAACAAGGAAAGGGACATAAGAGACTCTAAATACAGAGAACAAACTGAGGGTTTCTGGAGGGATTGTGGGTGGGCGGATGGGCTAAATGAGTAAGGGGCATTATAAAGGAAACTAGTTGGGATGATTATTGGGTGTTATAAATAGGGAATGAATCACTGGAATCTATTCCGGAAATCATTATAGCACTATATGCTAACTAACTTGTATGTAAATAAATAAATAAATAAATAAGAATAAATAAGAATCTGTGGCAATAAAGTCAGAGAAGTGTCATTTAGGAGAGGAGGTAGATGACTTTAGAGAAATGACAGTGTTTTCTCAGATTACAGCAATATTCTATCTTTGTTTGGATAGTGACTACATGTGTAAATTCACCCCAGAAAAATCAATGGAGCCTTATATATTAGATTTGTGTATTTTACTGCATGCATGTCATACTTCAATAAAATAATTAACAGAAGGAACTACACTGAGGAAGATCTCAGCATGGTGGAGAAGTAGGGGGATCCATATGTCCTGCGTCTCTCAAACAAAGAAGTGTAGAAGCCAAAGGACTTTGAACACCAGAGCTTGGGATGAAAAGAGACTGAATCTACTAGGAAGAAAATGGGAAAGCTGGAAAAAAGATAGGTGGGTAACTGCGAACTGAGGGAAATAAAAAAAAAGACATATGGGCACGGAGGGGAGGGACCCCCTTCTTCAGAGATACAAAGGGAAGAGAAAGAGTGGCTAAGGAAGTGTAGAACCCTATCTGGACAGGAGAAAGACCTTGGACTGAGACTGAGAAGGATCCTATCTCTAACTGTGGGGCTTTCTTCGGACTGGGGTTGGCTCCCTGTTCGTGCACCTGGGGAGGGGAGCCAGCCCTGGGTGTGGTGGTAAGTCAGAGGCTCAGTCCGCAGCTGGAGAAAGTGGTTCCCTCCCTGGAGGGCTGAATGATAGCACAGAACCTGCCTGCATCTGCCACCCATGGGAGCAGTGGCTGAGCCGAGGGCACAATCTACAGAAGAAAAAGGCTGCCGTCTCCCTGGAGTGCTGTGGGAAAAGACAAAGCCTGCCTGCGACCGCCACCGCAGGGGCTCATGGCGAAGGCAGCAGCACTCAGTCCATAATAAGTCACAATAGGAGAAGTCAGTCCTCCCTGAAGTGCAGCGGCACAGACAAAGCCAGCCTGGACCACACATCACTGCACTGAGAGGCGCTTCCCCAGCGCCAGAGCGCATGGAGCAGGACTTTGAATCCTAACTAAGCACAGGGTCAGAGGAATTGGTGGAGCCAGAAGGACCACCCCTGTCTGCACCCGCTGCGTAGTGAGGGGGACTCAAACGGAGTCCACTGGGTCCAGCTCTGTGGAAAAGAGACTGGGAGATCACCACTCCCCCCACCCCCACCACCAAGGCGGGATCACTCCTGGGGCCCATAGTGGAGGTGGGTCCAGAAAACTCCAAACCACGCCCCTTGTACTAGATAACTGCATATCCACTGGAGCGGCACAAACGCTGCAGATAGCTACTACCTACAAGCAATGCAGCATTGCCTGGATTAACTCTAGGTCTATTCTGGATATATAGATATATTCTCCCCCACCCATTTCTCCTCCTTATCTCTTCCCTCCTCTAGGCTGGTTACTCTGGTTATTGGTCCGTCTAAACGGGCATATTTAATCCATTGTCTTGATACATGTTCTACACCTCCTTCTTCACACTCCTTTCTCCCTCTGTGGAATAATCAAGCAGTATAGTTTCTCTGTCTGGGTAACTTAATCTTTGTTTTGTTTTCCCCACCTCCTTCTTTATTTTCCTTTCTCTCTCTCTGGATTAAGTCTCTTAGTCTTTCTTCCTAATCAACATTTACCCATCCCCCTGCCCTCACTCCTGTCATTTCTCTCTTTGTATATGCTCTTCCATCAGCACTGCCTCTATCTTCTTCTTTATTTATAATCAGTGTTTTGGGTTTTTTTGTTTTTAGTCTTTAGGTTTTGTTTTTGTTTGTTTGTATTATTTACTTGTGTGTTTGCGTGATTTTATCTCCTGTTTGTCTATCTGTTTTCCTTTACAGGGCTACTCTAAGGAACAAATTGAAGCACATCTGGTGCAGGGTACAAAATATTACTACGAGTAAGGTAATAAAATAACCAAAGTCACAACAACAGAGAGCAAGTAACAACCCCTGAAAAAACACCTCCTGAAAGGCCAGGCCCTGGACAGTGTATGACCCTCCTTTAATATAGCAGTGCTCACAGGTGCAGAGCACACAACAAGCTTTTAAAATGCATAAGGGTCAGAAAGCTAGCCAAAATGACAAAATGGAAGAATTCTCCTAAAAAATAACTCCAGGAAGTAGTGACAACTAAAGAATTGACCAAAACTGATTTAAGCAATATAATGGAACAAGAATTTAGAATAATAGTCATAAAATTAATCACTGGGCTTGAAAAAGCATAGAGGACAGCAGAGAATCTATTGCTACAGAGATCAAGGGACTAAAAAATAGTCATGAGGAACTAAAAATGCTACAAATGAGGTGCAAAATAAAATGTAGGTGGCCATAGCACAGATTGAAGACGCAGAGGAGAGAATACGTGAATTAGAAGATAAAATTATGGAAAAATAGGAAGCTGAGAAAAAGAGAGATAAAAAAATCCAGGAGTAAGAGGGGAGAATTAGAGAACTAAGTGATGCAATCAAACAGAACAGTATCTGTATCATAGGAATTCCAGAAAAAGAAGAGAGAGAGAAAGGGGCTGAAGGTGTACTTGAACAAATCATAGCTGAGAACTTCCTTGACCTAGGGAAGGAAATAGGCATTTAAATACAAGAGGCATAGAGAACTCCCTTCAGATGTAATTTGAATCAATCTTCCGCATGACATATCATAGTGAAACTGGCAAAATACAAGGATAAAGGGAGAATTCTGAAAGTAGCTAGGGATAAATGGGCCCTAACATACAAAAGTAGACACATAATGGTAGTAGCAGACGTATCTACTGAAACTTGGCAGGCCAGAAAGGAGTGGCAGGAAATCTTCAATGTGATGAACAGAAAAAATATGCAGCCGAGAACCCTTTATTCAGCAAGTCTGTCATTCAGAATAGAAGGAGAGATAAAGGTTTTCCCAAACAATCAAAAACTGAAGGAATTCATCACCATTAAATGACCCCTACAAGAGATCCTCAGGGGGATTCTGTGAGTGAAATGTTGCAAGGACCACAAAGTACCAGAGACATCACTACAAGCATGAAAACTACAGACATCACAATGACTCTAAACCCATATCTTTCTATAATAACACTGAATGTAAATGGACTGAATGCTTCAACCAAAAGATACAAGGTATCAGAATGGATTAAAAAACAAGACCCATCTATTGGCTGTCTACAAGAGACTCATTTTAAGCCTGAGGACACCTTTAGATTGAAAGTGAGGGGAAGGAGAACTGTCTATCATGCTACTGGAAGTCAAAAGAAAGCTGGAGTAGCCATACTTATATCAAGACAAACTAGACTTTAAATTAAAGGCTGTAACAAGAGATGAAGAAGGGCATTATATAATAATTACAGGGTCTATCCATCAGGAAGAGCTAACAATTATAAATATCTATGTGCCAAATATGGGAGCCCCCAAATATATAAAACAATCACAAACATAATAAACCTTATTGATAAGAATGTGGTAATTGCAGGGGACTTTAATACTCCACTTATAACAATAGATAGAAAATCTAGACAGAGAACAAATAAAGAAACAAGGGCCCTGAATGATATATTGGATCAGATGGACTTGACAGATATATTTAGAACTCTGAATCCCAAAGCAACAGAATATATTTTCTTCTTGAGTGCACATGGAACATTCTCCAAGATAGATCACATACTGGGTCACAAAACAGCCCTTCATAAGTATAAAAGAATTGAGGTCATACCATGGACACTTTCAGACCACAATGCTATGAAACTTGAAATCAACCACAGAAAAAGTCTGGAAAACATCCAAAACCATGGAGGTTAAAGAACACCCTACTGAAGAGTGAATGGGTCAACCAGGCAAGTAGAGAAGAAATTTAAAAATAATGGAAACAAATGAAAATGAAAATCCAACAATCCAAATGCTTTCAGATGCAGTGAAGGCAGTCCTGAGAGGAAAACACATTGCCATCCAAGCCTATCTCAAGAAACAAGAAAAATCCAAAATACAAAATCTAACAGCACACCTAAAGGAAATAGAAGCAGAACAGCAAAGACACCACAAACCCAGCAGAAGAAGAGAAATAATAAATATCAGAGCTGAAATAAACAATATAGAATCTAAAAAAACAGTAGAGCAGATCAATGAAACCAAGAGTTGGTTTTTTGAAAAAATAAACAAAATTGATAAACTTCTAGCCAGGCATCACAAAAAGAAAAGGAAGATGACCCAAATAGCTAAAATAATGAATGAAAACGGAATTATTACAACCAATCCCTCAGAAATACAACCAATTATCAGGGAATAATATGAAAGATTATATGCCAACAAACTGGACAACCTGCAAGAAATGGGCAAATTCCTAAGCACCCACACACTTCCAAAACCCAAACAGGAAGAAATAGAAAATTTGAACAAACGTATAACCAGTGAAGAAATTGAATCAGTTATCAAAAATCTCCCAATAAATAAGAGTCCAGGACCAGATGGCTTTCCTGGGGAATTCTACCAGACATTTAAAGCAGAGATCATACCTATCCTTCTCAAGCTGTTCCAAAAAGTAGAAAGGGAAGAAGAACTTCCAGACTCATTCTATGAAGCCAGCATTACTTTGATTCCTAAACCAGACAGAGACCCAGCAAAAAAAGAGAACCACAGGCCAGTATCCCTGATGAATATGGATGCAAAAATTCTCAACAAGATACTAGCAAATCAAACTCAACACCATGTAAAAAAAATTATTCACCATGATCAAGTGGGATTCATTCCTGGGATGCAGGGCCGGTTCAGTATTTGCAAATCAATCAATGTGATACATCACATTAATAAAAGAAAAGCTAAGAGCCATATGATCCTGTCAATCGATGCAGAAAAGGCATTTGACAAAATTCAGCATCTTTCTTAATAAAAACCCTCGAGAAAGTTGGGACAGAAGAAATATACTTAAACATCATAAAATACATTTATGAAAAGCCCACAGCTAATATCATCCTCAATGGGGAAAAACTGAGGGCTTTCCCCCTGAGATCAGGAACACGACAGGGATGTCCACTCTCACAGCTGTTGTGTAACAAAGTGTTGGAAGTTCTTGCATCAGCAATCAGACAACAAAAGGAAATAAAAGGCATCTAAATTGGCAAAGATGAAGCCAAGCTTTCACTTTTTGCACAAGACATGATATTATACATGGAAAACCCGAAAGACTCCACCAAACATCTGGTAGTACTGATACATGAATTCAGCAAAGTCGCAGGATACAAACTTAATGTACAGAATTCAGTTGCATTCTTATACACTAACAATGAAGCAACAGAAAGACAAATAAAAAACTGATCCCATTCTCAATTGCATCAAAAATCATAAAATACCCAGGAATAAACCTAACCAAAGATGTAAAAGATGTATGCTGAAAACTATAGAAAGCTTATGAAGGAAATTGAAGAAGATACAAAGAAATGTAAAAACATTCCATGCTCATGGATTGGAAGAATAAATATTGTTAAAATGTCAATACTACCAAAAGCTATCTACACATTCAATGCAATCCCAATCAAAATTGCACCAGCATTCTTCTAGAAGATAGAACACGCAATCCTAAAATTTGTACGGAACCACAAAAGACCCCGAATAGCCAAAGTAATATTGAAGAAGACCAAAGCAGGAGGCATCACAATCCCAGACTTCAGCCTCTACTACAAAGCTGTAATCATCAAGACAGCATGGTATTGGCACAAAAACAGACACATAGACCAATGGAATAGAACAGAGACTCCAGAATTGGACCCACAAAAGTATGGCCAACTTTGACAAAGCAGGAAAGAATATCCAATGGAAAAAAGACAGTCTCTTTAACAAATGGTGCTGGGAGAACTGGATAGCAACATGCAGAAGAATGAAACTAGACCACTTTCTTACACCATTCACAAAAATAAACTCAAAATGGATAAAGGGCCTGAATGTGAGACAGGAAACCATCAAAACCCTAGAGGAGAAAGCAGGAAAAGACCTCTCTGACCTCAGCCACAGCAATTTCTTACTTGACACATCTCTAAAGGTGAGGGAATTAAAAGCAAAAATGAACTATTGGGACCTCATGAAATAAAAACTTTTGCACTGCAAAGGAAACAATCAACAAAACTAAAAGGCAACCGACAGAATGGGAAAAGATATTTGCAAATGACATATCGGATAAAGGGCTAGTATCCAAAATCTATAAAGAACTCACCAAACTCCACACCCGAAAAACAAATAATCCAGTGAAGAAATGGGCAGAAGACATGCATAGACACTTCTCTAAAGAAGACCTCCAGATGGCCAACAGGCACATGAAAAGATGTTCAACGTCGCTCCTCATCAGGGAAATACAAATCAAAACCACACTCAGATACCATCTCACGCCAGTCAGAGTGGCCAAAATGAACAAATCAGGGGACATTAGATGCTGGAGAGGATGTGGAGAAATGGGAACCCTCTTGCACTGTTGGTGGGAATGCAAACTGGTGCAGCTGCTCTGGACAACAGTGTGGATGTTCCTCAAAAAATTAAAAATAGATCTACCCTATGACCCAGCAATAGCACTACTAGGAATTTACCCAAGGGATACAGGAGTGCTGATGCATCGGGGCATTTGTACCCCAATGTTTATAGCAGCACTCTCAATAATAGCCAAATTATGGAAAGAGCTTAAATGCCCATCAACTGATGAAGGGATAAAGAATTTGTGGTTTATATATACAACGGAATACTACTTGGTAATGAAAAAGAATGAAATATGGCCTGTTGTAGCAACGTGGATGGAACTGGGGAGTTATGCTAAGTGAAATAAGTCATACAGAGAAATACAGATACCATATGTTTTCACTCTTATGTGGATTCTGAGAAGCTTAACAGAAGACCATGGGGGAGGGGAAGAGGGAAAAAAAGTTACAGAGAGGGAAGGAAGCAAACCATAAGAAACTCTAAAAACTGAGAATAAACTGAGGGTTGATGGGGGGTGGAAGGGAGGGGAAAGTGGGTGATGGGCATTGAGGAGGGCACCTGTTGGGATAAGCACTGGGTGTTGTATGGAAACCAATTTGACAATAAATTTCATATTAAAAAAAAAGAAGGAACTACACGGAGATTTCATTTTTTACCATCAGTTTGTCAAAAATTCAAAAGTTTGACAAGGTACTCTGTTGGTGAGACTGTGAAGAAAGGGGCCCTCATCGTTGTGTTTATGGGAATGCTACATGTCACAACCCCTACAGAGAATTTGACACTGTTATGAGCTGAATTGTGTCCTCTCAAAATTTATATACTGAAGCCCTAACCTCCAGTACCTTAGAATGTGATTATATTTGAAGATAAAAGACCTTTAAATGGGTGGTTAAGTTAAATGAGGCCATTAGGGTGGGGCCAGATCCAAAGTGGACACAAATATGAGGTACACAAAGAAGATACCAGGTCTGGACAGAGCTTGAAGGTGGCCATTTGCAAGCCAGGGGAAACGTCTCATGAGACACAAACCTGTTGATACCTTGATGTTGGACTTCCGGCCTCCAGAACTGTGAGAAAGTAAATTTCTATTGTTCAAGCAACCCAATCTGTGGTATATTTTAAGCCCCGGCAAACCAATACACTATTAAAATTGTAAGTGTGTTCTAAAAGTCTTGGAGCAGCTTTAAGCTTTATTAACTTCAGAACTATAAATGCTGTAGGCTTACACAAAATAATTTGATCATATGGTATTTTTATCTTTAAATTTTTTTAATGTTTATTTTGTGTGTGAGAGAGAGAGAGAGAAAGAGAGAGAGAGAGCAAGCAGGGAAGGGGCAGAAAGAGGGAGACACAGAATCCGAAACAGGCTCCAGGTTCTGAGCTGTCAGCACAGAGCCCGACGCAGGGCTCGAACCCACGAACCGCGAGACCATGACCTGAGCCGAAGTCGGACACTTAACCGACTGAGCCACCCAGGCGCCCCTATCTTTAAATTTTTGAGGAACATCCAAGCTATTTTCCAGTGGCTGCATCAGTTTACACTTACACCAATAATGCACGAACATTCCTTTGACTCCACATCCTCCCCAACACTTTTTCTCGTCCTTTTGATTCTAGCCATTCTGACAGGTGTAAGGTGACATTGTGGTTTTGATTTGCATTTCCCTGATGATGAGTGATGATGAGCATCTTTTCATGTGTCTGTTGGCCATCTGTATGTCTTCTGTGGAAAAATGTGTATTCAGGTCTTCTGTCCATTTTTAATTGGGTTATTTTTGCATGTGTTCAGTTATATATGTTCTTTATATAGTTTGGATATTGATCCTTTATCAGATATATCATTTGTAAATACTTTATCCTACTCAGTAGTTCACCTTTTCATTTTGTTGATGAATTTCTTTTTCTAAAAAAGATTTTATTTTTGTGTTGTCCCAATAATTTATTTTCCTTTTGTTTCCCTTGTCTTAGGAGACATACTTAGAAAAAACTAAAAAATTTCCTTGCAATGCTAAGGAAATTACTGCTTATGTTCTCTTCTAGAAGTTTTATGGTTTTAGGTCTCACATTCAGATCTTTAATCCATTTTGAGTTTATTTTTGTGTATGGTATAAGTGGTCTAGTTTCATTCTTAATTTAAAAATAGAATGATCCGATAATTTCACTACTGGGTATCTACCCAAAGAAAACAAAAACACTAATTCAAAAAGATATATGCACTCTTATGTTCATTGTAGCATTACTTACAATAGCCAAAATATGGAAGCTACCCAAGTGTCCATCAATAGATAAACGGCTAAAGAAGATGTGTATATACATATATATATTATGAGATCTGGTCATTTGTGACATGGATGGGCCTAGAGGGTATAAATCTAAGTGAAATCAGACAAAGACAAATACCATATGATTTCACTCATGTGAAATCTAAAACACAAAACAAATGCATAAACAAACAAAATGCAGCATCAGATCTATAAATACAGAAAACTGATGGTTGCCAAAGGGAAGGAGGATGGGGGTGGGGGGAAATGAGCACAATGGATGAAAGGAAGTTGAAGATACTGACTTCCAGTTATGGAGTTATAAGTCACAGGAATAAGTGGTACAGCATAAGAAATACAGTCAATGGTATTGTAAGAGGGTTTTATGGTGATAGATAGTAACTACACTTGTGAGCATAGCATAACATATAAAGATGTTGAGTCACAACACTGTAGACCTGAAACTAATGTAACATTGTCTGTCAACTATACTCAAATTTTTAAGAAAGAATAAATAATTTGTTTATTTACATTTCTTGTGTACCTCTTTACTGTTCTGAATTTTAAATAGTAATTATTGTTTACTTTTTAGGCTCTCTGAAAAATCAAACACTAATTACAAATTAAAATTAAGTGTGCCTGGGTGGCTCAGTTGGTTGAGTGTCCAACATAGGCTCAGGTCATGATCTCACAGTTTGTGGGTTTGAGCCCTGCATCAGGCTCTCTGCTGTCAGTACAGAGTGGCTTTAGATCTTCTGTTCCCCTCTTGCTGCACCTCCCCTGCTCCTGCTCGCTCTCTCTCAAAAACAAACATTAAAAAAAAAATTTTAATTAAAATTAAAACTATTTTTCCAAACTCACAGAATATGTACCTAAAACTTAAACAATTGAATTGTCAAGTGATATGTTTTTATGTGTTTAATATCTATATTTCTGACATTGTTTGTACATGTTTTTACCCTTTGATCCAGCAATCCCACCTCCCTCTATTCTAAATTTAGACTGGCAAAATATGAAAAGGTAAATCCAAGGAGCTTTGTATTTCAGTACTATTTGTATGGAGGAAATAGGAGTAGAACCTGGACATTTAAAAATTTATCTTGTTGTGTATATTTTATTTGAAGCTGTGTAAATATTTTATGTATTTAAAAGTTAATGGGGCACCTAGGTGGCTCAGTTGGTTAAGTGCCCGACTAAGACCCTGACTCTTGACTTCAGCTTGGGTCATGATCTTACAGTTGGTGAGATCCAGCTCGACATCAGGCTCTGCACTAACAGCATGGAGACTGCTTGGGATTCTCTCTCTCTGCCCCTCCCGCCCCCCTCTCAAAATAAATAAACTTGAAATAAAAAAATTAATATTAAACTTTAAAAGAGTAATCCCTAAAAATTGAAAGTAACATAAATATACTGTGTATCCAGCTAATGTAGTAATCATACAAAGTGGTGCTAATCCCAATAACTTCAAAGCATAATAACATGACTGTATATCCTTGTATACTCTTAAGAAAAAAATGCAAACAAAAGTGTAAATGTTATAATAATCATCTTAATAATTTTCAGTGGTAATACTGGTATTTTTATTCTGCATGTTATTTTCTTGTGTTGAATAAGGAAATGAAATGGATGATTATGTTGGTGTCAGGGAGAACTGGGATATGATGCATGAGATAAAGGAAATAATGTAACATCAACAAAGTTAAGTAAAAACCCTACTGTTCTGAATTTTATTTAGAAATATCTAAATCGGGCGCCTGGGTGGCTCAGTCGGTTAAGCATCCAACTTCAGCTCAGGTCACGATCATGTGGTCCGTGAGTTCGAGCCCCGCGTCGGGCTCTGGGCTGATGGCTCAGAGCCTGGAGCCTGTTTCCGATTCTGTGTCTCCCTCTCTCTCTGCCCCTCCCCCGTTCATGTTCTGTCTCTCTCTGTCCCAAAAATAAATAAACATTAAAAAAGAAATTAAAGAAAAAGAAATATCTAAATCATTTTATTGTTAAATTTTACATGTCCACTGAAAACACCTGCTGAGATACAATAATCCATGGGTGTCTCACAGTTTTGCACATCTTGTGCAGAGGCTTTCACTTCCCTTTGTTCCCAGCTATTATCTTAAGTATGTTTGTATAGAAAGCAACCTTGGTAGACACAGTTTCTTCCTCCAGAGCAAAGGGCAGACATGCTTATTGCCTATTAGAAAATATTCAGGTTCTTTAAAATCAGTGTTCTCCTCCAGTAATACACCCACCTCATGTGCAAGTATCATCTGGCCCTCCTTGTGGAAAATGGGGTTTGAGATACTGATGCAAAAATGCTTATACTCTGGCTATTTTCGCTGAGTTAAATAAAAAAAATTTAAATCTTTGATCCAGGAGGGGCACCTGGGTGGCTCAGTTCGTTAGGCGACTGACTTCAGCTCAGGTCACGATCTCACAGTTAGTGAGTTCGAGACCCAAGTCAGGCTATGTGCTAACAGCTTAGAGCCTGGAGCCTACTTCAGATTCTGTGTCTCCCCTCTCTCTACCCCTCCCCTGCTCACACTCTGTCTCTCCATCTCTCAATAATAAATAAATGTTAAAAAAAATTTTTTTTTAATCTTTGATCCAGGAGTCTGTGGTCTTCTACCAATATTGATGAAATATGGAAGGGGGAATTTATTAGCTTGCAAGAGGATAAAATCAAATTCTTCATAGTTCTTAAAAATTTCTAGAAGCAGGATCCTGTCTAGAATGAATAGAATAACTAACTCTATCACCCAGATTATTGTCTCTAAACACCTTTTCCCATTGAAAGAAACCAGGGCTCCTGGGAGAAATGATTTATTTCAGTTCTGGGAAAAAAAATGTATTATAATAATTCTGGAACATCTTGGTATCCCAGAAAACAAAGAAAACGAAGCTACCATGATTAGAACCATGTCAAAAGGACTCAGGAATCAATATAAATAAGCTCCCACAATTTGAGCATCAGAAAGGATACTGACTGAAATATATTAAAACATGTGAAGCATGTTTAAGTCCATAACAATAAATTTTTTAAAATCTCATTGATCACCTTTGAAGTATTGTAAGAAGCCAAAACATAATTTTGGAAACTGGTAGATAAAGTAAAATAATCCAGCATTTTTCTGCTTTCCCTACATGCACTATACTTGAGTGGAAGCAAACAGTTAATGAGGGGAAGTTTCTCTTTATGTAGCTAATCCAACTATTAAATGGATTTTCATGTCATCATTTTACAGTGATCATGACAAAACACATAAATAGTCAAATTTTATGTACCTCCTGATGGAAGTACCTAGCACCACCTATGAAGTAATTTTACCATAATAACTAAGCATAACTCTGATGAAGCCTCTAGCTCTAACTACCAATTTACAGGAAATAAGTGCAGAAGTACATGTAAATGATGATACAGGAACACAATTCACAAATTTTACAGGTCAAATATCCAATTTAATAGCAACAAAAAATCAACATGAAAAAAATAAGGATGAAACACCTACCGATGAAATGAGACTGTCTTGATGCCAATTCAAACAAACTGCAAAAACAAAATTAATGTTTACAAAATAATAGGGAAATAGTACCACTGGATATTTGATATTAAAGAATTATTATTTATTTGGGGGAAAGTATGAAGATAACAGTATCTATATTTTAAAAGGAAAGTAAGTCCTTGCCTTTCAAATATAATCTGAAATTATGTACAGGTGAAAGATGATATCTGGGGTTTATTTTAAAATAATCCCACAGGGAGAGATGAAATAGATCAAACATGGTGATGATGTGCTGTGAGTGCCTGAGAATTTGTTATAATAACAAATTCTACTTTTGTGATTGTTTGGTATTTTCTATACTCGAGTTTTTAAAAACAGAGTAAGCTTTTCATCATCACTATGATGAGGAAATAACCAACAGAAAAGAATTCCTAAGGGGAAATCCATGCTGAAGTATGGATTTCTCAATTGAGTGTTCAACTCTGCCATCTACCACAAACAAAACTTGCCCATCTTTAGGTGATGGTACACTGAAATGAATTAGTCTCTTTAAGAGCTTGCTTGCAGCATTTAAACTGCTTATGGGAAATACTGCTCTGGCATAATTCACTTTACAATTACCCAGGAGCACTTCATAGCCCAAGCTAGTCTAAAGTCACTGGAATAAGTTACCCAAGGAATTAATTGCCATCCAATTTATTATGTCTTCATATCATCTAAGCTGCTGAAGAAACTGGTTACCTGGAAAATTATGTATTTTTGGAATGCTTGTCAAATTTAATTTAGGCTGAGTTGTAAAGCAGAATTAACAAGCATTTTCCTATTCCTTGTGCCTAAAGAGCCACAGGTGTGTCTTCTACAAGGACAGCTGATTGTAATAAGTTGGAGTAATCCTACTCTGTTGCTGTGCAGTCACGGCTACCAGAATTTAACATCTCAAAGGACATAACTGCAGAAATCTCCACTGAATTTAGAAGCTGTCAACAGCTAATTGCCTGGTAGCAGCCCTGGTTTTCTCATATCATGGTGATTGATTTGAGATCTGGACTGGTGCTTGATGTGTTACATCAAAGGTATATGCATTCTTAAAAGCAAGACCTGTATTAATACAAAATCAAAGTCCCTTCCATTTGCTTTCTTTACCAATTTAGAAGGAGTAAGTTTGGCTGTCCTGACACTAAGACAGTGATCTCAGGAGGCTCAAAGGGTGCCTTTATGTTTTATTTCAAAATATAAACATTGATATTCAAATACCATCTTCTGATTTCCCATTAATTTGTCTCATTTAAGTTTTGCCCTCCCTATAGTTGCCAGACTTAACAAATAAAAATATAAGACACTAAGTTAAATTTGAACTTCACATAAACAGTGAATTTTTAGTATAACTATGTCCCATGAATATTTAATATTTAAGGATGTTTCATGCAATATTTGGAACACACTTATACTAAAAAAGAATTTCTTGTTCATCTGATATTCAAGTTTGTGTGGGTGTTTTGTATTTTACCTGGCAATCCTACACCTCCCCATCATCAGCATTAGAGATAAAGCTTCTGAAATTTACAAAGGAGATGAGCCTTTTTACATCTATTCTGGCTGAATGGATAACTGCATAGTCTGGTGTGATGTCCTAAGGGGACCATTGTTCAGAGACAGCCAGCTACATACATCCTTTCAAACTCAATCTCAGGAACAAATTCTCACCTGAGAAACAAAATCATTAGAGTAGTTTAGTTAGTTTTACAGATAGATTCACTTGGAAAGAGAGTTAAAATTCCATTCACTGTTGACTAACTTGGCATCCTATGCAAAGTATGTTCTGACTTCTCTGTAACTTGGGGGCAACCACCATCTTGCTGAAGAAATCAATCCTTTACTAAAGAATTGCTTCTCAAACTTTAAGAGTATGCAAACCACTTGGGGATCTTGTTAAAATACTGATTCTTATTCAATAGGAATGAATTCTACATTTCTTTTTTTTAATTAAAAAAAGTTTTTTAATGTTTATTTATTTTTGAGAGAGACAGAGACAGAATGCAAGTGGGTTGGGGCAGAGAGAGAGGGAGGCACAGAACCCGAAGCAGGCTCCAGGCTCCAAACTGTCAGCACAGAGCCTGACACGGGGCTTGAACTCACGAGCTGTGAGATCACGACCTGAGCCAAAGTCGGATGCTCAACCAATTGAGCCACCCAGGCACCCCTGAATTCTGTATTTCTAACAAGATTCCAATGCTGTGGAGCCACATACTACAATTTGAAAATCAAGGGACTAGAGTAAAGAAGTCTACATAAGAGCTACTGTGGAAAGTTTTTTTTTTACCAAGAGAAGCTGCTAAATGTCAAGGACTCAAGTCTCAAGAAGGCCTTGAGAATCAAGGTAAGTGAATTATGCTTAAATCTGGGAATATAGCCAAAATTTGATTAAATAATTATTGATAATGTACTGAAGCCATCTCTAACTGTATATAACCCTTACCTGAGATAAGTAATAGAAATTAGTAATTGAAACCTGAACCAGAGAACTAATATTTATGAAAAATATTTTGAAAGATAAGCAGTCCATAAATATCTAGATCAGGAGTTCTTACCTTAAGATGCATGGAATTTAACTGATCCAGAAATATATTTGGGAGGAGCTCAGGAACCTCCTGACATTTAATACAAAATTGGGTGTCAATGCTGCAGGGTTAATATTTAAAATATTTAATCACCAGTATGGCTCAGGCATCATCAATAGGAATGTATGCTTGACCAGTCCAAACAGCTGCCAGCCGGTATACAATCATCCCAAGTGAATAACAACTCTGTTTATATATTTTTCTATAAACAGTTCTATAACTTTCATCAGGCTTTCAAAGTAGTTAGTGATCCAGAAAAGATCCTAAACCATAGCTGTCAGTGGATTGTATCAGATGACAGAAATCAATACATATCAGTTAACTGGATATATTAAGTGACTGATGAATGTTAATGTGTGGTTATTAGTATAATTCCTAAAACTTGCTTTCACAGAGTTAGATTTTAGAGTTGAATTATCAGCTTTTACTGAGAATTGACATACGAGTTTCATGAAGTCAGTTACTGAATTTTCCTAAAACCTGTATCTACTATACCTCATTGTCTGGCTTACATGAAACAGTTGTAAATCAATTCACTCAAAGTCAATTCAGAGAATGTCTAATTTGCAAGTTTACTGTTTTTAAAACTGTTTAGTTTCCACTGAGCAGTATTTGTTTTGTTTTTATAACATCATTATGAAGAATATTCATCCTAACTCCCATTGTTGTAGAAGGTTTGAGGGCCAGAGGAATGACCCTCAAGTTCAAGACACTTATCCAGAGCATGCCTCAAATGAATGTGTATCACTGGTCTTTCACTCAGTTTTTCTTACTCCCATATTTTCTGTCCCTTATCCTCACGATTCAGCTCTGAGTCTTGTTAGATCTGTACCAGAACTTCAGCGGGTTCCAGACCAACTGCTCCTTCTTCTTTTGTTAAATTTTTATTCAAATTCCAGTTAGTTAACATACAGTGTAATATTAGGTTCAGGTGTACAATTTAGGGATTCAACACTTCTATACAACACCTGGTGCATATCACAAATGCACGCCTTAACATACATCTGATCATGTTTAAAAAAAACTTCATGTAGATTGGACTTCTACTTCTGGGAAGATGGAGTAAAAAAACTTTTCCCTATTTCCCTTCTAAGTACAACTAAAGCCCCTGTATGCTATATATAAAACAAACATAAGAAGATTGAAAGGTGGAGAGAAGAAGGGAGACTGGTTAGGAAATTTGACTTGAGAAATAACACACTGGTAAGTTCCCTGTTATTTTCTTTTACCAAATACACCCCAGATTAGGAGAAGCCAGTAACACAGAAATGCCAACAGGAAACAAAAACAAAAACAACCCTCCAACAAAAGTAAAAATTTTTACTACTATCCAGCAGAAATGAGGTGCCCCTTTCCCTCCCTCCTGGAGTATTGTCAGAGGAGGCCTAGGGGAGAGTCAGGACTTTCAATGTTGTCCGAAATAACACAACCATCTTAAACATGGTGTCACTGGGAAACATGTAGAAAGCTTAAACTCTTACCCTTGACCAACTGTAATGAGGTATCAACAGAGGTTGAGTAGGATACCTGGACTTGTAATTCCATTTCGTGACCACCTCCTGCCCCACTTCCCCTAGTTTCAGAGAAAGTCAGCTAAAATAAAATTGATTTATAACTTAATATGAAAATGTCCAGACTTCAATTTCAAACAAAACAAAACAAAACTCAAAACCAGGAAGACCTCAAATGGAATGAAAAAAGATAATAGATGCCAATACCAAGATGACAGAGATGATAGAATAATCTGATAAAAGTTTTAAAAAGCTAAGATAAAAATGCCTGAGCAAGCAATTACAAACACACTCGAAAAAAAAAAAAAAGAAAAAAGAAAAGGTCTTAACAAAGAAATAGAAGACATACAGAAAATCCAAATGGAAAATTTCAAACTGAAAAATACAATAACTAAAATTGAAAGTTCAGAGCTTAAACTCAACAACAGAAAGGAAGAGATAATAGGAAGAATCAGTGAACTGGAAGATAGAGTAATAGAAATTACACAATCTAAACAACAGAGAGAAGACAAACTGGGAAAAAAAGAAAAAATATTCTCAGGGACCTTTGGGACTATAATGACTATAAGTTCTCGGAATCCTGGAAAGAGTAGGGGAACAAAGTGGGGCTGAAACATACACAAAGAAATAATGACTGAAAACCTTTTAAAGTTGGCAAAAGACATAAACCTACAGATTCAAGAAGCTGATCAAATCGTGAATAGGATAAATCCAAAGTAAACTACACCAAGACACATCAAACTTAAACTTCTGAACCTAAAGACAAAGAAAAAAAAAATCTTGAAAGCAGAAAAGCAATACCTTATGTATTGGGAGAAAAGTTCAAATTAATGGCAGATTTCTCATTAGAAACCATGAAGACCAGCAAGCCACAATATATTTCAAGTACTGAAAAAAAGAAATTCCAACTCAGAATTCTGTACCAGTGAAAATGTTAGCCAGTTAAAAATTGACTCATAAGTTCTTCCCTGGCCTAAAAAAACTTACTAAATGATAGAGGAATATATCTCTATTAACACAGTTCCCAGCACATAACAGGGCATATCTATAAATCTGATGCTGAATTAGCATTCTTAGGTCATTATTACTTTTTTATCATTTTATCCTTAAAATGATTCCACTAAGCTAGGTACCTTCATTAATATATTGGCAACATATATATACTTTGCTAGAGGTAGAGTAACATTGTATAGATTAAAATCTTGTAGAGATACATGGTTGTGGTTTGTTACAAAGGGGAAATATTTGGAAAGCACTGCTGCTAATAATTAAACAGAATGCCTGACCCTTTTAGCAAAGAATACAATCAAGTTTCTGTTAGTATAACAGGTTTAGGCCTTTGATTCTGTAACACTTTAATGACCAGAAGTTGGAACCAAAATATCAGCATGAGCTATGAAATTAAAATGATCAAAAGACAGAGATGGCAATTATACAGCTTAAATGTTGTCCAGATTTTATTCAACCTTTAAGAAGTGCTCTAGCTGCAGAAATATGACAACTCCAACCTGTAGACCTATACTTTTGGGATATAGTCAGGGTTTCCCTTGTGCAAAATTAAATGGGCGACGTTAAACTGACTAGCTGTTTACCCAACCCATTTTTCTTCCTAGGTACTTTAGCTAGACTACATTTTCCAGACTCCCTTGCCTTCAGGCACACCACCGCATGACTGAGTTCTAGCCAGTGTAATGTGAAATCAAGAGATGTTTGGCACTTCTAGACCTGGACCATTTCACACTTGATCCTCAATCTAGGTTCTTGTCCCCTCCTCTGGCTTGATGTAGAGTAGCTTAGAAGCCACACATTAAAGATGGTAAGAACAAAAAATAGAAGGAATCTGGATTCCTGAAGCATAGTTTGGAAAAATAGCTGCTTGCCAATCAGAAACACTTGTTTGGGCTTCCTGTGAGCAAGAAATAAATTTCTTTTAGATTAAACAACTGAAATTTGTAGGTTTATCTGTTATAGCTACTATTACTATGCTAACTAATGCAGTGGATTTTATCTTCCACACCTGTCTCCTGAAATCCCATTCCCCATCCATTTACCACTTTTTTCATGATCTCCCTCTACAATTCTCTCCTTCATCCTTTTATTCCCACATTTCACCACACAGTCTCCAGCTCCTAGGCCTAGAACAAGCTTGAGGACAATGCCCATTCAGTCCCTGCATAGAGCTCTCCTTTCCAACATTGCACATGAGGCACCATTAGAAGAGGATTGAGTCCTTGCTGAAGGAAAATTTAAACCTTGCCTGAGCTCCTGGGAATAGAAAGTAGAGCAGAAATGGGAAGAGTGGTGACCCAGGCTCCCATATGCTCACTGAGGGCTGGAGGCCAATCTGCAAACATTTGAGGCTACAGGATAAATACTGTAGGGGGAGGTTTGCCAAATCATCCATGCAAGGAAAAACCTAACGCCTGTAGCTCAGGTCAGGTCTGCTTCTTAAGACAAGGTTTTGTTCTTATCTGTGCCCAGGGCTTATGACTGCTACAATTTCCTTGTCCTTTTCTTTCTAGGAAACACCCTGCCCACCTCTTGTTTGAGAACCTATGAAAAGAAAAACACAAAACCAACAAACAAATAAACAACACACCTTTCTCCTACTGGGTAGGAGACTGGGTAACCCAGTCAACCTTTAAATTAAAAAGCCACAAGTTTCCAATAGTCTGCCTCTGACTATTCTGCATGCAGCCTGACTCCCTGCTGATAAGGAGTGATTCAGAAACTCTATCTTAAGAAAGAGGGGTCTGGAACAAAAAGAAGCAGGGGATACAGAGAAAGCACAGTGAACCATGAAAAGCAGTTAGGATGGAAAAAAAAGAAGAAAGACGTAGACTTACTTATGTCACTTGTGGAGACACAAGGACAAGAAACCAGCTTTGACTGTTTTTAGTTATTTGTCTATAGATCGCAAGTATCAGGCTGAATGCAGTTTTTCAGTAAAGTTTTGAGGGAAAATGTGATGTGTAGTTTTACGAAGAGTAGCTGATACATAGTAGGTGCTCAATAAATTACAAATGAGGGAATATCAAAAAGGAACCAGGGTAATTTTTAATAAACAAAAAATGAAAGATGGCTACTGCTTATATGACTTCAAGACATTCTTTAAATTCTTGAAAGAGTGATGCCAATAATATCTTTTTTATATAAAGAAATCTCATTAGGCCATGTTCAATATGGGCAAATTTATTTTAATACCAGTTAGTTCATAAATCAGAGATTGGACTGGCATAGAAGGTGATTCAAAATTCATAATTAAAGCAGATCTGGCCAGTTATCATGTAGACTGAATAATCTTCCTTTCCTCGTGTAGCTAAAATAAAATCCTTTTGGCCTATTTCTCTAATTTTTCTTTGGTGCTTTGATTGGAACCTCTTAGTATTTCTTCTGCTCTTCTGCCTTGCTACAGTTTCTTACCTGGCCTCAACCCTTGGAATATAAACCAATCTCAATCTGAAATAATAAAGAAGGAATACAGCTTTGCTCAGTCAAGGGGTAGAGGAGACTTACACTTAAAGAAATAGCACAATATTCCAGTACATGTTCAATATCATAGTACCAGAATTAGTACTGCAGACCAATGGCACATCTAGGCAAAACCAAAGCAGATGGCTGTTGCCTTATGCACCCATAAGAAAGGAGCACTGAAATGTGAATATTGAACTATGAACCACCCTGATACTAGTGCTACATTAATGATAACTGAATAGCTGTGTGACCCTGGGCAAGTTAGCTCTCTGCACCTCAATTCCTCATCATAAAATGAGGAGTTTTGCTAGACTTAAAGTGACCCTAGTGAAGAGTGCTGATTCAACCCAATTTGGACTTTCAGAATCTTTTTCTAAAACAGAAATACTGCTTCAAGCATGGATATATGAAGCATTTTATTTGCTCTCTCAAGACACCCACAGCCAGATTTGTAGCCTCCACGGTGTAAGGAGTCATGATAGAGAGATTTGTGAAAAATCATATAATGGTGGAGGCAAAACATATGCACTTTCTCTGCATTGTGACTGCCTAAACTTACAGCATTGGAAAAGTCATGTTAAATTTTTTTATGTTAACATAATGTTAATATGTAACATATGCTAAGTCATATAGCATTTTAGCTTACTTTCTCCTTTGAAGGTCCATTTTTCCTTCCTCCCTTACATAAATAATTGTGTGACAAGACTCTGTATTAGATACTGTGGAGGAGACCAAAGATGATTTAGACAAAGGTTCACCTTTAAGATGTTTGTAGTTGAGATTTGTACAGAGGTTTATGTATATACATACATATTATCCATTTATATATATAAATATATTTTTATTTACCTAGTATTTTATATATGTGTGTATGTATACGTATGTAGGTATAGATATATATGTCTAATTGCTAATTAAAGATAAAGTGCTTGTGGCAGAAGTAGTCTTTATAGCTGGATAAGTGAGGGGGAGAGAGAAGAGAATTTAAGCATTTTTAATGCAAGAAATGGCATTTAGTGGTTTATTGAGGGCTGAATTCAATCTGAGGAGACATGGAGAAATAGTATTTATGATGAAGTAATGGGAACTTATATTGACTTTAAAAAGGTTTTATTTTGTAAACATCTCTGCAGATGTTTTTTAAATGGGGTAATAAAGTCAGGGCTATGTTTTCAGACCTTCATCTGGCAGCACTATAAGGGGTAAGAATAGGAAGAGATTGGAGACAAAGAAAGTAGGTAGGAAGTTATTTCCAGGTGAGGAATCAAAAGGATCTTAACTTAGCCTGATGGCTGTGGTAATGAAAATGGGTCAGCAGATATGAGAACAGACTGTATACTATTTAACAACCAATTAATTCCTTGAGGCAAAGTGAATAAAAAGTGGGGGAGGGGAGAAAAACAATACTGTTTGAGCCTCCAGTGTGCAATAGGATAATGGAATCCCCATTGGCCCGAAGGAAGATGGTTATGTCTAAAGGGAACATGACAAGGTCAGGTTGAGGGAAAGTACTTGAGGTACATACACGATGGAAAGCATAGATGCTCAGAGGTAGGGAGACCTGAACACTTCCAGTCCCTTCTCTCCATCCTCTAGTATATTACAAAATGGGAAATTACCAAAATAGAGTATATATTTAAAAATTTTTATATGACCAATTAATGCCTTTAATAAACACATAAAATCACAATGACTGTTTGTGTGACCTTGGAGATAATATCACAAAGTCTAAATTTGCAGTAGAAAAGGAAACCCTTGGTCCATTCTAGAAGAGGCCAAGAATGAACGCCAGTGCATGATAGATATATATGGTGGCTATGAGAAGCAAGGAGGAATGTTGTCTGATGACTTGGCAAAGCAGTATTAATACATTTAAGTGCTTATGTTTAAGTATTTTAAATAATTGGGAATTGACCTAAGAGAGAAAGCTGACATTATTGTCAAATTTTTTATTACTTGTTTTTTAATGAATTTGTTTTTATTTTATTTGTGAAATTACTTTTTAAATATAATACATATTTATAATGTTGTGTATAAAACACCATCCCTTGAGAAGAAGTATCTTCTAAAGATGTTTCCACAAAATGATAATCCCAGATGCATAATGAAAAATAAGGAAAGCTATTGTTAACTGCAGTCAGGACATATTGAAAATCATATATCATTCTACTTAAAGTTGGCAGTGTATGTTGGAATACAAGGTGTCCTGAAAACCCACCATTTATCAAACTCACACTGTGTGAGGACCATGCTAAGCTCCTTAAATTATCTTACCTGACCCATAGAACAATCCAGTGCCACAGGTGACATAACTATCTCCATTTTACAGATCAGGAAATTGAGGCTTAAAGAGGTCAAGCAAATTGCCCAGGTCTCAAGGTTATTACACAGATGTGAAATCATGTTTTTCCTCTGAACACCAATTAGCTTGAGAAAGGAACTTTGAATAATTTTGTCCAGGGTGAACTGGTTTTCTACTCCCAAAGCCACTCACTCCTAACTCTCCATACTGACTCCCCACTCTAAATAGGAAACAATGCTAATTTTTTGTGGGGCCTGAGTGGGGAGAGAGTTGAGGGATGGGGGGACCCATGGGGGATATGCATTGAGAAGGCATTGAGGCAATAATACAGGAAGGCACTAACTACCAACTCAAATCTTAAATTCCTAAATCTTCAAAAGTCACACATGAATTTCCTCTTCTCAAGTAAGACATTCTAGGTTTAAACTATTTCTGACTATTTTATGAAGGCTCACCACTTTGGATGCACCCAGTTTCGCAATTAAAATAAGTTACATTAAATGGGCCCACTCTTACATTTTTCTAGCCAACTGCACACATAAAAAGAATTGTCCCTGCTAGAAAAACCAGACCCTATGTTTAAAGAGGAAAGTTAATGAAGTCTCTCTTTATAGGCAAAGTATAGTCCAAGCAAGACTACCCAAATCCAAACTTTAATTTGCAGCTGAGTAATTAGAAAACAATAAAATGTGTCCTAAGTAACCAGTCCAAAGCCCAGCTGAAGCTATCAGCTAGCAAATGATTCTAATTATTCTGGAGGAAAGGGTGGATGTGTATATATGTGCTAATAACACAAAAGGAAACAAACCTCTGATCAAAAAAGGAAATTTTAACTCAGAAAAGCGTATAAGATCCTTATGATGAGATACAAGGAAAATGTAGTTTTTTCAAAACTGTTGTCAATATTAGCTGCTTGCCAAACTGGGCAAACCCTGGGAACAGAGAAAACAATATGATATTCAGCTTTTAATCTCTATCCCCTCTTTTGTTCAGAATATATCAAAACAATACTTTGTTTTATATTATAGAAGAGTAGCTTTAAGAAGAGTATTAAAACTTGGATGTCAAACAGCTCATTAAATGGTGGAACTTTTAGTTTCAGACAACACAATAACTTTTAAAATTGGAACCTGATATTTTTATTAAGGAACTGTGGTCTTATATTTTAAATCCAAAGGAATAAATGTGTTCTTTACAATAAAAATAAATTTTATATTTTTCTAAAGTATTTTTTGTACTATAATTATATAGAATTAAATGTACTTACTGTTTGCATAATTGTGAATTTTATAAAGAAATTTGATGCAAATTGTAGGCTGACATTTTAAAATATATAGTACATACAAATTGCAAGTAGAGTAACATGTACTTTTGTATTTATTGAGCTATGGTCTTTTGTATTTGGGGTAGGAAATGTATTTGTATGCCGTTAAAAAATACTATGCACATTGTCAGTTTTGAAGATGTAATAAATTCTGAGCACATTTATGCCAAAGTTTCATTTTTTATTTCATATTTTTGGTTTCCTAAAGATTCCCAATCTACCCACTTTATATTGTTTAACACCTTGGCTAGATCAACATTTGATCCTATTTTTTAGAATTCAAGAGATTTTAAATATTGACAATTAATTCCATTTGTAGATCATTAATTATCTTGGTTCCTCTATTCATTCTCTGACTTGATTAATATTTTTCCCCCACCTTACCTCCCACTCTTACCTCATGTGACCCCATGTCTTGATGAGCACACACAATTCTTACCCTCTGTGGTCATATCCTCATTGACCATTTTAACTATCATTACCAGTTTATGCAGGGTGGTTTCTTGTGTTTATCCAGTGAAAGTATGGTACTCTTAGTCCCTGAAGAACTTCCTAAAAACTCTAAATTAGAAAAAAAATGAAGTTTAAGATATTAGAGTTCAGACGACTGATCTTGTAAGTGAATTCAAAAAAAGCCCTATAAATATTTATAATAACTAAAAAGGCAAAACAAGGCCTTTTACACAAATTGGCAATTTATACAATTGCTATCCAACTTACCATCTATTTTTGGATCTTCATCTTCTATTCTTTCAATGAGATGTTAAGAAAAAAAAATATCTTCAGCTAACTGCTGCAGAGTAAACTTATACACACACACACACACACACACACACACGTTTCAGATCTGTTGGTTCTTTTAAAAATTGATAAGTAAAGGGGCTTTTATTTTCTAATTTAAAAAACTGGATAAAATCAGGGTATATGTGCATCATTGATCTGTGGATTAACATTCCACAATGTCTCCTAGACCACTAGAAAGTTAGTGGATATACTTCATGAGTGGGTATTGCAAATGCCTCAGTAGAGGAGGCAAAGAAAAGGGCTTTCATCTCCCTATGGGGCATAGGAAAAAATGCTCCAAATAATCTTAGACTGCCCTGCTCCTTCCAGCCTTTGATGGAAAAAGACACCATGGACATGAGTTTCCAGGGAATATTACTTAATTTAGATGACATCATTATCATCATCATTGGGACCTTGGAAGAGGCTGAAAATCCTCTCTTCACAGCACTGGACGTCCTTGGATTTGTCCTGTGACAAATGTCCGTTCTGCTAAGCCTCAAGCAAAATCTGCAAGGCATTAGAATGTTGCCACAAGAAATGAGGTTCAACCCTGAAGAGATGGAGCCCAATCCATTAATTACGGGTAATTAAAGGTGGTCCTGGGTCCAGAGTTTCACAGGAGGGCATTAATGAGAAAGAGGAAACGTCAAACCAGGACTCTAAAATCAAAGATTCATAAGGGCACCCGTGTGGCTCAGTCGGTTAAGCGTCTCACTTCAGCTTAGGTCACATTCTCACCGTTTGTGGGTTAAAGCCCTGCGTGGGGCTCTGTGCTGACATCTCAGATCCTAGCGCCTGCTTGGATTCTCTGTCTCCCTCTTTCTCTGTCCCTCCCCCATTCACACTCTGTCTCTCTCTCAAAAATAAAAAAAATAATAAAAAAAGACTCAGGGGCACCTGGGTGGTTCAGTCAGGCGTCCAGCTTCAGTTCAGGTCGTGTTCTCTCTCCCAAGACGGTGAATTCAAGCCCAACATCAGGCTCTGTGCTAACAGCTCAGGGCCTGGAGCCTGCTTCAAATTCTGTGTCTCGCTCTTTCTCTGCTCCTCCCCCACTCATGCTCTGTCTCTCTCTGTCTCTTAAAAATAAATTAAAATTTTTTTTAAAAATTAAAAAAGAAAAAGACTCAAGATATGTTTAGTTTAAGTTCCTGTAACTGTAGCCATTGACCAGACAAATATTTCCTATAATTTTATGCTAGTTCTGAGAGCTTAGAAACTATACTGAATCAAGACATCAAAGTCAAGAGGAAGCCTATAATAAGAACTACTACTCATTAAATTCCAGGCATTCTTCTAAGCATTTTATATATATTAACGTATTTAAATTATTTAACCTTCACAACAAATCTCTCTGATCCTATTTTACCTGTAAGATATTTGTAAAGAAACCTGCATTCAACTCCAGTTGCCTGGCTCCACTGCCTGAGTTTTAATCAGTATACTTTGCTTCTCTAGCTTCTGCCAGAACAAAACTAATATATATTTTTATATTTTAATATATATATATATATATATATATATATATATATATATATTTGAGAGGCCAAAGGCCAAATACGCTGTCAGCTCATCAGAGTTCCTGGCTTTCGCAGATAACTGGAGTAAGGTAAGGAGTGCTGTGCTAGATCTTGCATTAGCTCCTCCAGATCCACTTCACCTTGCTTAATGCCTCGACAGGCTCCTCTGCTATCCTGCTTCAAGCCAGATTCAGCAATGAGAGCCATGAGCAGGAGATCCATGGGGCAGGAGGAGAAGGGTAAGGTATTCTCCCCACGCCCTTCCTGCCTTCCAGGTTGCTGTAGATTGGCTGCTTCTCTCTATGGGAGACCCACGTGCTGTCAGGTTCCAACGACTACTTTCTTTTGTGCCTTGTTCCTTCACATATAGGGGTGGTAAGGCCTTGTGCCATTATCAATCTCCAAGGCACTTCACCACCCTTTGTTTCTTCTCTTATGTGCTGCCCCCACTTTTGTGAAGATTCCCTTTATTAAGCCATCTGCATCAGGTTCCCATAGAAACCTGGACAGATACAGGTGCCTTTCAGTGGGCACATTGCCAGCTGCCTATTACCCTTTGTGCTTATCATTTATACAGCAGCAGCACAGAGGTGTGGCACTAAAGATTTAAACCTGTGTTCACCAAACTTGACTGTGTCTCCAGGTTCAGTGTCCTTTGGGTTTCCCAAGAGATAGGGCTGTAAAAAGTGTTACAGAAAAGTTAAAACTGTTCCCATTTTGTTCACTTACTCACATATTCATTCAAAAATATTTACTGAGCACTTACTATGTGTTAGGCACTGTGCCATAGGCCAGAGATAAACAGCTAAACAGCATAGATGAGGGTCCAGCTTCATGAGGTCCATAATTTAGTAGGCACAGGCAAAAAGTAATTAAGTAAACGTACTGCTTTTGATAACTCCTCTAAAGAAAATAAATCAATATTTTGGTATAGAAAGAAACTGCTGGGTGAGGGAATGCTGCTTTCAGTAGGGTGGTCAGGGAAGGCCTCTTTGAATCTGACATGATGAGAAAGACATAGTTATGTAAAGAACTGGAGACAGAACATCCCAAGCAAAGGGGATAGCTAGTACAAAGACCATAATGGAATGAAATTTTTAAGGAAAGAAAAGAAGGCATATATGGTCCTAGTACGGTAAGGAATGAAATGAGAAAGGTAGAAAGAAGCAAAATTATCTAGGACTTTCTAATTCTATAATAACTCTTAAGTCTTTGGCTGTAAGGAAAATGGCAGGTTCCCTGCCATTAATTTTAGACAGGAAATGTGTGGAGGAAATCCCCTGGAAATAAGCCAGATAAAGGGGAGTGATCCAACATAAATCCTGAGGACTCCAGGTAGACAGAATAAATGCTTTTTTCCAAGGTGGTGAAGATCTTGCTTCTAGCTTTTCATAGACCAAGACCGAAAATGGGAACTCAAGAGAAATAAGAACAATGGTTTTCCCCCAAAGTCCTGAAAGACATGGTCCTAAGAAACAGAGAAAAAACCTGTAAGTTATATGTTTTTTGTCTCTCTCTTCTTTCATTTTGGATTGGATCTAAGATAGGTGGAAATTCAAATTCAGGATAAGAACCAGAACAAGGTAAGATTTCAGGCTAAAACTCTTGGATAAAGGAATAAGGATGTTACTGAAATTGAAAATGGTTGGCCACATCCTAATGATCTCAGAAACTAGAAAAGGAAATTTAAAAGCAAAAGCAAAGGTGGTCAAAGACTGAAAGAGCCTGTGGATATTCCACTCTCTGCAGTGATTTTTATTCATTTACTGACATGATTACTAGGAGAGATGACTAGTCCCAGTGGTCAAATGTATGGTACCTCAGAGTAATGGGCAAATAGTGAATGACTGGGGTAATTTTTCAGATACTTGGGATATTTTAAAAGCTGTTTCTCGAGGCGCCTGGGTGGCTCAGCTGGTTAAGCATCCGATTCTTGGTTTTGGCTCAGGTCACGATCTTGCAGTTTCATGGGTTCCAGCCCTACGTCAGGCTCTGGGCTGACACTGGAATCTGTTTGGGATTCATTCTCTCTCTCTCCTCTCTCTCCTCTCTCTCCTCTCTCTCCTCTCTCTCTACCCCTCCACTACTCATGCTGTCTCTGTCTCTCTCAAAATAAATAATAAAATAAACTTAAAAAAAAAGTTAAAAGTTGTTTCTCAAGAGTCCTTTCAAAACCACATAGAAATGTAGCTTAGCTGTCTCCATGATAACATCCTACCAGTGCTGCTAAATCTGAAGTCAGTTCTAGGACCTTCAGTTTGCTTCATCTTGGCAAGACTATGTTAGGAACATTTTTTCCCCTCTGCCATTTGCTTTGCTTCCATTTTCTACTCACAAGTTTTCGTTTGTCTTTTTCAGTTTATCTCCAAAATGTGATGAACAATAGTCAATACTGTTAAACATAGGGCATAATTTAGTGAAACTGCACATACTGAAATTTTGTATAGTCAAATTCATTGCTGTGTATAAGGTGTTTTTTGGCTCCTTATAAATTATAAAGTCAAACTTCCTGTAACAGTTTTTCCTCATTAATTCCATGTATAGGAATTCCTCAATTTTGTATAGTCTTCCAAAAAAAAATTTTTTTGTATAGTATTCCCATCAAAGCTGCTCTCATCAGTATACTTAAATATCAGAAGTTTCTTAATAAGTTTTTGATACTTGGTATCTTTGATATTGTGTACATCAATCTCTATAGGATCTATTTGCTTTGGCTAATAAAATGATTCACAAAGCAAACTCACCCAAGATTGAGATAGGAGCAGCCTTACATAAACATTGTTATTAATGAACATGTTATCAATCACTTTGTTACCATTCTGAGATTTGTCATCCTTTATTTCTCAGCTCTTCTTTTGCTACTTTTCCTTTACTTCTCACCACATCTTTTAATAGATCTACTTAAGATTCCTGTCATGCTTTCCCAACTAGTTGACATTTCTGGGTGATCTGTTCATGTATTTAACAGGTAATTTAGCAGGTACTGAGCTTGGTAGGCCCAGTAAGCCTGTATTTCACTATAATGACTCTGGAAGGAAGGACAGAGAAATCTAAATACCAGAATTGGATCTTGGTTAAAAATTTATTTAAATGAATTACTGGAAAAGTGTCTGTTCATGTCTTCTGCCCATTTCTTCACTGGATTATTTGTGTTTTGGGTGTTGTATTTGGTAAGTTCTTTATAGATTTTGGATATGTAGGCAATGAATCATGGGAATCTCCTCCTGAAACCAAAAGTACACTGTGTACGCTGTAGGTTAGCTAACTTGACAATAAATTATATTTAAAAAAATGAATTACTAGAATGTTGTTTGGAGGTATAGACATAATTAGAAATGGCTTGATAACTTTTGGATTACTTTGTTGAAAATTTATGCACCCCTAAGATTTAATCCCTCTATTCATCTAATGTTTGAAGTAAACCTAGAAAATTATAAATGGGGACAAAGATACCACTTTTTACTATTCTGAACTATTTTTAGTGAGAATAATTTGACAAAAGAACTAAGGTGGAGCCAAAGCCAGCTTATAAACCAACCGTGTTTGGGAATGAGAGACAAATATTTTCCTCTCCTTATATATTTAGTTAAATTGAATTTCTATGTGTAGATTTTATTTCCATAGCAACAACTATCTGTATAATGGAATACCAGGCTATCAATTTCATTTCATATAAGTCACTGGACAGGAACATGCAACCCTGATTAATTTTGTTTCTTTTTTGCTGCAAGCCAAACAGTTCAAAACAAAGTAGTTCAAATGAACAAATAGAATATTCCTCAGTATTACCAGACAAGCAGGCAATGTAATAAAATAAACCCATACCAATTTTGAAGAGATGTCAGGTAAGTGGATATTTTTCAGGTACTGATCAGTTTTTTATTGAGAACATCTACTGAGAATAATCTATTTTCCAAAATAAGTTAATCTCTGTTATTTGAAGGGGAATTTTGGAATGTAGAATTAAAATAATAATGATAGTAAAAAACTGGTTAAAATCTTAAGATGCTAATTGTGATGTAAGGCCCTACCTTATTGGAAATGAGCAATTTCAGGGCTATTCAGCGAAAAGAATATTGTTTCTTTAAGGGGCAATCATCCTTTACAAAAATGTTGAAATATTTAGGTTAAGTTTGTGGATTTCTCAAAGGTAAATAAGCAGGCAAATAAGCAAAAATGATAGGTGCATCTCCATGTATGTATAGACACACATACATATGTGTATGTATACACACACACACACATATATAGCACACTGTGCAATAATTCACACAAAGATCATTTTCATCAGAAACACAAATTTCCACAGGTTAAATTCAAGATAGTGTGAGTATACAGAAAAAAATAATCTATATCACTAAAAAACTTCTGTAACACTAAAGTAGAGCAAAACTGTGGGAGCTTAGAGATAAACATTACCCCAAAATATATTTGCTGAAAGATTTTAGAAAGGGATAAAATCTATTCTCAAAGAGATAAAAAGGGACAGGACATCTATTAAACAAGAACACTCCAGGATAAAGTAAAAAAACAAAATGAAATCTGCACTAGCCCAAATAAAATCACTGTTGGAAGCAGCCAAAAGCTGGTTATTATGGGAAGCTGTTGTATGACAGAACAGAGAGCGTATGAAAGTTGGAATCTCAAGATCTGGAATTAAAACTGGTTTGGCTATGTATTCACCATGTGATCATAAGAAAAATAACTCAATATTTCTGAGTATAAGTTTCTCCATATGTAAAACAAGCCATATGTTCAAGGCTAGTCAGAAACATCCCACTGTACAATCCCAAGGAATATAAAGTAAATGGTGCCCTGCAGTTGTATAACACAGTATGTTAAAGTTCTCCAGTGAGAAATAATATTAACATTGCATCTATTCCTAGTATACAGTAGGCATTTCAAACATGTGAATTTTACCTGACACCATAGAAAAGCAGGCCTCATGACTAAATGTTGAATCGATAAGATAGAAGATGAAAGTGACAATCATACCCTGGTCACTGAACAAATAACTATAAATAATATAAATTTGCAGAAAGATGACACTTAGGGAGAATAAAGCAAGGAATCTGACCTACAAATTAAAGCATTTTCCAATGAACTCAGGATAAACGAGTGTTGGCATCACTAATAAAATATGTAACTTAAGAAAAATTTCCACACATGAGTAAAATTAAAACTTAGAAGTAGGCATCACCATGTTTCAGATTTTAAAAAATAATTGGCTGCTGGGGCGCCTGGGTGACTCAGTCGGTTACAAACTCTTGATTTTGGCCCAGGTCATGATGTCACAGTTCATGAGTTCAAGCCCCATATCACTCTCTGTGCTCACAGCACAGAGCCTGCTTTGGATCCTCTGTCTCCCTCTCTCTGGCCCTCCCACACTCGCGCATGCTGTCTCTCTCTAAATAAATATTTATAATAATAATAATAATTGGCTACAAGTAAAAATAATTTTCAAACATACAATTTGAAAAGAGTATTGTATTAAAGGGATAGAAAAAATAAACATTCAGAGAGATATTTTATTCTTCTGGGTCAGTCAAGGCCAGAATGAAGGAGTTATATCTGAAGAAATCTCATAAACAGTCCAAAGAATGAATCAAGTTAATTGCTTGTATGGAAAGTCACCAGTAAGGCACTCCCAGGTATGCAGCATATCTGAAAATGTATTAACCTTTTTAAAGAGGCTGGATGAAGACATTCTCCAGAATATTGGAGATGAGGACAAGTTCTTGAATGGATACGGTATCATTAAAAAAATAATTAACACTTGATATACATTGAATTTAACAAAAAAATGAGACACATGAAGAATAATTATTCAAAAGTATAAAGAAAAAAATCCACAAGTGTGGAATTCAAAGATGATAATAACCTGAATGTAGCATTCTTCTTTTCCAGCATCAATTTCAATCATCCTGCACCATTTGAGTCAAATGGCTGCTAGTGACAACAGGCAACCAAATGAAGTGAATCTTTAGGTCCCGTGGGCTGCCTAGGTGAAAGAAATGGTGTGAGGCTAACTTCTGGGGCAGGGTTAGAACCCAGAGACCAGTGCCAGATCAGACAACAGAAACAAATGGAAAGATATCCCATGCTAATGGATTGGGAGAACTAATATTTTTTAAATGTCTATACTACCCAAAGCAATCCACAGGTTTAGTGCAATTCTTATCAAAGTACCAACAGCATTTTTCACACACCTAGAAAAAAAATGTAAAATTTGTATGGAACCACAGAAGACCCTGAATAGGCAAGGTTAACTTGAAAAAGAATAAAAAAACCTCAAGGTATCACAATCCTAGATTTCAAGATACATTACAAAGCTGTAGTAATCAAAACAGTATGGTACTGATTCAAAAGTAGACACATGGAGCAAGGCAACAGCATACAGAGCTCAGAAAGAAACCCACACTTTTATTGTCAATTAATTTATGACAAAGGAGATAATAATATACAGTGGGAAAAAGACAGTCTCTTCAACAAATGATGCTGGGAAAACTGGACAGCTACATACAAAAGAGTGAAATTGGACCACTTTCTTACACCATACATAAACATAAACTCAAAATGGGTTAAAGAGCTAAATGTGAGACCAGAAATAATGAAATTCCTAAAAGAAATCATAGGCAGTGATGTCTTTGACACAGCCATAGAAACACATGTCTAGAGATGTCTCCTTTCCCAAGGGAAACAAAAGCAAAATTAAACTGACTACACCAAAATAAGAAAGTTTTTTTCATGGCAAGGGAAACCATAAACAAAACAAAAGACAACCTACTGAATGGCAGAAGATATTTTTATAAATGATGTGGGGTTGCCTGGGTGGCAACCTACTGAATGGCAGAAGGTATTTTTACAAATGATGTGGGGTGCCTGGGTGGCTCAGTTGTTTGGGCATCTGACTCTTGATTTTGGCTCAGGTCATGATCTCATGGTTCATGGGTTCGAGCCCTGTGTCGTCCTCCACACTGACAACGCAGAGCCTGCTTGAGATTCTCTGCCTTCCTCTCTCTCAGCACCTCTCCCACTCTCTCTCTCTCTCTCTCAAAATAAATAAATAAACAAACCTAAAAAATCATCTTTACAAATGATGTATCTGGTAATGGGTTAATATCCAAAATACATAAGAACTTAACACAACTCAACACCAAAAAATCCCCACAAATAATTAAATCAAAAAATGGGCAGAAGACATGAGCAGACATTTTTTTTTAAATTTTTTTTTTCAACGTTTATTTATTTTTGGGACAGAGAGAGAAAGAGCATGACCGGGGGAGGAGCAGAGAGAGAGGGAGACACAGAATCGGAAACAGGCTCCAGGCTCTGAGCCATCAGCCCAGAGCCTGAAGTGGGGCTCGAACTCACGGACCGCGAGATCGTGACCTGGCTGAAGTCGGACGCTTAACCGACTGCGCCACCCAGGCGCCCCTAGCAGACATTTTTTTAAAGAAGATATACAGATGGCCAACAAACACATGAAAAGATACTCAACATCATTCATCATCAGGGAATGCAAATCAAAACCACAATGAGACATCACCTCACACCTGTCAGAATGGCTAAAACCAAAAAGACAAGAAATAATAAGCATTGACAAAGATGTGGATTAAAAAGAATCTATGTGCACTGTTGGTGGGAAAGAAAGCAGTGGAATAAATCTAGACTCTGAGAATCCACATCTTTCCTGTCACCAGTGTTGCTTATAAAATCCAATGATAAACAGACTTTTTTTCTCCAAATAAACTATAGAGAATAATAGGGAGAAAGTACTGCAATATAAGAATCCTATACCCACCCAAAAGTATTGTCTAAAAGATATTTATATACATGTAAGAATGTAGACAGCATATCACAGACCCCAATTGAGAACAGTACTCTAGAAAAGACTTTATACTCAAACTAAAAAAAAAAAAAAAAAAGCAAAACAGAGACCTCAGGATGGATGTCCATGAAGAAGAAAGAAATAATGGAGAACGTGGATAAGTCTGAATTGATTTATCTCTTAGACTCTCTGACACATTTTATTTAAATATATATCATTCTAGTATGTTATATATTTTATATGTGACATTAAATCATATAATATTATTATTGTTAATGTTATTTAAACATAAAACAATCACCCTGAAACAATGTAATTTTTGTAAATAAAATTCAGTGAAAATTCTAAGCATGATCTACAACTAAAATATATAATTAATGTAGCAAAACCTAAGAATGAATATAGTGAAAAGGATATAAGGTAAGCAAAATTTTCCCAAATGTTTCATGTAGTTGGAAGTGACATTGACAGAGAAGAAAGGAGGAATCTCATTTAATAAAAGTTGGGAGCAGGGAAAAGTAGAATAACTCAGTGGGAAAACAGAACACCTTAATAGACAAAATAATTGGCAACATGTTTTAAATAATAGCAGAGAAATAGATGACAGATTGTAAGTGCCAGGAAAAGCAAAGTGATGATTCATGAAATGGAAAAGTGTGGTTGAGCTTCCAAATTAAAAAAGGGAAAAAATAAAAAGAAATGAACAGCAAATTGATCCAAACTGCAAAAATAAAAGAGAAAAAGCAAGTAAAGAAAATCATCAAACAAAACAAAATAACACAAATCATCAAATAAAAATGTATCAATCCTTAGAGAAAAAGGGAATAGAATAAACTCTGCCTATAAAAGCAAAGAGATTATTAGATTCATTTAAAAACAAACCTAGGAAAAGTATTGTTTATAAAAATACAATAAAAAATGTAAAATGTGTATTACAAATAAAAGATATAAGTAAAGAGATTCTATTCATATGGAACAAAAATAAAGACATCATAATATTAATTTCAGACTAGGTACAACTAAAGTTGAAACAACCAAGTAGAGTTAAAGAACAGTCTATAAAAGTAAAAAGGCATAATTCATAAAGATGATACAGTAGTCACAAACGTACACAAGCAGTATATATATTAAAAATCCAAAGGCAATAAAGTCCTTGCATCATCAGAGCCCTGTATTTCTTTCCACCCTCATCTGAGGACAGTTTTCCTCCTTTTCACTGTTCATTTAGTTATTAGAACACACCTTCTCTTAGTTATTAGAATATATCAAGATATATATTAGAATATATCCATCTGAAACCTTTTCATTTGCTGTACCTTCTGTCTGGAATGTGCTTGCTATTAAGGGAAAGTTAAATGTTGTATTCCAAGTCATGTCTGCTTCTAACCAAGTTGTAATAACAAGAACCAGATTTACCTTCCAACTAAGACAACTGAAAAAGAAAACAGACAAAATATTAACAACAGTTTTTAAGATATTGGATATTAGGCAGTAACGGCAGTGATCACTAAGAGCCAGGAAACAAATGAGTATAGCTCTAGAATTGACTCATCCTACTGCCTTGAGAATGTTCAGTAGTGGAACAAAATTTTTTAAATGAAATTAAAACTCATCTGGAGTGCCTGGGTGGCTCAGTGGGTTGAGTATCCAACTTGATATTGGCTCGAGTTGTAATCTTGCAGTCATGGGATTGAGCCCTGTGTAAGACTCATACTGAGTGTGGAGCCTGCTTGGAATTCTCTCTCTCCCTCGCTCTCTGCCCCTCCGCTGCTCATGTGCATGCTCTCTCTCTCTCTCTCTCTCTCTCTCTCTCTCTCTCTCTCTTTCAAAATAAACATTAAAAAAAAGATATTAAAACTCAGCATATTGGTTAAACATCAGATTATGTTTGCATTAAGGTAAATAATGAATCTGAAGAAATTATTCAGAATTAAGCCCAGAGTAACAAAGAGATTAAAAATATGAACAAATGGATTTAAAATCACAGAGAAGAGTCTAAAATACATTTTACTGGAATTCTAAAAAGAGTAAATAAAAAGATAAAACCTGAGAATCTCTCAGAATTTTTTTTTTTTTTTTTTACAATTCTAATCCTCATTTGGAATAAATCCAATGAATTCCAAGGGAGACTGGTGTACTCCATCCTCTGACTGATTCCTCAAGCGATCTTCACCACCACATCTAATCTAACAGAAATCCTGTTGGTCCTGTCTTCAAAATGGTTCCAGAATCTGAACATATCTTATTGCCGTCACTACTGCAGCTTCAGTCTTAAGTCAGTCATCTCTCACCTGAGCTACTGTAATCAATTTCTATAGTTCTCTCTGTTTCTACCCTTGCTTCCTAAAACCTATTTAGCAGCTGCTTAGTGACCCTTTTAAAACAGGTCACTTTTTGTCACTTTGCTTCAAATGTTGAATAAATATCCAATTCCTACAGTGACCCTACATGATGTGCCCTCTGTACTTCTCTAAACCAGTCTCCTGTTGCTCTATCTCATACTTGCTCCATTCCAGCCACACTGACCTCACTGTCATTATTCCAACACAATATTTTGGCTTATGTCTATTTGCTTCTTCTGCCTAGAATGCTTTCCCCCTACACGTCCATTTAGCCAATGTTCTTATTCATGTCTTCCTTCATTAACTATCACCTTCTTTAGGAAGCATACTCTACCTTGTTTTCTGCTGCAGTTTGATCCATCCTCCCAGAAATCCTGATCACCTTTGCTATGATCTACCTTTCCTCCATTATACATATCTAACACACTGCTCATGATGTTTATTTTTTATTTTATGTCTCTTCCTTCTGCCACAAAATATAATCTTCTGGGAAGGTTTTTGTCTTCATTCCTCCCCGATTTATCCCAAATTCCTAAAAATGTGCCCAACATGGTGTAGATATTCAACATATTTGTTAAACAAATGAAATCCACAACAAGACTCATCATGATTAAACTACCAAAGACATTTTAGGCAGCTAGAGAGAAAGGGCATCAATGGACTGCTGAGTTCTCAGCAACAAACGACAGAACCCCAAAGGCAGTGGAGTAAGTTTTAACTTTTAGATATTTAGGCACAGTGAAACTACTTTCCAGGAACGAGAGTAAAAGAAAAGCATTTTCAGATAAAATGAGTTTTCACCTAAAGACATTCACTAAAAGAAAATCTAAAAATAAAAGTCAAGGTAAAGAAAACAACTCCACAAGTAAGATCTGGGAAGCAAGAAAAAACAGTGAAGAAAATGGTAAACATATGGATAATTTAAATACATACTAATGTAAAACAGTAGTAAGTGACAATAAAGAAGTAAAACAATAAAAAAAATCCAATTTGTAGAATTTTTTGAAAAAGAAACAGATTGCATGGTAACATTTGAACATAAGCCGCAAAAGAGTGGAATGGCTAGCAATGAAACATTCTAAACGACTTGATCCTGATGACAGAGGTTGACAAACTACAGTCCTTGTACTGAACCTTGTTTGCTTCCTATTTTCTTTTATTCTGAGACAATAGAAATTTATTCTATCAAGTTTGGGAGGCTATAAATTCCAAATGGTGGAGATAGCAGGGCCCTGATCCCTCTGAAGTTTCTAGAGAAGAATTCTTCCTTGCCTCTTCTTAGATCCTAGTGGTTACCAGCAATTCTTGGTGTTCCTTGATGGCAGCTGAATCACCTGAACCTCTGACTCTGCCTTCCCATGGCCATCTTCTCTGCATGTCTGTTTGTATCTTTTCACCGCCTTCTCATAGGAACGCCAGTCATTAGATTTATGGTCCATCCCAATCCAGTATGGCTTCTCCTTAGCTTGATTATTTCTGTAAAGACTATTTCCTAGTAAAGTCACATTCACAGATACTGGAAGTTAGAACTTCCACATATATTTTTGTGGGGCACAGTTCAACTCACAATAGTCTATGTCTTGATATTCTATCTTCTGGGTCCTTGGCATTGGAGGAGACTCCATCCTCTAGGTGCTTGGTGGCAGTACAACATCTATTTTTATAAATAAAGTTTCACAGGACACTACTACATCTATTTATTTATTTAATGTCTATGGCTGCTTTCATACTGCAAAGAGAGAACTGTAGTTGCAAAATGACTCTATGACCTGAAAAGCCTAAAATATTTACTATCTGGCTCTTTATAGAAAAAGTTTACCAATCTCTGGTTTAAGGGGACCATAAAGATATTGACTATATTTATACTTTAAATTCCTGGAGTACGAACTGAAATAATAGGAAAAGAGATTATTCCCAATGCAATAGAGGCTGACAAATTCAAAGGAAGAAAAGAAAGGAGAGAAGGAAAGGAGAAAATAAAGTAAATAAATAACAAAGATAAACCAGAAGATTACCAATCAAAAGAAAGTGTATAAATACAAATTAATATCAATAAAATAAATTTTAAAACAAAAGAACATTGTTTTAACAAATTTAACTTATGCTATTTTCATAAATATTAAACTTTATATACTATAAGTCCATCCACTAAAGAGATTCTAGAAAACATATTCTGGAATTAATAAAAATTTAATGAAAAAAGCTGGATACTATATTAATATTTCAAAAATCAATAACTTCCTAAAATTTCCAGCCCTAAGCACCTAGAAGTGGAAGCAGAAAATTTAAATATCAGATCAAAGCTACTATATAGTATATATTTATATAGTATATAAAGCTACTATAATAATGCATTATGGAATGAACAGTTATATCTTAAAAGTTGATCAGCTTCCAGGAATATATTTTAGTATTTATGATAATTAACATGATAATTTTTTTTTTTACTGTTTTTTTTTTTTTTTATGAAATTTATTGACAAATTGGTTTCCATACAACACCCAGTGCTCATCCCAAAAGGTGCCCTCCTCAATACCCATCACCCACCCTCCCCTCCCTCCCACCCCCCATCAACCCTCAGTTTGTTCTCAGTTTTTAACAGTCTCTTATGCTTTGGCTCTCTCCCACTCTAACCTCTTTTTTTTTTTTTTTTTCCTTCCCCTCCCCCATGGGTTCCTGTTAAGTTTCTCAGGATCCACATAAGAGTGAAACCATATGGTATCTGTCTTTCTCTGTATGGCTTATTTCACTTAGCATTACACTCTCCAGTTCCATCCACGTTGCTACAAAGGGCCATATTTCATTTTTTCTCATTGCCACATAGTACTCCATTGTGTATATAAACCACAATTTCTTTATCCATTCATCAGTTGATGGACATTTAGGCTCTTTCCATAATTTGGCTATTGTTGAGAGTGCTGCTATGAACATTGGGGTACAAGTGCCCCTATGCATCAGTACTCCTGTATCCCTTGGATAAATTCCTAGCAGTGCTATTGCTGGGTCATAGGGTAGGTCTATTTTTAATTTTCTGAGGAACCTCCACACTGCTTTCCAGAGCGGCTGCACCAATTTGCATTCCCACCAACAGTGCAAGAGGGTTCCCGTTTCTCCACATCCTCTCCAGCATCTATAGTCTCCTGATTTGTTCATTTTGGCCACTCTGACTGGCGTGACGTGATACCTGAGTGTGGTTTTGATTTGTATTTCCCTGATAAGGAGCGACGCTGAACATCTTTTCATGTGCCTGTTGGCCATCTGGATGTCTTCTTTAGAGAAGTGTCTATTCATGTTTTCTGCCCATTTCTTCGCTGAAAACTATAGAAAGCTTATGAAGGTAATTGAAGAAGACTTAAAGAAATGGAAAGACATTCCCTGCTCATGGATTGGAAAAATAAATATTGTCAAAATGTCAATACTACCCAAAGCTATCTACACATTCAATGCAATCCCAATCAAAATTGCACCAGCATTCTTCTCAAAACTAGAACAAGCAATCCTAAAATTCATATGGAACCACAAAAGGCCCCGAATAGCCAAAGGAATTTTGAAGAAGAAGACCAAAGCAGGAGGCATCACAATCCCAGACTTTAGCCTCTACTACAAAGCTGTCATCATCAAGACAGCATGGTATTGGCACAAAAACAGACACACAGACCAATGGAATAGAATAGAAACCCCAGAACTAGACCCACAAACGTATGGCCAACTCATCTTTGACAAAGCAGGAAAGAACATCCAATGGAAAAAAGACAGCCTCTTTAACAAATGGTGCTGGGAGAACTGGACAGCAACATGCAGAAGGTTGA
The DNA here is from genome assembly GCF_007474595.2 of Lynx canadensis. Lineage (NCBI taxonomy): Eukaryota > Metazoa > Chordata > Mammalia > Carnivora > Felidae > Lynx > Lynx canadensis. The sequence goes on from NC_044307.1 coordinate 63,351,673, forward strand.
AACTAGACCACTTTCTCACACCATTTACAAAAATAAACTCAAAATGGATAAAGGACCTAAATGTGAGACAGGAAACCATCAAAACCTTAGAGGAGAAAGCAGGAAAAGACCTCTCTGACCTCAGCCGTAGCAATCTCTTACTCGACACATCCCCAAAGGCAAGGGAATTAAAAGCAAAAGTGAATTACTGGGACCTTATGAAGATAAAAAGCTTCTGCACAGCAAAGGAAACAACCAACAAAACGAAAAGGCAACCAACGGAATGGGAAAAGATATTTGCAAATGACATATCGGACAAAGGGCTAGTATCTAAAATCTATAAAGAGCTCACCAAACTCCACACCCGAAAAACAAATAACATGATAATTTTATAACTCAATGAAAGATGAATTAGTTAATAAATGGCTGCTCTTCCAACTGAGTATTCATTTGGAAAAAATTAAAATGTGATCTTTCTCCTATATAGTAATCTGAGACTAAATTTCAGATATGTTAAATATTTCAATGCATATAAAATTAAATCTTATAAGAAAATCTAAGATCTCCACAAACTAATGTTTAAGGGATATATTAAAAAATCAATGCCTACAAGCTTTTACAAACTCTATGTTAGGATCCAGTAAGGAAAGCAAGAAATGCATTGATTATTTAAGTGAAAGGAATTTAATATTCCAAATTGGGTGCACAGGTGTTGTGAGGGCTCAGTGAGCAAGAAGACATTGAAGTAACCCAGGGACAGCAATTGCAGGAAATATGTGCATGTGTGTGCACTCACTCACTCTAGGGCTGGGAGAACAGAGGGAAGAGATTGGGCTTATCAAAACCCAGGGGCCCAGAGGTCCTATAAGCCTATAAGCCTGGCCTCAGACCCAACAAGAAGTAGACTACAAGGAGAAAAGTGGTTTGCAGAGTTCCAGCTCCAACATTTGGAATGACTTTGGACTTTGGAGTTAAAAAAAAAGTGTTTAATAACTTGTACATAACTTCAAGTGCTCTGTATGGCAAAAGAGATCATAAACATAGTCAATAGACAAACAACAGATTTGGAATAAGGACAAAATCATCATATACTTGGCAATCTATCCAATTACACACACACACACACCAGAAAAAATGGGTTTTCACAGGGGTATATTTATTGTTACATTATTTGTAGTGGGAGAGAGAAAGAGAGAGAAAACAAAATTACTTTAATCAATATGAGAATGATTAAATAAATATGTTTACACATCATGGAATATCATGCAGTGTTTCAGCATTAAATTGGTTCAGGTTGCAATAATAGTGAAGTAACAAGTATGAGAGTAGTCAAGGGCTGTGGAGGGTCTGAGATTTTACTCTACTTTCAAGCTAACAAGTTAGCTAAAGCATAGATGCTAGCACAAGAAACAAGATTCCTCGGTTAAAATCAAAGGACTTTATTTCTCATGGCACAACAGAGCATCTATTTCCATTTTCTAAGTGTGTTTTCTATTCAAACATCCTTGTAAAGATTGTCTGGGACAAAAGCTGCCACACAATGTATAGGAACATCATGGAGAACTGCCTCTAACGCCCTCCTGCATACAATAATTATAAATATCCAGGGCGCCTGGGTGGTTCAGTTGGTTAAGCATCCAACTTTGGCTCAGGTCATGATCTCATGGTCCATGAGATGGAGCCCTGTGTCGGGCTCTGTGGATCCTGCTTCAGATTCTGCGTCTCCCTCTCTCTCTGCCCCTCCACCACCCATGCTCAGTCTCTCTCTCTCTCAAAAATAAATAAAAACATTTAAAAAATTAAAATAAAATAAAAAATTCTGAACAAAATGTAAATATTTTCTAAAAACTATCTAAAAGGAATGAACAGTGACCAAGAACAGGCAAAAATTGGAAGGAATTTATGCCTTGAAAGAATGGAAATGCATGGTTGACACCTACTTTTAGGTAGCTTTTTCCTGAGGGCCTACTTTAGCCCATAAGGAACAGAGCCACTAGAACTTAAGCAGAAAACATTTTATTTGCCTGAGATGTCAAGGATAGAATTTGGGGCTGCCAGATAGAATGTGGGTCTGAAAACTGAGGAAAAAAAATCCTCAAAAGGAGGGAGCCATTCATTGGAAGAAGCCCCAAAATCTGTGGAAAAGAAAAAAAAAAAAAACTCCTTTCAAATCATTGGCTGATATGTAGCAATTTCTTACTTGACACATCCCCAAAGGCAAGGGAATTAAAAGCAAAAATGAACTACTGGGACCTTATGAAGATAAAAAGCTTCTGCACAGCAAAGGAAACAACCAACAAAACTAAAAGGCAACCAACGGAATGGGAAAAGATATTTGCAAATGACATATTGGACAAAGGGCTAGTATCCAAAATCTATAAAGAGCTCACCAAACTCCACACCCGGAAAACAAATAACCCAGTGAAGAAATGGGCAGAAAACATGAATAGACACTTCTCTAAAGAAGACATCCGGATGGCCAACAGGCACATGAAAAGATGCTCAACGTCGCTCCTCATCAGGGAAATACAAATCAAAACCACACTCAGATATCACCTCACGCCAGTCAGAGTGACCAAAATGAACAAATCAGGAGACTATAGATGCTGGAGAGGATGTGGAGAAACGGGAACCCTCTTGCACTGTTGGTGGGAATGCAAACTGGTGCAGCTGCTCTGGAAAACAGTGTGGAGGTTCCTCAAAAAATTAAAAATAGATGTACCCTATGACCCAGGAATAGCACTGCTGGGAATTTACTCAAGGGATACAGGAGTACTGATGCATAGGGGCACTTGTACCCCAATGTTCATAGCAGCACTCTCAACAATAGCCAAATTATGGAAAGAGCCTAAATGTCCATCAACTGATGAATGAATAAAGAAATTGTGGTTTATATACACAATGGAGTACTACGTGGCAAGGAGAAAGAATGAAATATGGCCCTTTGTAGCAACGTGGATGGAACTGGAGAGTGTTATGATAAGTGAAATAAGCCATACAAAGACAGATACCATATGTTCTCACTTTTATGTGGATCCTGAGAGACTTAACAGAAATCCATGGGGGAAGGGAAGGAAAAAAAAAAAAAAAAAAAAGGAGGTTAGAGTGGGAAAGAGCCAAAGCATAAGAGACTCTTAAAAACTGAGAAATGAGGGTTGATAGGGGGTGGGAGGAAGGGGAGAGTGGCTGATGGGTATTGAGGAGGGCACCTTTTGGGATGAGCACTGGGTGTTGTATGGAAACCAATTTGACAATAAACTTCATATATTGAAAAAAAAAATCATTGGTTGACATCTAAATTGCACTTGTATAGGGGAGACATAGGCAGTAACAAGACATTGTCTATTGAAAATTTTAACTACTTATTATACATATGTATTATACAATAATCATATAATTTTAATTAAATTTTAATTAAATGGTTATATATTATTAAAGTTTAAGTGATCACATGCTAAATATGTTGAACTCATTTAAATTATGTATTTTTCTCAGAAAGTCTATTTTTGTGCTCTAAAGTCATCTCTTTAAGATTTATTTTTAATTCTTGTCTTCACTTCCTCAAAGGGTTCTGTATGATCAGTTTGGCTTTCCTTTTCTGGGGTTACATAGTCCCCTGAAGTGTATTCTGATTTTGCTTTGCTTGCTCATGTTTCTTCAACATGCAAATTGTCCATCACTGTCCCCAGTGAGTGTCTGTTCTGGTGGATCAATGGTAAATAGGCTGACCAATCATTGCCAGTTCTGGGAGGGAGGGATTCTGAGTCAACAGGGGCAGAAAAGAGAACAATTAAACCCAACAGGTGGTTTCTGCCCTCAGCTTCCTCTCCACAAAGATGGTTAATATGTGACAAGCCCTCATAAGACCAAAGATAGCAAGCAAGCAAATTCATTGCCAGACTGTATCCTGTGCCCCCTCAGGGACCCACAGAAACACCAACATGTTTGAGTCCTGGAGTAAAGACAGGGTCTCTGAGCCATCTTTGGTATATCAGCTGTCCTAGGCATCAAGGATAATAATTTCTATCCTGAGGTTCATGACACCTCAATGTATCTGCTACCCTCTACCAGTTTGACTGCCCTGCTTGTTTGAGTCCACCAGAGAAGCAATGGAAGTAAGATATAGTCAAGCTACTAGAAGAACCATACATATTAATGATTTTACTAATTCTAATAGTCCCTTTAGCAGATAGTTTTATATTTCCTATGTATACAAAAGTATAAACTGCATGTGATCGCATTTTTTTTCCTTTTTTTGAACAAGGGCTGAATCATTCATTTTGTTACTTTCCAAAACAACAACAACAACAACAACAACAACAACAAACACCAACCCTGTGACTACTAGTTCTATATAATTTGGCTTGAACCCAAGCTTTAGTGCAGCTTAACCACATCATTGCATTATGAAGAAAATGGAGACATTGCATTGTGTTTCCATGTAGGCATCAGATTTAGGCCTCAGTGTAAGAAAATTTTAAGATATGTTTTAGGAGAGGGGTGCCTGGGTGGCTCAGTTGGTTAAGTACCTCAGGTCATGATCTCATGGTTAGTGGGTTTGAGCCCCGCATCGGGCTATGTGCTGACAGCTCAGAGCCTGGAGCCTGCTTTGCATTCTGTGTCTCCCTCTCTCTCTTTTCCTCCCCTGCTCATGCTCTGTCTTTCATTCAAAAAATAAACAAACATTAAAAAAAATTTAAAGATATATTTTAGGAGATTTAGATCCAGTTCAGAAGCCATATATAAAATCTTAAATACCACACTGTTAGTTAAGAAATAAATACTTGCCACTGGGAGTCTTTCCCTACTAAGAATCGATTGGATTGGTTTATTATGGAAGTAATAGCCTTTTATTTTATTTCATATTTTATTGGTCTGTAAAAAATTCTTTTTACATATTTACAACATTATGAAGTACTACTGCTTTACATAACCACTCATGTGAAATGTTTCTCCTGGGGTTGTGCATTGTAGCAGCCCTGTCCATATATAACGTTATGTAAATGTGTACATATGATCATGCATATATACTGATCACAATTTAGTGAAGTCTCTCTGAGCACCCCTATTGTTCAGGTGAACGCTATCTCCCCTTCTTTTTTTTTTTTTATACCTTTCCCTACCTCTGCCAACCATAAACCATATAATGACCCACTACATTAGAAACCTCTTGTATTATTCCACATTTAAATAATCATGTTTAAATAATCATGTTTATACAAGATTTAAGTAGTTATGTGTAATCTACAGAATTTTTGTAACGTTTGTTTTATAGGGGATATTATACACTTATTTATTTCCTTATTGGTTGTACATATCTCAACGAATCATTTGGCATAGTTCTAATTTATTTCTTTTTTAAAAAAACTTTTTTTATTATTCTAAATTTTATTATTAATTAATTAATTAATTTATATTTTTATTTATTTGGGGGAGAGCGCAAGCAGGGGAAGGGCAGAGGGAGGAGGACAGAAGATCCAAAGCAGGCTCTGCGCTGACAGGCTGACAGCAGCAAGACAGATGTGGGGCTCTAACAAACCATGAGATCATGACCTGACCTGAGTTGAAGTCCAACACTCAACCAATTAAGCCACCCAGGTGCCCCTAAATTTTATAAATATTTTTAAAATGAAACTTTCACCTGCGAGATACACAGATCTTCAATGTCTAATTAAATGACTTTGATGCATATACACACCCTTGTACCTAACACCTCAATCAAGATATGAAATGCTTCCATCATCTTGGAAAGTTCCTGAGTGGCACCTTGAAGTCTGGTTTTGGCTATCACTGATAAGGCTGCTAAAAACATTTGCACACAAGTTTTTGCGTGGGTAAATCAATTCATTTTTCTGCCCAAGACAAATGAATCAACTTACCACAGAAGTATTAAAAATAGCCAAAACTGGGGCGCCTGGGTAGCTCAGTCAGTTAAGTGTCCAACTTCGGCTGAGGTCATGATCTTGCGTGAGTTCGAGCCCCTCATTGGGCTCTCTGCTGCCAGCATGAATCTGCTTTGTCACTTCCGTCCCCCTCTTTCTTTGCCCCTTCCCCACTGGTTCTATATCTCTCTCAAAATAAATAAACTTTAAAAAAAATAGCTAAAACTAAAATGATGGACCATATGAAGCGTTGGTAAGAATGGAGAAGACACTGAACTGTCACGTGCTATTGGTGGGAATGAAAATGTGCAGTCACTTTGGAAAATGGATTGATTGCTTCTTAAACAGCTGAACAGACATTACTATAGACCCTGCCATTCTACTACTGGGGGGCATTGAAGGAAATGGATGCATTTGTCTATTGTCTAGGACTTAAGCATGTTGGTATTTCTGCGGTTACCTGAGGGGGCACAAGATGCAGCATGGCAATAAATTTGCTTGCTTGCTATCTTTGGTCTTATGAGGGCTTGCCATATCTTAACAGTCTTGGTTGAGGGGAAGCTGAGGAACCACCTGATGGGCTTATTTGCCCCCTTTTCTGCCCCTGTTGACAGAGAATTCCTCCCTCCTAGAACTGGTAATGATTGGTCAGTTTATTCAGCAGTGGGGACAGTGATGGAAGGTACAAAGCAATCTGAATAGTGAAGAAACATAACATGAGCAAGCAAAGCAAAATCAGAATACACTTCAGGGGACTGTGTAACCCCAGAAAAGGAAGGCTAAACTGATCATAGAGAATAAAGCATATTTTAAATCCAGAGAACAAACTGTTGATTGCCAGAGGGGAGGTGGGTGGGGGAATGGGTGAAATAGAAAAAGGAGATTAAGAGGTACAAACTTCAATTTATAAAATAAATAAGTCACACAGATGAAAAGTACAGTATTGGGAATATAGCCAATAATATTTTAATAATGTTGTATGGTGACCATATTTATCATTGTGATAAGCACTGAGCAATGTATAGAATTGTCAAATCAGTATGTTGTACACCTGAAAGTAATATGATTCGTATGTTAATTACCCATTAATAAAAAAAATAGAACAAAGCATTCTCTTTGAGGAAGAAGTGAAGAAACAAGAGAATTAAAAATAAATCTTAAAGAGATGACATTAGAGCACAAAAATAGATTTTCTAATAAAAATATGTATACATTATTTAATTAAATTATTTTATATTGCATATGATTTAAACTTACTATAAATTTTAATATAAATTTATACTATATGTTATGTAAGTTATATATATAATACATAAAGTAAATATATGAAATATATTATATAAATATAAACTAAAATTTAATTAAAATTATGTAATATTATATAGTACATATGTATAATTAGTAGTTCAAAATTTCAATAGACAAACTAAAAATTAAGATGGTCACACCTGAGAACAGGTTTACCAGCCTGAAAAATAAAAACAGTCTAAAATACTGAGCAAAAACACTGTGCTGGAGAGAACAGAAGAGACAAGGGAAAGACTTCTCTGGAAACCTGGGAACTGTGGAGGTCTTTTCAGGGTACCATCTGGACAAATCATGTCCATTAGAGTCTCCCTTTCTCATCACTTTCTTATGATGTTGATGCTTCTGGTATGGGAGCCAAACTGAGAAATACGAAGCCAGAACACCAAATAAGCTATCACAAAGGCAGCCTCTTTTGCCTTGTAAATGTAAGTTAGTTTTTAATATTAGAAACTTCATAAAAACCCATGTATAAAAAGTAAAAATTTAAAGATATTTAAAGCAAGAAAAATCATAGCAATAATGAGTTTCACCATACCAATGAATCTTGACATTTTTTCCAAAAGTACGGACACAGTACAAGAAATTTGGCATGAAAGACAATTATCCAACTTGGTAAGATTGTATTACTTTTTAAGTCAAAAGTATAAAACTGATGCTAATGTGTACATCAGATTCATCCTCATGTACAGCTTAAAATAAACTCCCATAAAGTTGTGTCCATAGTGAATTTCTGAAAACTAAGCTATATTTTCCACACTGATACTTTTCGCTGTTAAACAGGATGTTTTCCTTTCAAAAATGAAGGAATATTCTGAATCTAAAAGAATGGAAATATAAGATTGAACACTTAGGTGAAAAGTATGTTTTTGAAAAGTGGATTTGATTAATACTTTTTGCATTGTTTACAATAAAGTACAAACTACACTGAACCCGAATCACAAAGCCTTGGGGTTTGAGGAACATAAGAGAGAGAGGAACACAGAGGGTCATAGCACTGTTTCTAATTTCTACAGGTACATGGATGGAGTGGCCTGCTTCTCTCTGGTATGAAAGAATCTATTTACATGTCTGTTAATATTTATTTTTAAAATCTCAACATTATAAATCAAAGCCCAGCATTAATATTTCCTAAACCTTTACTTTTGGCAGGGTGTTTACCTTAAGCTTTTTGTATTTAAAAGATCCTCACCTTTAATTTATCTGTAAAAATCCTGATGTCTTTCATGCTTGATTACCAGTGAGGTAGTATCACTGGTATACTGAATACCAACAGCCACAGTTGGTATTCTGGCCAGAAAAAAAAAAAAAAGTGATGAGAAGTGATGAGGGAGCATAAAGCAAGCTGAGGGCAAAGTACAGGCTAACAGCACCCCACCACCCCATGTGGGATATATGTGACATTCCTCAGACACTCCTGGCTGCCCAAGAACAGGGGAAAGAAAAGAAAGCAAATGGTTGACTGATAGAGATTACAGTCACACAGGACTGGAGTCTCCTTCAGTTTACTGCAAGAAAAAGGCAATCTTATCCATAGCATAATCTCCAGACACCTGTAGACTCTGTTTCTTGGAGTCCAAATATCATCCTCACCAAAATGTAAAGAGGTTTAAGTAATTGCCATGGTGGTCTGGGAAACAAAGGCAAATGTAAAATTAAATTCCCTTACTGCCTACAGCCCATTGACAAGTCCTTGAAACAGGCAGAGCGGCCTCCCTCCAGGAGCTCAGCTGTCTCGATGATAACACTTTGCTAGGTGCAAACATTACCCTGACCCCCCCAGGATCCTGTAAGTCTACTTTAACATATAAAAATTCTTTTGGAAACTTTCTTTATCTCAACTCCCCCAAGATATATGCTGGCAATCATACTGCAAGCTTATGGCCCCCTGATACACATCTGAAAGTTCTCACGACTAAGGTTTTACTAAATGGTAATAAATGGCATTTTCCTAACGACAGCTAGCCCCTCAAGGTCCTGAAAACCTTGCTTCCAAAACTCCTTAGAGACTTACGTGTCCCTAACCCCCTCCCAACCTGAGGGTATACAATCAATTCACTGTCAAAATCCCAGTGCAGCTTTTTCTGCCCACACGTTCTGTCCCTGTGCTTTAATAAAATCACCAGTTTTGCACCAAAGATGTCTTCAAGAATTCTTTCTTGGCCATCAGCTCCAAACCCCACCATCACCCAAAACCCCATCAAGGAGTATATCAATTACTAGTTTGTTGGGTACAGTTAAGAGTTTAAACAGAGGTACACACATATGCTATACAAGATGGATTCTAGAATGCATGTTGATTGCTGGAACACGCCATTATAGATCAAGTGGCTTATAATCAGATAAAGAACTTCTTTGTAGCAAAGGTCACAAATTATCTGTGGAGAAGATGCTGAAGGATTTTGGAAACAATGTCTGTACCAGCCAAAGGTAGACAGGAGTCTTGCTGATGAGGGCTGGTGATATTATTGGCCTCACACACTGTCATTCAGTCATACAATTTGCTTTTGTGAGAGCTCATGAGTAAGCCCATTTATGAAATGTGACTTCCTCAAAGGTGTGGAAGGATTTTGTCTTGCAGGTTGTATTTGTCTTTGTAATCTCAGCATCGCCTGGAGTCTGGCATATAGTAAAAGTTCACAACATGTTTCTGCTTGAAAGAGCTTTGCATTTGGTAAGTCATCATGACTCCTTATAATAATTACGGCTCTCAGGCAAATAATGTCATAGGAATGCTGCTGTAAATGTAAAGAAAGATTTATCTTGAAATGTTAACATAGCCACAGCCACTCCTCCTCAGTATCTATTAACTGAAGGTTGAACATAGCCACAGCCACTCCTCCTCAGTATCTATTAACTGAAGGTTGAACAAAACAGTAAGTTGAACAAAACACTTTCAAAAATCATAGAATTTTTGAAATAATCACACAATTCCTTTTCACAGAAAACATCTGCTACATGCCTATGTGCCTAAACATTCCCAACAGTGACGATTTTTATACAGGGAGGGTGGGGGAACATAAATGGATGGAATCAATTTAGCAAGCCACCATTCCAGCTATTAAGACAGAGAGACGGGTAGTAGCTTCTGTTTGCAGGAACACCAGTGTGTAAAATAACAGCAACTATCTTTTACTGAATGTCTACTAAAAGTCACGTATCACATTAGGCACTTTACATATGGTATTACTAATTCTCACAGCAAGCTGCCCCAGATCACAGTTAATGAGCGACTGAGCCAAATACAAGCCCAGGATCTGCCAGATTCCTAAGTCCTGTACTTTCAGGTTGGTGGGCTTCTCTGGGGGCTGGTGCTGTTCCAGCACAACAAGAGATCAAGAAAAATTGCTGAGCAGCATCAAACAAAAAGTGTGGGTGATATGCTGAGACTGGATGGAAATCAGAAAGACAGAGACTGAGACAGAGGGCTACACAAAAACCGTGTCTGAGGAGAACAACTAAGCACGGTTACTCGTTCTCCTCATGAAATATTACTCAAGCTTTTGGGAGAGTTATGTAAATGGCTATGCAGAACTGGAAAGCCCTCTGGGGGGGTTCCTGAGGCTACACCCAAGGCATTCCCCTTGGCCCTACTCTCTCTTTTGTGGGGTCATCTAGAAATCTATAGATTCCAATTATTTCACTTTCCTTTAATGATTCTAAAAATGCTTAGTCTTACAAATATGATATTTATATCTCTATTTCAAAAGGACAGTCAGAACAGAAAGCATAACTTTGATGTTGCTGTGATTTTTATGTTGTGAGAGCAAACCCCGTTTTTTGTTTGGTTTTTGATGACTTCATTTAAAAATTTATAGTTAAGGAACAAATTCATATCTAGCTTTGAAATATGTTGAGTTGTTTAGATGCATTTTTCAAAGTTGTTTTAATATATACTGAAGGAAATGATGACCCTTTTACACATAAACAACTTGGATCAAGGCAAAAATTTGCAAAAGCTATAAAGAAATTCAGGAGAAAGAGTTGACTGTGACAGAAAAGGTGAGAAATCACTTTTCCTGGTTAGAAAAATAGAGTCATGCTGGGAAATGTGGAGCCTCTACAATTGAAATTTCTTCTTTTTCTGTCAAACTAAAGAGAAGAGAAAGATAGTTTTGAAAGGGAGAAACACAAAATCCTCTGAGGAGATTACTTCAACAGCTAAATAGAAGAGGTTGAGATAAAAGACAGTTACCACGTTGAGAAATACTCCTGGGGGTCATTCATCTTTGATGGTGTGAAATTGTATTTTTATACCAAAAATTGACACCTGAAGTAACATGGATGAAAAATTAGAGGTTCAGTTTTTAAAGCTTTAGGAAAAGATTAAGACTAAGAATACATAAAGGTAAGACAGAAAAATAATTCAGTATATTTACATGTCTTTAAATATCACCATACTCATTTACACTGGTCATGCATGATATACTACCTAATTTTAATTCCAAATTTCAGAAAGAAAAAAAAAACTATTTCTGAATGGAAAAGCTCCTTGGACCGGGACTATGCTTTATATATCTTTGTAGCTCTCCACTTCTGTTCACTGGCAGCCCACAGGAAATGTTAGTAAATGAATGGGGAAAGAAATCTGTGTTTTTCATTCAACTGCTCCTTTGGAAAGCCTATCCATTTGAACTCTAGGCAAAGAAGCCAGGGTCCAGGGCCAAACTCAAAAGACTTCTTGGAGCATGTATTTGCATATGTGATGCTATTGGGTTGAAAGTGTGGCCAATTGGAGATTATATGCATCACCCAAAAGTATTTTTCTTATGTTTATTTATTTTTGAGAGAGACACAGAGTGTGAGTGGGGGAGAGGCAGAGAGAAAGGGAGACACAGAATCTGAAGCAGGCTCCAGGCTCTGAGCTGTCAGCACAGAGCCCTACGTTGGGCTGAACTCATGAACAGTGAAATCATGACCTGATTAGAAGTCAGATGCTTAACCAGTTGACTGAGCCACGCACGCGCCCCACACCCAGAAGTATTCAAATTAATTTTAGGTTTAAAACCCTGTGCCTTCCTAAGGCTGTAGGTATGTATATCAGTCCTTGGTGATATTGAGTGCCTACTATATTCTGGGTGATGTGAATCCTTTTGATAACTCAGCAGGTTAGGTATGTGAGCCCATTTTACAGATGAAGAAATAGGCTTATAGAAGCAAAATAATTTGCCCAAGTTCACCAAGCTACTGAATAATTCAGGTTGGATCTTGACTCAGGTCTGTCTTTTCTACTTTAACCATTGTTGACAGAAGCAAGCTTGTTGGAGGTGTATGAGGAAACAGAAACTTATGTAATAAATTACAAAGTCCAGCCTCTAAAGTGACAGCAAATGTTTCATTTAATTTTACTTTGGTTTTGTACCTCACAATGATGATATGCATACAATATTTTATTCACTTTAAAAGAAAAAAAGCTTTACAAGTGTTATTTTTGAATTCACAATGTTCCCATGAAGAACTGAAGAGAAAATTTTTCACTTTTTACATTTAAGTAAACAGAAAAACAAAAACCTAGAAGACAAAGGCTGTAATGCAGTCTTTTCAAACCAACCCAGCAAGGGAGCAATGTGAAGAAGGTGGAACACAATGGCTTGTGCTTCATAATTAGTGCTCTAACCACAATGCGCTGCCACTATGCTTGAAATAACTGGGATATTGTACTCTTGCATTTCATTATTGGGAGTTTTGAAATAAAATTTGAAGAAAATAAGATCTCTAAAAAATAGAGTCGTTCATAGTGATGATTTACATTACAAAAGTTTTTTTAAGTCTCAAAAATATTTACTCTAGGGTTTCTTACACTCTAAGCTTTCATAATACAATTCAACACTTGTTTTTGAATCTATTAGGTACTGGAACCTACAGGTTGAGATACAGGATTATTTCTTAAACATAAAGTGTGTGGAGACGTGATAATTGAAGAGTATTATGAAATAAAGGAAAGCTATCTTAGAAATAAAATAGTTGGGGCACCTGGGTGGTTCTGTCGGTGAAGTGTCCAACTTCTGCTCACGTCATGATCTCACGGTTCGTGAGTTCAAGCCCTGCATCGGGTCTGTGCTGACAGCTCAGACCGTGGAGCCTGCTTCAGATTCTGTGTCTACCTCTCTTTCTGCCCCTGCCCCACTCGCACTCTTTTAAAAATAAACATTAAAAAATTAAAAAAAAAGAAATAACAATAGCTAATAAATATTGAGAATTTACCACCTATAAAGCACTATACTAAGCATTTCATACTAACTTATTGCCTCCAATAATCTTATGGAGGGAATAGTATTATCATCCCAATTTTATAAATGAGGAAAGTGTGTCACAGAGAAAAATTACTAGCATTCACAATTTTCAACCCTGGAGTCACACTTATAATTCTCTATGACCAAGACAGAAATAGTACACAAATATTAGAAGCATAAGGTACCTTACAGATCATTTTGTCCATCATTTCTCCTACTGGGCTCCATATAAGAAGATATGGGTCAAACAGGTCCCTGGACAAATAGTTTTGGAGATATTTTTTCTCTCTCTCGGTCAATCACAACCTCAGATCGTTTGAATTCTTTTACAAGTTTTATCACCTCAGAATAAAAGTTTATTCATTAAAAAACAAAGCTATGAAACAACATGCTAAAGGAATTTGAAAAAGTTCTTTTCATATATGTTAACAATCCCCCTTCTGTAATTTTATATTTTGATGTCATTAGCCAACTTTTCTTTGTTTAGCAAAACTACCTTAAGCAAAATGATTGAGTAATTAAAGATTGGCAAACTATGGGGTGCCTGGGTGTCTCAGTCGGTTGAGCGTCCGACTTTGGCTCAGGTCATGATCTCGCGGTTTGTGAGTTCAAGCCCCACGTCAGGCTCTGTGCTGTCAGCTCAGAGCCTGAAGCCTGCTTCGGATTCTGTCTCCTTCTCTCTCTGCCCCTCCCCCACTTGTGCTCTGTCTCTCTGTCTCTTAAAAATAAATAAATGTGAAAAAAAATTTTTTTAAAAAGATTGGCAAACTACAACTACCAATCCATTCCAAGAGAAAAATTTTTTTTACATTTAAGTTATAAAAAGAAAGGAGACTATATGATAGAGTCCTTATGTAGCTCTGCAAAGCTTAAAATATATACTATCTGGTCCTTTGTAGAAAAAGCTTGCCAATCCCTGGAGTAATCAAACACTGAAAGGGCAGGTACAATCTAAAGAGGTTTTTCTTACCCAGTGTAAATATGAGATCGTTTTCTCTAGTCCACTACTGAAGTAACTAATTTACAGAATTAAGTAGCAGTTACATCAAAATGTTTACTACTGAGTGTATTTAGCTTTGGCAGGCAAAAACCTCATTCTACAAACTCAGAAGTACAAGAAATAGAATTTATTTCTATAACAACTTACTATTTCTCATTCTACCTAGGGAGTTGAAAGTTAATGTCAATCTGGAATTCCCTTCTTTTTCCCAGGACTGAGATTAATTTTGAGAGGACATTTGGTTACAGAGTACCACATGCTGGTACTGGTGAGACAGGCCCTACCCTTTCTGCTCCTGGGTTACTGGTCCATCTCAACTCTTATGCAGCCTTGCTTCCCACCCACTCGGCTCATTCAGGACTTTCCTCTAGGTTACTTCTTTGCCACTAAGGCCAGGATGGGCTCACTAAATAGAAGCTAGTTTCTTTCTGCTTGGATTATTCATTGCCTGTAATTGTTAATATTTGCTTGCCTCATGTCTTAGGCTTTCCCTAAGCTTTAAAAGTTATCCCTCTTAGCTTCACTATATTCTGCAATACATCTTTTATAGCATTTGTTAATTTTCTATTTTTGAATTTATTTGCTCCATGGTTTCTAAACCTTTTGAGAATAGGTACCATTTTGTTTCTTCATTTATGCATCTCCTGTTTATAGCAGCTGCTGATACATATGAGGCCAAAAATAGTGGTTAGTGTTAATGACTCACTAAGTATGTCCATTACAGAAGACTTTTCAGACTTGATTATAGTTTTGTCAGCACTTGAGTTCTTGTATACATCAAAAATAAACATTACATTTCCCTTATTCTTTTACTTCCCTTACATCCAATGAGCTTTTGTTCATGTTCGTATAAATATTTACACACACACACATACCCCTAAGGTCTTTAAAATTTCAATGAATATAGTAGAAAGAGGAACTAGAACTGGTGAGGACATTAGATATTACCAAATATGATGGGGCTTTTCATTAAATATTAAAATAAGGTCCACTTATTCTGGCATATGGTAACCACTAGTTGGGTAGACATTGAATGAACTTTGTACAAACATGACAATCATTTATTTTAGATACACATTTTATCTTGGCCTACAAATACCCTAGCTCTTGATGTGGAAATGAAACAGCTCTAAGTTCTCCCTAATTTCTCCAAGTATTAACTTTGTTCCTGCGCATCTGCTATCAAAAATGTACAGAAGACATCGCTTTATATACCTGTCAAGGAGCTCAACATTGATTTGAGTACCACCCAGCAGCTTCAATGTAGAGCTGAAGCAAATAAAAGCCAATGAGGGAAACATACAGAAAGCTATATCCCTGACTATACCAGCTTACTTCTCCACAGAATTATCCTTAAATTATGACTTAATATTTTCTTATTGGCTTTGTTCTGAGAAGAAAGTTTGGACGTGCCCTGTAAAATCACAATTGAAGATTATGGGTGGTTCTAGGAAAATGTGTCAACTGAAATTCAGTTAAACACAGTGGTATGTGTCTAGGCCTGTGTCCTAGGCAGCACAACAATCTGACAAACTGAGCAACCCGGTCACTTTGGAAGTGGTCTCTGCTGAAAAAAAGGGTACTTAATCAAGCAACACCAAATACCTGAAATGTCCCTTAAAAGTACTTACCTCACACCACTTCAGTTTCATGCACAAGTAGCCTTCTGATGATTACATAAAGAGAGGATACATTGTGATTTGGAGATGTGACCATTACAGTTACCGGAGTGTTTTCCATTGTAATTCTAACCTGACAAAAGTGATTTTTAAAAATGTATTCATGGTATCAGATACATACAACTTTAGTAAATATTGATAAGGTCCAGTTACTGCCAAAAACCACTCAGCTAGCTACAAATTCCCAGACCAAGTTCTGAAAAGATAGGAACTCTCTTCTTTAATCCTAGAAAATCAGCAGCTGTCATCCAACACCTGGTATATGTAGGAGCTTGGATAGTTACTGAGTGGAATGAATAAATGATGTGCACATATTGCTAATTCATTGTGAGGCTGACTGATAGCCCACTATATTTCCTTCTGTTGATCCCAAATTGTCTCCTTGAATAGGCCTTCCTATTTAAATTTTAGCAAAGACATTTGTTCATTGTTAACATTCTTTACGTAAGAATTCACAATGTAACTTCCTTCTAAATTCTGGTGCCAGAAAAAATTAACTCCAGGAAAAATTAAGTGCTTCCTTTTATCTGCTGTAAAAACTTCATCATCCATCATAGTCTTTTTGTCTTTGCTGCCAGGAAATTCAAAGATATATTTACGTATAATTGCAATGATTATTTTATCTTCTGATAAGATTTCTTTTAAATAATACCTCATAGTTTTAATCTTTTATTTGTTACATTTTAACATATTGCTATTTCTAAGTTTATCCACCTTAAACATCTACTGACTTTCCATGGTAAAAAAGAACTTTGCCTGCTTGAGACCATTTCTCCTTGCTTTCTTTTCTTCCCTCAACCCCCAAGTTATTAGTTTTTATGATGCTTTGTTGGTTACCTTTATAACTTTTTTTTTTCTTTCTTCTCTGCTTCCTCTATCAGAGTCAGTCTCTCTCCTTTCTTCACGTCCTCCACCCCTCACCAATCTCCTGTGAAGTAAGGATATAAATGCCCTCTCCTCTTAGGTCTTCTTCCACCTCCTTTCAATCTTCCAATTTTTAACAGCTGTCTTTTTACAGTGTCAAGGTTGATATTTACATTCAGCACCGTAATCAATGTCTACTGTGCTCTATGGATTAATTCTAAAACAGTATATTACTGTAACTATGTATATTCACTGAAAAGTTCAGCAGTATACTTTAAGCATTCTTGTATTCCATGTTGTTTTCCTGGAGCTCCTACTTTTCTTTCCCTTTTACTTAAAAAAAAAAAAAAAGAATATGCATTTTTATTGCCTTTGGCATAGTGGCACTGTGACCGAAGTCAGTTCCAGGGTCCTCATTTTGCCAGTTCCCTGCTGCATGTCTGAACAAATTAATTACTTGTTTGAAGTTTGCATGGAATAAGAGGGCCTTGACTTTTTAGAAAGCCATCACTAGGGATGATCTCTAAGTCAGGCATTTTCAGTCCTTCATTAGTGAAGTCACAAAACTCCAATCAGCGTCATAAAATATAAAGTTAAAGCCATTCCATGACTGAGGGGTCGGGGGAAACTTTGTTAAAGTAAACTTCTAAATAGGCAAGAAGCAAATGTATAGAATCTAAGAAGAAAAAAAAAACATATTTAAAAAATAGAACTAGCCAAATGAAAAGCTAAGAGTTGCTCTGACATAAATAATAACAGAAACTAATCCTAGCAGTAACAAAATGTATATTTAGTATTCAAGACAAATAGGGCAATATTTTCATAATAAAGCAAAATAAATCTTAAAAGTAGGCCAAACATACATTCCCCTTAACCTAACGGTTTATATAGGCTTAAATCATGTATTCAGACTTAAAGATTCTAACTAGCAAATTTGCCTGTCAACTGAGTGCCTTCCAAGTGCAAGTAACTATTCTAGGCACCAGGGACGAACTTGAAAACCCAGACAGGTGTTCAAGGACTTACCTTCCAGAGGCAGCACACATGAAAGCAATAAATGACATCACACTCGACAGGGTGCCATGTGAGTAAAGACCACCTAACTGCCTGAAAGACTTAGGGAAAGAGTACCGGAGGAGATTTCAAGAATAAGGATTTTCTTAGGAGACAAAAGGAAGGGAAGGGTATCATAGGAAGAAGGAACAGTTCAACAGACAAGAGATCTGAGAAATCAGCCACTTGGATAATGGCGAGATACCTGGCTCATGTGATCAGTGTGAGGATAGCAGAGAAAGCAGGACAGTCAGGTAAGAAATATACCAGAAAGGCTTTATGTGTCACATTTGACAAAAAAGGATTTCATTCCAAAGTAAATGAAAACTTTTCACAGCAAACTAATGGAATAATCTGATTTGTATTATCAAGGTAAGACTGAAAGGAGTCAGGGCTTGGCACAAAATCCAGTGAGAAAGTTCAAGTACTTTGTGTTACTCTGCTAGGGCTGTCATAACAAAAACCCCCAGACTGTGTGGCTTAAACATTAGAAATTTATTTTTCACAGTTCTGGAAGCTAGAAATCCAAGATCAGGGTGCAGCAGGGTTGGATTCTCCAGAGTCTTCTTTTTGGTTTGCAGAAGGCCTCGCATGGTCTTTTCTCTCTGTGTGTATATCCCTGATGTCTCTTCCTCTTCTCATAAAGGCACCAGTTTACTGAACTGGGGCTCCACATACTGGCCTCTTTTCACCTTACTTACCTCTTTAAAGGGCCCCATCTCCAAGTACACTCATAT
This sequence comes from Lynx canadensis, assembly GCF_007474595.2. NCBI lineage: Eukaryota > Metazoa > Chordata > Mammalia > Carnivora > Felidae > Lynx > Lynx canadensis. Next base: position 63,370,405 of record NC_044307.1, read on the forward strand.
TCTTAGGTACTGGAAGTTAGGACTTCAACCCAAGAATTTTTCAGGAACACAACTCAGTACATAACAAAGTGACTGGCAGTAAGAATGGAGAAGAGAGGACAAATGGAAGGATAGTTAAGAAGTAGAAATCAAATACTTGACTGATGAGTCAGGTATACACAGGAGATAAGGAGTTCTGCTTGATCCCTGCTTTAGGCAATCAGGTATGTGCTGGTGCCATTTGTCAAAACAAACAAAAACAATACAGAAGGAGGCTTGGTGTGCTCAGAAAAGTGAGAAGTTCAAGTTGCAATTGAAGTACTCATTTCTAGTTAACAGGTAAGTAAAATTTGAAGCTTAGGAAAAAATAATAAATATATTAATGATATGATATAATCCAACAATATAGATGGAAGCCCAGGGTACAGGAGATTATCTAGAAAGAAAATATAAAATAAAAACAGAAGGGAATGAAATTTGGTAAATAACTTTAAGGGTGCATGAAGAAGCCAAACATGAAGGCTGTGAAGGTATATCTGGACAAAGAATGAGAACAAAAGAGAGTGGCACAAAAATTAAGGGCAAGAAGAATTTAGTGGGAGATGGCTGTTAATTCCTAAGACTTTTTCAGGAAGTTAATGGTATTTTACTTCAAAGATGGGCTTTTTAAGAGTTCTAATTTGTGCTTTTTATGAGTTCTGATTTACAATATTGTTTGTGATGATTTCTCACTATCCAAAATGTGTTCAAAATACCAGTATTATGTAACATTCCTTATACCTTTTGAAAATTATAAATCTTTGGAATGAAAAAAAAAAAACCTTTAAAGCCAGAAATGTCAAATGTATTAAACTAATCAGTAAAATGATTTTTTCAAGGTTAATTATTCTTGACAACACTCACATTTATGCTGGAAGGCAAATGTTGAGGTGGGCTACCCACAACAATGTATAGGCCTTAATTCCTGTAGAGGTGGTAGGATATCTCATGGATTAATATCTGAACAATAGAACACATCTTGGAATGCCATGGTCTCATAGCATTAGGTAGCCTGAAATCTGTTCATGAAATATATTTGAATGGCACTACTGATTTAATGTACAAAACAGAAAACAAGTTGCAGAGGGGAGTAACATTTATTTGTCAGCTATTTTGTGAGTATTATTTTTAGACAATCACTTATAGACACTTCAGAATTCCACATTACTCTAGAGACTCAAAGGCACAGATACAATTGATTTATTATGTTTTTTAAAAAGTGACAAAAGGGAATATTAGTTCTGGAAGATTTTTAATCAATTCAACACTATTATACACTAGAGAAAAAAAAAATTTCCACAAACATTCCTTCACAAAATCCATAGTTTTATATTTACATAGAATTATTATAGCAATTTTAAATGTTAATCTATGATACAATGTTACTTCAGATAACATAAAAAATATAGTTTTTTTTAATAGCCATGCTCCCATTTTTGATGAAAGCTAGTCAGTTCATCCTAATATTAGTTTAACACTTTAAAAATGCATAACAGACATTCAGTCAGCCTTATAAAACCCCTACGACAGAGGCTGTCAAACGGAATAGACAGAGGGCTCATCATCACTTATGTCTGAATCATCTTCATCTACTCCTTCAATGACTGATTTCTTCCCTTTACAACAGGATACAATTAATCCAATCAAGAATACCTATAAATTTAAATAAGTTACATGTTAGTTCTTAAATCTAAAATCATTCAGAAAGTAATGAATTTAAAATCCAATGTCATTACTGTGATACAAATGGGAAATTAAGGATCATATCATCCCTAGGTATGATAACAGTACTTACCCCAAGAAAAGCCCAGTTACCAAAATAGTATGCTGCACTAAAGAACCAGAATTTGTGAAGGAACAGGTACGTCCGGGTAACAGTACACTGATCTATAAAAGCAAATAAAGGACTATGGTGAGATATTTTCTTTCTTGAAATGGACTATCAACACTTTATCTAAAAGACTGTTAACCAAATAATGGCCATGGTCAGTAAGTGTTAGAGACAGGACTGAAATCTAGGTCCTTCTCCAAAGTCCACTCTTTCAGTACCCTTTCTTTTAAATTACCAAATAATAGGATATTTAAAAAAAGGAATGTCTCCAATGTAATCCTGGGTTATATAAGTATATATATATATATATATATATATATATATATATGTATATATATATATATATATATATATATATAAAAAGCCAGGATTACATTGGATTATGTGTGTGTGTGTGTGTGTGTGTGTGTGTATACTTAAAAGCAGGATTATATATACACATTTTATATATATATATATATATATATATATATATAGAGAGAGAGAGAGAGAGAGAGAGAGAGAGAGGCTAGTTTAATTTGAAATAGAAAAAGCATTTAAACCTGGAGTGCCAGATATGTGCTAAAACAAAACAGATAAAAAGTTCCCCTGATGAAGACAAAAGAACAAACAAAACAAAACAAACAAAAAAAAACCAAAGTAATCAGAATTGATTATAATTAAGTTGTACTTTTATAAGAATCCAATTTTCAGGACAGCTCAAATTTGAGAGTTTTTTGAGATTTTTTTTTCTTTTTAAGAATGCTATTGAAGGGGCGCCTGGGTGGCGCAGTCGGTTAAGCGTCCGACTTCAGCCAGGTCACGATCTCGCGGTCCGTGAGTTCGAGCCCCGCGTCGGGCTCTGGGCTGATGGCTCGGAGCCTGGAGCCTGTTTCCGATTCTGTGTCTCCCTCTCTCTCTGCCCCTCCCCCGTTCATGCTCTGTCTCTCTCTGTCCCAAAAATAAATAAACGTTCAAAAAAAAAAAAAATTTAAAGAATGCTATTGAAAAGGCTGCTACTTTTTTAAATACAAAATTGTTATTTACTAATATGCTATTGCTTGAATTTTAGATTAGTATTTAAATTTCGAATTAAAAATAAATCATACACCAAAATGAATCAATCATAAAGAAAAACGTAACTCTTAAAGAGACTGATTGTTTAACATTTTTGTCAGACTCCATACTAGTTTTATCCAAACAGAGTATTTTCATTAGCTTACAGAGTCCTCTATCCATATACACATATATCTGATAAATAATATCTAAGGAAATATTCGTTTATTAAAACCATTCAGAAAAGGCTGGGGCAACAGATACAATATAATGTATCTGATTGAAAAATTATATATGCTGCAGCTAATAAAGGATTCTAACCTTCTAAACTTCAGAGGGCCCTTCATTCATTACAGAAGAAAATCCTTATCTTACAAAGCAATTTCTTTTCAGTCTATTAATTACAAAAAAGACTATGATTTCTGCATATTTTAACCAAAATTGACAATGGCAAGAAATTTCACATGCAGTTAGGAGACTAATATCATAATCCTATAGCTGATTAAGAAAATAAATACACTGTTGATTTCTAATTTTACCAACTCTCTTATCATCATTAATAAATGCTATTTTCTCTTAAAACATAAAATTAAGCTGAATCTGTAGCTCAATTTATTACACAAGGGTTCTAATACACTTTATTTTGGGACTATCACATGGTTTTCTGAGAATAGCCTTTAGGTTATAGTTTATACAAATACAAGACTTGTTATGTAAAGTTTTAGATATGTTACATACATATAAGATAATCTAAATCTTATCTACTCTAATCCCTTCCACTGTACTTCAAACATTTATTTCTGAATTGCTCAATACCAAACTGGACAAAGCAATCTTTTTTTTTTTTTTTTTTTTTTTCTGGCAGAGAAACATGCAGTTTAATAAAGAAGCAATCTCTTCCTTTCATAAACAAGAACCACCAATCTAATGATGATCTACTGTCCCCCATCAAGGGCCTCCTTCATATTTTTTTCTCTCTTTCTCAACAGAAAAGTCTAGAAGGAAAAGTCAAAGCTCTCTAACAAACACCAAAATGGCTTCAAGCAGTGGCGTCTGAACAAATGTTTATCTCCTGTCCTATGGTTACTAGCACTCAAGATTATAGCTGGGTGCTGTGCTGAGATGAGAGTTCAGTCTAACAGAGGAGAATCCCAGAGAGGAAAGTCATTAGTCATTTACTCTGCTCCACAATATTTTATTCTCACCTCCACTACAGATCTTGCTTCAAAGTAACAGAATCACAGGCATACCTTGGAGATATTGCAGGTTAGGTTCCAGACCACCTCAAAAAAGCCAATATTGCAATGAAGCAAATAAAATGAATTGTTTTTGTTTTCCCACCGCATATAAAAGTTATGCTTACACTAAGCTGTAGTCTAAGTGTGCAACAGCATTATGTCTAAATAAACAATATATATACCTCAATTAAAAAATACTTTATTGCTAAAATCTAACCATCACCTGAGCTTTCAGCAACTCATAATCACTGATCACAGATAACCATAACAAATATGATAATAATAATAAAGTTGGGATTTTGTGAGAATCCTAAAATGTGACACAGACATGAATTGAAGAAATGCTGTTGTAAAAATGGCACCAGCAGACTTGCTCAGGCAGAGCTGCTGCAAACCTTCAATCTGTAAACAATGCAGTATCTGCAAAGTGCATTACTAAAGCAAAGCACAATAAAACGAGGTATGCCTGTATTCAATTTGTCACTTTTCCCATTAGATAAGTCTGAGTACTCTAAAGTATCCATCAGTGAACCTGGCATTCATATTTAAAATAGCTGCCAAAGTAAGCTAAAATTTTTTAAAAGGGGTATTTTATTTAAAAATTGTATTGCTAAATAGTACCTTTTCTAACGTAACTAAAATCTGACAAGATTCCAAGGATGTCAAAACGAGAGACCTGCATAGATCATGAATATGAAGTATAACTATAATGTCCAGTATGGTGAAGGAAGAACCCAGACTCTGATGTCTGACAAACAGTGTCAAATATCATTTGGCCACTTCCTTGCCAAGTGAATGGGCAAATGTGAACTGTTGAGACTATGCTTGTAAAATGGAGAGACTGCCTCTGTACAGGGTCATTCTAAAGACCAAATGAGGTATACCAAAATCTCCATGCAAAGTGGCAGTTAATATTAATTTTCTTTCTTTTTTTTTTCCCCTTCTTCAAGGTATAACTGAACCCATGATAAAGAACATACTTAAGAGCGGCTCAAGTGGTCTCAAGAAAAACAACTAATATTAAGATTTTTAAAGTATATGTCCAATAGTAGTAAAGAAAATAATGGCTTAGACATCGGTATCATGACTATTGTGTCTATATTCATTATTTTTATGTCTCTATAGTCAAAATGTCACCACCTAGACCCCAAGACCTGACCTTTACTGCCCACTAGCTTATATTCACTAATCTCTGTCTTATGTTTTTCCTTAAGCACTTCTTTCTTGCTTACCTCTCAATTCAGGCAAATGAAACTGGAAACCACCCCCAGGTGATGGTGACTGCCCTGACAAGACCTCCCACTGGACTAGATCACCCAGACCATTTGAGCTAAACCCCTGACTTGTGCCTGCACAGATGCACCAAGAAGTGATCCCTGGAATGACCAGCAATTACCTTTACTTCATTATAATACTGAACGTCTGCCCAAGGAGGAGCCTTAGCCTCATTTACATCACATATAACATATGTATAGACATGTCTTCTTAAGGTTCATGCGTGACCTTATGCTTCCTCTACATATGACTACAAGGCTTCCATATCTAAATATTCACCCCAACCTTAAACAAAGGGTACTCATTCACCCTCTCTTGGGGAGTCACAGATTTGGAAGCCATTCCACATGATCTCCTTATTTGCTGCAAATAAAAGTTTTCTTTGTGTGACAACTCAACCTGGTGCACTTTCTAACTCACCAAGGAGAGAATTCATGTTGGTTCAGTTACAAATTCAGACACAAATGGATTTAGCGAAATTCAAATGTGTATAATTCAGTAATATGATATGTGCTAAACAGTAATATACCTTTAAATAAAAATAATCCATTTGAATGTTTCAGAAATGAAGAGAGGGACAGGCTGGGACTTGTGCAAAAAACGCCTGTTAACAATTATTTTAAAAACAAGAACAGTATCTTCTATGGCTTAAGTATTTTAGGAGCTTAACCCTACAAGTATAAACATGTTTGAGAAAAGTTCTTCAACCTTCTCCACGTTGTTACAATGTTCTAAACTTTAAAAATAAAAGTTCCATTACTCCCTTCCATACTGAAAGATATTTCGGGATTCAAAACACCACTGAGTTAGAAATCTCAGGGCCAGAACGGGGATTTTAAAACAGGCTGAAATGGCAGAAGTCAGTCAAATCAATTTATTTTTCCACAGAGGTCTAATAAACCATTCAGTGACATTTTAACTTGTCTTATCACCACTGATTGTTTGGCCCACCACAAAAAAATATATCTCATTTTTCCTATCATATTATTTTACATGTTTACCATTTTTAAAGGTTGTAGATTTGACACAAACCTTCTAAAATAACATTAAAAGCTGGTCATTGTTAGTTTTCTGCTATGTTGTTGAAAAATGACATTAGATCACAAATCCATACACACAGTATGTAACAACTCTTTATAGCTATTTTTATATGTAATGTATATATCATTATGTTTATATTGATATAAAGTGGTATATGTCCACAGAAGAGTTTTGGTTAATAAGTGCATGCAAATATTTTATATCCAAGTGATGATTCCATACTCAATCAACAGAGGGGGCTTTTCTCCTCACCATCTGCCATCTTCCAGCTGTTTACCTGAATCATGGATATCTAGGAGATCTATGGATGTCTTTATACAGTTATCTAAAAAATTATAATTAAATATTTTGTTGATTTTTTTTTTTTAATTTTAGAAAGAAAGAGTGCAAGTGGGGTAGACGGGCAGAAGAAGAGAGAGAGAGAATCCCAAGAAGGCTCTACCCTCAGCACAGAGCCCGATGTAGGGCTTGATCCCATGAACTGTGAGATCACGACCTGAGCCGAAATCAAGAGTCAGATGCTTAACAGACTGAGCCACCCTGGTGCCCCTATAATTAAGTATTTTGAACTTGGTTTGACCTTCAAAATAAATTTAAATCACTGGATGTTTCATTTAAGGATTGTGTTCTAAAATTAACTGTTCAGGAAATTTCTGTTGTTCCTCAAAAGGACATATAAAAGTTCTAATTAAACTAAAGAGTACTGTTAACAATGAAAAATTAAAATAAGGGTTCAGATAAAAACTTTTTTTTTTCTGATGATAAGGTGGCCACACAAAAAGGATCAAAATTAAGAGCCAGGAAAGGATATCTGGAGCACATGAATAAAACAAGGTACTTTTGACTACTGACATGATGGTCTACCCTTCCTCCATCTCTTCTCACTTATCATCAAACAGATGAATAACAGTAAGTGCAATTAAATCTCTATTTCTCATGTAACAGCAACCATTATAAATATACCTGATAAATTTTATATTATGTATTTCCTGTTTCCTTTTAAATTGTTATGTCATTTTTAAAAATGTTTATTTTTGAGAGAGAGAGAGAGAGAGTGAGCAGGGGAGGGGCAGAGAGAGACAGAGATACAGAATCCAAAGCATCCGGCAGCACAGAGCCCAACGCGGGGCTCAAACTCATGAGCCATGAGATCGTGACCTGAGCCGAAGTCAGATGCTCAACCAACTGAGGCACGTAGGTGCCCCCATATGTCACTGTTAATGTGTGCTGACACTAAAATAACTTTGGTTATTAACTATGATAAACCACAACTTCTACTTCAAATATATTTTTAAAACATGTAGTGTTGATTTAAGCCACAATTAAGTCATCATGTTACACCTTCACCTGAAATCAACTCAGAATTAATTACACTCTATATCTGTACTTAACTTATATAATGAATTCTTTTTTTTTTTAACGTTTATTTATTTTTGGGACAGAGAGAGACAGAGCATGAACGGGGGAGGGGCAGAGAGAGAGGGAGACACAGAATCGGAAGCAGGCTCCAGGCTCTGAGCCATCAGCTCAGAGCCTGACGCGGGGCTCAAACTCACGGACCGCAAGATCGTGACTTGAGCCGAAGTCGGACGCTTAACCGACTGAGCCACCCAGGCGCCCCTATAATGAATTCTTATATTACATATGCATATATAGAGAAGGCCTTTGAGAAAATTCATGTGCCATGGAGAATGAACTTTAAACTTTAAGGCAAATATTTTGTCTGACAAAAACAGACATCTGGACTATTTAGAATGTCACTTTATGTCTCATGGTTGCCCCTGATTATGCTAACTCTGATTTCTGCTTAGGGTCTTGATACTACTGAATATTTAGAATAGACATGTAAATCTTAACTGTACATAGGCTAAGGAGCTTGACTTTATTGTGATATGATTAGGAATTATTTATCAAATGATTTTAAGAAAGGGAATAACATGAGTAGAATGTAGACTGGCAGAGGGGATTGAGAGTAGATAGAAGTTCACTAAGTCAGGAGACAATCTGAGTGAAAACGTGAGCTGTCAGGATAGAAAAACAGGTTGGACTGAAAGGTTTTGGAAGTAAAATCCCAGTTAATCACTGTTTTACTGTCAAACGGACTTACAGCATATGAAATATATACACATAAAAACCTTTGAGATACTAACAAATTACATCCCAATAAAAAAAGAGATACTGGCAATATACTTCCAAAAAAGAAAAAAAAAAGAGCAGAAAAAAAATTTAAATATGTAATAAAAACCAAAGTCGTATATTTACCTTAAAATTTAATAAATGGGGGGGGCGCCTGGGTGGCGCAGTCGGTTAAGCGGCCGACTTCAGCCAGGTCACGATCTCACGGTCCGTGAGTTCGAGCCCCGCGTCGGGCTCTGGGCTGATGGCTCAGAGCCCGGAGCCTGTTTCTGATTCTGTGTCTCCCTCTCTCTCTCTGCCCCTCCCCCGTTCATGCTCTGTCTCTCTCTGTCCCAAAAATAAATAAACGTTGAAAAAAAAAAAATTTTAAAATTTAATAAATGGGGTTACCTGGGTGGCTCAGTTGGTTGAGGGTCTGATTTTGGCTCAGGACAAGATCCCAGGGTCATGGGATGGAGCCCTGTGGAGCTGCTTAAGATATTCTCTCTCTCTTGCCCTCGGCCCTTCCCCCACTCACTTGCTGTCTTTAAATAAAATGAATCAAAAAAAATTAACAAATAGCATATAGTTAAATCAATATTTTGTTGAATTTCACTGGGGGAGCCAAGTAAAAGGGAAAGAAAGAATTGGTGAACATTAAAAATCAAAATTCTAAAGGAAATAGTTTTATTGTGTTTTATGAATACACAAACTATATCTGGTTAATAAAGATAACACTTGTCAGATGTTTTACACTAAACAATGAGTTTTATAGTGATTAATTTTAAGAGCCAGTATAACTGGTGTTGAGTTCTGATTACGTTTAAGTTTAATAAGATATTTCGAAGGTGCTAAATTATGTAGTTCTAATTTCATTTGTGTTATTCACCGGCCATATAAAATTTATAAAAAGGAGTTACAAAGGTAAGCATTAGCATATAACTTGTAGAAATAATCGCAAACTTATTAGTAAACTCTAAATTAACAAGATTTACTATCTACTAGTCTTTCTCTAAATTTTTTTTAACATTTATTTTTGAGAGACAGAGCAAGATAGAGCACAAGTGGGGAAGGGGCCGGGGCGGGGGGGGGGGGGGGGGGGACACAGAATCTGAAGCAGGTTCCAGGCTCTGAGCTGTCAGCACAGAGCCCGACACGGGGCTTGAACTTACAGAGCGTGAGATCATGACCTGGGCTGAAGTCGGCTGCCCAACCAACTGAGCCACCCAAGTTCCTCATATTATTTATTAGTCTTAATTGACCAAGGATAGTCAAATAAAAAAAGGGAATAGAAAACAATTGTTTTCCACTACTTAGTTTTTTCATGTAAAAAAAATAGGTTAGTGGGTATAGTAAAAAATACTAAAGTTGGAGATAGAAAACGGAGGTATCAGTTTCTTTGTAAGTGACAATAAGATGATATCTGCCCGAGGTATACAATGACAGGATAGACTGACCTTCTGAGAATTAAAAATAGAGAGAAATCTACATGTGATTGCTGATGTTTTAGGAGTTAGCAACCTTAAGCAAGAATCTGCATATTCGTGGCTGAGAAGTTTCACAAATTACCTAGACTGGCTTTGGCATAGACTCCAGAGAACTTAGAAAGCTTATACCTAATTAACTTCACTATTCTTAGTTGAACTTTTATCATCACCTAGAAAAAGAACTTTGATATCAAGAAACTCTCGGGATCTCAAGCAAAATCCAAGAAAAATGATGCTCTGGTCAATACCTAATTTTCTGGTCTGCATGGCAACCTCACTTGACAAGAGACACAAGACATTAGTCTATCTCAGCTGGATTTTACCAGCCAGTAAGATCAATGAGGCCCTCTTTCTGACTCCATGCCTACCTAGAAACTATGTGACTATAAATCTGATTTTCCATACAGATTTTCTCTCTTGTGAGAGTTCACTAACCCAGGCCTCTAGTTTCTTTGATAGTTGTGCTTCCTGTGGTAAATTAATGAACTCACAGCTGGCTAATACATTAGTCTCTCTTCTGCCCAGGTATCTGAAGCCAAATATAGTCGGTGATCACCAAGGTATGGTAGTATTTGATGGGTAGATTTAAATCAAATAAGGCTATCAATTCACAAACTTATTATTTGTCAAGTAAAATATTATAAATTTACAGTACTTAACCATGAAGGACTATTTCAATCTGTTGAGAACAAAAGTTTTTTGGTTCAAGATGACAGACTGGGCACAGTCATTTGTTCCTTGTCCTTCCCAGAACCTCATTAAAGCTAGAGTAGACGAATAAAGCCAGGAGCAATCTTTTAACAGCAAATAGAATGGGAAGAAGGCCATCAGGTGATTAGAGACTTCAACAAAAATCTGGAAGATGAAAAGCCACATTTAAAAGCTTTCCAGTAAAACTGGTTTCCCTCCTATTTATTATAAAATATAAATTTAAGGAACACTAGAAACCTCAGTCACAGAATTCTCATGATGAGGCCTCCTAGTTTCTGACAGTTAAATATAAATTAACATAAATATGAATACACTATCAGATATATATAGAAAATATCAGCATGAAGGAGAAAGAATAAGATAAACAGAACTGTTTCTAGACAGACAGAATTGTGATTTTATTTAAAGAAAACCATTGCGAAAAATGTATAAAACGTTCAGATATTGGAGAAGATATTACACATCCATAAAACAAAGATGTTTGAAAAAGACCAGAATACTAAAGTACTTGAGGAAAGTAAGACTTTGTTATATGAAATAAAAAATTCAGGATATAGTCTGAAGATAAAGCTGAACACATACTTAAGAATCCAGAGTAAAAATGGTAGGCATAAAATATGAAATACAGATAAGACAAATGATCGACTGAAGATATCCAGCAACTAATGAACATAAGCTCCCAAAAGGAAAGTGGAGAAAGGAGAGCTTACCAAGTTAGCTTCAAAAGAAGAAATACATTGGCATTAGATATCTCACCAGTTAAAAATGAAAGACAGAAGATGATGCAATGCCTTTAAAGTTCTAAAAGAAATAACTTTTTATACAGAATTCTAAGCATAACCAAACAACCCATCAATTATATCAACTGAGAACAAAACAGTTTTCAGACATATAGGTGTTTTCTGATATGTATTTCATACAAAGCATGTCTTTTTCTTTTTTTTTTTTTTTTTTTTTTAAGCTCAAGTAAAGCCAGAGCTTGGGGGAAGAAATCAAGAAAAAAGATATGGTTTATAATGCATCAAAAGTCCAGTGAAGAGAAATTATAACATTATAGATGAGCAGCAGAATCAGAAAGCAATTGAACCAAATAAGAAAAGGAAGTCAGTAGGGACTTAGAAGGTACAATGGATGTCATTCAACAGATAAGTAAGCAAGAAGTTACAAGATGCTAGGTATATTAATATTTTATGATACTTTAATAACATTTTTTAAAAAGAGAAAAGAATAACAAATAAAAAAAGTAGTTTAATTCTACAAATTGTTGTTTTGAGGGAGACAGAAAAATATACTTATGTAACATTTTCTTAGCCTGAAGAAGCTATAAAAGGGTGTCTGGCTGGCTTAGTCGGTAGAGCATGTGACTCTTGATCTAGAGGTCATGAATTTGAGCCCCATATTGGGCACAGAGATTATTTAAGAAAGAGTAGAACAGAGATAAGATATATAAATGACTATAAATTAAGACAGAGTAAGGTAATGTGATAACAAGTAAATGTTATGGGAATTCAAAGGAAAAAAAGAGACCGCACATGTTTGAAGGTTCAAATCAGAAGGTCAGGTTTGAAGTAAACATCAGATAGTCAGGATTCTGGGTGATGAACATGGGCAGGGTGACACAGAAACTAGTTGTGACATTTCAAGGACAAATAGTTAAAAAGTAAAGGTGGAAAAGATGGTCATGTTCAGAAAATGTATGGAAAAATCCTACATATTTGAAGGATGGATTAAATAGTGGTAGGGTAGGTAGTCCATCAACCCTAGTCTGAATCTGTCAGACGATAAGGGGAGAGGAACTTAAGGTTTCTACTGAAGGAATGGCATTATCAGAGTACTTTAGAATAGTGGTTTCCACACTGTGGCTCCCAGATCAGAATGCTCAGAAAATTCTGGAGTCTGACCTCAGATTCACTGAATCAAAAATTTTGTAATCTATGTTTAACAAGCCTTCAGGAGACTCAGATGCATGCATAAACTCGATAATCACCGCTTCAGGACAATTAAGCTAATAGCACTGGGTAGTGTGGATTAGAGTGGAGTACTAGTTAAAAGGTACAGCAATTCATGTGAGATGTCATTCACGTGAGATCTGAGGGTCAATCTGGCTACAGTCCCTTAGCAGCTGACTAGGTGTGCAGAAAGAGTGGATTGAAGGTAACTGTGCTTTGAAGAATGGTGGTAGTGTGAGACACAATGAAGTCGGTAAGTATAGTCCAAAGTCCTTATGTAATAGTTTGTATTCTCTTTATCGAGTACTATTCATTTTATTTTTTTCATGTGTATTTATTTATTTTGAGAGAGAGGGAGAGAGAGACACAGAAAGAGAGAAAGAGAGAGAAAGAGAGAGAGAATCCCAAGCAGGCTCAGTGCTGTCAGCCCAGAGCCCAACATGGGGCTCAATCCCACAAACCATGAGATCACGACCTGAGCTGAAATCAAAAGTTGGACACTTAACCCAATGAGCCACCCAGGCACTCTAAAAACTATTCATTTTAAACATTTAACAGAATAAGGTAGGCTCTATATATTATTTTCATTGGATTGATAAATCTTATTTAGAGCTATGCACAGATAGCTAACAGGCTCACATCTTTATTTTGCTTGCTTTCTTGACCATGAGGTAATGCCCTAACCTCACATACCACATACCACACTTGCTCTCAGCCGTAAGGGAAATCTAATGAGAAAATGTGCAATGACTAACCATAGACTAAGAAGTTAGTAAGTTATCTTGTTAGTTTCCAACTTATGAAGTAATACCATAAACTAAGCAAAGTCAAACAGGCTCAAGGAAAAAATGTATAACCTTAATAGCTACAAATATTGGTTTTAAAGATAATTATTCTAGATGTTATCTAATAAGTAAATATATAATATTAAGTATCATTTTCTAATTAAAATGCTAAAAAACATAGACATCAGCAGGGGGTGCTGACTGTGGAGCCTGCTTGGGATTCTCTCTCTCCCTCTCTGCCTCTCCCCTACTCACATGTGTGCTTTCTCTCACAATAAATAAACATTAAAAAACAAAAACAAAAACAAAAACAAAAACATAGAAATAACCCCTGACTCCTTTTTCTCTCCTATCTTATACTAGATTCCTCAGCAAATCCTACTGGTTCTACCTTCAAAATACATCAGCATCTGACCACTTCCTGCCACCTGCACCACCCCAAGCTCTCCCTTGGATTACTGCAAAAGCTTTCTGGCAACCTGTTTTTGTCCTTGGGTTTATAATGGCCTATCTCAAGGTTTGGAAAATTATAATCCAAGAGTTACATTTAGCCTGTCACCTGTTTTCATAAGTTTTACTGGAACACAGCCACAGCCATCCATAATGTATTATCTATGGCAGCAGTCATGTTGCAATCGGCAGAGTTGAACAGTGTGCCCCACAGAGCATAAAATATTTACTATCTTATCCTTTACAGAAAACGTGTGCCAAGCCCTGGCCTATATGCAACACAGTGATCAAAGTGATCCCTTGAGAACATCATGTCATTGTTCTGCTCACAATCTTGCATCTGAAAGTAAAAGCTAAAGTCCTTAAACTTGACTGCTTCCTGTTCCTCTACCTCCTCCAGCACACTCCCACTCTGCACATTTCTTAAGTCTGGAATGCTCTTCCCCAGATAGCTGCCATTGCTCCTCACTTGTTTAAGGTCATTTTGCTCAAATGACAGCTTCTCAGTAGTAATTTCCTTTCTACTCAAAATTTCCAATCATCCCTCCTTCTGGGCACCACTCACTCTCCTTTAGCCCTTTATTATTCTCTATAATACTTAACACTTGACATACTTATTTGTCTCCTTCTACTAAGTAAGCCTCATGGGGACAGGAATTTTGACTATTTTGTTCACTGTTATATCACTAATACCTAAAAAAATGTCTGACACATGGTAGATATCAGTAAACATTTGTTAAGTGAAAAAACACAGGAATAATAGGTAAGTAAAATTAAATGATCATATGGAATCCTGGAAATTAGCACATCTATAAATTTACCTCAGAACTTCAAGACAAATAGGACTATAATCCTTAGTATTACTAAAAAAGATGTCAATATCTTCTAAAGGTGTGCAAATTATAATAGTCAGTACTTAATGTTGGATTTCTCAAACTGGATAAGTTTCTGAATAAAGCTATTAAAATCATCACAATGTTAAGAGTTGACTTATCCTTAACTTCCCACCCCCAAATTTTCATAAAACAAAAAGACCATATAGTTTTTCTTTTTAAGGCCAATGCCCTAATGTGCTTGAGTCTGAGGGTAAGGATGACACATATTCTCCAGAAATGGATCTACTTATTAGTTACAAAATTCCAGAAAGCTAAAATTAATTAGCTTCACCCAATATGGGGTAGGAGGTGTTAAATTGATAGTCCATATTTATATCTGCCTTTTAAATCTCCATAGTAAGAGTCTGCTATCATTTTCATTTCAGATTATATTTAAAGACCACTGACGTGGACACAGCACCACAGGAGACATTAACAAATACTGTCATCACAAAACAGCCATGTCCTTTTTTTGACCTCAACCCTTAAGGCTTAGTTTCTAATGAAATCTCTTGAGCAGCTTCACTTTCAGCCTATTAAAACTGGCTTTCCTTAAAAAGTACATTTTATTTATAATTATATAAACCAAACATGAAATGTCAACTAGTGTAGTAACTCCTTTAGTAATACAGATGTTTCTTTTTTTTTTTTTAATATTTATTTTTGAGAGAGAGTGCGAGTGGGGGAGGGGCAGAGAGTGAGGGAGACACAGAATCTGAAGCAGGCTCCAGGTTGTGAGCTGTCAGCACAGAGCCTGATGCTGATGCTGGGCTTTAACTCATGAGCCATGAGATCATGTATGACCACAGCCAAAGTTAGATGCTTAGCCAACTGAGCCACCCAGGTGCCCCTAATAATACTGGTCAGCATCTCCCACAAAATGCATTTTTTAATTTTTTTAAATTTTTTTTTAAATTTTTTATTGGCCAAAGTAAGGGTAGGTAGGTAAAAAAAAAAAAAAAAAAAAAAAAAAAAAAAAAATCACCTGAATCCATTGTTAGTGTAGTGATCATGTAAAATGCTTTGAGTACTGCTTAGTTACCTAAGACTTCAAAATTAAAATTTCCTGGAACCTCAGAAGCTTAAGTAGAAAAAAACGTTCCATATTCTGGCAAAAAGGATGGTACGAAGAATTTAAGAAATTTTTCAAAGTTTCAGTAAATGCCCAACCCACTCACACATTTCAACAAACTGGGAGGAAAAAGTCTTCTGTAAAATCAGTATCTACTTGGTAGATGCATTTTTATTTCATCTGTCATTATTTCCACCCCTAAAAACGCTTACAGTGCTTTCTAATTACAGAATAAAATCCATTCTTTAAAAAAAGAGTAAATATTTACTTCTTGTCTTTACTCCAAATTTCATTTTCCTGGGGTACAGACAGATTTCTAGATGTGTTTGCCAGCAACAGAATAAAAAATGAGTATCATTTTCTAATTACTACTATCATACAGTATTTTTCCACCTACTATCATACAGTATTTTTTTTCTATGTTGAAACATAAAGCTATATCATTACATTGTCTGTGATGTTATTTCAAGAATTCTCACTGGTGGATAAACATTAAGTTGTTTCTTTTTCTTTGCTATTTCTATCTAAATGCAGTGGGACTTGGCAACTGGCTAGCTGTTGGAAGAGCAAAAAAATGTAAATACGATTTCAAGATTTCCATCTGAGTAAATAGCTGTGGGCACAGAAAAGGAACAGGATAACTCCCCCTGCTCCCCGCAATAACATGAAGGTGACAGGCAGGAAAAGTGGAAGAGTCTTAGACCTGAGGTTTGAGGGGTTGGCTGGGCATGCATTTCCATATAGATACTAGCAGCCAGCAAATAAAAATAGAGGTGTAAGATTCTGAATCTCTTGATTAAATTATTATTCCTTCTTAAATTACTCAGCATGAGTAGGCTTATTTATTGTCAACTAGCGGAGCTAAATTTATTAGACTAACTATAGTGAGGGAAAACAAGGGAAAAGACAGGATATTTATAAGGTTTAAGGGATTGGAATGTGCTGGACCACTTTAATCAAGGTCTTGAAAGGTACGGAACTGGGTACAATTGGGCTAGGTTTTGGACAGTTTTGGATTGGTGGATACAATGAAATGAGAAATCTTAAAGTAAGTTTTATTGAGCAAGTAGTTTCACAGTCAGGAGTACTTTCTGAAGCAAGTAGATAAAACTATTTTTGTTCTCAGTATTATTTAACATAGGGATAGGAGATAGGTCTGTGCCCAAAACTGCTGAACATTAGCAACATTGTGTTGGTGTCAGTTCCCAACATTTTATGGGATTCAAAAGATTTTAACATTTATTGACAAGCAGTTGAGAATGGTTTAGGCTTTAGACGGTATATCATGAATTGTTAAAATATGATACTCTGGAAAGGACAATATGCTGGAGTTAACAGAGTAAATCTAAAAAGTGTTCAGAAAGAAGAAGGCTAGGTTGTGGGCACTATCGTAAGAAACAAGTTAGAAAACTCACATGTTTTAGCTCATAGCTTTCAAACAAAAGCTTCACATAAAAAAATGTAAAAACTGCTCTATCATTAAAAATAGGTAATAAATTTTGAGAAAAATCTTAAATTGTTTAAAGAAACTGGATTATATTGCCAAATATAGAACACCATCTTTGCACTTATAAATTGGTGGATTACTAAAAATATGAAAAAATTCTTCAGTAAGTTTTATTTTTTTTTTTTTTTTTTTTTTTTTGAGTTCAATAGTTTTCTATTTTTTTTTTTTTTTTTTTTTTTTTTTTTTTATATGAAGTTTATTGACAAATTGGTTTCCATACAACACCCAGTGCTCATCCCAAAAGGTGCCCTCCTCAATACCCATCACCC
Source organism: Lynx canadensis (assembly GCF_007474595.2). Lineage (NCBI taxonomy): Eukaryota > Metazoa > Chordata > Mammalia > Carnivora > Felidae > Lynx > Lynx canadensis. Next base: position 63,388,063 of record NC_044307.1, read on the forward strand.
ACCCGCCCCTCCCTCCCACCCCCCATCAACCCTCAGTTTGTTCTCAGTTTTTAACAGTCTCTTATGCTTTGGCTCTCTCCCACTCTAACGTCCTTTTTTTTTTTTTTTTTTTTTTTTTCCTTCCCCTCCCCCATGGGTTCCTGTTAAGTTTCTCAGGATCCACATAAGAGTGAAACCATATGGTATCTGTCTTTCTCTGTATGGCTTATTTCACTTAGCATCACACTCTCCAGTTCCATCCACGTTGCTACAAAAGGCCATATTTCTCTTCAGTAAGTTTTAAAGTACTATGTGCCTTTAGAGAAGAGGTTTAATTCTAAAGAGTTTTTAATATGTTCTTTCTGGATTTAAACTGTCCTTCTGCATAGGGCCTCAATAGGAATACATTCTGTAAACCTAGTCAAAGAAGACTCATTTTACATGACTGAATATGTATGTCTATAACTGAATCAAGGTTTATTTGATGCTAGAAAGTTATACCAGAAGTGACAGGAAAATGTGATACATGAATTATTTTGTAGAAGATTCAAAATTAAAAATAAACAAGGAAGATTAACTCACTTTCATAAAAATTTATACCTTTTATTCGAAATTGCTTAGGGAATTCACTAACTTTTATGTTCAAAATGTGTTCTATCATTTTGTAGGGCAAATGTAACATTGAACCACTGGGGATATAAACTTAAATTTATGGAATTTAAGAAAAATATCATATACATGTATAAATTTTTTAACAGTAATAAATAATATATAATTATATAAATAATATAATGTATAACATCTGCCAAATGGTAGTTAGAAATGGCCATCTTTAGTAGTTTCATATCTTGTCCTATCCTTGGGACTGCGAGCGTTTAAAATAGTTGTCATTTGCTGGTGTACAGCCATTCCCATGTGGCAGTCTACTCCGTTTATCATTCTCTCAACATATACACACTTATATTTTCTGAACTGTATATTGTGACTTAACATCTTAACATGTCTGTATTTTTTAGCAGAAGGATATTTGCTTTCATAACCAGAGTATAGCTATTTAAGAATTTTAACATTGATACTATATTTTTAGAAATTTACTCTACAATTCATATTCCCACCCTGTCATTTATCCCACTTTATTCCTTCTAGTATTTTTATCCTCTACTACAGGATCCAATCCAAAATCATATATTACTTTTGGTTAACATGTGTCTCTAATATCCTTAATCTGTAACAGTTCCAAACCTCCTGTCTTTTACGACACTGACATTTTAAAATCATACAGGCTAGTTACTTTATACCACGTTCGTCAATTATCAATTTGGTTTTGTCTGATATTTCTTCATGATTTGATTCATGCTCTCCATTCCTCTCAGGATGTCATATCTGAAGTCACGTGATGCACTGCCACTTGATGACAGTAATTTTGTTCACCTGGTACAGATATGGCCCAGTTTCTCTGATGTACAGCTATCATAGCTACTACATTTCCTCTTACAACTAATAAACAATGTGTGCAGAACTCATTGTGGTTTTAAGCTGTAGTCCCTCAAGTGAGTTTAATCCCCATTACTGTGTGTTTATTTCTAAATATTGTATTTGGGTCAATTACGAATCTGTTACTTTTTCATTCACTCACTCTGTTGTCCCCTGCCAATATTTTGACCTGTTCTTACTCCTTTTATCATAGCTAGCTGCTCTATAATCTGTGTTGATAATTCCAATATTTGGTCTTTGCAAGTCCCTTTTTGCTGCCTGCTATTTTTTCTAGCTTTCTTTCATGGTGCTTTGTTTCATCGTGTGCTTAAATATGTGGCTCCAATGTCTTTATTTGTGCTCCTCTGCAGGAATTTTTTGAGGCCTCAATTAAGGTATGTTCCTCTAGTGAGCATTTACTTGTGCCATGTGCCTGGTCTGCCCGTCTGAGATGACAATGAAACAGATTCACTCTAGTGATGTGTATCTGGACTGCAAATCTGCAAAGGGTTAGTACTTTTGTGGTTACAATTTCTCAGGGATGTGATTCTTCCCTTTCAGTCTTAGCACTAAGGCCAAATTTTCATTCAGCTTTCTGGAAGTAATATAGCTTTATTTCTGTTCACCCTCATGTTGGTGATGTAATTCTTAGGGGAGGGAGGGGTTCAGCTTTACAAGAGGGTACCTGCATCACCTTTGAGATGCTACCACTCATGTGGGCTCTAGACCTGCATATCCAATATAACAGCTACTAGGAACATGTGTCTGTTAAATATTTCACATGTGACCACTGAGACTAAGGAACTGAATTTCTAATTTTATTTAATTTTAATTAATTCAAATTAAAAACTGAAGCAGTGTATAACATTTTTTTCATTAAACACAACCTTCCTGCTTTGGTAGAACCATATTTCACCTTAATAAATGGTTTCACTTAGAGTTGTTCAGTTGGTTAAGTGTCCGACTTCGGCTCAGGTAATGACCTCACAGTTAATGGGTTTGAGCCCCACATCAGGCTCTATGCTGAGAGCTCAGAGCCTGGAGCCTGCTTCAGATTCTGTGTCTCCCTCCCTCTCTGCCCCCCGCCGCCCACTTTCTCTCTCTCTCTCAAAAATAAACATTAAAATTTTTTTAAAAAAATAAATGGTTTTATTTAGATGATGAAAACTTAGGGTTTGAATTATGGTGTTATTTACATGTCAAATATACCCCAGGTTTTGAAGACTTAGTAGGAAAAAGGCTATAAGGTATCTCAGTAAAACATTATGTTAGTTACTACATGTTGAAACATTATTTTGGATATACTGCTTTAAATACAATGCCATTTAATAAAATTAAAGTCCTCTGTTTCTTTTCACGTGACTGCTAAAAATGTTTAAATCACTTATGTGATTCACGTTATATTTTCATTTTACAGTACTGCTCTAGACTTTATTTTCTGTTCCTTTTCCCTCAAAAGGCTGTGAAAATTGCAGCTTAAATCACTGAATTTGGTAAGGGACCTCAGAACAAAGCAGCTTAGCACTCTACTTACTTCTTTGTTCTGGGGTTCTTTCCTTCACTCAGACCAATGCAGCACCAGAATCACCTGGAGGGACTATTAAAACAGACTGCTGGGTTCCATCCCTTGAGTTTCTGATTTAGGTGGGGCCTAATAATTTAAATGTATTCTAACAAGTTCTCAAGTTCCCTGATATTGCTGGTCTAATGATGTTGACTGAGAACTGAGATTTTTTGTTTGTTAGTTTTGCTTATTTATTTATTTTTTGAGAGAGAGCAAGCCAGGGAGGCCAGGAAGGGTGGGGGGTGGGGGGGTGTCAGGAGGGGGTGTGGAGGATCCCAAGCAGGTTCCACGCTTTCAGCGCAGAGCCCAATGTGGAGCTCAAACTCACAAGCTATGAAATCATGACCTGAGCTGAAATCAAGAATTGGACTGAGCCATCCAGGTGCCCCTGAGGCTTTTGTCTTAAGATCTTATCAGCACTTTGATACTTCTAAGAAATTTGGTATTTTACTCAGCAGTTGTTTTTTCTTGGTGTTTCTGCCATGACAATCATTTCACACTGTTGGCCACTCAAGTCCCTACTCCCTCTTTAATCTGCTCCAATCAGGTTTCTTCCTGCACCATCTTGTCATAACTGTTCTTGTCAGTCACCCAATTAAATGACCCATGAAAATGACCAAAAGTCATTTTTTAGTCCTTGTTTTACCTGACTTATCCTGACAATGTTGAACTTGACCAGAGCCCTGTCATCTTGGAAACCATGCTGGTTCTTTCTAGCCTTGTTTACTCCTCCCCACCTAGGGAAAAATCCTCTTTTCTGCCTGATCTCTGAAACAATTGCAGCTTCATGGTCAGAAAGTTTTCCTTATTGCAACAGTTCCCCTTTTCCTACTGTTATCATCTGTTCAAATACAGTTTCTCTCTCTTTTTTTTTTTTTTTTAATTTGGCAAATGCCAGCATCTGAAATGGTTCATCACTCTTCCTTTGGCTATAGGAAACTATATTTGCCTAATTTTCCACCTAACTCACTGGTTGTCCCTTCTTAGTTCTTTGCTGGTTGCTCTTCTTCTTTCTAACCTCTAACCACCAGTCACAGAGCCTCTTGTACGTCCTCTCCACTATACTCAGTGATCTCTTACCCAGTCTTACAGCTTTACTTCCCATTGAACCCTGACTAATCCAGCATAAATTTCTCTACAACTTCAGATCCAACTCTGCCAACTCAAGATCTCCACTTGGATATTTAAGGAACACTCAAACAAAAATGTTCAAAACTGAACTCTATGTTCTTACTCAATGCATGAATTAAGGAAACAGAAATGTGGAATTAAGAATACATCGACTTTGGGGCGCCTTGGTGGCTTGGTCGGTTAAGCATCCGACTTCAGCTCAGGTCATGATCTCACGGCTTGTGAGTTCAAGCCCCGTGTCGGGCTCTGTGCTGACAGCTCGGAGCCTGGAGCCTGCCTCTGATTCTGTGTCTCCCTCTCTCTCTGCCCCTCCCCCACTTGTGCTCTGTCTCTCTGTGTCTCAGAAATAAACATAAAAAAAAAAAAATTAAAAAAAAAAAAGAATACATTGACTTTGTGAAAAGACTTGAGGGCTTAGCCACAGAGCAAACTCCTGAATGCATTTTAGTATAATCTCATATTAAAAATTGGATTGAAGGGTGCTTGGGTGGCCCAGTCAGTTAAGCGTCCAACTTCAGCTCAGATTATGATCTCACAGTTTGTGGATTTGAGCCCTGCATCAGGCTCTGTGCTGATGATGGCTCAGAGCCTGGAGCCTGCTTCAGATTCTGTCTTCCTCTCTATCTGCTCCTCCCCTGCTCATGTTCTGTCTCTGAAAAATAAATAAAACGTTAAAAAATTTTTTTTAAATTAGATTGATATACAACTTTAGTAATAACTCCATGCTTTTAGTTCATATGCCATGTAATATATGGGGTTTTTTAAGGCTATGTAAAAAAGCATGACAAAATCCCAAACCAAAACCACATCAAGGTAAGGAATTTTCTTCATTGTTAAATCTTTTCACTTAATTCTCTACTACTTTAGCCCCAAACTACCCTACTAAAACTGCATTGTCAAAGGTTTAAGATTTGCTTGCTAAATCTCTCTCTGAAGCATCAACACTATTGACCTCTGGACACAAAACTCTCTTGGTTACTATAATGCTATAGTAGTCTGGTTTTCATCTCTCGTTTTCCAGACTCTTACTTTCCTTCTCCAATAGCCTCAGTTTAACTCTTGAACCTCTGGTTTTCCTTTCTATTGTCTGTGACTTTCATTCCCTCAAGGCTTCAAATAACTATCTCCCTTAGAATTTTATTTTTAAAATTTAAAGGACAGATGATGCAAACAAAACACAAGACACAACAATGTTAAATGTAGGAAAAAAAGATACTAGGAATCCAGACACTTGCATTGAAGTCCAAAGTCTCACACTATCTGTATAACTTTTAATTCTCATTTCTTAGGGCCTTAGTTTCTGTATCTGCAATAAAGGGAATTAAATAGTTAGATGTCCTCTCTAAAGTAACTTTTGTTTTTTGTTTGTTTTTCACTTTAATATTCTAATTTATATCTTAAAACTGTTTACAACTTACATGTCTCTTTGTGGCCTTTTTTCATTTCTAGAATTCTCACAAAGAAAATGCAAAGAAAAAAAAAAAGATTCTCTATGCCTAACTAACACAGTATCTTAGATAAATGTTTTTAGAAGGATAGCTACTTGAGGTTCTGAGAAAACAGGTCAACTTGTTTATTTGCTGGCATAACAGCCAGGTAAACAAGTTTCATTTACAGAGAATGTATTTTGAGTCATTTCTTGATGATGGGCTTGTTTACTCCAGAATTTAGTGTTTAACTACTTTCTAAAGCAAGCTATCAATACACAGTTTACTTTATTAACATTATTAAATTTTTCTTTAGTCATTCAAAATAATTCCCACTTTTCCCTTTGTATTTAGGCTCTATAATTATAACCCTACTTTAGCTTTTTAAGTCTTCTCCATTTTTTTAATGTTTATTTTTATTTAAATATTTATTTTTTATGTTTATTTAAAATTGAGAGACACAGGGAAAGCGAGCATGAATGGGGGAGGAGCAGAGAGAGACAGGGAGAGAGAGAACTCCAAGCAGGTGCTGCAGTGGAAGCATACAGCCATACCCAAGGGGGCTCTGTCTCAGGAACCATGAGATCATGACCAGAGCTGATATCAAGAGTCTGAAGCTTAACTGACTGAGCCACCCAGGCGTCCCTCTGCTCAGTTTTCTGTAATTCATGTAGTTTAGTTTAACACATCAAATTCTATTTTAGCATCATCATTTAACTTGAGTCATCTTAACCATTTGTCCTGGTAAAATTATAGCCTAACATGAAAATCTAATGCTATATAGATCATCTGATTATTTTTTTAAGATTGGCTATATATATTAACAAATACACTTAACTAGAATAACCCACAAAAATCAAGTTTGACTTATATGATCATTTCCAGTTCCAAGACAACAAACACAAGTTAACTTCAGGAAAAGATAAAAGAATTAAATAGGACAGCATAAATAAGACTTGGGGGTTCATGGGTTTTTAAAAATAGTCATTTGGAAACATATTATCTTGCTTCATCCCTCACTGAATTCCCCAAATATTCAATGTTCCTGCCACAATTTATGGTTACTATAACATGCCAAATATATTTATGTCTTTATGCCTTATTAATGCAGGTGCCTTCTCTGCTTGGAATATCCTCTAGTATTTTTTTTGTTGCTGTTGTTCATTTAGATTTATTTATCTTATGCTTTTGGGCCCAGCTGAAATGTTATACTGCCTCTTGGGTAGAATAAATCATTATCACCTTTTGCCTTCCCATAGCATTTTGCCTATAATTTCTTTATAGTTTGCCACTTACTTTTCCTTCTATTACAATTATTTATTTTCATATCTAACTGCACTAGTCTGTGTGCTACTCGATGGCAGAGAAACATACTAGGTAGGTGTTTCCTCTGACACTTTCCCAAAATCTACCCCAGTATTCACAATATCTACTGTGTTTGTTTATTAAGAGACAATGATCTTTTATCTTCCTATTTTGACTCAAATATTTACATATGTTTATGTTGCTTTTAATAATTCTGTGCTTTTCTTAAATATTTTATTCATATAAACACCCAAATTGTATATTAATGCTTATTAGATTAAGTAGCAATTAAAGAATATATAAAACTAGGAATGTAAAGATCCTTTTGCCATAATGGCATATAAAAGTTAAAGCTTGATTTCTAATTTGCTGAGTTGACTCACTTTAAACATATAAACTATGCACTACCGGTCAAGATAAATCACATAATATTGTCATTTTAGGAAAACTTTATAAACATAGTATGATAGGTATTATTCATAAATCTGCTAAATCATTCCCTTCTTTAAGAGATTATTTTAAACACAAAAAACCTAAACTATTTTTAGATCAATGACTCTTTTGAATCTTAAGACACTATAACCACTTAAAAGTAGGGTGTCAGTATGTTTCTTATATGTTTAATAAATGCAAGACTACCCCATATATGAACACAATATTACTTAAGAAAAAAGTCTCTAAAATGTACTGATTGATAAAAGATCCATATATGTATTTTTAGAAATTGATGCTTTAATATCTTTCCAAGGAGATTATTTTTCTCAGAAACAATTTTAAGTATAACATTATAAATTATAATTTTTGCTTTTAAATCTAACACTCTCCAGAATTCTGTTACTTGCAAAAGACACATAACAAAGGTGCCATCAAGTGCCTTATGGCATATTTATATTGTAGCATCATCTACGCTAGCCAAATGTGCCCACCAAAATGTCACAAATATTAGTGCTGATTTTTTTCTCTGCATGCTGAGATTTCCGAATTCATGTTTGAATGGATACAGCCATACTAGCCTGTCACCATACATTCCACACCATTCCTACCCCTATGTGTCAAATCTCATGTTCTAATCTATTCTTCATCTCTCTCCATCATTATTTGTATTTAAAAAATCTACCCTGCTACCCTAAAACTAAGGCCATATTTCTACCATCCTCTTCTAAGTATGCACAGGCAAATTGAACATTTAAAGATGAACTAGAAAACAAAGAAAAAAGGTGGAGAAAAATTAATCATATCCATAAATCTAAAGGTGTGCTTTTGTACTGCAAAGTAACATTTCAAAGGCTAAGTCAACTGAAAAGTTTAAGAAAAATCTTCAACAGTTCAAATGGAGTCATTTTAACTAAATTAGATGAAAAAGAAAAATACTAAATGTGATTCATAAAAGGTTATGGTCAAGTTGTACCATCTGACTAAAGCTTGTTAATCTATAATACACAAATTCACTCAGTTCAGCAATACAGGGGCATTTTAAATTCCCTTTACCAGTGCAACATAATTTGAAATCCTAATTTTTTTAAATTTATTTTTCTGCTAGATTTCAATACTGCCATAAGATTTTTAAAAGCAGAACCTATTTTGGATCTTCAGGGTCAATGCCCTCTTAGTTCAAAAAAAAAAGAAATTACAAGTCAACTCAGCAGTAATTTTTCATTCTATTTTCACTTAGCTAAAAATGACAACCCAAAGCATTTCAACTATCAAACCTATTTGTGATGTGATGTATGTGTACATTTCAAAGTAAAAAATCTGGGACTAAAGTCATTACATAAGTATAATTGGAAAGTCAAGTCATATTTTTTATACTAGAAACGTTTTACTATTTTTCTTCAGGCAACAAAAGGTATCCCACTGGATTTGTTTTCCCATCTCCTCTCTAGTTTGTTCTTTTCTCCCAGTTTTAGAGTCTTCCCTATCCCGTACGCATCCCAGACTCTGTGGTTGGTCACTTAATTCTCTCACTCTCAGCCTGTCCTTTGCCTTGCATCCTACTTCAACTCTTCAACCTACATTCCCCAGACAACCTAAGCACTGATGGATAATAATCATATCAGTTGTAAAGATCTATTCAACAAAAACACAAATTGACAATTTCATCTTTGTCCTTTGACGTATTTATCTATCACCAACTTATTTTCAGTCATATCCTTATTTATTCACCTTCATGGCCTATCAGAAACGTTTGCCACTTTTGTCAATTTCATGCCCCCATGGCCTACTCAATTCTCAGCAGATGACCAGAACTTACACTTCAGAGCAAACTGAGACAGTCATACACAAATGAAAACTTCCTGCCCATACTCATCACTAAGAAATTACTATCTGAGTCCATATCCTTGCTTCTTCCCTCACAGTCATTCTACCTAAAGCATCCTGTCTTGGATGTTCATAATACCATCTCCTCTGGAACTGGACATTGTCTCCTCATTCATCCTTTCTGATATTTTTCAACTTCTCCTCCTCTATTCCATCCCATCATCCCTGAAGTCTCTCTTAATCTATTAAAACAAACAAACAAACAGCAAAACAAAAATCTTTGTTTCTTTGACCCTGCATGACCCTTTTGTCTTTAGGGACCCTCTCAGTCCCTAATACAAATTTCCATGAAGACTAATAAGTCACTAGATATATATTCCTTTTTACCCATGCGATTAGATTTCTCTTCATCAACATTTTTTTTTCAGTCCTCTTCTCTGTACCTTCTTTACCTTCTTTCAGATAACTTTCCTGAGATCCAGTCTCTGTGCTCCTCTCACTCTCTATCGTCTCACTTCCTTACATATATATTCATCTGTCTTGGAAACCTCCACCTGAATTTCCCAGAGATATCTCAGGTCAACTCATCATTTCTTACAATTCTCTCTAATCTTCATATGTATTTTTATCTCAGTTTGGTGATACCAAAATTCACCAAATGACTCAGTAACTAGAGGGCCATTCTAGAATCTTCTGTCTTCTTCAAAAACACTTTAGATCCAATCAGAAATCTCATTTCATCCGAATTTCTTTCTTTATTTCATACACTCATGACCACTGTTTAGTTCAGGCTTTTACCATCACTCCTGGATTACTATAATAGCTCCTTCTGGATACCCCTCTCATCTGATTTCTATGCCCTGGTTTCAAATCCAGGCTCTATATAAGACACAACTGTTACAATTTAAGTTACGGACAATAAATCAGATCATAACTTCTACTTCCTCATTCAAAAATTTTCATTGGTGCTCTTACTTTCCAGAACATTTTGTGATCTGACTCCTAATTCTACAATCTCGTTTCCTCCATCTCTCCAACCTCTTACCCCTATAATTTAAAATACAAAACAATAACAATATTTTAAATTCTTTTAAACACATACCCATATAGTTTAAGATAATCTACTTTGTGCATTTTGTTCCTCTGCCTAGAACAATCTCCCTTGATGCACACACACCAGATAAATTCTTCTTTAACTTTGAAATGCAGCTCTGATATTGCTTTTCCAAAGCCCATCTTTTGACTACCACTGCACAATGATCTCCTCCAGGTAGAGGTAATTACTTCTTCCTCTGGGCTATTCCAGTATTCTACGCCTATTCTTCCTATTACTCCATCACATTCTTTAGTTGACCCTGCTAAAAACTCAGAAAAATTTATCTTTTTATTATGGTACCCATGGGTGATTTATGAAGAGATATACTATATTGGACATATTATTTTACCATGACATAAAAGAATTTTGAAGACAGGAGTAAAAAAAAAATTGCAAATTCTGACAGAATGTATCTGGAATCCTTAGTAAGGACAGAATATTATAATATTCAAAAGAAAAAAAAACACCTAATGCACAGGAAGAAGAAAAAAAATAATTTTCTAAAATTATACAGAGGAAAAGCATAAGATCACAGTTTTTCTTAGAATACACATAAAATACTTAGCATAGTGCCTGGAATGCAATTATATGTTCTTAAAAGTGAACTGCTATTGTCATTAACATTACTATACTATTATTAAATAACTAGACACGTATGAATTAAAAGTTCTAAGTCATAGGTGCTTACGGTCTTGGTCCTAAGAATTACACATTCTACCAAAACTATCTTGAGTTTTATAAGGAAAAAAAAAAGGTATTTAAGAGTGATTTATTATATTAGTAAATGTAATAAATAATAACTACCTTTTGCTCTTTCATAAGTAACTAATTTATAATGGTCCTTTCCCTAATGGAAATCAATATATCACCAAGAAATTCTATTGAAAAGACTTAACGATTTCTTCTTGCTAAAAGTTCCTTTGTCACCACATATTAAAACAGATGTATCAAATGATTAACACAGCAAAATGCAAGCCAACTCTTTTCTCATAGAGTTATGAACTTTAAGATAGTTGATAAGCGCTGCCTCACTTACCTTCAGGGGCATCTGCATCACATCTCTTTGGCACAGGGAGGGCTGAGTTGTTTTTATGGTCATCATAAGTTATATTGCTCTGAAAGATGAAAATACAATTAAAATATAAATATTACATTAATACATATATTTGGACTAAAAAGTAATCACATTATGAATTTTAACTCTGTTTTCTATTAAACTACATTTGGCTAATATTCTAAAAGGTAATTTTTATGCAAAATTACAATTAGAAGAAAAAGATTTATGGTAAATGTAACAGTAGGGCTTTTTTTTTTTAATTAATTTTTTTATTTTGAGACAGAAGGGCAGAGAGAGAAGGAGAGAGAGAAACCCACGGAGCCTGACATGGGGCTCAGTCCCATGACCTGTGAGATCATGACCTGGGCCCAAATCATGAGTCAGACACTTAACTGAGTGAGCCACCCAGGTGCCTCTAACATTTGGACCTTTTTGCAACAATCTTTAGGTCTTGGTTGAACAACAGAGCGTTTCCCAGAGAAACAGCCTACTTATTGTTCCACTGTAAAACAAGAATTATCTTTTGTCCATGCAAATGCATGACCTCACTTCATTTATTCATACAAGAAATTTTAACAGGCATGACCTAGTGAACTGGGTGGAGGGGATAAGGCAAGAAGAGAATAAAAAGATACAAGAAGTAGAAAATATGATTCAAGTGATCTTCCAGTACTATGTTTCCCAAACTCAGGTTACTCATGTACCTCTATTACAGTTTGTGCTTATATTTGTTCCACCTACATTATTACTTAATATTTGTCAGTGAACTAATTTTTCAACCATCAGTAATATTATGTATGGTACTGATGGAAGGCTGGATGTACTTGTTAAATTTTTGTTCTTAATTACATGTTAAATAAAGTAAAGAAAGAAGGAACTACATGATAAAAAAAAGGAGTGATCTGGGTAGATTAGTAACCAAAGACTCCATTAAGAGCAAGGCTTGAAATAGAACGTGAAACACAGATTTGATTTGCATTATTAAGTAGAGCAAAGTATTTTAGGAAAAAGAAATAAACCACACAAAGGTTAAATCAGATATGGTCAAAATATTTTAATATGTCAAAAAATCCAAACTAGCTGTCCAGTTACAACTAGGAACTACAGCTGGCTTTTTGAAAGATCAATATCAAGAAAGAGTGTAACAGGTAAGAGGATACCCATTATGTTAAAAGGAAGCTCAGACACCCACAAATAAAATATTTTTAAAGCCTCTTCTGTGGGATTCACAGGACTGATGACAAACTTTGCTCATCAAAATTTTGGAGGAAGTCATATTAATAAAATTACTTGAAATATTTATTTTAGAGAAAATATTATGAGTTTCAATAGAGTGCTGAGATAAAGCTCAGCACCTTGGTACCAGGGGATCCATTAAGGAACTATTATAATAGAATTCAGAGTGTTATTAAAAAACTTTAAGAAACAAATATAAATAAGTTCAAAAATAGAATGAAAATCCTATTTTAGCAATATTAAACTTAATCTGATGAGCTATTACCTTATTGGAGTCTTCACAAATTAAAAACTGTTTTTAAATATCACTATCTTTAAAATGTCACGATAATGGGGACACCTGGCTGGCTCAGTCCGTTAAGTGTCTGACTTCTGCTCAGGTCATGATCTTGTGGTTCATGGGTTTGAGCCCCATGCCAGGCTTTGTGCTGACAGCTCATAGCCTAAAGCCTGGAGCCTGCTTCGGATTCTGTGTCTCCCTCTCTCTCTGCCCCTCCCCAGCTCACTCTCTCTCTCTCTCTCAAAAATAAATACTAAAAAAAATTTTTAAATAAAAAAAAAATGTCAAGATAATGAAGTTTAAAATTTTACACTTACCTCTATTAAGTAATTTTGGCTTCCATACATAACATATTGGGGAGCAAGACTATAAATCATGTAACTAGTGTGAAGGACAATAAGCAGAAGTATCATGCAGAGAAATAAGAGTGCCTGGGGCCTCGTTCTACCTCTTCTAATTTTATATAGCTGCAAAGAAAAAAGACAGTAACAATATTATATTTCAGCAATATGTTTTACTTGTATGGCACTAAGTCCTGCTCATATGTTAAAGGTAATGACACAGTTCAGTCAACCATTTCTTTCTTCCAAAATAAATATTAAGAATTCTTAATCATTTTGGGGCACCTGGGTGGCTCAGTTGGTTGGGCATCCGACTTTGGCTCAGGTCATGATCTATCTCACGGTTTGTGGGTTCGAGCCCCATGTTGGGCTCTGTGCTGACAGCTTGGAGCCTGGAGCCTGCTTTGGATTCTGTCTCCCTCTCTCTCTGCCCCTCCCCAACTTGCGCACGTGCGCGTGTGCTCTCTCTCAAAAATAAATAAACGTTAAAAAAAAATTTTTTTAAAGAATTCTTAATCATTTCAAAGGATTATGAGAATGACAAAGACAATTCTTTCCCTGCAAATCTTTTAGGTGTATATTTATGTTTCCTTTAGTCATAGCAAAGCATCTATATTCAAAGGATCCTATAAATGATCCATGAAAAACTCAAGACCTAGAGAATATATTAGTATTCAGCTGGTTTGTTTCCAGACAAATCTTCTAAACTTATTATGTAATAGCATCTGCTAGAAGCTTATAGAGCTAAGAAGAATTATGAACTATCACTAATTCTATCCAAAGATTAAAGAAATGAGTTTAAACTGTAGGTATTAGTAATATATTTGTGGTTTTATATATTACTGTACAAGAACAGACATGTCACATGTTTATAAATACTCATTTCTATGAAATACTCATGACATCCTCCTACCATACTGTTATAAATTCTAGTTTAAAATAATTTATAATAATCTGATTGTAAATATTTTCATATATATCTATAATAGAGAGAAACTAAAACATGTGGTATCAAATACAATGAGCCACAGGACTTTCTTCATTTCAGTGTCAGGGAACATTTTTATTTTAGCAACTAAGATATCACTTCCCTGTTTTATTAATAGATTTTAGGACAACATAGAGTAAATTAACTCCAATTCTGGATGAGATGAAAACATGATAACCTAAAAATTGACATTTCCCAGTTTCCCTTACATCTCATCATAGCTAGCAGTGATAAAATATTAAACATCAAAAGGAAAGAAGTGTGCTGGGGATTTGTGGGAGTGCTGCTTTATTGATAGAAATGTTTTTCTAATGGAACTTGAACAGGATAAACGGAGCTGCAGCAGCCATATTATGATCATACAGGAGAAGCCAAGAGAATTACAGAGATGTCGGACTTGACACTTTTGAGCTACAAAGCAATGCTAGATTTTTGAAATTTTCCACAGCAAGAAATCTTTTATTAGTTCAAACCACTATTTAACTGGGTTTTCTTTTACTCACAGCAGGAAGTAGTTTCTATCTGAATCACCTTCATCTTAAAATTCTTAATTTACCTCAAAATGAGTGTAAGAAGAAAATAACTTTTTCCAATCATATAGTAATCTTTAACTTCTAGTAGGAAGAGCTGTCTTTTGAGCTATAGTGTATCCATCTGTACTTCAATACTTCCATGCAGCCAAACACTATGGAAAAAATACAAGGATCTCTGTGCCTTGGCATTGTTGACATTTTGGGCTGGATAAGTCTTTGTTGTGTGAGGCTACCCCGTGCAACACAGAGTGTTTAGCAGACTCCCCAAGCCTCTACCCACACTACACACCAGTAGCACCCACTAGTTTTACCAACTGAAAATATCTCCAGACAGCCAAATGTACCCAGGGGACAAACCTGCCCATTTACAAACCACTGCTCTAGACAAAAAGCATTTTTATGTTACCATGAAGTGAAAAAGCAAATATTTCCATCGCTTTTAATATCAAAATATTTACTTTTATATTATAAATGTAGGTTAATTTGTAGTAATGGAAATTACATACAAAATGAAAAAAATCAAAATAATATTGTTATACTTACTCTAACCCAAAAGAACCAAATGCCAATGTTTCGAATTCCTGCCATTGAAGTAAAAATAAAGTACATAATAATAATTGTTATAAGAATATAATCAAGAGGAAACACCTGAAAAAAAGATAAAATTAAATTTAATACACAAACAATAGGAGTTCTGGAAGTCATATAAAGTTAACTGAAACTTCATTCATATTTGACAAATGTTTAAAATATCAACTCTGATTTAGGTCAGGCTACTATGATAATACAAAAAAAATAATAATAATCCTCCAAAAAACAATTACTAGTTACTAAATTGTTTAGTGCCACTATCCTAAGAAAAATCCTGTAACAAATTAAACAAAAATTACATTTATGTATGGAGTAAAAGACTTCATTAGTTCAAAAATAGGAATTCATTGGAAAAGTTCATCTTAGGTATTATAATGTATCCCAAATCAAATTACGTATAAGAGTTCAGTAATATGTCACTATAATAATCTTGAAAGTACTATTATTGATGTAGAAGTCATATGTAAATGAGCCAAATCAGCAGAAGCCCAAGCATATATTGCCAAGTATCAATAGTCTGTTAACATACTAGTTTGACAGAGTGTGAGAATGTTTGCTAGAGAAGAAAATGACTGATTTTTTTTTTCCTTTTACTCACTGTTTGTAGAACAGGCAAAAGCATATTCAGTGGATTACTCAGGTTTGCTCCAAAAATTATAAAACCAGAATCTATTCCAGCTGAATGAAGAGCTTTATCCAAACTAAAACAACAAAAAATTATAAAGAGTGAATTTATACATTATACTAGCACATTTTTAATTAACTTCACAGGATGTGTGCTGTACAGATTATGTGTACTATACTCACTTTGATAGGAAGAGAGAAATTACAAACAGCAATGCAACTAAGATGAAAAATATTCCCCAAATGATCTAAAAGCACAAAAAAATATCATTAAAATATGATTTTAAAAGGTGATATTAAAAGCACAAAACCATTATGCTCAATATGAGTTGCAAGCATACAATGATCCAAATAAAATGATCCAAGATATATTTTAATTCAGTATATAATCCGAGGCATTCATTATCTAAATTTGCATTATGAGGCTATTTGACTCAAAACACATACATAAAAGAGACAAAGTATTTAAAAGTCTTTATTAGTAAGTAAACAAAGGAGACTCTGCTAAGTCACATAAAAGGTTTATATTCAGTTAGACTGAAATATAAACTTCAAAGATAAATGAAAATTACACTAAGACTTACTACATACACAGACAAACCAAAACCATGAAACTCATCAGGTTATATAAACCTTTTGTCAAAAAGGGAACTTGGAACATTTTCCCCACAGATTTTTTATTCAGACATACACACACACACACACACACACACCAATTCACAGTTTTTGCTTACATGTTGTGTGGTAACTAACTAACTAACTAACTATGGACCAGAACAGCACTGAAGACATTGTCATGTTAATATTTCTGGTGAAGAAATGTATTAAGCATTGTAATTAGTAGAATACGTTTCCTTACTGTATGAACCTTAAATTAGAGATGGTAGAAAACAAGCAAAAAATTTTTGGAACTGGGTCTCTTAAGAATAAAAACGCTTGAGGGGCGCCTGGGTGGCTCGGTCGGTTAAGCGTCTGACTTTGGCTCAGGTCATGATCTCACGGTCTGTGAGTTCGAGCCCCGCGTCAGGCTCTGTGCTGACAGCTCAGAGCCTGGAGCCTGTTTCAGATTCTGTGTCTCCCTCTCTCTCTGCCCCTCCCCTGTTCACGCTCTGTCTCTCTCTGTCTCAAAAATAAATAAACGTTAAAAAAAAATTTTTTTATTAAAAAAAAATAAAAACTCCTGAAATCTATGTCAGTAATAATGTAGGTTCTTTTTTTCCCTGACATCTTCCCTAAGTTCCAGCAACAAGTAGGCTGAAGAGTCCACAAAGTCAGAACAAAAAAATATTCCAATTAAGCAGAGTTCGGTGTTTTTACCTTCTCTTTTGACTGGAATTGATAGGAATAGATGGATAATATAATGAATGTGATGGTGTTTTCCACCTTACTTCACAAGACTGAAGTACATTTTAGAATTCTGACAGGATAAATGAAGTAAAACAGCATCCTACCCCACATATAAAGATGAGTTTTGGAATAAATTTTAAGCTGTGTTCCTGGGAATTCTTCAGTTCTGAGAGAGTGCCTTTGGAATTCATTGGGAAAGAAAGTTGGCAAGAGAAGACCAAAAAGGCTATAGTCATTACTTGAAATAGAAAACAATGCATGTACCTGGAATTTCACATAAGAATTCATTTATTTAAAAAAGGTCTCACTGCTAAAGAGGTTCGAAGTGACTCCTTTATAGTAACAAAAGTTCATTAGTAGAAGCTATAAAGGAGCTTACACAGTCTTTTTCTACTAGATTTGAGCACCTTTATTTGATACCTAGGTGAGGACAATATGATTACACTGAGGATCAAAAAGTGAAACCTATTACTTCCTAATAGACTGTTAATAAGAAATAGCTTGTAGAATGAGGGAGTATAACTACCAGATACCAAGTAGTAGTAAAAGAACATGAAACAGAAATAGCAAAAGTTAAAATTCCCTTTCCTTGATGTCGATTTTGGGGAAGAAAAAAAAAAGGAAAAAAATCCTTGACTATTTTCCCAATCTGTTGGGATATATGACCCAGAGTTCAACTGTTTAATCATAGCTACTTAATAGAATACATTATAAATGTAAAAAGATAAATTTTATAAAAACCTAGAAAACAACATACATTTAAATGAGAACTTAAATTAGTACTTGAACTAAGTGGAAACCGTGACTTAAGAACTAAAATAATGAAAACAATGTCTCACTAAAGACTATCAAGGAAGAGAAATTATAAAAAAGAAGTGAATTGAAATTCTGGAGTTGACACTGATAAGAAAATTTCATTACAAGGGTTAAACAGCAGATTTGGGCAGGAAAGAAGAAAATATCATCAAATTTAAAGCAACTGAGATGACCAAGTCTGAGGAACAGAATGAAAAAATAATGAAATAAAGTGAACAGAGACTCAGACACATGTGACACCTTGAAACATAGCAATATAAGCTCAATAGGATTCCCACAAAAAGAGGAGGGAAAGGGGCAGAAAGAAAACTTCAAGAAATAATAGGCAAAAACAATCTAAATTTGATGAAAAATAGCCTATGCATCCAAGAAACTCAACAAAGTCTAAGAGGAATAAATTCAAAGACATCCACACCTAGACATGCATAAATGGAGGGGAGGGCAAATCAAAGAGATCTTGAAAGCAACAAGAAGGAAGAGATTCATGTAAACCAGATTCTCAGCAAGATTAACAACTCATTTCCTATCAGAAACCATGAAGGCTAGAAGACAGTAGGAAAACAATTTCGATAAACCTAGTAGTTTCTTATAGTTGAGTTTTAAGAGTATTTTATATATTTTGGATTGAAGCCTATTTCTTAAGTTTTTTTTTTTTTAAGTGTATTTATGTTGAGAGAGAGAGAGAGAGAGAGAGAGCGAGTGCAAACAGGGTAGGGGCAGAGAGAGAGGGACAGGGAGAATCCCAAGCAGGCTCGGTGTGGGCAGTGCAGAGCCTGATGGGGGACTTGAATTCATGGAACCGTGAGATCATGTGACTTTTTTTTTTTTTTTTTTTTTAGTAGGCTTCACATGCAGCGCAGAGCCCAACACAGGACTTGAACTCACAACCCTGAGATCAAGACCTGAGCTGAGTCAGATGCTTAACCGACTGAGCCACCCAAGCACTACTGTGACCTGTCCTTTTACTTCCTTAACAGTGTCCTTCACAGAGCAGTACTTTTTAATTTTAATAAAGTACAAGTTATCCATTTATTTCTTTCATGGATCACGCTTTGGTGATGTATTTAAAAACTTACTACCATACCTCAGGTCACCTAGATTTTCTCTGTTACTTTCTAGAAGGTGTATAGTTTTTTTTTGTTTTGTTTTGTTTTGTTTTTTAATACAACGGGTCTATAATTCACTTTAAGTTTTGTGAAAGGTCTAAAGTCTAGGTCTATATTCACTTTTTTTGTGTAGATGTCAAATTCTTTCAGCACTATTTGTTGATAAGAGTATCCTTTCTCCAATGAGTTGTCTTTTCTCCTTTGTCAAAGATCAGTTAACCTCATTATGGGTCTATTTCAGGGCTCTCTATTCTGTCGCACTGGTCTATGTGTCTCCTCTTCCACCAATACCATGCTGTCTTGATTACTGTAGCGTTAGAGTAAGTCTTGAGGTTGGGTGGTGTCAGTCCTCTGACTTTGTTCTTAGGTATTGTTGTGGCTATTCTGGGTCTTTTTTCCCCCTCCCACATATGTTTTATAATCAATTTGTGAATATCCACAAAATAACTTGGGATTTTTATTGTAATTGCATTAAATTTATAGGTCAAGTTGGGAAAAATTGACCTCTTAAAATAATGTTGTTTTAGAGACATAAATATATAGAACAGAAACCAAGTTTTTCCTGTGTATTAATCAGATATGAATCATGTAACGTTCATTAAACCACATTAAGGAGGTGAAACGTTATAATCTACAAAGAATACCAAGTAAGACATTACTTTTTTCAGAGTAAAAATACTATCAATGTTACTAACTTGACGTGTGACGTTATCTAAAGCAATGATGGATCAACTGTCCAGAAAATTTTCCATTACCTACAAAGAAAATTTATGTTCCTCTATCTCATTAATAGCATACCATTCCCCCAAATCTCTTCCCTTTCCCTTTTACTAACTTTAAAACCCTGTGTTCTTTTCTTTCATTTAAATCAGTGGTTCTAAATTGGATATATTCTACCCCCCTTCAAAAGGACATTTGACAGTGTTTACAGAAAGTCTGTCATGATTTGAGTTGGGCAGGGGTGTTACAGCAAGCAGGTTAAGAATGCTGCTAAATACCCTAAAATGCACAGGACAGTAGTCACCCTCCCCAACAAAGAATTATTGGGGGGCGCCTGGGTGGCGCAGTCGGTTAAGCGTCCGACTTCAGCCAGGTCACGATCTCGCGGCCCGTGAGTTCGAGCCCCGCGTCAGGCTCTGGGCTGATGGCTCAGAGCCTGGAGCCTGTTTCCGATTCTGTGTCTCCCTCTCTCTCTGCCCCTCCCCCGTTCATGCTCTGTCTCTCTCTGTCCCAAAAATAAATAAACGTTGAAAAAAAAAAAAAAACTAAAAAAAAAAAAAAAAAAAAAAAAGAATTATTGGGCCCCAAATGTCAACTGTGCTGAGACTGATAAAGTCTGATTTAAACTGAACCCTGAATGGTCTTAGAAAGCAGCATGAATAAGCTATCACTTTAGCAAAAATAAACTTTCAATCACTCTCTTAAAATCATTTGTTTTGAGATGCTAATTAGCCTACCATAAATCTCTTATCCTAGAATTTAATACTGTCTGACAACGTGAAACAAAACCTCCAAACAGTATAGAAAGAAATAATTTAGGATCAGTTTTTTTTTTTTTTTTAGGACACATCTCTTATCAAATTTCATAGGTGAATTTCCTATATCCATAAAACAGCTTTTGTGTATACAGAAATATAACCCAAAAAAGTAGAAAGTTACCACACCTAGAGACTCAAATAATAGTTACAAATGTAAGATAAAAATAATTTCTATTGTATCTTATTATTTTTGTTACTTTAAATAAAATACCATGTACTGCTTCCTTTTTTTGCCTTTTTCTAGTTTTCTTACTCTTTAATAACAATGAGGATAGGAAACAGAAGCATGTTTTCCCTTTATAACTACTTAGAATCTTGTTAACCAAAGAGTGGTCATGGACCATCAGCATCAACTGGGAGCTTTCTGGAAGCTTGCTGGAGCTTACACATCCTTGGGACTTACCAAAGGTGGACTGGATCTGAATTGTATTTTAACAAGAGTCCCAAGTAATTCTTATGTTACAATTGAGAAACTGTGCCTTAGAAAAGTCATTTAGAATATCAGATGACTACAATAAAAAGATACCACTTCAACCCAGGTTAACAAGCGTTTGAAAAGATAATTCTGGAATGGAGAACTGGATTTTAATTTAACCCAAACTGAACATTCCTCTCTCTAGAAGCCCATCTGACATTATGTGTCCAGTATTACATAGCTAATGGCCATGGGTCCCAGGTCCCCTAACTCTAAGTAGCAAATCAATTAGTCTTCAAGACTTTCCTCAGAGGTAGAAGGTTAATACATAATTTTCATTATCAAATCTTGATAGGACATTGTAAGTTATAGTTCTAGGAAAAGAATTCAGTTTCTTTACATGTTGCAAGTGTTGTACATAAAGTTTTTTAAAAAGTTAGAAGATCAATAATATTCAGCTCTGGCTACAAATTATTGTATTTTAAATTACAAAGAATCTCATAGTGATTTGTTAGGGTAGTACTAGCTAATGGTATTTGGTCATTGTTCTATACTATTCTTATAGAAGAGACTTTCATAAAGATTGACATTAAAAATGAGAGTGGTAAGGATAATGCCAAAATCAGGGTGGGGGGGGGAGGGGGAAGTAGGGGAGGTCTAGTAGAAGTTAAGATTTTAAAGCCTTATTTTGCCATAATTTCAGATATATGAGAAAACTGCAAAAACTGCACAAAGAATTTTGGTATACCTTCCAACTAAATTGTCCAAATGTTAACATTTACCTTGCTTTATCATTCTCTAGGTGGCTGAACTGTTTTTGAGAATAAGCTGCAGAAAAATATTTTAATACCTATGCTCCAAAAGCAAATTCTTTCACATAATCACACTTCAATTATCAAAATCAAGAAATTAATATTGATATAACACTATTATATAATCTACAGACTTAATTCAAATTTTAATTGTTCCACTTAAGTCCTTTAGAGAACAAAGTTGTGTTGTTGTTTTTTTTTCTGGTCCAAAATGCAATTCAGCATTATACTTTGCTTTTATCTGTTTAGTACACCTTTTAATCTGGAACAGTTCCTAAATCACTTTTACCTTCATGACCTTTATATTTTGAAGAGTCCAGGACAGTTATTTGCGTTATCCTTCAATGTGGGTTACCTATTTCTTTACAATTATTTATATTCAGTTCATGTATTTTTGGCAGAAATGACAGAGGCACAATCGTATCTATTACCCCATTACTGATGAGCTTAACTTGGATCACATGGTTAAGGTGGTTTAAGTCATGTCTCTTCACTGTACAATTACTACTGTCCCCTTTATAATTAGTAAGTCTTGTGTAGAAATAGTGAGATTATGCAAATATCCTGCTATCCCCAAATTTTCACCTTCTAATTTTAGTATTCATTTATTTCTCTTGCAAGAAACAGTACTGTATGTGATGTTTGCCAAATACTGATTTTCTAATTCTGACATTTATTCTACATTTATTAGAATGCCTCTGTAGGGTAGAGCTTTCCTTTCTCCATTTACTTATTTCCATCATTATACTCATATATTCTGATACTTAAATGGTCCCAGGTTTAGGAAGCAAGAGCCCCTTCAAGCACATTCCCTTATCATACTCTAGCTATACTTCTGCACTTCTTCTCTGTCTGACATAAACAGGTGTGGGCTTATATACTTTCCCAGCACCAGCCTCAGCATCAACCATTTCTCCAATCAGCCCGGTTTCCTTTCAATGAAGTTAGTGTTTTATCTATTAGTTGAAACATACACATAGAAATTATTGATCTAGTTTTCCTCTCTCATTGTTTTCTGATTTTATGTTTACTTTTTTCCTTGTGCTTTCTGTTGGTTTACTTTGCTCCTTTGCTAGCCTTGCGTGCTTGGAATTTAGAGTATATTTTTATCCTTTCTTTTTTTATTGATAAATGTGTTTAAGGCTTTGAATTTCCTGATCCTTATTTCATGATCACCGTTTTACATGTATCTCATAGGTTCTAATATGATATTTCCATTATTAATTTTAAGAATTTTGAAGTTTGTTTTTATTTTTACTTTCCTTTCACCCAAGAGTTGCTGAATACAAGGTTAATTTCCAAGTGAAAAGTGTCCTACTTTATTGATTTTATTATAATTTCTAGTTTTAATGCTGCATTGCAATCAGGGAAGAGGTGTTTGTAATATATCTACTCTGTAGAATTTATTGAAGTTTCTTCATGACATAATATATGATCAATTTTAGTGAATGTTCCATGTGCACTTGGAAAGTATAGACTCTATATTGGGATTTAAAGTCCCAAAGTTATGATATACCTTATTGACTTAGGTCTTCTATATTCTTACTCAATTTTGTGCATCTGAAATGTCTTACCCTGAGTATGGTGCTATGTTATTCTCCTACTATTAACATATTTCAATCTACGTCTCCTTGAATATCTCATACTTCCTGCTTCATAAAGGTGGTTGCTGTGTTCTTTGGTATGTAACTATTTCATCTTCATCATAACTTACAAATTTTCCTAATAAGTATATTAGTTTTCTATTGCTACAGTGACAAACTACTACAAATGTAGTGGCTTAAAACAACATCTACTTCTTATTCTGTGGGTCAGAAGTCTGGGCACAGCACAGCTCAGATGCTTCTTTGCTTAAGGTGGCACAAAGCCAAAAGACCAAGTTGTCAGCAGCGCTGTATTCCCTCCGGGAGGCTCTGGGGAAGAATCCCTTCATGCTCTTTCAGAGTGTTGATAGAATTCAGATCCTTGAGGTTGTAGGGCTCCATACAGGGTTGTAGTCTTTGATGGCTATCAGCCTCTCAGTTCCTTAAGCTGCTTGCATTCCTTTCCATACTGCCCTCTCCATCTTCAAATTAGTAATGGCAAGCCAAGCCTTTATCACATTTTCACTATCCTTGACTTACCCTTTATACCACATACATCTCTCTGACTCAGGCCAAAAAGTTCTCTGCTTTTAAGGGCTCATGTTATTAGACTGGGCCCACACAGATAATCCAGGATAACCTCCTAAAAGTCTGTAACCATAACTGCATTTGCAAAGTCCCTTCTGCCACTTCATGTGGCTACTATAAAGGGTTCCACAGATTAGGGCATGGAAATCACTGAGGGAGGAGAAAAGGATTCTATCACAAAAAGTATCCTTCTCTGTCAGACTTAATGTTTTTCAGCTTGAAATTCTACTTTGTCCAGTATCAAGATCGCTATACGTTTTCTTATCATTTCCATTTGCCTAGTATATCTTTTAATATACATTTTTAGCCTTTGTCAATCTGTTTTAGGTTATACCTTGCTTTGTGAGGAAAATTAAAATTTTTCTTTTAATAGCGAGTTAGGTCCACTCATATTTTTTGATATGCCTGGAACATTAATCTCAACATATATTATTATCTGAGACTTGCGTGTATTTTATATTTCTCGTGTTTCTTTGTTAATATGTTCTTCACTCTTCCATTTTTAAGTCCTTTTTGTCAAGTAGCTTTATACTTTTGTTTCAGTGCATTTTAATTTTTCAAATGCTCTTAGCCCCTGTTTTCATATTTAGCCCTTTAATATAAAATTGATTAGTTTTTATGTATCCAACTCCCACCTACTACCCATACAGTAATCTATAAGAAATTCTACTTCTCTCTCTTAATTGCATGATTTCTGTCTCATCAGAACCTATGTTTACACATATTCTCACCCTTGCCCACATCTTTTCTTCATAGATCTGCAATATTAAATATTCACCATTACTTCTTTTGCTGATGTTTTCCACCTCATCTCTTGGTTGGTTAGAGCTTGGCAATTAGTGGATTTCTCAAGAGCCCGTGGGTACAGAATTCCCTAAGTCCTTAAATGTTTAAAAATCGCTTTTCTAAAAGATAGTTTGGCCAAATATAAACTTCTGACTTTGGACTGTTCATTTAGGCCTTTTTTAATGTCCCCCTGCCCCATTCTTGCTTGCTTTATGTTTTTTTAAAAATCTGATAATAAGTCTAACTATGTTGACCTTGTAAATCAGTGGATTTTTTTTTTTTTTTACTTGGAAATCTTAAGGACTCTTCTTTAATTCTGAAGTCAGTGTTACAGGAAAATGCACATAAATTTTCCCAGGTACAAAGTGGCTATTTCAATGTGTAGATTTCATGTCTATTTTTAGGTCATTTTTTGGAATTACAACTTTAAATATTAGTTCCACTAATTTCTTTTGTTTTGCTTCTGCATGGACCAATTAAGCTTCTCCTTCTCCAATGAAACACATGTAGTTTTTCCTTCTCTTCCATTTCAACACTTTTTGATTCTTTTCACTTCTTGTTTCTTTCTCTTGGTTGTTTCTCCTACCTTTCTTCAATGCTGCTTACCAAATTTTGAGTCTATTTTCCTTTGGACACCCTGTAATTTTGTTTTCATCTCTGTTTTCCTCTCATTTTTCCCACAGTCCAACTCTTCATGTCTCTCTGGCTCTTGGCCATTTCTGGTTTTTTGTTTTTGTTTTAAATAATGGTAAAAGATACATAACATAAAATGTATCATCATAACCTTTTAAGTGCACAATTTAGTAGCATTAAATACATTCACAATGTATAACCAATCTCCAAGAATTGTTTGTATTTGGCAAAACTGAAACTCTGTACCCATTAAACAACAACTCCCCATATCTCTTTCTTTCCAACCCCTGGAGGCCACCATTCTACTTTCTGTTTTCATGAATGTGACTACTCTGGATACCTCATATAAGTGGAATTACACAGTATTTATCTTTTTTGTGACCAGCTTATTTCATTTAACTTTTAGGGGCTTTCAGATCAATCTTAGGCCCACCTCTAAATTTCCCCTTTTCTCCCATGCACTTTTCCCCAGACTGATTATCTTTGTTTAAACACAAAGTTTTGCAATAAGAGCTGGAGGGAAGACTTGCTAGATTGGGAAATTTCTTTTTGTTTTTACTTAGAGGTACAGTTGATTCTCATTTGCAGATTCTGTATTTGCAAATGCATCTACCCACTAAAATTTATTTATAACCTTAAAATCAATACTTAGGGCACTTACGTGGTCTTCTGGGATATGTGCAGGGTAATGAAAAATCTAAGCCACCTGATGTGCAAATTCCCAGCTAAGGTTGAACAAGGGTACACCCTTTCTTGTTTCAGCTCTCATACTGTAAACAAGTATCCAGTAAGTGGTCTAGTTAGCATTACATTGTTTGTTTTGTGCTTTTGTGTTGGTAATTTTGCTCTTTCAAAGAGCCCCCAGCATAGTGCTGAAGTGCTCTCTAGTGTTCCTAAGACTTAAGAAGGCTGTGATTACTGAGGATATACTTGTGTTAGGTAAACTTTGTTCAGACAGAAGTAATACTGATGTTGATCTTACATCTACAGTTCAATGTTAATGAATCAACCATATATGTTAAGCAAGTCTTCTTAAACACAAACACAAAAAAAAGATCAGTCATTGATTTTTTAAGACCCGCTCCAAGCTTTTCTATGCACTGGAGTTTCATTATTATACCAATGTAAAGATGGATTAGGTCACTTACAAGTGGGTTTATTCTTTATATGAACTACAATATCCATACCATAAAGTTACTGGGAATCTACAAAAGATACTGTTCCAGAAACTCTAATATACAATTACTATTACTCTAAGAAGCATCTACATTAAAACTCCCCAAAAAATCTCTCTCAAATAGTGATCAAGTAAAATTTGAAATGCACATTTATACATCCAGTAAAAGCCTCCTTTAAAGTTAAAAAGTGCCAGTCTTTTTCTTTAGACATACCTAAATAGTATGACCTAAAACAAACAATAAAAACATACATGCTTTAAATATTATTCTTAGAAAGGTAATCTGCTACATCTTTAAACATAGTTGTAGTAAATTCTAGAGGCTCCTGGGATGACAAAAATATTAGTTAAAAAAATTAAAATATTCCCACACACCTTCAAAACAACTAAGCACTGTCTATGTATGATAAAACTATTTTTCATTGTTTGTTTACCTTATGAATTTTAGTTGTGTTTGTGTATGTGTTGGGGGGTTAGGAGATTAGTGGGACAAGTAGAAATATAAATTTTAATAGTTCTTTATTATGTGTCTGATTCAAATAAACAGAATAAAACAAAAATAATAAAATGCTTAGGAATAAACTTAAACAATGAGACAAAAGACTTATCCACTGAAAACTACAAAACACTGCTCAAAGAAATTCAAGTAGACATAAATAAATGTAAACACATGCCATGTTCATGGACTTCAAGACTTAGTATTATTAAAATAACAATACTACTAAAAGTGATCTACAGAATCAATGCAATCTCTATCAAAATTACAATTTTTTTTGTTTATTTTCTGGGTTTTTTTTTGCAGAAACAGAAAAACCCATCCTAAAACTCCTATGAAATTTCAAAAAACCCCAAATAGCCAAAACAATCTTACAAAAGAAAAAAGTTACAAGACTCGCATTTCCTGATTTCAAAACTTACTACAAAGCTACAATAATCAAAATAGCTTTGTACTGTCATAAAGACAGATATATAACCAATGCAATAGACCCCAGAAATGAACTCTCCCATATATGATCCATCGATTTTTGACGATGGTGTCAAGACCAAAAGGTCAGTCTTTTCAACAAATAGTGCTGGGTCAAGGGCATCCAAATGCAAAAGAATGAAATTGGACCCTTAACCTTAATCATATGAAAAAGTTAACTCAATATAGTTAAAAAGACTTAAACCTAAGAGCTGAAACTATTAAACTTCTAGGGATAAAAAGGGGGAAACATATTCATGGCACTGGACTTGGCAATTATTTTTTGGATATGACACAGAAGCACAGGCCACAACAGCAACAAATTTTAAATAAATTGGACTTCATCAAAATTAAAAACTTTAGTGTATCAAGGACACTATCAACATAGTGAAAAGACAAACCAAGGTTGGGAGATAGTATTTCCAAATCCTATATCTGATAAGGGATTAATATTCAGACTACTAAAAAAAAAAAAATCCCTTACAAGTTGACAACAATAAAACATAAACAATTTAAAAACAGACAAAAGACTTGAGTGAACACTTGAGTGAACACTTCTCCAAAGAAAATAATACACAAATAGCCATAATGAAATGAAAAGATGCTCAAGATCACTAATTATTAGGGAAATGCAAATCAAAGCCACCACAAGGTATCACTCCAAAACCATACGGTTGGTTATTATCAAAACAACAGAAAATAAGTGTTTGCAAAGATGGAAAGAAATTAGAACCCTTGTGCATTTCTGGTGGAAATATAAAATGGTACAGTCGCTGTGAAAAAAAAGTTTGTAGGTTCCTCAAAAAACTAAACACAAAACGGAAATGTCATCCAGTAATTCCATTTCTAAGTATATACTCAAAATAACTGAAAGCAGAGACTCAAACAGACACTTGAACACCAATTACCGCAGTAGCGTTATTCACAATAGCCAAAAGTTGGAAACAACCCAAATGTGCACCAACAGATAGATAAGCAAAATGTAGATTACATACACAACAGAATGTTATTCAGTCTTAAAAAGAAATGAAATTTTGATACATCTACAACATGGATAAATCTTGAAGATATTATGCAATTTGAAATAAGCCATACACAAACGAACACAGTAGTAATTCCACTTAGATGATGTACCTAGAACAGGCAGAGACAGCAGGACAGAGGTCATCAGGGGATATGGGCTGGGGGTGGGTGTGGAATGGGGAGTTATTCTTGTTTAATGGGTATGGTGTTTCTGAGATGAAAAAAAGTTCTGGAAATGAATAAGGGTGATTGTTACATAATGTTGCGAATGTTCCATGCTTAGTATCACGGAATGCACACTTACAAATGGTTAAAATGGTAAATTTTATATACGTTTTACCACAATTTTTAAAAAGTCTCAAAAAATCTGTGATATAATTATGAACATGTATTTATAACTTTCTATGTAAATACAAGAGGTATGTATATAATATAAGGTATATATATATATAGTAAAACCAAAAGTTGGATTTAAAACCTAATGAATCCATAGGTTACCCAGGCCAATTAGCTATACAAGCTCGAAGTATGCTGTCAGGTAGTTAACAAACATCAGACTGTATTCTTAGAAATGTGTTCAGTATTATTTCCGAAAGTTGTTTTAAGAAGCCATTAATTTATTCTAATTAGATGCTTAGTTTTATAAATGTCTACAACATAAAACGGGTATTTTCCCTTGAGTTCTATGGCAGCATTTAAGAAGTTGAAAAATTTTAAATATAAACCTATAACAATAGCAGCTGCAATCTCCTGAGCTGTTTACATCAAAAGGCATTAACACTACATACATTATTTCTTTTAATTCTCACAACAAAAAGAAGGTAAGTATATAACTCCATTAGTGAGTTAAGTTAAGGTGAGAAAAGTTAAGGTTTAGAAAGGTGAAGGAACAGAGTTTGGACAGCTGGTTAGGATCAGAGCAAGGACTCAAAACCAAGTGTATGCAACAGCAAAGTCCATGCCTCTGAAATGAGGTATGCATACCCTAAGAATGCAGAGCAATGTGAAACCACAAGATCATTAGGTTTCTCATGAGAATTTACTCTTATGAAAAAAAATTATAATATTTTGTCATTAAAAAAACAATCGTAGAACTGAATTTTTCCATTTGCGAAAATTTAAATCCAATACATTTTCTTTTTTTTTTAATTTTTTTTTTTAAACGTTTATTTATTTTTGAGACAGAGAGAGACAGAGCATGAATGCGGGAGGGTCAGAGAGAGAGAGGGAGACACAGAATCTGAAACAGGCTCCAGGCTCTGCACTGTCAGCACAGACGGGGCTTGAACTCACGGACATGAGATCATGACCTGGGCCAAAGTCGGACGCTTAACCGACTGAGCCACTCAGGCGCCCCTCTAATACATTTTCTAATAAAAGAAACATGGATCAGAATACAGATTAAAAGGCAATATTAGCACAAGAGTTTGAGATAGAACATAACTTCAAAGGAATTTTCTATCAGGAGAGTCTCATGGATTGTAAGGCACCTCCGGCAGGTAGGGAGCAGTGCAGAGGGATGAGTGGACCTGTCTCTACCTTCTTCCACTAGGA
This sequence comes from Lynx canadensis, assembly GCF_007474595.2. NCBI lineage: Eukaryota > Metazoa > Chordata > Mammalia > Carnivora > Felidae > Lynx > Lynx canadensis. The sequence goes on from NC_044307.1 coordinate 63,418,289, forward strand.
CTACTTAGATGCTAATATTTAAGAAGCACTAAGAGCATGTATCTTCCACTTTATGAACTATATCAACTATGCACAAACACAGAAGTGATGATAATTTTTATATTTCATTTGAGTAAAAAAAAGCAGTGTTTATCCCGTCACAATCATGTTAAACCCTCAATTTTATAACAATTTAAGTTTGTATCCCCAGAGTTTTCCTTCAGGCATGCCTATTTTCATTCCTCACTGTTCCTAATTATTCCTCTTATTCTTAACCTAGGCCCAGAAAATGAAAGAAAGGTAAGAATTTAGATCCATATTTCAAGAATAATACAGTCATATAACAAAAAGAATAAGTGGTAAATTGATTGTACAGGAGGTTTGGGCCAGTGCAATAATGGGAAGAAAAAAAAAGCAATTGGGACTCTTACACTGGAAAGGAATAAATAAAACTGTCTTTAAGCATCTAACATGTTCATGTACATAAAAATTCCTTAGGAAACTATAATAAAGCTACTAGAAGTAAAAATTTAGCCAGGTTGCATGCTATAAGGTCAATGCACAAAAACAAATTTCTACATACTAAGAGAAGCCAATAATTCAGGATTGAAGGTAAACAAAATCATAAAATCTTCTGTCTTCTCACATGGAGGAGAGGGTGAGAGAGCCCTCTGGGGTCTCTTTTATTAGGGCATTAATCCCATTCATAAGGTCTCAACCCTCATGACTTAATCAGCTCCCAAAGCCCCCACCTCCAAATACCATCACATTGGAGATGAGGATTTCAACATACAAATTTTGGGGGAACAGAAATATAAAGATATAGGTAAATTTATCAAAATATTTTCAAAACCTCTACATTGACCACTACAAAATGTTGCAAAGAGAAATTTAAGATATCATAAATAAATGGAAAGCTATCACGTCCATGAATTGGCAGGTTCAGTATTAAAATATAAGCCAGCATCCATCTTGTCAGCTCAGATGAAAGAGCAGATGAAAGAATGAGCACTAAAGGTTGTATATCCCCAGGCAAGGCTGGACTGGCCAGGGAACCTGCAGAAATGCAACTCCACTAGCTTATAAACAAAGATATAATCACCAAATGTACCTAATGAAATCTCTAACATAAAGAGTAAAAGCATTTTTCAGATTCCAAGTCTCCTGGAATGGAAAAGACTTCCAGGAGACCAGACAAAGCAACACCAGAGCACCTGCTAACATGACCTTCTGGGCCTCCAATCAGTGGGGTCCACCTTCTCAGGAGGGCCTTTGCACCAAAAGTTGCCTTTAAAAACCCTCGTTTTTCAGGGCCCCTGGGTGGTTCAGTCAGCTGAGCATCTGAATCTTGATTTCAGCTCAGGTTATGATCTCAGGGTCATGGGATCAAGCCCCAAGTTGGACTCCATGCTGAGTGGAGCCTACTTAAAGTTCTCTCTTTGTCTCACTCTGTCTCTTTCCTTCTCTCTCTCTCTCTCTCTCTCTCTCTCTCTCTCTCTTTCTCTCACCCTCTGCCCTTCCCCTGCTCACACTTGCACTCTTGTGCCCTAAAGTTAAAAAACAAAACAAAAAAACACCCTCACTTGTAAGCCACTGGGAGAGTTCAGGACTGTGAAGCATTAGCTCCCTGTTATCCTGGGTGGTGCCACACCAATAAACAGCCTTTCTTGCAATAGGCTGGTATCAAGTTTTTACTTGCTTGCTGTGCATCAGATGGATGAACTGTCATCTGGTTCAGTTTACAGTATCAAGTGTCCCCAAATTTGCCTACAGATTCAAAGTAATCCCACTAGAAATCCCAGTGGGCATTTTGTAATATTCTAAAATTTATATTGAAATGTGAAGGATCTAGCATAGTTAAAACAATATTGAAAAGAAAAACAAAACTGAAGAATCTAGACTACTTGATTTTGCGACTGATTATATAACACACCAATAATCAAGTTTTAGCATAAGGACATATAAATCAATGGAGCAAAAGAAAAAGTCCAGAAATAGACCCACATATGCACATGATCAATTGATTTGGCAAAAGGTACCAAGGAAGGCCAATGAGCAAAGAACAGTCTTGACAAGAAAATGTTGCTGAAACAACTGCATCTCCACATGGAGAAGAAGCCCTTAAGTTATACCATCCTATAAAATTAACTTAAAAATGACGACAAACCTAAAATATGAGTTAAACTGTAAAATTTCCAGAAGAAAACATATCAGAAAATGATTGCTATAAAAACTTAAGGAACATCTCTTTGAATGACAGGGTTAAGAAAACATAAAGGCAAGCCATAAAAAGAGACAACATTCACAATACATATATTTGACAAAGTATTTAATCCAGGACACATAAAGAATTCGTAGCTCACTCATCAAACAAAAACTTAAATTTAAAAATGGGCAAAAGATTTAAACAGGCATTTTAGAGCAAATATACAGGGGTGCCTGGGTGGCTCAGTCAGCTACGCAGCTGACTCTCAGTTTTGGCTCAGGTCATGATCTCCCGGTTCATGAGTTCAAGCCCCTTGTTGGGCTCCAGGCTGTCAGCACAGAGTCTGCTTGCGGATCTCTGTCTCCCCCTCCCCCACACGCACACTGTCTCTATCTCTCTCAAAATAAACAAATACACTTAAAAAACTCTTAGAGAAAATACACAAATGGCCAATAAGAATACAAAAAGTACTAAATATCATTAGTCACCAAGGAAATGCAAATCAAAACCACAATAAAATATTATTATACAGCCATCAGAATAACTATTACAAACAGTTACAATATAAGAGCTGACAAGGATATGAAGCAATCTGAAATCTCACATTGCTGTGGGAATAAAAAATGGTACAACCACTTTGGAAAATACTTTGGTACTTTCTTAGAAAGTTAAACATACATTAAACATTAGACCCAGAAATTCTACTCTTAGCTATTTACCCAAGAAAAATGAATGAAATGAAAACACATCTACAACAGATGTTTACATCAGCATTATTCATAATAATCTCCAACTGGGAATAACTCAAATCTCCACTAAAAGGTGAGTGGATAAACCAACTGTAACATAGACACCAATCAGGATACTACCCAGCAATAAAACAGAATGAACTACTGAAAAAAAAAAAAAACGCAACATAGACAAATCTCGAAAACATTTTGTTGCACCAAAGAAGCCAGAAAAAGGATTATACTACACTCTATTCCATTTATATGAAATAATACAACACATAAAACTAAACCATAATGACAGAAGGACATCAACGGTCGTCTGGGGTCTGAGTTCAGTGGGAGATGGGAAGACATGGGGTAGTTTTTGAAGTGATGTGGGTCTTCTATATCTACATAGTTGGCAACATCAATCTGCGCACTTAATAAAGTTGATTTAAAAATCCCTCTAAACTAGGTTCAGTGAAATAGGACAGAGCATGTTTAAATCAAGGCAGCTAATGTTAGAGACCAGGTTATAAATATTTATAAAGAAGCCATATAAAAAATTTAGAATTAAGATAAGGTTGAGGAGAAAAAAAAAAAGAAGATAAGGTTGAGGAGGGTTTTAGCATACCTTTGGTATTACTAAGAAAATCACCTTGCAAAAAAAGAATGGTGAGTCTTTAACAAAATTGATTCTAACAGAAGGTTTAAAAATACACAATAGGGGTGCCTGGGTGGCTCAATCGGTTAAGTGTCCAACTCCGGCTCAGGTCATGATTTTATGGTTTGCGAGTTTGAGTCCCGCATCAGGCTCTGTGCAACAGCTCAGAGCCTGGAACCCGCTTCAGGTTCTGTGTCTCCCCTTCTCTGCCCCTCCCCTGCTCACGCTCTGTCTCTCAAAAATAAATAAACATTAAAAAAAAAAAAAGTAATACACAATAGATCTGATTATGATATAATTTTGAAGAACTCTTCCAAAAAGGAGATTTTTAGGATGAGCAGCCAGTGCATTTCCTTATTTCCTTTCTAATTATAAGAGAAAGATAAAGCAGAACTCAACCTAACTAATCCTTTCATGGGGCTCTCTAAAACATTTTTTTTTAAACTTAGGTAAAACCCACTTTAGAGCCTCATCTTGCCTAACATTCTTTATACCAGTCTATTCGCTGCACTTTGTAAATTACAACCTGCATACTGTTCTATACAAAGTTCAGGTGTTTGAAATGCCAGATACAGAATGGACAATAAAGAAGTCTGTTGCCAGCAGTTCTAGACACTTTTTAGACTCAGAGTTGTATTATTATGCCCTTAGCTCAATCTAGGTCCTTAAGTGTAGGTACCACTATCCAATCTGAAGAAATCAAGGCTAGCAAATGATCGTTTCAAAAAAGAAAAGAGAGAAAGAAATTAATGGTTTTCTGCCCTGAATAATACCTTTTTATATACTTTCAGAAACATACCACCTAACAAGGAAGCAAATTCTATTAATTTCAGTTAGGGTACCTGAGCTCTAAAATGGGTCCCAGTTTTCCTATTTATAGAAAAGTACAAACTTGTGCAGCATGTGGGTGGCTCAGTTAGTTGAGGGTCTGATTCTTTATTTTGGCTCAAATCATGATTTCACAGTTTATGAGATCAAGCCCAGAGTCAAGACTGTGGGCTGACAGGGCAGAGTCTGCTTGAGATTCTCTTTCTCTCCCTCACTCTCTGCCCCTCCCCCACTCATACTGTCTCTCAAAAATAAGCAAGCATTAAAAAAAAGTACAAATTTTCAAAAATGTGCTGGCAGCACACATTACTTACCTATATTTTAATTTAAATTTCCCAACACCTCTGTTACAATACTTGTTTTACACATGAGTAAATGAAGTTCAGAGAGGTGTGTAACTTGCCCAAACTACCAAATGACAGAGCTATGATTCAAAACCAGTTTAACTTCAAAATTCATGCTCATAAGTATCATGCTATAATGCCTTACAAAGAGAAGTCATTCTCTCTGAGAGGTCTATATAAACTGAAGAGTGACAACATAATTTTTGAAAACTCCATTTACCTTCAGGGGACGCAGAGCACCACAAAATTTTGTCCACCAGCTGTTTTCAATGAATTCTAAGTGCCTCTCTCTTTTCCTAAGTGTTCGTAACCTTTCTTCAAGTTGTTTTAAGGCGCGTTTATCCCTTGATGGCAAAGGTCGACCATCCTTGCTCTACAAATAACAGACCAAAATAAAACCGTTTTTTACCATTAAGGTCTTAGTAAAGTATCCATCAAATTTAGAAAATCATGCAACAAACGCTTTTTTTTAGGTTGGATATTCCTCAGGCAAATTTACAAACTGAAAAATACAGACAACAACTAGGTGACAACACGCATCTCTGAACCAAGGTCAATATCAAAATGCAGATGTATATACATTTAATACTGAACTTCTTGATCCCTATTTTCCAAATACATGGTCAAGTTGCGTGGAGAGACATAAATATCTTTAAAAATACCTTTTTATATGGTACTTTATTCAATTTGCTCAATTACTCTCCCTCCTTCTTCTATTCTACCTCCAAGCTCCTCCTTCTATTCCTTAATATGTTTGGTCCTACCCCTTCTCTCCCTTTGGTCAGCGCAGGTTTCAAATATCAGCAGAGAGATGCAATACTAGTATGTGCTATGCAGAGGTTTTTAGAACTGCTGAGAACTTGCACTTTCTTATTCTCCAAGTACTTTTGCAAAATGAATCATGTTTTCTTTAGCCAACCTACTGAAGGAAAACTCCCATCGATCTATGTTTATGTGATGCTTACTGTAACCATGAGCAGTACCTTTTCCATGGTCTCGAAGATAACACTTTCCCACTTGAATTCTCCTGGCCTTAAGTGTCTTCAATTAGGTACAATAATAAACTACAGTAATATGACAACTGCTGAATATACAAAAAGGTGAAATGTAAACTTGTTTTTATTGGAAGCAACAAGAAACATATTTACATGGAACTACATTTTTAAAGTATAAAGACATCAGATATTAAAATGTTAATATCCCTACTTAGGTTTAAGTAGGTTCTTAAGACACAGACAACAAAATTGCTCTCTAGCGTATCCCAGTGCAGGCTCATCTGAAATCATCAAAATAATGAAGACAATACTCAAATATCCTTTAATAAAGAAATTTACACAGTTATAAAGATCTCTTTACATAATGGCACTGCCATGCTCTTCTAGACCGAGCCATTCTCTTCCATACCTTACCATATTGCTTCTCAAACTTTATCATGCATAATTACCTGAAAAGTTTGTTAAACACAGATTTCTAGACCCTATGAATAAAATTTAGTTGGTCTTGGGTGGGGCCTAAAATTTGCATTTCTACCAAAGTCCCAGGAGATGCTGGTGCTACCCAAACAGGGACCATAGTTGACATACCTGAGGCTATATTTAATTATCTTCACTCCTTTAAGTCAAATACCATATGTACTATCAAATTGTATCCTCAATAAAAGGAACCTGGGAGAAAGGTATTTTCAGAAGGACAAAGGAGTAAAACAAACACTCCCTTCTAGAAGACAGATCCAGGCAATAATACTTCAAGTGTATGGTATGAGAAAGGTTTGGTACTTTGTACCTTAAATATTCAGTTTTTCTCAAAACTGCCATTCTATTATCCAAAGGACACCAGCAATAAAGTAGTTTTATTTAACAGCTGGCTTTCACTATTTCAGAAAAAAAAAAAAAAATTAGTAAACTGATTTAAGGGTCCACTGAAAATAAATCCAAGTTATCTGCCTATTTGGTGAATATTTCAGTGGAGTAAAAGATAGAAGTCCATTCTGCTTTGCCTATTGACCAAACCAATATAAGAAGAATATTGGTTAGAGAAACAAACACCAGGATAGAAACTCAGCGGGATGCCTGGGTGGCTCAGGTCATGATCTCCTGGTTTGTGAGTTCGAGCCCCACGTCGGGTTCTATACTGAGAGCTCAGGGCCTGGAGCCTGCTTCGGATTCTGTGTCTCCCTCTCTCTCTGCCCCTGCTCTGCTCGCACTCTGTCTCTGTCTCTCAAAAAGTGAATAAACGTTAAAAAGTATATATTTAAAGAAACTAGGCAACTAATTATCTCATCTGGAAAAAATATACATAAAAAGTATATGAACACATAGCCTTTTTTCAAAAAAAAGTAAAATGTGAAAGAAAGCTTCCCTTCACACTGTCATCAAGTACTACTGCCCTTTCCTATTGTTATCACCATTAAGTAAATCAGTATCCTTACACACATTTTCTATGGATTTATATGCATTCATATATGCTAATATACATATGGTTTTTGTTATACGTAATAGCTAACATTTCTTGAGCACATTTCTTGTGCCTAAAACTTATCTGTTCCCTTACGTTTATTCTCCTTAAATCTTCAGAACAAAATTTTGAAGTTGGTAGTACTAGTATACCCATTTACTAGATGAGGAAAATAAGGCTCACAGATATAATATGCATGATAAGGAGAGCTAGAATTTGAACTGAGAGACTGATTTGATAATCTACCTCATTCTTTTTCATCACTGCACACCACATTATACCATGGTACCTTAATAAATACTTTATTTTTGAACACTTAAGACTGTTTTCTTTTGGAAGGGGAGGGTGTGCATTAACAGTGTGCATGAACATCCTTATATAATGAAGTAGGATACATTCCTAGACATCAGCTGCTGGATTAAACTTTACTAACAGGTGTGTTTGTTTGTATATGTACATGTCATATCACATAATTTTCTTTAAAAGCTATAGACTTTACATTCCCACAAACAGTGCATCTATGCCCCAAATCTCATTAATACCTGACAGAGGTGAAAATGTTGAAGATTTCTAAAAGATAAAAAAATAAATATATATAAGGAGTACTTCTAATTAGCACATCTCTGATTATGAAGGTGACCAACCATCCTGGTCTCTGTACTGCAAGTTCCATGTTCTGGAAAATCTCTCAGGTCCTAGGTGAACTAGGATACTTGGTCAACCTACTTACTACTAAAGAGCTGAAGCATCATTTTATAACTTTCACTGGATAGTTTTTCCTTCAGTAAATGCTATTTGGGTCTTTTGTTCAATATTTCTATGTAACGCTTGTCCTTTTTTCTTACTGACTGGAAGATGTTCTTTATACATAACCTATACTGCAGATTATTTCCTCACACTTTTTTTGCTGGTTCTTTAACTTCCTTTTTGGTGGTACTTTTTGGGTACATACATTTTAGAACATAAAAATGTAAAACTCACCAATGTCTCAATCAGCATTTGGGATTTTTGTGTGCCTCGTTTAGAAAGGTCTTCTATACACGAAGAAAAAACTTTACTTTCACTTTCTCCTAATGTTTTTTAAGTTTTGTATTTGATTTGAATTCAGGATTGTTTTACTCTATGGTAGGGGGGGTCTATGAAAATTTCATTTTTTGTCTTCTATGATTGCACTGAATTTCTACCTAAAGTTATGAACAACTGTCACCTCTACAATAATGAATCTTTCCAATCAGGAACTGAGGAAGTTCTCCATTTATTTCAGTCTTCTATTATGTATTTCAATAAATTTTATAATTTCTACCAGGAAAATTCTGACATTTCTTATTATTTTACGGTTTATAGCTATTGTGAATGAGATCATTTCCTATTACATCCTCCAAGTGGTTCATGATTTCTGCATGTTTGTATCCAGGCACTTTGATGAACTCTTATTAGTTCTATTAACTTGATTAATAATTAATTGAGGTTAATTTTTTTTAATTTTTTGTAATGTTTATTTATTTTTGAGAGAAATAGAGATAAAACATGAGTGGGTGAGGGGCAGAGATAGGGAGACACAGAATCCAAAACAGGCTCCAAGCTGTCAGCACAGAGCCTGACATGGGGCTTGAACCCACAAACTGTGAGATCATGACCTGAGTGAAGTTGGGCACTTAACTGACTGAGCCACCCAGGTGCCCTAATTAAGGTTAATTAATAAACAATCAGGGTTAATTAACCCTAACCCTGACTCTTTGATTCTGTCAGATTTTCTTGGTAGATGATATCTGCAAATAATAAAGGATATTTCCCTTGTTTTCACTCTCTCATTCCAATGTTTATACCTGCAATCTTTCTTACCTGACTAGCACCTCCACGAAAATGCTAACGAGCAACAGTGATACTGACTGCACTGTCCTGAATGGGAATGTTTCATTCATCATTAAGTATGAGGCTTGTTACAGGCTTCCTTTCCTAAGTACTTTCTTTTCTTCTAATTTGGTAAGGCTTCTTTTTTGTTTGTTTATAAATATAATTTATTGTCAAATTGGCTTCCATCCAACACCCAGTACTCATCCCAAAAAGTGGGTAAGGCTTCTTTTTAAATCATAACTACAAATTGACTTTTACTAAATATTCTTTAGCGTCTATTAAGATGCTAATATTTCTCATTCTTTATCAACATATTAAACTATTCTAATAGATTTTTCTAATGTGTCAGACTTTGCATTTCTATGATAAACCTAATCTGATAATTACAACATATTCTATTATAGCATAGGTTTGAATTGCTAATATTTTCTTTATAACATTTGCTTCTATGTTCATAAGAGAGATCAGTACATATATATATATCCCTTTTTGTGTGCAATTACCATCTGGTTTCTATATCAGGATTATGCTAGTTTAGTAGAATAATTCAGAAAACTTTCCATTTTTTACTATGCTCTATAGATAATATTTATCTGCTCCTTGAAGGTGATAGAGAAAGAAAAACTTCATTGTGTTTTTAGAAGTACATTTAATTGGCAAGTGGTTACATGTAACTTTTAGCTTATTCCACTAGTACGTAAAACATGAACATAAATGATACAGTAAAATCTGATGTTACACATGTAATCAGTATATGTGGGATAAGCAAGGTCCTGTTCATACCTGAGAAGAATTTTTGTTTTTTAGTTGTTTGAACACTGATAGAAATTCTCAAATTGTCAATGTTTTGCATTTCACAGAAGACAAATTTTAAAACTAAGGACATAGTTTCTTAAGGATATGTTGCAAAAAAATTCAAACAATATCAAAAATATGGAATTGCCAATGTCTAAGTCATATCAGAAAATAGCACAAAGACAATGTACTTTTATGCTTCCCAATTACAATAAAATACCAACTTACTTTTGATTTAATCGTTTGAATGTGTTGCTCCACTTCTTCAATGTCTTCAGTGTTTTCTAAACGTTCATAAGCAGCACTTCTAGTGCCTTTTATCAGATTTAAAGGTAATGCAGACATGCCATAGGCCTAAAAGAAACAAAATTAAAATGTGTTTTTAGTACCACTATTTTACACACAATTATACACAATTTTGAGGGGGAAAGATCCTTTAAAGCAACTGCCAGGGCACCTGAGTGGCTCAATCAGTTGAGCGTCTGACTTTGATGTCAGTTCAGGTCATGACCAAGTTCATGGTTGTGGGATCAAGCCCCATGCTGGGCTCTATGCTGAGCGTGGAGGCTGCTTAAGATTCTCCCTCTCTCTTTCTCTGTCCTTCTCCCCACTCGCATGTGCTCTCTCTTTATAAAATTAAAAAAAAAAAAAAAGAGCAACTGCAGAGTAAGCAGTTGTAAAGGATTATAGTCACGGAAGAACATGGTACATGAGAGTGAATCATGATTATACTGTCCCATAATTCTCTTATTTCACATTAACAGTTATATAAATTTACATCTGTATAATACTATTCACAGAATAGATAACATGTATGGTTCAAAGGTAAAGTTGCAAAAATAATGTAAATATAGTACAACAAGCTCACTGATTCATGCTTCTGTTTATCCCTTCTGCTACTGAACCCCTCTAGTGTATTTTTCATTTCAGTTATAACTTCTATTTGATACCTTCTTATATTTTCTGTAGTTCTGTTAAAGTTCTTGCTGTGTTCATCCATTCTTCTCCCCAAATCAGTAAGCATCTTTTGGACCATTACTGAATTCTTTATCAGGTAAATTGCTTATCTCCATTTCATTAAAGTTTTTGTTTTGTTTTAAGTAGATGTGCCTTATTCTTTGGTTTGGGACATACTCTTCTATCTCATTTTGCCTCTATGTCTATATGTATTATGTGAAATAGCTACCTCCCTCAGTCTTGAAAGAGTGGTCTTGTGTAACAGCTGGTTCATGTGGGCCATGAGACCAATCTCCCTTGGCCATCAGAGCCAGGCACTTCATATGAATGTCCACTCTATTTGCTGCATATGCCCACCAGCTGTGGCAGAGCCAGCACTGCTGTGTGGAAACGTCACTCATCCCACCCAGTTGTGGCTCAGGCACTGTGCAGGAAGAGTGGGGTTCCAGCTGCTTGCCCATCATGGTTATGACCCAGTCTCTATGCAGGTTAGATGGGGCTTAAGGTCCCTCTGGAAGCTAATTACAGCCTGGCTGCTGCTAGGGGACAACAGGGCTCAGGTGCTCATCAGCCCAGTTATAGCCTATCAGGTGCACAGGAAGGTAGGACTCAAGTTGCTGGACCAACTGGGTTGTGGCTTGGCTGCTGCACAGTGAGGGCAGGGCTCAGCACACTCTACCAGCCCAGCTGCAGCTTGGTTCTCTGCACAGGTTGGGCAGGACTTACAGCACCCACTTGGACCACCTGCAGCTTGGCTGCTACATGGGGAAAGTGGGGATCATGGTGCTCATCTGGCCCATGTGCAGTCTAATCACTGAGTGAGTACAGTGGAGACACTAGCCTGGCCCTTTTGCAGCTGGGGGGCTATGTGGTGCACGGTGCTTGCCAGCCAGGGTAAGGGGTAAGTGGACAGAGTATGCACTCTAGTGCTAGCTTGCTACAGGAAGGATAACAAAAATGGCACACATCTGCTCTGTCATCAGCAAGTTAGAATGAGATTCCAAAAATGGACTCCACCAATGCTTCCATCACCAGATAAAGTCCCTATAGGTCCCTGCCTTTGTCATAGCCACCTTAAAATCAGTTAAGTGGTTCTCTCTCACAGTATAAGTACTCTTCAATCTGTTGCTTTTGTGCTGGATCTTGGGGAGAGCAGGTGTACGCACACACCACTTATGAGCAGAAATCTCTGTTCCCTATAGTTCTATGATTCTCCCTCTCTTAACCTACCCATTGATTTTCAAAACCAGATAGGATTTTTTTGGCAGGGGGGTGGGGGGGGCAGCTTATCTCTCCAGTGCCAGCCCCTAGGGTCAGGATGCCTGATAGGGGACACAATCTCTTTACTCAAGGGAGAGTTCCTTATTTGGGGGATCCCTCCTGATTGTGGTGTCACCTGGGATGGGGTCCCCTAGGTGAGGCCATATCTTTGCTTCTCCTACACTACTGAATGTGTCTTTTTTGTCTTTTGTTGTGGAGGTGCTGTTCATCTAGTTCCAAATATAGCTGTAAGTTTATCGTGTCCATGGGAGAAGGTGAGTTCAGGGTCTTCTTATGCCACCATCTTTAAACTCCCTCCATGGTTTGGTTTTGTTTTATTTTATTTTATTTTATTTTATTTTATTTATTTATTTTTAATTAAGGGAGAATACAAAGAACATACTAAAATCCCAGAAATCAACTAGTTCTATCAGGTAATACCAACTACCTGTAACACATTGTATCTAGATAATTATATAAAATTATTACCCAATATTCAAATCCTTGTATTTTCTAAGGGAGAAATACCTTAAAATATAGTATTTTAAAGTTAATGTTCTCATGATTTCCCTATCATCTCCCCTTCTTCCTAAAGTGGTAGTAGGAAGTAGGTTCCAATAGTAGGAAGAAGGTTCTATTTCATATTAGAATAACACATAATTTAGAGTAATTTTTTTGCAATTAATAAATTCTTATCAAATTTATACTTGTAATGACCTTGATAAAATAGAAAAAGTAAAGAATATAAAATATTATATACTTAAAACACTGAAAATGTAAATTAAGAAGCCTACAGGAGCCAAAGTATACCACAGCTCTTTAACCTTTCCTTACAGGACTTTCCTATCCCTTTTACCATCTGACCCATTTGTTTCTTCTAGTAGTTCCACAAATTTTCAAAACATTATTGGGAAGAAAGTAACATAATACTTTCAGACTCTGATGAATAAGCAGTATTACCATGATTATTTACCAATCATCTGCATTCACATATCGTTTTAACACCAAGTCTATGTTGCTTTTTACAACCAAATTCCAAGGCAAAAATATTTTGCTAAACAGTTTATGCCCAAATAAATTCCCTGTCCTCCCAACCACCTCCAAACAAGCTTATTTTACCCCAATGCTTGTTACTCTCTGTTGAATGGATTTTATCCCTAAATACAGAACCTCAGTATTCAGTATTATTTCCAAAAGAATCTGTAGTCTTCTAGTCTCACTTCTATAAACCTAACTTCTACACTGCTTACAAAGTAATCTCTAGCACCCACATCAGATTATGTCACTCCTCTAACTAACTTCCATTAAGATATCTAGGATGAATTAAAATAGTTTTCAAAGGGCTCTAGGAGGAAACCCTAGGATTCTGGGTAGATGCCTTTAGGGCCACTACAGGAGACAAGAAGGCAGGTAGCCAGGCCTGCTAATACTTCAACCAGAGCAATTCTATGTTGTACAACTTTTTTCTGTATCATGTAAGATTGTTTTGTTTCATTTTGCTTTGTTTTGTTTTTTTCAATGATAGGTAGAATGACTGGTCTTGTGAATTACTGGTCTTGTAATTATCTAATCCTGGCATACAAACCTCTTCATGACCCCTACCAGCGTGTCTCATGCCTCATACCTCTGAATTGTTCACTATTCTTAAAACACTCCAGTTTTACAAAGGCTTTTCCAGCTTCCACACTTTGGCACATGCAGTGCCTTTATCTAGAATGCCCAACTTATCATCTCTACTTCTCTAGCAAATTTCAATGCCCTTCAGGCCTCAGCTTAATTACACCATGTCTGAGAAATATGCCTTGACTTGAAATGTGCCTTGCTTATAACTCTATTATAGTACAAAACACTGTAGTTAACATGATTTGTCTGTACATTTGTTTCATCACTAAACACATTGCACATTGGTCCAACTTGGCTAATCAGAATCACTCAGAAAATTCTTATAAACATAGATTTATCAGCCAGACTACTAACAAGTACAGGAGACTATCTGATCTATAAAAACTAGGTCTCAATTCTTTTTCCTACCTTTATTCTAAGAATAAAGATTTATCAAATTACTAAAATAATTTTTTCTATTAATATTTAGCCAAAAATTGTTTGAAAAATAAATCTTAGTTCACACAAACCTAATTCCTTACATGGAATTTACATATTTATTAGACTAGCTGAACTAAATTCCTAAATAGCTTAACACAAAAATCTAAGAAAATAAAGATATGTCCTTGGTAACACCTTGTGCTAACAGGGGACCAGAATACATCTTTTCATGAATTTTTAATTGTCTGAAAAAAACAATTAGAGAAAGTTGTCATTGTTTGGGGTTACCTACCTTTTAGAGTTTTTGCGGGGGGGAGGAAGGATTGCATGTTTAAGTTTCAACGATTATCAGGAAATGTAACCATAATATTTAGATTCTAATAAAATTGACATGAAACATTTAGTCAATACAACCTTAGGTTCTCAAATAGTCTTTTTGAACTTAACCTCAGACTTCTTTGGAAAAAATGTATTTAAAAAGCTATCCGTTTCAGAAACAAACTTTTATTGCTTACTACTGCCCTCTAGTGAATTACCAGAAAATCAACAAGGCTAAAGAGATTGTATCATTTAATATGCTTCCAGGTTGGTCATAATTGCCTCCAATTTTATTTGTTTCAAGTTCCAAAAATAAAGCACCATCCATATTAAAACCCAAAATTTTCAAAAGAATATATACAAATTACAAACATTTCTAATACCTTCTTACACCGCCCAGTTTAGAACAGCAACTTTTCCCTATATATATATCTCTAATATCCGGAATGATAGTTTCCAATCTGTGATCCATGGAATACTATAAAGGTACTGCCTGTAGACTGCATAAGTGTCTTACATGTACTTGTAACACCTATTACTCAAGAACACGTGTGCTGTTATGACTAATGAAACAATTCATTAAACATATACTCAGTTAAGATTTCCCCTTTAAATATTCATTGATTCTAAGATACATATATATTTTCTCACATTTAACATTAGTGAAATTCGGATGCCTCTTATAATCACTGGCTACACAGAAGTCATGACATAGCTGTCATTACCAGCCCAGGCACAAATTTGGTCTCAGCTGGTTGCTTTATAGTTACTTCTTCATCAGAGTTACATGCATTCTTGCTATCACTACTGAGTTTAATTGCCACTTAAAATATCTTTAAGATAGGGCTGTGATTTGACAGTGAAACAAAAAGTTAATGTGTAGAAAGAGAGCAAAGGAGCCAACAGTGAAGCAAATATTTATTGAAGCAAGGAGCATAATTCTGTATTTTCTTGCAAAGCAACAGTCAAGTGCTTTATGAGCTTAAAGCAACATACCCAAGGTAAAAGCCATTTTCCATTTGCCCTTCATATGGCAAGACAAGAAACAACAAAATCAGTTTATACACACATTGGGTATGTTAGCACCTTCAAAGAAAATTTCAGAGATAAGAGTGGAGGCTTCAAGAAAAGCTACATCACTAATTCTCTTGATAAGACAAAAGAAACATTTTTTTTTTTTAATTTGAGAGAGAGAGCACACATGTGTGAGCTGGGGTGAGGGGCAGAAGGGGAGAGAGAGAGAGAGAGAGAGAGAGAGAGAGAGAGAGAGAGAGAATCTAAGCAAGCCCAATACGGGGCTTGATCCCATGACCCTGGGATCATGACCTGAACCTAAACCAAGAGTCAGACTCTCAACCAACTGAGCTACCCAGGTGCCCCAAGAAACAATCTTGTAGAGTAAAACATGGACATGAATAACCAATTCAAAAAAGTGATTCAGAAGACTCAGATTCCAAATGTGAAGTTTTAGGAACACCTTTTCAATTTATTTCATGTATATATATTTTTATTATATATGAAGAATATGATTTTTTAAATGTATTTATATAAGTGAAAAAAAAAGTACTTACATATGTAAAACACTCCTCATGAAATATAAAACAAAAATTATAAATAATAAAAAGCATAGGCAGAGATCATCATAGTGGTACGTAAAGTAAAAGTACATTTTACAATCAGTGGCACAGACTTAATGAAACAGTATCACATGGAAAGCTGAGAAATTTGACTTTTAAAGAGCCTTTCTCTCCTCAAAGATTACTGAGAACCAATGCTCTATTTCTATTTCTGAATCCTTAGTTTATCATTTTTATTTTCTTTAATCCAGTATTTTATATTTTATATTTTATATTAAATATATATGTATTAGCATAATGTTATATGTGTGTGTGTATGTGCATGTGTATACATATATACACATGTGACATGGTCAGATTTTCACTGCAATGTGTATATAATAGAAAGTTCAGTAGTTACCACCTCTATAGGCACTTCAGTGGTCCACAGGATACACTTTGTATGAAAAGTATATTCAGCATTTCCCCACTTGGTGGCACCAAAAAAATTAAAATATCCACATAAATATTTGTCTTTAAAGGTTTCCTTTTTTTATTTGAAAAGTAGCAGATTCTTTTCAATTTAAGCTGAAAACAATAGTCAAGCTATATGTTGTCTGATATTCTTCTAAAATTGAGCGCCCAATTATTGGGTTATCCCTTAAAGACACAGAATAGATATAATCTTGGTAAAATTTAAATAATCAACTAGTTTCTAAACTAAACAATAACGTATAGGTAAGAAAAATCACACTCTATTGACACATTACAAAAACTTCTCTGGTCTCAAAACTAACAGTTACAGGGTCTGTAACAGACATGACTTTACCTTTAATAATTAATTCTTCGCACTCAGGGTCAAAATAGTCTAAATATTAACTTCCCACTTTGGGTATTTTAATTAAAATTAAATCTCCTCTATTTCCCATGGATATGTACTGTACCCTCTTTCCATGCTCCACCAATGTGAAAAGCTCAATTCTCAAGCTTTTCCATAACAAGTTGGAAGAAAGCTTTATATCTGTAAGCAAATATGATAATTAATACTATTAACCACCTCTGTATAATAAAACCATCTATCTATAAACAGGTTAATTTTCAACTCTCAAGTTTTAAATAAAGATGGAGTATTAATGGCCTATTTTTACAGACAGAGAAGCTATGGTTCAGATAACAGATTTTACATAAAGACTTTCACTCGGGACTAGCGCTCAGCTACAACCACCATGCTACCCCCTTAAACAGGGTCTCTTCAATACACACTAGATAGTAAAACTGGCCAGACTGGTATGGTAGCAAAACATTCTTCCACTGAGCTCTGAGCACATTTTGTGCTATTTATTTATTTATTTATTTATTTATTTTTTTTTCCAACCTTTATTTATTTTTGGGACAGAGAGAGACAGAGCATAAATGGGGGAGGGGCAGAGAGAGAGGGAGACACAGAATCGGAAACAGGCTCCAGGCTCTGAGCCATCAGCTCAGAGCCTGACGCGGGGCTCGAACCCACGGACCGCGAGATCGTGACCTGGCTGAAGTCGGACGCTTAACCGACTGCGCCACCCAGGCGCCCCCATTTTGTGCTATTTAAATGATGTTTGTCTCCCCCCCCCCCCCCCCCCCCCACCAAGCAACGACCACAGAACTTTGAATACCTCTTTGACTTACTCATCTTTACATAAACCACATTCTCACTGATCATGACCCAACTGCTATTAGCATCTGGTTGACTTTCACTGCAAGATGTAGAAAAGAGGAGTACACTACAGTTTAAATCACACTAAAGTGTGAACATTCAACAGTGTGAGCTACTAGTGACCACTGAGGGGCCAACAAATTCCAAGACTCTGTAAACTGCTTAAATTCTCAAAATCTTATCAAACATTATTCCCACTTTAGGAATCAATAAATTTAGATAGTAGAGTAGTTCAAGGGACCCACAGACAGTATCCACATTTACGACTCTTCACCAAAGATCGTATTTTATTGCTTATTCTACTTAAAGAAAAAACGTATAAGTCCTAGGTAGTTTAATCTTACTATGCTGTTACATTGGACCCTCCCCCTTGGGCTTAGGACTTAAGGGATCCCTCTCTACCAATTCAGCATACCATCTATGTCTTTTAGGTTCCCAGCATGGGCCATATTATATCAATGTCCTCAGCCCAGCCTTCTGCACTCTAGAAAAATAAAGTTCTTCTAAGGATATCGTAACTTAGTCAGTATGATTATTTTATTTGGTTTAGTTGATTGCTTAAATGACAATTTTTGCAGCTTCAGCTAGACTAATATAAAATATTACTTCAAAATATTTACTTTACAATAATATTGTTCCTAGAGGAAAGCTCTCTTTTAAAGAATTTTAATAACTTCACACATTTTTTCCACTCCCACACTCACCATTGCCACAGCTTATGAAATTCAGATCCACCAGAGCAATGGTGTTAAAATGTTAGATCCTATTACTTCTCCATTTAAAACTTTTCAATGGCTTCTAATCTCAAAACAAAATTCAGGGGCGCCTGGGTGGCGCAGTCGGTTAAGCGTCCGACTTCAGCCAGGTCACGATCTCGCGGTCCGGGAGTTCGAGCCCCGCGTCAGGCTCTGGGCTGATGGCTCAGAGCCTGGAGCCTGATTCCGATTCTGTGTCTCCCTCTCTCTCTGCCCCTCCCCCGTTCATGCTCTGTCTCTCTCTGTCCCAAAAATAAATAAACGTTGAAAAAAAAAAAATTAAAAAAAACAAAATTCAAAATCCTAACCATAGTCTAAAAGGCTCTACATAACATGGCTTCTGGCCATTTCTCATCTAAACTTCAGTCATCCTTCCCCTTGTTAACTGAGTTACAGCCACACTGGCTTTGCCTCACTGCTATTATCTGAACACAGCATACACGTATCTGCCTCAGGATTTTTGCACTTAACTCCTCCTCATGGCTGGTTACTCAGGTCTCTGTTTAAATATTAGAGAAGGCACTCCTGACTTTTACAGCAGAACCAGCCTCCAGTATAGTCTATCCCATTATACTGCCTTATTTTTCTTCATAGCATCTACCATTTGACTATTGGAAGACAATCCTCCCTGGAGAATGCACTAAAATGTTAAAGAGGAATATATAATTGAATACATGACTAAGGTATTACTTTATGAAGTATTTTTTTTTAATTTTAACTCAATCATCAACATTACACTTACTGTGTAAGTTATAGCTGCCAACATTCCAATCAAGGTCAGAGAACTGATAGAAAATGACAATGCAGCTAAACCATCTGCAAAGGAATAAGAACTCTGTTAAAAGTGTACATATATACTATTCAAACATTCATATTCAAAAAATCAATATAAAAATATAAAAACTGCGTTTCTTAATACATTCTGAAGGAATAAACTCAATGTGTATTACCTCATCTTTGAAGTGTCAACTCCATGTGGAGACAAGAGTTTTTAAAGAGCTATTCACAAACTGATTTGCAGAAGATCTTTCGGACTAAGATTTTCTTTCTTTCACTTCTTAAAATTAAACAGAAAAACTACTGTCGAATTGAGCTTAAAAAGAAAGCAGCAAAATATTACATGCTCAAAAGGTGGCAAAAAAAACCATCCTAGACTTTCTCAATGGCAGACCTTGAAAAAAATAACATTACCCAGGAAAGCCAGTGACCTTGACTTTTTCTTCCTCTCCCTTCCATCTTGATACTCTTGGTTTCTTTGTTCTTAATTTTCAATTAAGTTTTCAACATAGAGTCTAAAACTAAAATCTTAGAGAGTTTATTTCACCCTTTAATTTGAAAGGAGCTGGCCTGCCCATGTGACAGGGGGGAAAAAAGCAAACACAAAAAAATAAATTCAAACAAAGCACCAATATAGAATTCTATGTTAACAAGTTAGACTTAGGAAATTATTTAAGGGAAGGCCAATAAGTCAGAGGCAGGAGTAACACTTTTAAATTATTATACCAGATTATACAATAAAATACAATGCAAATTTGAATATTCTTAAATGTTAGTAATACTAATTTTTCCAGTTGTAATGCAGGTCCTATCAAAACTGTTTCATTTTCTTTTCTTTTTTTTTTCATTTTTTTAAATGTTTATTTTTTGAGAAAGAGAGAGAGAGAGAGAGAGCGAGCGAGCAGGGGAGGGACAGAGAGAGAGTGAGATACAAAATCCAAAGCAGGATCAGGCTCTGAGCTGTCAGCTCAGAGCCCGACCTGGGGCTCAAACCCACGAGCTGTGAGATCATGACCTGAACTGAAGTCGGATGCATAACCAACTGAGCCACCTAGGCACCCCGAAACTGTTTTGAACTAGTTAAAATGCAAGTCCTGTGGAACCAAATATAATTTTAATTTAATGTATATTAATCTTTTCATGAATAACAATAAAATTAGAATCATCTATCTTCTTTTTTTTTTTATTTATTTTTTATTTTTTTTTTTATGAAATTTATTGACAAATTGGTTTCCATACAACACCCAGTGCTCATCCCAAAAGGTGCCCTCCTCAATACCCATCACCCACCCTCCCCTCCCTCCCACCCCCCATCAACCCTCAGTTTGTTCTCAGTTTTTAACAGTCTCTTATGCTTTGGCTCTCTCCCACTCTAACCTCTTTTTTTTTTTTCCTTCCCCTCCCCCATGGGTTCCTGTTAAGTTTCTCAGGATCCACATAAGAGTGAAACCATATGGTATCTGTCTTTCTCTGTATGGCTTATTTCACTTAGCATTACACTCTCCAGTTCCATCCACGTTGCTACAAAAGGCCATATTTCATTTTTTCTCATCATCTATCTTCTTAAAACTCATGTCTTGCTTTTATATAACACATGAATAAAGCATATTATTAACTAATACACAAACCATGCAAGGCTAAATTTTAAGCCTTAATCTCATAAAGCTAAAACATCATATTTTATGGACTCAAAAACATTTGATGCTATTACTTTCTTGGTCTTACTAGAATTATCAACGGAAAGTGTTCATAAAACAAGGAGAGATCTGGTATTTTGCTGACAGCAATTTTAAAGTACTATCACTTATAAAACACACCTGGGTGGCTCAGTCAGTTAAGCATCTGACTTCAGCTCAGGTTACAATCACATGATTCCTGAGTTTGAGCCCCGCATTGGGCTCTGTGCCTACATCTCAGAGCTTGGAGCCTGTTTCAGATCCTGTGTCTCCCTCTCTCTCTGCCTGTCCCTGGCTTGTTCTCTCTCTCTTTCTCTCTCTCTCTCAAAATTAAATAATAAACGTTAAAAAAATTAAAGAAAAAATAAAATGCATCCTAATATTAGAAATATAAAAATGTGGGAAACTATGCATCTTACAATTGATAAAATGGAGTACTATGTTAACATGGTTGACCAGTCAAAAAAATTAATATTACTAATTTTGGTAAGTAAAATGTACTCTAGGATATGGTGTTTAAGATTTGAGGTAAAAGAAATAATGTTAAGACTAAAGAGCATGAGATTACAGAAATTAGAATAATGCTACCTATATAATTACTGATTCAAGTTATACTAATACTCAAAGACTAGCAAAACTTATGAAATGATGTTTAAGGCAGAGGAGTAATTACTCAAGAGACCTGAAGGAGTTAACTATAAGAAAAGAAGCAATTTATTCCTCAGTAATAGGATCAGGTGCATAAATCCTGACAATTTAGTATTAGTAGATGCCAGGATTGCTATCCTAGTTCTTGCTAGTATCAGCAAGATATTAATGGAACACAATTTATAAGATGAAATCTTAAGTGGAAAGCAAGAAAATTAAGAAGTTGTATAGCAAGGACTCTAAGATTTAATTTAATCATCATTTATTATTGTATCTGGGTAAGGAAAAAGAAATGTTGATCAAGAATGTACAGTACCTATTAAAAATAAATAGAAAAGCAATAAGAATTTTTCAGGTTTGTAAAATAGATACTCTAGGTTTCTTCGAAAATAAAGTTATTACTATGTTCAAATGCACATGAAATTGAGTAGTAAGTACACATTTATATCAGTTTCTAATACCCATTGTATCTTTTCAATGAGTGAGCATCTTTCTTAACCTAACCTGAACCTGCCTATTTTTTTCCTTCTAAAACCCTAAATCACATAAGGAAAACTTCTGAAAAAGCAATTCTGAATGTTTTGGTAAGGTACATTTATAATAAAATGTTATTTCATTCATATAAAACCTCTGTAATTTATATTCTATATAAAAAAATTACTGGGGCACCTGGGTGGCTCAGTCGATTAAGCATCCTACTCTTGATACTGGTTCAGGTCATGATCTCATGGTTCGTGAGATCAAATCCTGTGTCTAGGGGGTGGGCAGCATGGAGCCTACTTGGGATTCTCTCTCTCCCTCTTTCTCTGCCCCTCCCACACTCTCACATGCGCGCACTATGTCACTCTGATAAATAAATAAACATTTAAAAAATTAATCATGATCAAACAGCAATATAAGGTTCTCTCATTGGCTAAAAGTTAGAAATAAAAAACAATATATCAAGCACATTTCTTTAACATTGTCTATATAATCCCAGGTGAATTAATGAATACATAGAAATTATAAGACCTTCACTGCTAAAATTCTTTGAAGATCATATTTTTGTTTCAACTTGGTAACTGTATGAAGAGACTAACTACACAATAGCTAGAAGTAAGTCTTAACATCACACAGTTCCCAATTTTTCTAGCACACTTTTAACCACAAGTCAAAAGAGCTGTAAAGTTAAATTCTTAACACTATAAAGACAGACTACTCAGAAAAGTCCCAAGAGGTACAAAATATGTATTATTATGAGTGTGTTTTTAAAAAGAATACTTACGACTACTTCCAAGTTCTTCAAACAAGAATTTCACTTTTTCCCACTCTGTAGAATTTTTGTTATTTGGAACATTCAGAGGAACAAAAGCACTACAAAAAAGAAAATAATTCTGCTTAATGGTTTTAAAGATAAAAATCTGAATAAAAGGAAATGGTCTAAAATTCAATTTCTAGTAATTAAAAAAAATTTTTTTAATGTTTATTTATTTTTGAGAGACAGAGACAGAGTGTGAGCAGGGGAGGGGCAGAGAGAGAGGGAGACACAGAATCCGAAGCAGGCCCCAGGCCCTGAGCTGTCAGCACAGAGCCCGACACGGGGCTTGAACTCACAAGCTGTGAGATCATGACCTGAGCCAAAGTTGGCTGCCCAACCAACTGAGCCACCCAGGTGCCCGTCTAGTGATTTTTTTATACAAAGATTAACCTCCCCCACCACCACACACACATTAACAAACCAAATCTGCACCATGTACAGAGGGGTGTGGTAAGTTTCTTACATATGTGTTTACTACATTATAAATTTCTTTTAGTTTTATTACTGTATTCAGTATAATTAGTTTTCTTTGTAGTCCTATGTATTTTATTTTTTGCATTTAAAATATTTTGAGAAGAGGGCACCTAGGTGGCTCAAGTTGGTTAAGCATCTGACTCCTGATTTCACCTCAGGTCATGATCTCAAGGTCATAAGATCATGCCCCTCTCTCCATTGGGGCTCCATGCTGGGCATGGGGCCTGCTTGAGTTTCTATCTCTCCCTCTCCTTCTGTCTCTCCCTGGCTTGAAGGCGCTCTCTCCTGCTCTCTCAAAGATAAGATAATTTTGAAAAGGAGACATGGGCTAAAAACCAAAAAGGCCATAATACAAAAAAGGTCAAGAATTTGTCTTAAATCAGAAGAACAGAATATATATAATGATTTCAACATATTTATATAAATAGAACAGAAATATATCAAAATAAATGGTAAGTATCATGTTGTGAAGCTAGGGCAATTTCTACTCTCAGCATTTTTTTTTATGTCATTCAAGATTCTAACCAATACATATAATTAAAGTAGTTTCTATTTATTTTTCAATCCACAGTTGAAAGGGCATCATGGAAGTAACAGTGAGCTAGCTTCCTAGGACTTACTCTAGATGCTTAAACTGGGAGAAAATGGAAGACAGAGATGAAATAAACAAGAGAAAGAAAAGAGAAGGGAAGAGAAGGAAGAAGGTTGACAGTCACTTTAGTGCCTAACTCAGAAACAAGATTAAGGTAAAAGGCTGGGTATCCCTTAAATTGTACATGTAGAGAATCAAACAGGAATGTAAGAAATGACTCTAACACTACCCTCCTTTCTAACCTAATTTAATTGTAAGCAAAGCACAAAGATCTATCCTCTTCTGTAAAGACGAAATACTAAATGAGTTCAACAATATATACAGTAAGGTATTCACTCTGATAATGTGTGCAAGTAAAACAAAGCAATCATTCTACTTTTCTGTTTTAAATCTTTACCCCTTGTTACTACTGATACTTTTTATTCTTATAAAAAGGTGAATGATCAGAGCATGTCAGGAGGTTATTTAAATTTTTAACTATTTGCACTAATGTCCATTTACTACACTCAATCTTGGAGACTTATTTCACACCACTTTCAGAAAGAAAAGTGACAAAATTAGAGCAATAAATGTAAAAAGTTCATTACTTGTTGCCCTGGCCATAAAATCAAAAAACAAATAAAAGTAGTCAAGTAGAATCAAAACATAAAAAAATAAACCTCTTGCAAATTATACTTCTATGATGATATTAACTTATTTATTTGCATTTCAATAAAAGTATAAAGCAAGGAAGAAAAAACTATCTATATAGTATCTATTTTATTTGGACAGAGTTTTTTCCAGATATATATATTTATTATATTTTAAAAAGTTTATTTTGAATTTGTAAGTTGGCAGTGACCAATTCTGTGAGTAGGAGGAAAAACTTCTGTGTTGCACAAAATATCACCTATAGTACTTAAACAGAAATATGTATTACAAATATCTAAAACTAGTATTCATACTTAGAATATTTTTTATGTATGTCAGTTTTAGGTAAACAAAGGTTCTACCCAAAAGTAGAAGAAAATTAACTCTTAGTTGTTGATGACACTTACATATTCAAACTCCTGAGCTGGGTTCTTTAGCAGTTCAAATATTTAACAAAGAAACTTTCTAAAGTTTCTTTAGAAAACCAAAAAAAAAAAAAAAAAATTTAAAGTTCAAATGGCCCAAACTACTATCAGGATGACTTCAGGAAAAATACTGATTGTGAAGAGATCCAGTAGAGTTAACATTTTAGCACTGATTTTTAGGTAGGAACTATAGGGAGTAACGAAAGCACAAACCCCAAACAGGTTCTCCTCAGTTAGGGGAATCTTGCCATCAGGACTGTATAATCTAAGAAACATTTGCAAAATACTTTCACATAAACTAAGATAAACATCTATAAGCAGAATTCAAGAGTTACAACTAAATTCATCTATATATCCTGGACAATAATATCCAAAACATTTAACAACCAATATGGCAAAGACATGAACCAGTCAACAGAGACACTGGCCTTAATTCTGGAAGACACTGCTGAACCAGGCTTTACCCTTTAAATGGGCCTAGGGTGGGGTAAGAAGACTCAAGAAGGCAGAGCAGCAGCTGACTCATATGGAAGCGTTTCAACCTCTTAACCACCAGAAGGGGCAAACTAGTGTTCACCAGCCAAATGTCAGCCTATAGACAAAGATCTATGAAGAGAAAGGAGCTTCTTCTAACAGATGCAATGGCAACTAAAACTAAAGTCAGATGTGTCTGGAATATAAATACATCAATTTTGATGAGGAGGCAGCATTTAATAAGGTTATCAGCCATTTTCTAAATGATGATGACACTAAAATAACCAACGAGTATAATGAGATTTGTGTGGTAGAAAGTACAGATATTTTCTTAATCTCAGTCTCTCCCCAAAAAAAAAAAAAAAAAAAAAAAAAAAAAAATGCATACAGAGAATTTCAGCTTCCAAAGACACACCATACTAGATCAAGATGAGAACTGCGGCCTCATAAGGTTATAAATTTCTCTTACACTCTTAAAATAGTAAAACTGAAAAACTGCTTAGTAAAAATATTTTATACCCAATTTGACTCACTGTATTAGTTTAATACAGATTATCACTTAAAGGAAGAGACAATGGAAAGGCTAATGAATTTCAGTAGATATGAAACTGAAATGATAAACTCAGTAGAATAGAAAGTAACATTTTTCACATCTTACACTCAATCACCAAGTCATATTTATCTTGCAAATATTTTATCAGTTTCTTCCAGTCTGTTCTCTTTGTAACTACTCTAGTTTAGACCCTCATCTGTCAGCTGAACTATTACAATAATTACCTAACTGGTCTTCCTATCATTTATATTTCAATTCTCCAACCCAATTCCCAAATGCCCCTTTCAAATGCATCCTTCATGGTGTTGCAACTCTTAAAATAAATTCATATATAATTACTTTCATGCATTCACAAACATAAATGTATATACATCTTCACTGTCTTTCAACTGATCAGCAGGATAAAACTGGAAATTTCTTAAACATTGTATATAAAACCCAGAGTTCACCTTCCTGGCTAATGCCATAGCCTGTCACCCACACAAATACCTGAAACGTCACAACATACTTTTTTTCAGTACTGTGAGAGTTTAAATTCACATTGTATGTTTTAGGTCATTCTTCAAATACTCCATGCTAACTACAGCCTCTCAGTTACCACAATGTTATGAACTCAACTGGTCCCCCTAAAATTCATATGTTAAAGCCCTAATCACCAATTTAATGGCATTTGGATATTGAACCTTTAGGGAGGCAATTAAGGTTAAATGAGGTCCTACAGGTAAGGCTGTAATCCAGCAGGATTGGTGTCCTTATAAGAAGAGGAAGAGACACTAGAGAGCTCTCTCTCCCCCTGCTAGCACAGAGTAAAGACCATGTGAGGACACAGTGAAAAGGTAGCTATCTACAAGTCAGGTATCCTCACCAAAAACCAAATGTGCTGACACCTTGATCATGGACTTTTAGCCTTCACAACTCCAGAACTGTGAGAAAATAAATGTTCACTGGGTAAGCTACCCAGTCTGTGCTATTTTGTTACCACAGCCCAAGTAGACAGTTATAGATTTTGATACCATAAAGTGGATTCCTACTGTAACAAATACCTAAAAATGTGGCTGTCTCTTTGAAATTCAGTAATGGGCAAAAGCTGGAAGAGTTTTAAGGTGCACGTCAGAAAAAGCCTAGGCTGCCCTGAAGGTGTGAAAAAAGAATAAAAGAAAAAAAAAAAAAGTCCCAAATGGAGTCACTTGTGCTGAATCCCACCAATATTAATACCTAACCTAATTGCAGTTGCAGCCTCTCCCAGGAGTGGAATTAAATTTTTTTTTTTTAATTTTCTTATTTTATTTTTGAGAGGGGGGGGGGGGGCTTGAGCAGGAGAGGGGCAGAGAGACGGAGAAACAGAAGCAGGCCCCAGGCTCCAAGCTGTCAGCAAAGGGCCCAACACGGGACTCAAACCCAGGAGCCCAGATATCATGACCCCAGCGAAGTCAGACCCCCAACTGACTGAGCCACCCAGGGGCCCCTAGAAGTGGAATTTTAAACTAATCAATCTGAAATTTCCTAGTCAGTACTAGTAAGGTAATCTGCCTGATAAAATCCCCTGCCTTCCCCTCAGGGAAGGTGACCTTCCCTGAAACAATTCACTCTTTGAATTTCCTTATCTCACCAACTTCTCCCTCTAGAAGCCTTCCATTTTGCATTAACTCCTTAGAGCTCCTTTCTATTTGCTAGATGGATGCTGTCCAATTCATGAATTGCTGAATAAAGCCAACTAGATCTTCAAATTTACCCAGTGGAATTTTGTATTTTAACAAAGAGACTATTGATAAAAAATATGGATGCTAAACACAATTCTAGGAACAACTGAAAAAAGACATAGATCATCTCATGAATACAATGTTGGTAGAAATATGGCTGCTAAAGGTCATCCAGGTAAAATCTTAGCTAGAAATGAAGAGCATATTATTGGAAACTAAAAGAAAGAAGATAACATGTTATACAGTGACAAGGACTTTTGGGCTGAATTGTCTTGTGGTTCTATGAAAAGCAGAACTTTTAAGAGATGAAATTGGGTACTTAGCTGAGGAGGATTCTAAGCAAAGTGTTGATTGAAGGAGTAGGCTGGTTTCTCCTTACGGTTTACAGAAAACTGAGAGAGGAAACAGGTAAGGTAAAGGAACTGTTAAGCAAAAAGGAACTGGCCCAAAAGTATTGTAAAAAATAATGAAGCCTGTTCTAAGACGGTGGCTGAACAGGCTGATAAGGAGATTAATAAGGGTGGAAACCACAGATTTAATCAGCCATCTCACCAGAAGCCAGAAACAATGGTGGGATGATACTAGCAGAAACACTGCCAATTTGACATAAAGGGAACACAGATGGGACAAAATAAGGAAGGTTATGAGATTTGGGGGATTCACAGGACAGGATAAC
This sequence comes from Lynx canadensis, assembly GCF_007474595.2. NCBI lineage: Eukaryota > Metazoa > Chordata > Mammalia > Carnivora > Felidae > Lynx > Lynx canadensis. The sequence continues at coordinate 63,446,630 of NC_044307.1, forward strand.
AGAATTATTTAGCTGAGAACGTGCTTTATCCTTCAAGAAAAAGTATCCAAAAGCAATTCAGTTATAATGAGGGCTGCCACTCCCACTATAGGCCCAGGGAAAAGGTTGCCTCCTCTTGTTTCCTCAATTGCGGCCACAGGGCAACTGCTGCAAGGAGTCAAGGGAGCAGGACCTATGCCCAGAACTAAGAGGACAGGCCCAATACCTAGGGCCATAGTAGTGATTCTACTACCTACCCCTCAATGGGCCTGGACAGTGGAGCATTCAACCAAGGATGATTATTCTTGAGCCTTAAGATTGAATAATTTGCCTTGTTAGGTTTTGGATTTGCATGGGATGCATAACCCTTTCATTCCTTCCAATTTATCCCTTTTAGAATAGAAACGTCCATCCTATGCCTGTCCTACCATTCTACCTTTGAGGCACAAAATTTGTCTGTTTTCACAAGTTCACTGCTAATGAAGAATTTTGACTCCTTTGACTCAGACGGATAAATCATACTTCGGGTCTCACCTATACTGGATTTAGAGGATATTTAGATGAGACTTTAGACCTACAATTGATGCTGAGTTAACACTTTGGGGGCTGCTGGGATGGGATGAATGTATTTCACATGTATGAAGGACATGAATTTTGGGGGGCCAGAGAACAGAATGTTATGGTCTGAATTTGTCCTCACAAAATCCCTATGTTGGAGCTCTAACCCCAAATGTGAAGGGTTTTGGATACAGGGCCTTCAGGAAGGTAATTACTTAAATGAGGTCATAACGGTGGGATCCTAGCCCCATGGAATTGAGTCCTTTAGGAAGAGGAAGAAACACCAGAGAGCACTCTCTCCCCGAGTGACAGCACAGAGGAAAGATCCTGTAGGCCATGATCTGCAAACATCCTGATCACGGATTTCTAGTCTCTAGAACTATGAGAAAATAAATGTCTATTATTTACAGCACTCTGAAAAGACTAATACACTATACATGCTATTCTACTTTTTTATTTAGTCAGCTGATCAATTTCCACTCCTCAAACTTCAATTCAAATATTATTCCCTAGTAGGTCTTTCCTGATTCTTCAATGCAGAATTCCTATTATATGAATAGGAACTTGCTGGGGCACCTGGGTGGCTCAGCTGGTTAAGCGTCTGACTTCAGCTCAGGTCATGATCTCACAGTTGGTGAGTTAAAGCCCCACATCTGGCTCTGTGCTGACAGCTCAGAGCCTGGAGCCTGCTTTGGATTCTGTGTCTCCCCCTCTCTCTGCCTCCTCCCTGCTCATACTCTGTCTCTCTCTCTCTCTCTCTCTGTGTCTCTCTCTCAAAAATAAATAAAATGTTAGAAAAAAAAAAAAGAATAGGAACTTGCTACTCCATCATCAAAACCTGGTACCTATCTCTTATTACAGCACTTAAATGTTATAACTCAAGTTATATATTTATCTCTCTCCCCACTGTGAACCTTGAGGAAATAGACAATGACCCTCCATCTTTATCCCCAAGACTTTGCACACTACCCAACAAAGTGCTCCAAAAATGTTAGTTGCATGAATTAAACCTCAACAATGTTTTTGCCATAAAATTATCTACTGTTTTAAAAGAAAAAAAAATCACTTAACAAAAATGAGGAGTAGGTCACCATCAAGAAAATTTCAGGAAATTTAGTCAATCACTTAACTTAAATGTATATACCTCATTCAAATATGGTAATGAGAAGAACACTACCTTGGGTAACCAAAACAATTACTAGTCTTTTATTCACAAATTTCAGGCTTGTGAAATACAGGAGTCCACATATGTCCTTTTCTATCAGTGCTCTCAGCTAAAGATCTCAAATATCAATGAGAAAATAGAGGCCAATCAAAGAGGGATACTTTTATTTGCACACAAAACCTAAGAACCTACCTGTACCTCTTTTCATTTTTATCGTTCTTGTAACAATGGAGGAAATATCCTTCCACCTTAATCAAAGCCTTCCACCTGTATGGGTGCTTTTCTATGCCATTCTTTCTCACCTGTTATCCACCATGAGAGCCAAAATTATCAATTCAATTACAAAAGGACCATAGTATTGAGAAAGGCAGGAGGTAGCACAGGGAGTAACACTTAGCAATTCTTCAGCTTATCTTTCATATTTTACAAAGGAAAAAAAAAACCTCATTTTCTCATTGGAGCTAGATACTGCTATTGGAAGAGCAGAGACTAAACTCTGACTTTTCTAATGCTTAATCTAGTGGCTTACTCATCATCTCTTCCTGAATGCCTATAAAATGTACCATGAACTAAACTGAGCTTCTGATACTCTCCCATCAAACCTGCTCCTCCTTCAGAAGTGCCTATCTCAGTTGATGACAACTTCACCTTTCTGTGTAGCAAAGAATTTGGCCTTGCCCAAAAAGAGGTGTGAATTTTGCCCATGGCTCCACCAGGTACCCAATTGTCATGCCTCATAGGAGTATCTTTATTTAGGGCAGGAGCTGGCAACACCCAATCTTAAGTCGTGGGCCAGAAAGACCAACCATATGATTTACGGTGGTGGACTCTAGGTCATATGGCATCCATTGACCTAGAGGCTGAGATAACTTTGTGGGCAATCAATCAATCAGACTTGTCTACATAATAGAGTCTCAATAAAAACTCTGAATGTTAAGGCTCATGTGAGTTTCCCTGGTTGGCAATACTCCATGTATACAGTCCTACATCAATGCCAGAAGAGTTACATATCTTGAGGACAATGGAAGCTTCATATCTGGAATCCTCCCAGACTCTATCTTATGCATCTCTTCTTTTGGTTGATTTTAACCTGTATTCACTTCTTATAATAAATGGTAACAATAAACGTAACAGCTATCAGTGATTTATTTAAATCTTTCTAGAGAATTATGAAACCTAAGAATGGTTTTAGGAATTTCCCAAAGTTGCAGTTGGTGTTAAAAGTGAGAGAAATGTTCCTAAGACTTTGCAGTTTGGCTAAAAGTAGGTACACCCTCAATCTCTCTTTCTCTCACACCCTACCTATCTATCCTATCAGAATATCCTGCTGGCTCTTTCTCCAATGGCTACCATCATGCCTTGCCATCATGCTTCCTCACAGATCTCTTATTTCTACCCTTAGCCCCATAATGTCAAATCTCAAAACATCATCCAGGGATCCTTTTAAAATGTCAGATTATGTTCCTCAATAACAAAACCTCTCTAATAGCTTCTCATCTCTCCCACAAGAAATGTCAAAGTCCTAACAAAAGCCTATGATATCTTACTAAATTTGGCAGATCTAGTTACCTCTGACCCTATCTTCAGCTACTGCAGCCTTCATTCACTCCACTCCAGCCACACTAGTTTCCTCACTTTGTCTCAAACATGCCAGGGCTCAGGGCTGCCTCAGGGCTTTTCATCTGCTGGAATGCTCTTCCCCCCACAAATATTCATGGATCTCTCACTTGCTTCAAATGTCTTCTCAAATATTAACTTCTCATCAGTGCCTTCCCTAACATTTCACAACCTCAACACGACCTATTTTTGTATATTTTCTTTCTCTGCCCCTCTAAGCCTCTCTTGAATGTATGCCATGAAGAAAAGGAGTTGTCTTTTCTGTTAAGTGCTGTTTCACCAGCACCTTGCACGGTATCTGCAACATAACTAGTACACAATAATATGTGGGAAAAAAGTGAATGTTACAGTCTTCAAAATGGCTGGTCAAACTGTCGCTTCTTGTTATTGGTATATTTGCAAGAAACATTTGCTTAACTTTTAGTATACTGCTTCTAAATAAATAAATGTTGGGGCGCCTGGGTGGCTCAGTTGGTTAAGCATCCAACTTCAGCTTAGGTCATGATCTCACAGTTCCTGAGTTCGAGCCGTGTGTTGGGCTCTGTGCTCACAGCTCAGAGCCTAGAGACTGCTTCAAATTCTGTGTCTTCATCTCTCTCTGCCCCATCCCCATTCATGCTCTGTCTCTGTCTTAAAAGTAAATAAAACAGTAAAAAAAGAAAGAAAAAAAAATTATAAATAAATAAATAAATGTCATCTAGAGATCTGTTAAAAATATCAGAATCGTGCAAAATGTTACTCTAAATGAGGATTGAAGGTAATGTGCCATGGAAACAATGAGTAAATTTAAAAATATACTTCCGGGGGAGCCTGGATGGCTCAGTCAGTTCAGTGTCCGACTCTTGATTTCAGCTCAGGTCATGATCCCAGGGTCATGGGATTGAGCCCTGTGTTGGACTCCTTGCTGAGCGTGGAGCCTGCTTAAGATTCTCTCTCTCTCTCTCTCTCTCTCTCTCTCTCTCTCTCTCTCTCTGTCTTTCTCTCTCTCTCTCTCCCTACACTTATCCCCCATTCAAGGTCTCTCTCTCTCTTAAACACACACACACACACACACACACACACACACACACACACTTCGGATACCTTTTATCTGGGACAGATACTCTGGCTGTTATAAAGATTTGTGGTTTTACTGATGGTTCTCAGTTATGCTCTAAATCAGGAGCTGGCAAACTTCTGACTGCCGGTGTTTGTCAATAAAGTGTTATTAGAACTGAGCCACGTCCTTCTGTTTGCATATTGTCTACAACTACTATAGAGCTACAGTAAAGTTGAGCAGTTGCCACAAAAACCGTATCGACCTCTAACTTAAAAAACTACGCTTTAAGAAAGTGTGCTGGGGCACTAGGGTGGCTCAGTTGGTTAAGCGTCCAACTTTGGTTCAGGTTATGATCTCATGGTTCACGAGTTCGAGCCCCAAGTCAGGCTCTGTGCTGACAGCTCAAAGCCTGGAGACTTCTTCAGATTCTGTGTTTCCCTCTTTCGCTGCACGTCTCCAGCTTGCGCTGTCTCTTTCTCTCTCTCAAAAATAAATAAACATTAAAAAAACAAAAGTTTGGGGCATCTGGGTGGCTCAGTCTGTTAAGCATCCGACGTCAGCCCATCATGAACTCATGGTTCATGGGTCTGAGCCCTGCATCAGGCTCTGTGCTGACAGCTCAGAGCCTGGAGCCTGCTCTGCATTTTGTGTCTTCCTCTCTCTCTCTGCCCTTCTCCCGTTCATGCTCTGTCTCTCAAAAATAAACATTTAAAAAAAATTTTTTTTCAAGTTTGCTGATCTCTGTTCTGGATAATTTATGTTTCTAGAGAAGAGACTTTCACATTAACTTTCACATTAACATAACTGGCTTTTTTAAAAGGCCAAAAGACACTTAAAAAATATATTCAATACCTAAAATAAATAGAAAAACTACTAAAAAAATGTTCTTTCAATAAGTACTCTTTTTTCATGACACATCAAGGCAGACAAAGAGTACTGGAAATATGCCTTGATTATAAAGCATTTGTGTTCTAAGAACTCAGAACAACAAAGGATTACTGACCAATTTTATTCCCACTACAAATTGCATTTGATAAATGCTACTTTTTATTTATTGAAGTTTCTGAGATCAAATTACAAAAGGGAACTTTTAAAAGCTTATTAGCACCTCACACATTTCCTAACATTAAAAAAAAAAAAAGAATCAAAACCTATTTTAATAAGGAGAAATGTCTTCCATTAACAAGGATAAATGTTTTCCAAAGAGAAAATTTTAAATGTATAAAAAAAATTGTAAAACTTTATTGATATTAAAACGTTAAGGAAGAAGATTTAAGAAAGGAACTCACTGACAAACATTAATTCAAAGATTTAGACTGATGCATTGGATTTGAAAAGATACACAGATGGGTTTTCATCAAAGAACTGTTTATAAAAATGGAAAAACTGCAAACATCATAAATGTCCAAGTAGTCGTCACTAGAAGATTAAATAAATTGTATCCTTTAACTTTCATCTTTTTTTTTTTTTTTAATGTTCATTTATTTATTTTGAGAGACAGAGGGAGAGTGTGAGCAGGGAAAAGGCAGAGAGAGAGAGAGAGAGAGAGAGAGAGAGAGAATCCCAAGCAGGCCCTGTACTGTCAGCACAGAGCCCAACACGAGGCTCAAGCTCACAAACCATGAGATCATGACCCAAGCCAAAATCAAGATTGGATGCTTAACCAAATGAGCCACCCAGGGGCCCCTAAATAAACTGTATCCTAAAAAGAGAATGCAATACTGTCAAAAATAATGAATCTACACTACTATCCTAAAGACATACCTAAAATATGTCAGCAAGTAGGTTATCAAGAATTACATAAAATGAAATCACATTTCTGTAAAACTATAACATGGAGGGCATATGTATGGGGGGAAGGGCACTCTGCATGTACCTGAGCACATAAAAAAAATGTCTAGGCAGAACAACACAGACAAAAATGGATAATTGTGGTTACTGCTTGGTGATGATATAAAAGGTGGTTTATTCTTTTTCTTATATTTTCTTTATACATTTTTCTGAATGAGTCTTTATTATTTCCATTATATACTATTTCCATTTTCAGGGGGGAAAAAATCAAGACTTACCCAACTAAAAGAAGAAGTGCACAAATTACAGCAAATCCCAAAGTATACTTGAATGCTGTTTTAATTTGCTAGATGCCAAGGAGAAAAAGTATACTATTTAGTAAGACCTTTAAAATATAAAATATTCTTGCTACAGTGTAACAGTACTTTCATATCAAATGTACATTTATATTCAACTGCATAAAATTTCCTTGTTAAAAAAAAGAATCTTAAAATTTAATAAAAAACAATATATATGCCACATCATAAGTATCTCTGCAAACCATACTAGATTTTAAAATCTTTTCAATGATTAGACCTTATGAAAATCAGTACTCAAAAACATAATCAATTCTTCAGTGAGCATCATTAGTAAAATTATCAGAATATTTAATAAAATATTCCCCCAAACAGGAAGCAATCAGAATCTATAATACCTCTCCCCCAATTCATTGAAATGGGTTATAGTAATTGCAATAAATATTTAATATGCATATATGTGTATATGCTTTATATATAAAATATGTATTTATATAAAACAAAAATATATAAAACATATATGTAAGTTTATAAGACATCTATCATTATCTTTGTTCAAAGACAAAGAAAAATACAAAGCTGGATATTCTAAATACGAAAAGACAAGTTAACCTCAAAGAAAAGGTTAAATTGGTGTAAAAAAAAAAAAAAATTTTTTTGTCTCTCAGCCTAATGAAGTCTCTAAAAATCACTTTTTAAAATTTAAATTCATGCTTCATATAAACGAATTCTTCACAAAGGACTTAAGACAGTCTTTAGGAAAAAAACTAAAGGTTAAGGAGGATCTTAAGATCAACCAAAGAGTTGGGGAAGATGAACTTTAGAACAAGTGAAAAGAGAAAGCATGTATCTCATTCAGTTTTTAACATTAATGTCCTAACCAGCCACTGTACCTTACATATGTTGGGTTTTCAAATAGAGTTACATAGGTATCTGCAAATAATTAATTTTGACTTTCTTTATAAATATTTAAACATCTTATTTTTTCTCTAACAAATTGTACTTTTTACCACTCAGGTAATCAGTTAAAATATTGTTATGTACTTGCTCCTGATCTTAATGCAAATACTTTAAGGTTTTAATAAACCTGATTAAGCATAATTCTGGCTTTTGAGTGAAAACTGCATATATTTTTTTGTGCTTAAATACAAAATATAACCAAGGTATAAAACAAAGTCCTGTAACTCAATAAAAAGATAAAAGACATTCCTTTTATGCTGCTTTTTTCCCTTAAATCAGAAAAAAATTATTCAATTTTAGCAAATACCTTTCAACATACAATTTCTTTGACCTATTAAATTACTATATATTAATAGGTGTGCTGATTCCAAATTATCCATGTAATCTAGAGATGGACACAACTCAGTTATACTATATTAATGTATTTTTAAGATACCTCTGAATTAAATTTGGTAGTATTTCAGTTAAGATTTTTATACCAATATTAAGTGACAATGGTCTGAAATTTGGAACATGCATGTATGTTATATTTATCAGGTTTTTATATGAGTGTTATCCTGGATTAGTAAAAATTGTCTGCAAGTGTTCTTTACGTCCTAGAACAAGGGTCAGCAGACTGTCCTGTGGGCCCCATGTAGCCTGCTTCCTATTTTACTGGATCACATTATGCTCATTAAGTAGTGTCTCTGGCTACTTCTACAGTACAAGAGCAAAAGTGAGTAGTTGAGACAGGGACTATACGGCCCACAAAGCCTAAAATGTTTACTCCGTGGCCTTTTAGGGAAAAAGTCTGCCAATCCCTGTTCTAGAACTGCTCTAAACAAGTCACATGTGGCTATTGAGCGCTCGATATATGGCTAGTTCAAACTGAGATGTGCTGTAATGTAAAATACACTTTAAATTTCAAAGACTTAGTGTGAAAAAAGAAACTTAATATCTCATTAATAATGTGTTTTGCCTCTATTTGAAATTATAATACTACTTGGAACCTATTACATCAAATACAACGTATCATTAAAAATAATTTCAACTGCTCCTTTTTACTTATTTTAATGTCACTATTAGAAAATTTGAAATTTCACACCTGGCTCACATTGTATTTCTATTAGACAACACAACTCTATAATAAATTCAAACAGTCATGTCATCCTTTGAGGAAATAATCTTTCCTCTTCCCCCTAAATTGGGACCTCTAAAATAAACATACTTACAGTGCATTTACTGGTATCATCATCATCCTTTTCTTCATAGTAGAAGTAGACAAAAGGGATCCAGAAGAACACACAGAATAATATAACAGAATATAAGGCTGTGGAAAGAAATAATAGACTGAGTTCTACAGAATACATTTGAACTTAATAATTGTTATACATATATTCTTATGTGTGTGTATATTAACATACAAATTAACTTAACCAAATTCACATTTACATACCAAATTTGCTCCCCCATCTGATCTTTATACCTGTAACTCTATGTTTATATGTAATAACCAAATCAGCCTTTTCTGATCCCTGTCCCAAGAAATCAATAGCACCATCTTAATTCAAATTAACTATGGGTCAATTTTCAGCAATAATAATGATAATAACTGTGCCTATAACAAGTGTGACGGCTAACATTTGAGCTCTTACTATGTACTCACCACAGTGCTAACAACTTCCTATGAACCACCTCATTTAAGGGAATGTTAACTTTTATATTCCTTCCAACTTAAAATCAAGTAAAGTTGACAAAACATTTGCCAGTCACTCAAGTTAAAGAAACAGCTATAATTGATACTGTTCTTTTGGTACAAATAATTTCCTCAATCTAAGTTTAAAATATGTAGTGTTATAAAACTGATCTTACACAAATCAAAACTGAGAAAAGTTAAGAATGGTAAAACAGTAAAATCAGATTCAAAGTTAACAGATACAAATTACTATTTATCTGCTTTAAAATAATACTAAAGATACTCTGACCCAGTAGCCAAAGTATTTTTTTAATTCAGTCTAAAACTTAAAATTTGAACAGCCAAAGTATATTTAACAACAAAAACAACATAAACAACTTTTAGAGGCTTCATAAACCTAAGAAACGTGTTTTTAAAATTTTCTGTGAATTTGCACTTATTTGCATGTACATAAGTTCATGGAAAGAGGGACAATATAATTATATAAGACAATCACAGGATAATAATCATTATACTCCTTTGTAAAAAAAAAAAAAGGATTTGTTAGTAATGTATAATATAACCTCAATTACTTTACTGTTGGAAGGAATGATTATATAAGTTATAGAATTTTTAAACATGATCTTAATACTTGCTAGCACTATCTTATTTATCTGGAGGCCACTTATGAAACAGCCCCCATGAAATGCAGCATAGCTATAAAACTCAGCAAACAGCCCTAAATTATCAATAGAAAAGTAAAAGGTGATTTTTACTGAGCAATCATAAAATAACTGTCAGCAAACTAAATTTGGGCACTACAGATGTTTAGTGAAATATATGCAGTCTTGCTGCTCTGGAAAACAGTGTGGAGGTTCCTCAAAAAATTAAAAATAGATCTACCCTATGACCCAGCAATAGCACTGCTAGGAATTTACCCAAGGGATATAGGAGTGCTGATGCACAGGGGCACTTGTACCCCAATGTTTATAGCAGCACTTTCAACAATAGCCAAACTATGAAAACAGCCTAAATGTCCATCAACTGATGAATGGATAAAGAAATTGTGGTTTATATACACAATGGAATACTACTTGGCAATGAGAAAGAATGAAATATGGCCCTTTGTAGCAACATGGATGGAACTGGAGAGTGTTATGCTAAGTGAAATAAGTCACACAGAGAAAGACAGATACCATATGTTTTCACTCCTATGTGGATCCTGAGAAACTTAACAGAAGACTATGGGGGAAGGGGACAGAAAAAAAAAAGTTAGAGAGGGAGGCAGTCAAACCATAGGAGGCTCTTGAAAACTGAGAACAATCTGAGGGTTGATGGGGGGTGGGTGATGGGTATTGAGGAGAGCACCTGTTGGGATGAGCACTGGGTATTATATGGAAACCAATTTGACAATAAATTTCATATTAAAAAAAAGAAATATATGCAGTCTTTTAATATTATGAGAAACTATTAATGGCAGTAACTCTTTAAGGGTAATGAACACTGGTGTTTCTATCACAAGATTGAGAATACAGTTAACCCCTGAATAATGTGGGTATTGAGGCACACTCCCTGCAGAGATGAAAATCTGCATATAACTTTTGGCTCCCCTAAATCTTAACTAATAGCCTACTCTTGACTGGAAGCCTTACTGGTAACATAAACACTCAATTAACACACAGTTTATATGTTACATGTATTATACAACACATTCTTACAATAACATCAGCTAGAGAAAAGAAAATGCTATTAAGAAAATCATAAGGAAGAGAAAATACATTTATAGTACTGTACGGATTTATCAGAAAATATCCACATTAAGCGTAACTAACAGTTCAAACCTGTGTTGTTCAAGAATCAGCTGTAGTTATTATTAATATTTCTATTATAAATCTAACAGCCAATGGAAATAACACATAATCCAAATGTAATGAAAATAAGTATTCTAAAAACTTTAAAATAAAGTAAAAATAAAAGGGACACAACTACAAATCACACTAAATACTATTCTAATAATTATGATTAAAATAATCGAATAGGGACACCTGGGTGGATCAGTCGGTTAAGTGTTTGGACTCTTGATTTCGGCTCAGGTCATGATATCATGGTTATTGAGACTGAGCCCCTTTTTGAGCTCTGCCCTAATAGCTCAAAGAATCTGCTTGGGATTCTCTCTCTCCCTCTCTCTGCCCCTGCCCCACTCAAATGCTCAGGTGCATACACTATCTCAAAATATAAATAAATAAATAAATAAATAATCAATTAATCAAATAACTTATATAGAATAGGAGGAACACTAAATTAGCATAACAGAGTTTAGTGGGCTGATAGCCACATCCCCCAAATTCTCATAAATTAACAGGTGCAATAAGGCTTGGCTTCACTCTCAGCATGTTGCTTATCTTATGTCTACTACTTGGTGGCTTATGCCTTTAGGTAGCCAAATAGCCTATGGCTATTTCATAAACATTACTTATATTCCTGAACTCCTATGATCAATGATCTTGTAGCTACATAAGTTAACATCGTATTCAATTAGCATAACAAACTATAAAATTAATTCCTATAACTGATTAAAATACAAATAACCCATTTTTTAAAGTGGACAAAAGACAAACACTTCACCATGGAAGATATACAAAATGGCCAACAAGCACACTTTATTTATTATTTATTTATTTTTTCAACGTTTATTTATTTTTGGGACAGAGAGAGACAGAGCATGAACGGGGGAGGGGCAGAGAGAGAGGGAGACACAGAATCGGAAACAGGCTCCAGGCTCTGAGCCGTAAGCCCAGAGCCTGACGCGGGGCTCGAACTCACAGACTGTGAGATCGTGACCTGGCTGAAGTCGGACGCTTAACCGACTGCGCCACCCAGGCGCCCCAACAAGCACACTTTAAAAGGCCCTCATCGTTAGTCATCAAGAAGATGTCAATTAAACCGACAATGAGATACACATACCCAAAAGAACAGCTAAAATTAAACTGACAATACCAAGTGCTGCCAAGAATGTAGAGCAACTGACATTCTCATACTTTGCTAGAGGCAGGGTACAGTGGCCCAACACTACAGAAAACCGTTTAGTAGTTTCTTACCAGGTTAAACTTACAACTACCACATGATCCAGCAATTCTATTCCTCTCTCAATGAAGAGCAGCAAAATATGCAAAGTGTTTCTGCCCAGAGAAGCCTGCTGAGGTTACAGAGTCCAGGGCTTTTATTGGGGCCTTGTAAAACAGGCACAATACAAAGTACATCCAAGCATTGGGTTCACAGGAGTTAGTCCAGGGTCAGCCACACAAGCAGGCCTTCCTGAAGGTAGGCGATAACTGACTCAGGTGAACAACAAAAGTGTTCTCAGCAACATTATTCACAGTGGCCAAAAACTGGAAACGATCCAAGTGTCCATCAACAGGTAAACAGATAAACAAACTAAGTGGTATTGTATTTAAACAAATGACTAGTATATAGTAACAAAAAAGAACAAACTACGGATACACACAAGTAATAAAACAAGCCCAGACACAAGAGTACATTTTTTGTGACTGAACTTAAGGAAGTTCTAAAACTGGAAAACTAGTTTATTGCAACACAAGTCAAAAACGTGGTTGTGGTAGCTACTTACTGTAAAGAGACATGAAGATGTACAGCAACTAAAATTTGCATATGTTGCTGACAGGAACATCCCAAAAGAGACAGTTTCTAGGAATCAACACCTGAAGGAAGGAAGTGGGGAACAGACACAATTCCGAGAAGATTCTATAATATCCCTTCAGCAGTCTGTGATTCAAAATACATGTAGAACAACTGCTCTAAATCTTTGCTTTGCTAACACCACACTCTAAATCAACTATCTTCTGACTATTCTTTTTCAGTGTCCTTCATAAAGATCCCTTCCTTTAGCCCATAAATGTTAATCTGTAAAGAAAAAAAAAACTAACATTTTTATGTGTTTCAGATTAGTTCCCTAATGTCCAGGTTGAGTTTATATACCTGTAAATAAAAAAAAAAAAAAAAAGTTGCTGCTACCACTATCATGAAACAGAGAAATTGCTTCTTTTAAAGTTCTACTTCAAATTGATAATTATGTACAAAGGAAAATTATTCTTAACAGTGATGACACTCTGATATCCTTACATCTTTATAAAGTGTGCTTTAATTTGTAAATGTTTTTGTTAAAAGATTGCTACTAGCAAGTAAAAGATAAACAGACTGGTTTAATAGTCCCACTAACATCAAAGAAAACATATTAACAAATTTTAGAACCTCATGTCCACAAAAATTGGCAAGAATTAAACTCATAAAACAAATTCTTTTTTAAAAAACTTAGCAAGAAAGCAGCAAAAACAAATGAATAGAGAGCAATCATGTCATGTCCATCTTAAAAGGATATGGACAAAAACTGGGTCAAAGAATATATGATAATTGTTACGATCTTTTCATATACACAAAGCAGACAATCTACCTTTTAAAAAATGTCTATCATTAAATTGCAACTCACAGGAAAATGAATTTGGATAAATTAGGCTTTTTTTTTTTTTTTTAGTTCATTTATTTTGAAAAAGAGAGAGGGAGAGTACGCAAGCAGGGAAGGAGCAGAGACAGAGTGGGAGAGAAAGAATCCCAAGCAGGCCCCATGCCGTCAGTCCAAAGCCAACATGGGGCTCGAGCCCATGAACCATGAGATCATGACCTGAAGTGAAATCAAGAGTCAGACGCTTTAACTAACTGAGTCACCCAAGTGCCCCAACTGGGATAAATTAGGCTTTTGAATTTTTAGACATTCTTTGTTCCTCCTAACTACCGATGAAAACACTAAAACAAAGGATAATTTAGTCAATATTGTGAGATATAATTAATCATTACTACAAAGCATTTTGTTTTAGAGGGTCAAAGTATAAAGATATTCTGGGAATTCTAAAAGCCTTCTAAAATTATCCCATTTACCCAGCTGAAAGAATCCGGGGTCAGGACTGCTAGCTGCATATCCAAATACTCATTTTCATTTCAGCTGCTATGCCCCTTTTTGTCCTTCCCCTTTTCTCCAGCTTCCTGCCTGAAATGGATACATGACAACTTAAACTCCAGCCATCATTTTGGACTTTGGTAACTATATAAGATGGAAGTCATGTACTAAGGATGGAGAGCAGAGGGAAAAAAAAAAAAAAAAAAAACACACAAGTTTACGACCCTCATGATGCCATAGTACTGCCATATGATCCCTGAATAACCCATTTCCAGACTTATTTTAAATGAGACTAAAAAAAAATAAAATAAAATAAGGACAACACTATACTATACATGCCATGTATTTCCAATCTGTTAACCAGCAGACAGGTGTAAGCCCTAAAACAGAATATGACACGAGAAATAGAAGAACCCAAACATTCACTCCTGAACTATCCAGAGCCTGTGAGCCATGAGTGTAACAGATCTCAATTAACTTTTACCACTGAACATGCTAGCATCATGAGATGCCCCAGAATCCCCTGGGTTTTAGGTATACCTCTTGCCTTCACTGTGTAGCAGCAACTCTATTTCCCCTAATAACCAGCATCAATCATTGCAGCCAACATGGTAACTATTATTGCCTGTTCATTTCAATAGAATAAGGAAACCAAATGGTTAGGTGGAAGTAATACCTCCAATTCAATGAAACTATTGTTTCATCCTTACTAGAAGTGCTTCCATCTGGCTATTAAGAATTCTAACCAGCAGAACTCAGTTATTAGAAACAAGTTTTGTGACTAGGTCATTAGAAATAATTGTACAAACTACCACACTCACTTCTATCCCTTAGTTATTAAACATGGGTACAGATTATGGGACAGAGTCCCATGTAATGCTCACTAGTCCATAGCATTCTCTAAAATAATAATAATAGTAATAATACAAATACTTCTCAGTTCATTTTATGAAGCTAGCAGGGTTTTCATATGCAAACCTGACAAGAATAATAAGATACAGGAAATTTATAAACCAGTCTCACCTCTCAGTCAATTTTCAAGAGAATCCCAAATAAGGTAACAGCAAAACAAGTCCAACAAGAGATTTAAAAACCAAAAAAGCCACCATCATGACCAATCAAGGTTTATCCTAGGAGTGCAAAGTTGGTTGAAGAATAATTTACCTATGTAATACATTACTTAAAAGATTAAAAAAAAAAAAAACCACCTCACATGATGATCTCCTCTGATAAAATGTATTCAACTCAAACATCTAATGAGTATGTTCCAGTCATCATTACAGGGTTCATGAATATGGCTAAATCAAAGCTCAGAAGTCCCTACTTTCATAAGAAAGATGGGGGGAGTGGAACTCAGTGGGAGGAAAAATAAAATATTTGGAATCACTGTGTGAACAGCTCAGAGCACATTAAAAAAAAGTCTTAAAACGGTTAGAAAAACACAAACAACCTAATTTTAAAAAAGGTAACTCAAATAGAAAATTGAAAAATCCAATAAATTTTTTAAAAACATGCAATTTCTTTTTCAAAATAAGAGAAATGAAGATTAAGGACCTATCATTTCACACTTGCCACACTGGCAAAAACTAAAAATACATAGCAGTATCAAAGTTTGGCATAGAGAACACCTGAAACTAATGTAACATTGTGTGTCAACTATACTCCAAAAAAAGTACACTATGGATTCTGAAACTACAGCCACCGTCTTGCTGTTCCATATTATCCATATAATATTAGCCTTGTCAGTAGTATTTAAAAAATTTTTTTTAACGTTTATTCATTTTTCGAGAGACAGAGAGAGACAGAGCATGAGAGGGAAAGGGGCAGAGAGAGGGAGACACAGCATCCAAAGCAGGCTCCAGGCTCTGAGCTGTCAGCACACAGCCCAACGTGGGCCTCAAACTCATTAACTAGGAGATCATGACCTAAGCCAAAGTCAGATGCTCAACTGACTGAGCCACCCAGGCACCCCTTGTCAGTAGTATTTTATAGCAATATTTTAATCTCAGGTTACAGTTTCCTTGCTATTCCAAGAACTTAGATAATGCATGAACACTTTTTTTAAATGTTTATTTATTTTTGAAAGAGAGAAAGAGAGAAAGGGTAAGGGAGAGGGAGAGAGGGGGAGGGAGGGAGAGGGAGAGAGGGAGAGGGAGAGGGAGAGAGGGAGAGAGGGAGAGAGAGAGAGAGAGAGAGAAAGTGAACGAACGGGGGAGGGGTAGACAGAGAGGGAGACAGAATCCAAAGAAAGTTCCAGGCTCTGAGCAGTCAGCACAGAGCCCAACACGGGGTTCCAACTCATGAGCCATGAGATCAAGACCTGAGCTGAAGTCAGACACTTAACCAACTGAGCCACCCAGGTGCCCCAATACATGAACACTTTTATTTTTTTTTTTTTTTAATTTTTTTTTTCAACGTTTATTTATTTTTGGGACAGAGAGAGACAGAGCATGAACGGGGGAGGGGCAGAGAGAGAGGGAGACACAGAATCGGAAACAGGCTCCAGGCTCCGAGCCATCAGCCCAGAGCCCGACGCGGGGCTCGAACTCACGGACCGTGAGATCGTGACCTGGCTGAAGTCGGACGCTTAACCGACTGCGCCACCCAGGCGCCCCCATGAACACTTTTAAATGTTCTTTTTCTCCCCTTCATTTTGAAGGTAGTATATACTCATTTGGGTAATTTTGCAAAATAAAAATATACACACAAAATAAAACAGTTACACATAATTCAACTACCTAAATGCCACCTAATTTAACCTTTGGGATGTTTTCTTTTAGTTGTTGATTGCACACACAGCTTTTATTTTTATTTTCTATATAACTGTAATAGATTGGGCCAGGGGCCAGGAAACTACAGCCTATAGGCCAAATCTGGCCCACCACCTGCTTTTGTAAATAATGTTCTATTGGAATATAACAGCAAAAACAAAAACACCAACTTTAGGATACAGAGCAATTGGAAGGATCACACCCTTTTCATGGGAATTAAAGTGGTATAAATACTGAGGAAAATAATTTGTCATTATTTAGAATGTTCAAGATGCACATAACTTATGGTCCATCAATTTTATGTATGTATTTTGCACATACGCAACAGGAAACGTGTACAAACATGTTCCTCACACAGTTTTTAGTAGCAAAAAATCCAAATGTCCAGACTGATCACCATGTGTTATATTCATACACAATAAACTACACCTTATGCAAGAACACGTAAGAATCTCAGAAACATAAGGCTGAATGAAAACAAGTAATTTCATATAAAGTTCAAAATGTAAAACCAAAGATACAGCATGGCAGATACAGCAAGGCAAAGCAAGGGATTAACAGACTAAAAAAGTCAGAATAGTGATTACTTCTAAGGGGGTTGGAGGAGAGATGGCACCAGGGAAAGGCACACAAGGGACTTCAAACTTTATATGTTACATGCTTAATAAATATTTTGCAAGTATAAAAGTATTATATGTTGACTAAACATCAAATCTGTCAATATTTGCAACACTGCTATGTCAGCTGCATCTGGATTCTTGACCCAGAGAAACTGTGAGATAATGTTTGTTTTAAACTGCTAAATTTGGGTGTGATTTGGTACACACAACAGGTAACTACTACTGCTGTTAATAGTACCTCACTGATTCAAACAGCAAGGAGCATGATCTGACAGTATACAACTCAGCAAGGAGCATGATCTGACAGAGAACAAAACTGTTTATAGGCTTTAACTTAGAATATGTAGTCTGAAGAATAGTCATTTTCCTTAAGGGTTTTTGTTTTGTTTTGTTTTGGTTTTTTTTGGTTGTTTGTTTCCTCTACTATTTCCACTTGGAAACAAATCCTTAGGACACTAAGTCTCACGGAGTCATTATCCAGAGAATGTCTTGAGCAAATGTAATCCAAAGCCATTTAGAAAACTTCCCCCAATGATTAAGAATACAGTCTTTTAAGAAGGGGGAAGGAAAGCACAACTATCTCATCAAGAACTTCACAAAACTGAATCAAAAAAAAAAAAAAGTCCTCCAATTTAGTCTCAGTCCATCTTACCTAAAAAAGCAATTTAGAGATGTTTTCACAACAATAAAGAATCAAAAAGATGTGGGGCGCCTGGATGGCTCAGTCGGTTAAGCGTCTAACTTCAGCTCAGGTCACGATCTCATGATTCGTGAGTTCGAGCCCCACGTCGGACTCTGTGCTGACAGCGCGGAGCCTGGAGCCTGCTTCAGATTCTGTCTCCCTCTCTCTCTGCCCCTCCCCCGCTCTGTTTCTGTTTCTGTCTCTGTTTCTGTTTCAAAAATAAATAACCCTTAAAAAAATATTTTAAAACAAAGAATCAAAAAGATGTAAATCTGATGAGATGTTAGGTCAATTCTTCTAATTTTCCCGTATCATTGCACAGGGGTTTACTTTCCTTGCTCTCTTAGCTGATGTGAATTAAAACAACAACAGATACCAGATACCACATGTCTCATACTCCTCATACCATGAAGTAGATACTACTTTATCACCACTTCACAAGTGGAGTAGTCATAAAGAAGTTAAATGACTTCAAGGTCCCACAGTACTCATCTCAAACTAGACACTAGGAGGTTGCAAACCCTACATTCAAAATGCATAGTAAAGACTCCAGGTACAACTTTTCAGGATTTAACCAACAGGGAGTAACGAAAAACTTCATAAAAGCCCTCTTAAGTGCTCTTAAGGCATGGCATAGAAATAGGAGTTTGAAAGTTTCTTGGTCCATCTTATTCTTCCTTAGTTCCATAACTTACCTCATCTAAATATGCATACATCTATTTTCACTAGAGAAACACTGAAGAGCAAAAAGAACTTATTATAACACCTAATAATCTAGGATTCTTTGAATAAGAGCATTCGTATGGTGAACAACAATGCAGTAAATGCTTTTTAAAAAAATACAGATACACTAGATCCTCAAACCAGTAGTATTTGAAACAGCCCAAAACTATGGCCAACAGGCACATGAAAAGATGCTCAACGTCACTCCTCATCAGGGAAATACAAATCAAAACCACACTCAGGTATCACCTCACGCCAGTCAGAGTGGCCAAAATGAACAAATCAGGAGACTATAGATGCTGGAGAGGATGTGGAGAAACGGGAACCCTCTTGCACTGTTGGTGGGAATGCAAACTGGTGCAGCCACTCTGGAAAACAGTGTGGAGGTTCCTCAGAAAATTAAAAGTAGACCTACCCTATGACCCAGCAGTAGCACTGCTAGGAATTTACCCAAGAGATACAGGAGTACTGATGCATAGGGGCACTTGTACCCCAATGTTTATAGCAGCACTCTCAACAATAGCCAAATTATGGAAAGAGCCTAAATGTCCATCAACTGATGAATGGATAAAGAAATTGTGGTTTATATACACAATGGAGTACTACGTGGCAATGAGAAAGAATGAAATATGGCCCTTTGTAGCAACATGGATGGAAATGGAGAGTGTGATGCTAAGTGAAATAAGCCATACAGAGAAAGAGAGATACCATATGTTCTCACTCTTAGGTGGATCCTGAGAGACTTAACAGAAACCCATGGGGGAGGGGAAGGAAACAAAAAAAAAGAGGTTAGAGTGGGAGAGAGCCAAAGCATAGGAGACTGTTAAAAACTGAGAACAAACTGAGGGTTGATAGGGGGTGGGAGGGAGGGGAGGGTGGGTGATGGGTATTGAGGAGGGCACATTTTGGGATGAGCACTGGGTGTTGTATGGAAACCAATTTGACAATAAACTTCATATATTGAAAAAAAAAAAAAAAAAAAAAGAAACAGCCCAAAACTGAACTCAACTGATCATGAATTTCAGAATAAACAAGCTATGATATGTTAATACAATGGAATATTTATAGCAATGACAATCAACAAAGTACTGTTACCTGCAATAATACAGATGAATCTCAAACATAATGCTAAACACTAAAGAAACCAAACAGAAAACAATATATACTATATAATTCAATTTACATCTACACAAAAAATGACAGCCCAAGAATCAGTGTCAGAAGAAGGAAGGGTCTCTAGGATAAAGTGATAGGACAATTACAGAAGGGCTGAACACACCAGTCTTTTTTTTTTTTTTTCAACGTTTATTTATTTTTGGGACAGAGAGAGACAGAGCATGAACGGGGGAGGGGCAGAGAGAGAGGGAGACACAGAATCGGAAACAGGCTCCAGGCTCTGAGCCATCAGCCCAGAGCCCGACGCGGGGCTCGAACTCACGGACCGCGAGATCGTGACCTGGCTGAAGTCGGACGCTTAACCGACTGCGCCACCCAGGCGCCCCACACCAGTCTTGAATAATTCCCGCTTTTGGTTTGGGCTCTATTGCTACAACCCCTGAATGCATACAAAATCAAAACAAAAAGTTAGAGAAACTATTAAGTAAAATGAAAATTCACTTAAAAGAAATTAAAGGAAACAATCACAAAACCAAAAGGCAACCAACGGAATGGGAAAAGATATGTGCAAATAACATATCAGATAAAGGATTAGTATCTAAAATCTATAAAGAACTTACCAAACTCAACATCCAAAAAAACAAATAATCCAGTGAAGAAATGGGCAGAAGACATGAATAGATGTTTTTCCAAAGAAGACGTCCAGATGGTCAACAGACACATGAAAAAATGCTCAACGTCACTCCTCATCAGGGAAATACAAATCAAAACCACACTGAGATACTACCTCACACCGGTCAGAGTGGTTAAAATTAACAACCCAGTAAATAACAGATGCTGGTGAGGATGTGGAGAAATGGGAACCCTCTTGCACTGTGAGTGGGAATGCAAACTGGTGCAGCCACTCTGGAAAACAGTGTGGAGGTTCCTCAAAAAATTAAAAATAGAACTACCCTATGACCCAGGAATGGCATTACTAGGAATTTATCCAAGGGATACAGGAGTGCTGATGCATAGGGGCACGTGTACCCCAATGCTTATAGCAGCACTTTCAACAATAGCCAAATTAAGGAATGAGCCTAAATGCCCATTAACTGATGAATGCATAAGGAAGATGCAGTTTATATATACAATGGAATACTACTTGGCAATGAGAAAGAATGAAATCATGCCATTTGCAACAATGTGGATGGAACTGGAAGGTATTATGCTGAGTGAAATAAGTCAGTCAGAGAAGGACAGATAGCATATGTTTTCACTCATATGTGGATCTAAGGGAATGGGAAAAAAATAGTTACAAACAGAGAGGGAGGGAGGCAAACCATAAGAGATTCTTAAATACAGAGAACAAACTGAAGGTGGAAGCAGGCGGTGGAGGAGAGGGAAAAATGGGTGATGGGCATTGAGGAGGGCACTTGTTGGGATGAGCACTGTTGCATGTAAGTGATGAACCATGGGAATCTACCCCAAAAACCAAGAGCACACTTTACATACTGTATGTTAGCCAATTTGACAATAAATTGTATTTTAAAAAACTAAAAAATTTTTAAAAAATTAAAAATTTAAAAAAAGAAATTAAAAGAAAGTAGTGAAGTGTTAAAACTAAAAATTTCAAGAATGGTTAGAGAAAACATTATAGTAAGCTTTACAATAAATTACAATTAATACAATGTAAAAATTTAAAGATTAAAATAAATTTGAAATGTAAAAATAGAACTCAGATAAAAAGCCTAAACACATATGTGAGATAAAAACTTGAACAGGTTCAAACATGAGATTAAAACAGAAGTGAAACAAAAATGTCAGACAAGAGCAGTTTTTTAAAAGAAAATATCAAAGAAGTTTAAAGATATAAATCAAGAAATAAAAACATTCAAAAAGGAAAAAAGGACTGAATCCTGAATGTTTCTAGGATAAACAATAGCCTCATATGAGGGGGTCTCTTCTGAGTACAGAATCCCTATGAGTATAGGGCAAAAGGGCAGAAATAAACAACTTTACTCTCTCATCCTTCAACAAGCTCCAGGAGACTCCTTTGCAGGCAGCTTCAGGTACCTGAGGACTGTTAATAACCAATCAATAGCTAGGGGAGAACAAGCAGGTAGAAGCAGCAGCTAGCTGGCCTGAGTTTCCAGGAAAAAAATACCCAAAGTTCCATTAATATAACAGAAGTATCTCAAAAATACGGTTTCCAGACCCTAGGAATAGCACGGATCACTTCAGGGTATGCAAATATGAAAATTATTTTCATAATAATATCAAAATGTCATTAGCCATTCCACTAACAGCTACTATTTTTTTTAAGTTTATTTATTTTGAGAGAGAGAGAGAGAGAGAGAGAGCAGGGGAGGGGTGAGAGAGAGAGGGAGAGAGAGAATCCCAAGGGGGTTCCATACTGTCAGCACAAAACTCCACATGGGGCTTGAACTCACGAACTGTGAGACCATGACCTGAGCCGAAATCAAGAGTCAGTTACTTAGTCAACTGAGCCACCAGGCACCCCATAGTTATAATATTTTTCACCACCAAGCAATCACCAGTGGGGAAAACTTTTATTTAGGCAAGTCCCTTTTGATGCGGTAATAATTCCATTAGATGTCTACCTTTGAGTACCCACCTTTTTAATATCCTGTGAGAAGAGAGGTGCAC
This sequence comes from Lynx canadensis, assembly GCF_007474595.2. Taxonomy (NCBI): domain Eukaryota; kingdom Metazoa; phylum Chordata; class Mammalia; order Carnivora; family Felidae; genus Lynx; species Lynx canadensis. The sequence goes on from NC_044307.1 coordinate 63,469,219, forward strand.
ATAAATTGCCCTTGTGAGAAGCACTCTGGTATTTCACCTGTGAGCTACACTAGGCACTTTTTTTCAAAGAACACCATTTTTCTTGAAAGAACAACTGACAGACAAGCAGTAGTTATCCAGGCTTGAGTATTAGATGGACTTTCTCAAAAATGAATAAAGTGGCCTTGTCACTTCAAAAAAAATAAGTAACAGTATTGCTGCCCAATAAAACCTAAGTTTTCAAAAGAAAATTAAGATTTTTGGAAAACTTGAATCCACCACCTTGAGTTTTACAACTTTCCAATACATAAACACTTTTCTGATAAGAGCATTGGTGACATTAATGGAACACCAAAGTAAACCAGACTCATTCTGAGTGTAATCTAGCATTCCGTATTATTTAAAAGATCCCAGATGATTTTTGGAGCTGCCCTGGGGGTTCAGTGCTATGAAGAATTCCCACAGGTAACATCCCCAGAACCATTTATTAAAAGGCAGCTCATTTAATGCCACAAAGCTCCAGCTTTAGGCTATGCCACTCACTAACAAGGTGATCTTTAATATCGCTAAATATCAATTTCTCCATCTGTAAAAGACAGAAAATACTTCCCAAAAAATGACATTCATGAAAATTAAGTAAAACGTTGAATATGAAAGTCTCATACAGTTCTTGGCAAGGTTAGACAATGAAAACATGTTGATATGTTAGAAGTAATTAGATAAACTATGGAATCTCACAGAATGGATACATAAAAATAGTTCTTTGGATAATATCTAGCATTTCTGGAGAAACAGGTGGGCTTGGGAATAGTAACTATTTCAGAAGCTATACAATCCTTTAGGCTCCCGGGGGGTAGGTCACCATCTAAGTAAAAGCCAAGAGCCTATTAGCCATAGCTAAGGTGGATATGACTAACTTTATGCCAAAAACCATTAATATTAGTCTTGCCTTGAATCCACAGTCATCAAGAAATCTTCTATCATTATTTGGCTTCTCATGCAAATTTCTTCCCTAAGTCAGTATCTCAACTATACTATCCCAAGGTAGTTATGTTTCCAACTATAACTCAAGTTCTGCCAAAAATCAAACCCTTTATCCTTAAGTCCTCTACCGTTTGTAATGATTAACTTATCTCCCATGCTATGCATTTAAAATAGTAGGGACATACTTTCCTTAGGAGAATTGAGAAAAATACACACTAAAATCATTTTAGGTAGATTAATTCTCTCCATAAAACAACTGGAAGGGCTTCATTAACATGTTCATTCAATTAACATTCCTGTATAAATGTCTTTGTAACCTTGGTTACAATGGATTAATCTGGTAGCCTCTAGGTTCAATGATAAAATATGGCTCTTCAACCTGGACTGCACCAAGATAAAAGTTGCCTTATCTTGTCATGTGCTCTATTGCACAAATACACTTTACTGTCACATAGAAGAGAGGCTCCCTTCCCCCAAAACTTTTTTTGAAGTGATTTATATACATCCTACCAAAATCTGTACTGAAAAGATAACATTCTGTTTAATACAGCACCATTTCGAAGGTTCTAACAGGTCAAATTTATAGTTTATAATTTACATTTAATGTATTCATCAGAAATAATGAATTCTACATTAAAATACCACAAAATATTTCTAAAATACACGCCAGAGGGATAGAATTTCATGGGGTCTGAAGATTTTAGATCAGGAGAAAAGGCAAAGGCAGAGCCAAAGCAACTAAGTTAAAATTCAATGAAACCCTTGAAAAAATTATCCCACCAAAAGAAACTGCTATGTTTTTTCAGTCTCCAATTTAGTGTCCTGCTGAATTCTTATTCAACATATTGATTCATTGCTGAAAAAAAAATGACATCCCTTCCTTAAATCAGCATTAATATTTTTGTAAAAACACAAGTCTTATGTATATCCAGAGAGAACATCTGGGAAACATTTAGGTGCTTATAATAAGCTTTTATAATTGAACATTCGGGAAGGAAGAGAGAGGAAAGACCCAATCAACCAGAATCCCTTGGATTAAACTGGATCAGTATAGCACAATAAAGTTGATGCTACAAACTCTCCAGTGTACCCTCTACTAGTGTCAATACTTAGAAAAAAATGTCTAGAAAACAGAGATTTTTTTAACTCAAGAGCGCAACTGGGAAACTGGTAATGTTAACAAAGGACAAGACTTGAGATTTAAAGTAACTTGACTGAAACTCTAAAGAGACATATAAATAAACCCAAATGAAGCAGAGTAGGTTAAAAGTTTCCAGATTATGGGAATGAATGCTGTATTGCTGTATTACTTACTCCTAGTGTTGAAACAATAATCACAAAAGTGATAGCAAAATGTTTACACATAGCTTAATTCTACATTTTGGTTAGCAGCCCAAATAGGAAATGAAACTGAGATACTTACTATAGTAACCATATAATACAGTGTCCTCAATCTGTCTGCTGACATTAGCATTAGCCCAGTCCTGGGATAAAAAGGAAATAGAAATATTAACGAAACATCCATTTGTGTAACAATTACAATTAGGTTTTAATATAACTAAATGTCACTTATAAATACATCATCAACTAAACAAGTATGGCCTGTGCCTTCAATAATTAATTAAGAGACAGATAAGTAAACAAACTTCAACAGGCAAATGCTCAGATGACAACATAGTTCTAGGGAAACACATAAACAGGAGCCACCAAACTCAGCCTAAAGATCAGGGATGGCTTCCCAAAATGATTCTAACCCGAAAAATGAAGAAAGAAAGGTCGTTCTCAGAAAATAGGAGGAAAAAAAAAACAAACAGTAGGAAGTACAGAAGATAGGAGGAACATAGCTGGAAGTTTGAAAAAACTGCAAGAAACTAAACATATAGTTTCATTAGAGCCTTTGGAAAGCTAAGAAAAAGCAGGTGGAGCAAGGGAGGGAAAGAGCCAGGTTTAAGGGACTATGAGTCATGCTAAGTATTTTGGACTTTGTCCTAAGGAAAACAGAAAATAGTGACGAATTATTATACAGAGAGTGAAATACGATTGAATTTTAGAAAGAAGATATTTGAGTACAATATACATTTTTTAAAAATACCTAAAAAAAAGTCAATCTAAACTTCTTTGCCTTCATCCCACACAAGTGTTCTTTAAATTAGTAATTTAAATGTAGTAATTTAACTTAGAAAATATAATTCAAATTAATCTTTTCAAATAAAAAAATCTGTATACTAATGAATCAGAACTAAATGCAAATCTTTTTATTAAATGTCCTAAACTTTATGCATATGAAAAATTAAATGTGGAGAGTCTAAGTGACTACTGCTATTAAGTAGTAAGGCTCAAATTGGTATCAAAGGTCATTTCTTTTCTATAAACACTTTAAGAGCTCAAGTGGTATCAACATCCCACTATACCGGCTCTTAAGGAAGGGTATCAGCATTTAAAGTTCCTTCTAAAATAATTTAGGTTTTTCTTTTTTTTTTCTTTTTCACCTACAAATCCTTTGAACAATGAACATCTATGAATTTCTTGCTGACAAATTGGTAAAAGAACAAAAATGTGGAAAATCCAAATTTAGCACCACAAAAGCAAAACCTTGACACACAAAGTAGAATAAAATAGTATTTTTCCAATAGCAATAAAGACTATAAAAAATTTAATAGGTTAAATAAAAATGTTATATTATACAAAGAAAATTAAATTGATTATAGAACTTTTTAAAGATCTAAATAAATGAAAGTCACATGTTCCCACATGAAAAGACTGTAAATACCAAATCCCTCCAAATTAATCTATAAAAACTATATATACTGCCAATCCAAATCCCAATATACTAGGAGGTGGAGTATTTTGACATGCTGATTAAAAAAATCATCTGAAAAACATACAGGCAAGAGCTAGGAAATTTTTCGAAAAAGATCAACAATGAGGAATTTACCCAATTATGAGATTTTGTTAATAAAACATAAAAATCTATTATTATAGTAACTTTTCATTTACTTAGGTGGCAAAATTTAAAACACATTATTAGTGGCAAATGTGGAGACAAAGCCATCTCCTACATGGTAAGTAAAATAGTCTATGATCTAAACATTGTTTGTTGGAATATATCCTAAAAAGATTCACACAAATCAGGACAGGTATCAGTACACAGATATGTTTTAAAGACAAATAGTACTGTCTAATGAATGACCTCAAGAGCTCTTACTGGATTATATGGCAACAAGCTACCAAAATGAAGCCTCCATTTCCCATACAGTAGGAGGAGCTGAACCCCATATTCACAGGACTAAAGGAGCCCAAAGTCTCTAGAGGTTCAGCAACTGGAATGTCCAAGCACCTCATGAACAGCTTGTATCAAGTGCACACTACCCGGCACCCAAGTCCATACTGTTTATCTACCTGCAAGGCCATTCTCCTTCTTGCCATATAAGACGAGCGAACAAAAGGAGGAAGAGGTACCTCTGCTAAAGCACCTGCACTTTGGGAAAGGTCATCGTTTTGCAGAATGTCAAGTAGATAAGAACCTGTGTACTTGCTGACCGTTCTCTCCGTAATTCCAGCCTGCACCAAATGTTTATTGATTCTTCACTCAAGAGCTCTTTATCCAACAATATTCAGTGTAGTGTTGTTCAAAAAATTAAAAAACAGTAACAACAACTGGAAATAATCTAAATGCCTGAGGAGAAACTGTATAGACATTAAAAACAATGGAATCTATATAAACTAGCATATATAGATATCCATGAGGGGATAGCACAGAACACATTGCAGCTAATAGTTTTAACACATGCAATCTTTGTCTAAAAAATGAAACACCCACACATATACAAAAAAAAAAAAAAAAATTGCAACAGTGTTTACCACATGGCCATGGCAAAGCACTGGGGAGAATTCTGTTCCATGACTGGAAATTTTTTCAATGATTCAGGTATCCAAATTAATATGTACATAATCAAAACTTCAGCTCCTAACAGTTTCTTTAGCTGTTGTGTATGCACAAAACAGAATTTTAAAAAGATTTCTGAATCCTGAAGATTTTTTGAAATAGAGGATAATTCATCTATCCCTAATACAAACTCCCTTCCAATTTCCAAAATAATCCCACAAGAATTAATGTGGCCATTGAGAATTACTTAAAAGTTAAACTTTAAAATTAAACAAGACCCCAACCTCAGAAAAAAGTTAAAAGTAGAAAGTATGTTAAGGTAATCTAAAGCCAAAGATTCATTGACATTTAGTATTTTTCATCCTGCAAGGTTCTTTTGTTTAACCAAATCTTATGGCAATAAGAAAATACTTCTGTTACTATTTTAAAGCTAAAAATATGTGTAAAATATACATCATTCAAGTACTATTAGTGCATTTGGCTTTTATACAGTTTTGCCTCCAAGGTATATATTGTCAAAAGAGCTTAGTTTATGAAACCTTCCTTCTTTTACCTTTTGAGAACCGCTATGCCCTTGATACATTTTGTAGACCACTGCCTCCCAAGGTAGAAACCAAAAGAAACTACAGAGTCATTGAAGACCCAAGAACTAATACTAGAGAATATTAAAGACCACTTGAGATGAAAGGAAAATAGAAATTCCATAGAACAAAGATATAGTGGATCATGTATGTAAAATTTCCTTTCTATTCTTCAAGATGACACTTTGAAATGATCAGCCCAACCCAAAACTACACAACCCACCTCGATTTTACCTGGTATTCTTACCTTAAGCCAGTGGTTTTTATTCAGGGGTGACTCTGGCTCCCATGGGCATTTGGCAATGGAGGAGACCCAGGGGGTAGGGGGGAGTGTCAGTGTGCTACTGGCATTTGCGTGTAGAAGCAAAGATGTGTTAACTGTCTATGATGCACAGGATAACCCCCACAACAAAGATAAACCAGCACAAAATGTCAATGCCTAAAAAACGCTGACTTGGAGTTCCCTAAAATAATTTGGAGCCGTAAGACAGGAGCTTACTCAACTTACTACCAAATCTAACACCTACCTCCATCTGTATTCAAATGTTAGTCCTTCCTCCAGCCAAGTACCTATAGTCCTATTTATGGCCAATCCTTTCACATTTAGATCTCCAACTCCTCTGCTTTCTCAAGAACACCGTCCCTGCAATGATATCCTATCTTCCCTCTCAAAAATTTCTCCCACTGTACTGAATCCTAAAGTATACCAACTCTAGTAACTTCCATCAAGCACAGAGATAATACGCATAACCACCACAAATAACAACACCTCTCTTGATCCCACCTCCTAATCCCTTAGAGAACAAAAGTTCTCAAAAAGTTTTCAGCATTCCCTATCACCACTTCCTCACCTCCCATCCAGAGTTAACCCACTCCAACCTGACCACCCATGTGCTCCACTGAAACTATCTTGTTCCTTGCTTACCACTGACCAAAGCCAGCAGTCACTTCTCTACCCCTCTCCCTACACCTCTCAGCAACACTTCCAACTCCTACTTGATACCTCCACTTTTATATATACAATAGGCATTTTGAAGGTAATTTGTCCAAAATACAGTTCTATTAACATGACTTAAGGTCATAAACAATCCACCAGGCCTCGTCTTAATCTCAGCTAGTACCGAAGTGCAACACCACAATACCACAAATAGGCCAAACTCATCTCGAGCTTCTGTATTTGCTGTTTCCTCTCCCCACAGGCTTTTCCCTCTGGTTCTTCACCTGACTGGCTTCTCTTTATCCAGGTCTCATCTCAAGTAATCTGTTCCAGCAATCTGGCCTTCCTGTGCCCCTATCTGAATTACCCACAACTTAAACTTTCACATCAATCTATTATATTTCCTCACAGAATGTATCAACATGAAATTCACTTGTTTTGACTGTTTACTGTTGGCCTGATCTTACAGAATGTAAGCTCCATGAAAAGAGCAGCTTCATGTGTTTTATTAATCTCTGTGCTGACAGCTTGGAGCCTGGAACCTGCTTCAGATTCTGTGTCTCCCTCTCCCTGCCCCTCTCCTGTTCGTGCTCTCTCTCTCTCTCTCTCTCTCAATCTCAAAGAATAAACAACATTAAAAAAAAATGTTTTAAATAATAATTTGCATAATTGGAAAGGAAATCAGAAATCTTCCAGTCCAACATCCTTCATTTTAAAAATGAAGAGCTTGAAGTCTAGAAAACTTAACTAATTTGACCAAAATATAGCCTAGATAGTAGAGTCAAGTCTAGAACTCAGGTCTTGTAACTCCCAGCTAGCTTAGTGGTCTTTTCCATATACCATACAGACTCAAAGTACTCAATGTGAAACAGACTACAATTGTGATCCACCACTAAAAAAAGCCCTTGTAAATTATTTACTTCATTAATGTAAATCAACTCAAACTTCAAGGGAGCTAGGAGAGATACAAAAATAAAACCTACTGCATTACTTAATATATTTTCGGATTGACAAAAGGTATTCTTCACACTTGGAAAGTTGTTGAATCAGTACCAGTTCACTTCTAGTCTTCCATGTTGGCTGTCCCATTCTTAGCCTCTGTGCTGCATGTGCACCCTCACTGATTCCCAGACACAACAACAGAAGCATAATATATACTGGACTACTAAACTTAAACACTTATTTGCCAAGAATTTGAAAGGGGAAAAAAAATCACAAGTATGATAGTAATTACCTTAAAGTACGATAGTAATTACCTTAAATGTACCATTTTGATTCTTCATGTAAGAAACCAGAAATATATCCACTGGTAGAAGTGCTGAAGTGATAAGTGCAATTGCCAGAGAAAAAATTGCCGTTATGGTGGAGACAACTTCACTTTCCCGCTGACTTTGGTATTTACGAACATATATCCAGCAGAATGCCAAAATAGCCTGAAAGACAACAAAAAGAAATGTTTTGCTACTGCACTATGTATTCTCTAACTCTGATTTTAGCATGTGTTTGAAAGTTTCCAATGGGAAACTATGTCAAATGAAGGTCCTTTTACATGTGTAATGAAGGTCCATTACCTCTTATAACCTTATTCTAGATTTATAATTTTCAAAGCCTATTTCATGAATGCAGTACAACCTCACTTAGATGCAAAGACACACCAAAAAACAAGTTATTGATAACAGTGCTCAGTTACATATATCCTCATTGAATACACTGCAATCATTAATGGTCTCATATGTCATAGTTGTAATTAGCTTTGCATACTTTTTACCTATAGATTTCTCCAGACTAATACAATATAACTTGAATTGAAATTAACTTCTGCCCCATTATGACAGTTCAAGGGTACCATTCAGCTAAAAGACTAACTGCCAATAATCACGATGCAATCAACAAATTATAATAGAATTCAAATTTTAAAGGGCATTAAACAAAGAAAAGTGAACATTAAAAATGAGTACATGTGCACTGCAAGGAACTTTCCAGTGATAAAAGTACACTCAGAGGTACTGAGGATGACATCTCTAATCCACCAGGTACTCTTAATAGCTGTCAATGCCTTTCTAATGACTAACACAGAGCATAGGACTTTGCTCACGATTCTCTAATTTTAGGGAATATCAGAATCACCTGGAGGGCTTGTTATAGTAAAAAATGCTAAGCGCCACCCCCAGAGTTTCAGATTCAGGGGTCTGGAGTGGGCCCAGAAAATGTGCCTTTGTAACAAGTTCCAATTGAGGCTGCTATTGGTCCAAGAACTACATTTTGAGAAACTCTCCTCTACTCAAATGTAGGGAATTACAGATAGGTACTAAACCAGTGATTCTCAGCCTAGGCTGGGTTAGAATCACCTGGGCAGTTTTTAAATACCTTTATGCTGTCCCCACAAATCAGAGTGAGGTTCCTGCAGGCCACAGCATTTTTAAAAAGCCTGAGGATTCCAATCTGAGCCAAATTTGAGAACCACTGTTACTTTGTTTTTTATTTTATTAAAGTAGTGTTGACATGCAATGTTACATTAGCTTCCAGTGTACACCATAGTGATTCTACAATTCTACTCCCTATGCAATGCTCACAAGTGTAGCTGCCATCTATAACCACACAACTCTATTACAATATCGCAGACCTTCCATCCTAATGACTTACTCATTCCATAACTAGAAGCCTGTACCTCCCGCTCCCCTTCACCCATTTTGCTCACCCTCTCCCTTCTGGCAGCCACCAGTTTGTTCTCTGTATTTATGGGTCTGTTTCTGGTTTTTTGTTTTGCTTTTTATATGCCACATATAAGTGAAATCATATGGTATTTGCCTTTATGCCTCTGGCCTATTTCACCCTCTAGGTCCATCCATGTTGTGGCAAATGGCAATGGAATATGACTTAACCATAAGAGAGAACCATTGTTTTAAATAAACTCTATTAAGAGCTCTGGGACAAAAGCGTCATTTTGTCCTTTCACTCTCTTCAACAGATTCCACTGTTACTTCCTTTCCGGGTATCCTAGTTCAGGAGCCTGAACTGAACTAACACCACCACTCAACTTGTTTCACAGCTTCCAAATTCCCCTACCACAACCAAGATGTAAGAACAGTTCCACCACCACAGAAAAATCCCCTTTGCCCCTGTGTAGTTAACCCCTCTGTCTACTCTCCACCACTGTTATCTGTCCCGATAGCTTCTGCCTTTCTAGAATGTCATAATGTACTATATTATATAGCATGTCATCTACTGAGTCTGGCTTCTTTCACTTAGCATAATGCATTTGAAATCCATCCAAGTTGTTGCATGTAATTCCTTCATATTACTAATATTTCAGCTGGTGTCAGAACAGCAGAAAAAATAACATAAGAAGGGAATGTAGACTTTGGAAACTGGATGTTGGAGGAAAAATAAGACCTAGTGTCAAATTCTGGCTATTTATGAATTTATTTTTGTGTTAGGAAAACATTTTTCATTAATTTATACTAATATTGTACCATTTTTGTTTTTAAATGAATCCACAAATATTTAAAACATTCCTCAAATTACTTTGAAGCCACTGCAAGTTGAGCTTTACCATTCTATCCTTAGCAGGACCTGACACACAAAGTATTCAGTAATTTTTTTGATGGATTTCAAAAAGATCTGCACTTTACAAAGTTCAAAGTGATAGGTATTACTGCAAAGGAAGATGTTTGCCAAAACCAGACAGACAAGTAGGGAAAGGGCAACTCAAGCAAAATAGTTAAGACAGAGAATACTGAATTTTTTTGGTCTCAGGAGATATTATAGTTTTAAAACTGAGAACCCCAAAGAGCTTTTTGTTTATGTGGGTAAAATCTATCAGTAGTGACTACATTATAAAATAAATCAAATGTCATCATCTACAAAATAGTAATAAGAATATTTCATAGCAGGTTATAAGACTTAAATAAGATGTAAAGAGTTTAGCACAGTGCCTGGCCACAATAACTGCTTCACAAATAGCAACTGTCATATGAATTGTCATAGGTCACTACATCATATGAAATCAAATGTCATGTGAAATAACATCTTAAGAACATTTCATAAAAGAAATATACAATTTTGTTAATAATTACAAAGAAAAGTTTAGAGCAGTCTCCAACCTCTCCCAACAGATTCTAATTTAACTGGTCTGGGCAGTAGGCTTTTTTAAAACTCCTTAGTGGACTTTGATGAGAAGTTAAGGTTGACAATGACTGGGGGAGAGGCAGGAATGAGAACGGATGAATGTTTCTTAAACTAATGAGCATAGATCCTTTCTGTGTCAGTAAGGCTGGGGTCTTATATTTAGTACATCTAACAAGTTCCCTTGTTAGTATATCTAACAAGGTGATGGTCACTTTGAGTAACAAGAATAAACTTGCTTTACAGAAATGAAGTCTCTCTCTTATATAGCAAAGGGAAATGCAATTGAGGATCTTGGAGGACTTATATAGAAAGGTTTAGATTTCATATAGTAAACATAGGTAGTTAGATTATAGGCTTGGAGGACTAAATCTAACCATTCCTCATGTGGCAGAAGAAACTGAAGTCCATTCTGTTTGCCCAGGATCACACAAATAAGTCAATCTTACTGTTCGATTCTTCAGTAGATTACTGGCAGCAGCTGTCAAAGTGTGAAGTCCTCCAACCACTGGCAGTCCCAGAACCCTAAGGATTTGCAAATTGAAAACTATTCTCATAATACTAAAAAGTCATTTGTCTTTTTCACTATGTTGCTATCTGCACTCATGTTGTGTAAGTCATGGGTAAACACTGCTGGCAAATTAAGCATGAATCAAGACAACAGCACCAAATTCTGCCAGTAGTTACTGTATTCTTCACCTCCAGATACACACCCACAGAGGACAATTTAAGACTGTGCTTAATGAAACAGTAAAAATTAACTTTACTGAACTTCAACCCTTGAATCTTTTTTAATACTCCATGGGGGAAACTGCGAAGATTAGGCTGGAGTTTCTGCTGCTGCACGTTAAGGTGTGCTAGCTATCTCTTAGGAGTAATGTAGGAGCTGAAAACCAAGTCAGGCACTGGTTTCAAAGGAATATCGCTTTGACTTGACAGTACGTGTGATTATGGTTATTCAGACTTGGGACACTTGGCATATTTTGTTGAAATGAACAAACAGAACCTATCACCTCAAGAGGGAAAAAAAGAAAAAAAAAAAAAAAAAACCTGACAGTATTTGTTCCCAAAGATAAAATTCGAGAGTTTAAATGAAACTCAGAATTTTGGAAAACTTGTATCCACAACTGTGGGCTTGACAGTTTCTCAGTACTTATTTCTGGAACACTTCTTCTGACAAGATCAGTGGTAATAATAATGAATGTGATATGTTAACATTATATATTGAAATATATCCATATTTGGAATATCTGCATCACTCAGTGAACCAGTATTTTCCAAATAATCAATGCATGATGTTATAAAACCATGCATGGGGCAGAAAGATCCATTCAAGTTCAACAGGGATCAACAAATTTTAATGTAACAGAATGAAGTTTATTCACAGGGTTTCAGATTCCATTATTTCAACTAACCTTTAGAAAGCTTCTATTTATTGAGTTTTGGTGTCATATTTAAGAATATCCACAATTACCTAAACAATACTCCTCTGCGAGGTACCACTAAAACGGGATTTTCTTCATACACTTCAACCAAAATAACATTTCAAAAGACTGAATGCAAAAGCAGACATAAGAATCTAGCTCTTTTCTCCCAAAGCATAAGAGACTTAAAAACTGAGAACAAACTGAGGGTTGATGGGGGTGGGAAGGAGGGGAGGGTAGGTGATGGGTATTGAAGAGGGCATCTTTTGGGATGGGCACTGGGTGTTGTATGGAAACCAATTTGACAAATTTCATATATTAAAAAAAATTTTGTAAATAAAAATAATAAAAAAAAAGAATCTAGCTCTCTTCTAATAAGCCAGGAATTATAGGAATTTGCAGAAAATTAAACGATAGCCCTTATTACTAATTTTTTCCTGTTCCAACATCTAGTTTCAAACTCAATTCCCTTCTCATTTTATTTTTTTTCCTGGTGTATCATCACCAATTTCAATGACTTCCTTTATTCATCCATCCAATGTCTACCTCAATTCCACTTTCTTTTGATATTACTCTCTGTTCTCTGAAGTCCTATATCATTTATAAAATCATACTTTGGTTTTCAGTACTCACAATACCTATTTTAAGAATTTTTGTTTTCCCACCTATCTTCAGGCCCACTTAAAAGCTACTTTGTTTTGTTTACATCCTCCCACAGTTTATAGCACAACTCATATACATTAAATGTTTATTAATTGATAACTGCCAAGATATTCCTGCCAGACTTTGATACTGGTTCCATGCTCATTTGTTTTCTTCTAAACCAACTGAATATGATAGTCTGTTCAGGAACTCCTGAACGCGAGAACTCCGTAAGTACAAGACTGGATGGCTTTGGAGACATGGCCACCCTCTATAGTTTCCATTTTCTCCACCAAGAAGAGTAAATAAAGTATGTTCCAGTGTAAAGGCAGTATTATTTTCTGGGAGAGTGAAGGTAGCAGGAGATAATTTTCCATAAGTTTTCACATTTTTTTCTTTGTAGCATTTTTTCTGAAACATTTACCAGCAAAACATACTACCCGGCTTGCAGATATTGTAGTGGAATCTAACAAGTCTTGATTTCCAGAACTGAAGTTAGCAGTTTTAGGGGCTGATTTTTGTTTTCTGTTTTAGTAATTGCAAAGCAGCAAAATACTTTGGGACACAAAGTACCCAACAGGATAAGGAGAGTGAGAATGGGGAGGGTTATGGAGAGAAACAAATTGGACCCCCAAATAAAATAAGCCCAAGGGTTTTAATATGAGGCAGTAAAGTAAAAACTAGGCCATTTGGGCTATTTAGGCCCACGTTTTGATCACTAAACAGGAGTAAGACGACTGGGAAAGGTGGTACCTGAGGTCAGATACATTTTAGTATATACACACCCTGATACTGGCAGTAAAGAGGGCTACAGCTCTTCCCTACATAGGTTTCTACATCTATCACAAAAGACTGAAAAGGAATGTGAAACCGGGAAGTCAGAAAGAACACCTCACGTCATCAAAGCATCGCACAATCGGTACAGAAGGTTGCAGACTTAATAATCCCAAGGGTAGGGAACACGGACAAACAATTTTGGGAAGCAGAGGCCTCCTGCCAGATCAAGGCCAGCGCCTACTGAACTTGCAAAGATCAGGTGCTGCTGCCCCACACCTTATGCTCCCGTCTCACGTGGGGACCAGGGGCCACTTCTCCCTTCTGAACCCGGAGGGTCTCCTCCGTTCCCAAACTCCACCCGTCCCAGTGCTCTTGTGAGGGATGAGGGTAAGAGTTTCGATAATGGAAACCTACAATACTAGACGTCATCAGGGAAAATACATCAAAAGCAGCCGGAAATCAGTGCCTCCGTACCCACTCCTAGCGCAGGCCCCGCCCCGGAGCAGAGGAGCCCCCAACAGTCCAAACTAAAAGGGGGGCGGGGCGGGACGAGGAGGGTCTCCCAGGCCCTAACAGACCAGCTGCCGGGCCGACCGGCCCCTCCCTCTCTCCCACCAGTCCAAACACTGGGAAAACTATGAGCACCTCCCCTACCAGTAATAAGAGGCCGAATATGCACCAGCCGATCACCAGCTCCGCCGAAGCCGCGCCAGAAGGCGCCGCCGCCGCCATCTTCACTTCCGGCCCGGAGACTTGGGCACGGGGGGTGGGGAAAGGGGAGGGGGAAAGGGGAAAGAGTGTGAAGGACTCTGCGCCCGTGCACCCTAAAGGTTAAAGGGGCGGAGGAGGCGGAGGGGGCGGGAGGGGCGGAGCAAATGGTTGCCAAGGAGCCCCAGCCCTCTAGCGTCCCCTGGCGCTGAGCCGGGCGGGGGGCGGGGCGTGCCCGGGACGCCGTGACGTCACCGCGCTGCTCACTCCCGAGGTGAGGTGAAGGCTTTAAGTCAGGGTGTTGTTTTACTGCATCGCAACCTTATTAGAAAAATTGGTTCAGCCCAAGCTGATAGACGGGAAAGCGAGGGAACTCCACAAGGCCTGGATTGGGTTTTTCTGGAAATTCAAGCCAACATTAGGAGTTTCAACTTTCTCCTAGAGAGGAAGTTTGTCCCTACTGTCCAAGACAGAATGGGTCATGCAGTTAGCAGAGCTCACCAGGTTGCGGGAATGGCCGTCTGAAAAAAAAAAAAAAAAAAAAAAGTTTGCCCAATGCCTAAATGACTCTAATTTGCTGACATTAGGGCCCCCAGCCTGAGTAACTGCTTCACTGGACATGGGCTTATCACATGGTGCTGTGGCTTTTCGATTTACCTCTATACATGACTGTGAATTTCCGTAATGACTTTGTGAACATTTTCATAGGGAAATTGCAGGCTCTCCTAATCATAAATGAAGGAAACAGTATGGTAGGCCCTATTGAGACAAGGAGATAGTTCCTGGGATAGATCGCCTGGGTCCCCTGCAGTCGGAGTACATATTAAACCACTAAATTGAAGGAGCATAACTTGTAATCAAGACACAATTTATGAATTAAGCCTACCATATCTTTACAATGCATTATGTGGTGGTAAATTATTCCCCACCCCCCTACCTAAGACCTACTTCTAGCTGAATCCAGAAGTAGGGAAGGAGTGGGGATGAAGGGAAGAGAAAAGAAGAAAGTAGAGGAGAGAACGGTTTTAACATAAGTTGATACTGTCATAAATTGGCTTTGTGTTTTCTGTACCTGTGAATGTTTGATCATGTCTTTCTTCTGTGCAACATTCACTTTTCTGGAGACATCTTTCCTATATAGTTTCCTTAAAGTGAATAGTGACATCTCTATTCCAAGTGGTCATTTAAATTCCTTCACCAGTTTCCAGACGTACTGTGGTATATTTTTGTTTTTGTTTTTGCTTTAAGATTTTATTTTTATATAGTCTCTACAACCAACTGGGTCTCAAACTCACAACCCCAAGATCAAGAGTTGCACCCTCTACAGACTGAGCCAGCCAGGCACCCCTGTGGTACTCTTCTGCTTTTTCCTGCTAGTCTCCTAATCCTCTCCTAGGTGCTCACTTGGCTTGGAGGAAAGGTCTCAAGACAACCCCAGGCCAGTTTTCCCCCTTTCCCTCATGGCTCAAATCCCCTGTATAGGAAATGATCATAAGTACCTTACATAACAACCTTTGGAAGCACAGGCCAATCTCAGTGTAACTATTCTGCTACTTCTACCATCAAAGCTATCAGCCTTTCTTGGATATCCCAGAGGGAGTCAGCCTACACTCCACAGTCTGCTGTAGTTCTCCCATGCCTGAGTCAGGCACCAGCCCTCCGTATCTCTCAATTGCAGGGACCATATTTCAAATTCTCCAAGTAGCTCCCTTGAGGCCTCACTAGTCTAAGGTTAAATGGGAACATCCTAACCCAATGTTCCCTCACCCCCAAACTCACACTCTTTTGGAGTTAAAGGTGGGGATCCACAAACCAACAACAATTCTCATGAAAGAAATCTCTGTAACTTTTCTTCTCCCAACTCTAATCCATTTACTAGTATTTTATCTGGCTGAGGGGTTCAAGAGTTGTAGAAAAAATTCCTTTCACATCCCTTTTTTTTTAATGTTTATTATTTTGAGGGAGAAGAAGAGAGAGCACGAACACAGGAGCACAAGTGGGGAAGAGGCAGAGAGAGGGAAAGATAGAATCCCAAGCAGGCTCTGTCAATGCTGTCATCGCAGAGCCCCACTCAGGGCTCAATCTCACAAATCGTGAGATGACTTGAGCTGAAATCAAGAGCCCCACGCTTAACCAATGAGCCACCTGGGTGCCCCATTTCACATCCCTTTTTAATTCTGCATATAAAGGATAATTTACATAAGGCTAGAAGGGAAACAAAGAGTTAAAGACCATAATCTTCCCTACCACTTTACATTTTATGTGAAATTGGAGCTTTTAGCAAGATCAAACAGCCTATTTCTGTACTGATATGCTGTCCATTGAATTAAGTCCATTTAATAAACTGTTGTCTCTGAATGCCTAAGTACTGGGATCCTGTTGGGCAGTTGCATGATTTTTCAAGTTGGAAAAGCTTATAACCTGTGTTGCTGACAAGTGTGACTAGGTAGAAGAATAGTAATAGTTTGATTCAGGAAAATTGGAAAAGAAAAGAAAGAGAATGTGAGGCATCTGGACAGGTAGAGATGTGCATATTAACCTGTCTCTCCATTCTTCAGCCTAGTCAGGATGGACTATTCATTTAGCATACAGACTAGGCCAGCAAGGATGAAATAACAGATACTATCTGTTGATACAGGTAATCCTGTCCTGCTCTCCAGGTGCTATAGATTGAATATTTGTCACACACACACACACACACACACACACACACACACACACACACAAATTCATGTTAAGTCATAAAGCCCAAGGTAATGGTATTTATTGCTAGGGCCTTTAGGAGGTACTTAGGTCATGAAGGTGGAACCTTCATGAATAGTTACTGCCTTTATAGAAAAGACCCCAGATAGCTCCCTTGCCCCTTCTACCATATGAAATTATAAGAAGCCAGCCACCTATGAACCAGGAGGCAAGCTCTAGCCAGATACTGAATTTGTTGGCACCTTGATCTTGGACTTCCCAGTCTCCAGAACTATACAAAATAAATTTATGTTGTTTATAAATCACCCAGTTTATGGTATTTTTGTTACAGCAGGCTAAAGAGACTAAGATGCATGGAGTTACTAAAGAATACCCTTGCCATACTCCCCACCAGGAAGGTACCAGAATTTCTGTGGAATCTGCTCCATTTTAAGTTCAAAGTAATGGCCATGTAGACCCCATCACTCCCAAGGGATTTAATAAGAGGATACCTTGCAGAAAACCTATCAAAAGCTAGCCCCCATTACTGTTAAGAGGGCTAGAGACCTCTTGGGGCACCTAGGTGGCTCAGTTGGTTAAGTGTCTGACTTCGGCCTAGGTCATGATCTCACCGGTCCTGAGTTCAAGCCCTGCATTGGGCTCTGTGCTGACAGCTCAGAGTCTGGAGCCTGTTTAAGACTCTGTGTCTCCCTCTCTCTCTCTCTGTTCTCCTCCCCCACTCACACTCTGTCTCTCTCTCAAAAATAAATAAATGTTAAAAAAAAAAAAAAGAGAGAGAGAGCTAGAGACCTCTGAGGGGGAAAGCAACATTTGCAAGATAGCAATTACCCTTCTCCCATTCCTCTCTCCTTCAGCTTTTGAGTAGTCCTTCTTTCCTAAAGCCAGTGAGAAGAGGACACACAGGGAATCACCCATATGGTTAGAGGGTGTGACCTGAATTTTGGGAGAGGCCCAGCATTTTGCTCCAAGTGCTGAGAGGGAGTGACTCACAGAGGTGCCTAGTGCTGAGCTAGCATAGAAACCTGTGCTGGGAGTATCTCTGTGCAGAAAGGGTGTGGATTAGCTCTTCCCCACCCTTCCTCCCAGCCCCGCCCTTCCTCCCAGCCCTGCCCCACCATAGCCCATTAAGTTCACACTGAAGGCTTTGGTAGATGGCCTCTGAGAACCACCCTATCTATGTGCTTATTCCTATGGATGGATTCAGCAACCTGTACTGGAGGAGGCCTTTCTAAGAATTCTGAGAACCAGGAACATGTGGACAGCAGAAAGTTGAAGAACAGCCCCAAGTGGGTCAAGCAGTAATGACCTACAAAGGTCACTTTGGTACCAAAACCAGACAAAGATGGAATAAAGAAAACTACAATGATCACAGATGCCAAAACTCCCAGCAAAAGAGTTCATAAAGAAAGGATAATCATTCCTCTCATCTCTGGCCCCTATGGAACTCAAGTGGTTCCCCTCCCTAAGCTGGAGAATTGGGGATGGGTTTGGGAAACAAGAGGCAGGAGAATGGTTTCTCATTCCCTTTACAAAGTGCTTTTGGAAAACCAAAGGTTGGATTATGATCATGCTAGGAAGTAAAATTTATAAAAACAATCTTACATAGGAATTGGTAGAAACAGCAAAAAGAAAACTGAAAGTTTCAATTAATTAAGAAGAAGAAGTAACAGGCTGGAGGAAAAATTGATGTCAAGGGGACACCAAGGGAGTAGAGAATGAAGAAATTAAGTAGGATTTAGAGGCCTAACAAAGGCCTGGATCTAGAAGGTAGAAGAGAAGATGAGTCAGGACACATAAGGATCAGGACCCAGCAGAGGGATCAGCAATCCAAAAAAGTTCCATAGTCAAACTAATCACACAATGGGAACTATATGAGTTGATATGGCTTGTACTATGAAATTACATTTAGACCATAACAAAGTCTAGTTATGGATCCAAATTAACTATGTATTATACAATCAGATCAGATATTAACATGCTGTTGTTTTCTTTTTAAAACAGCTGATTTTTATACATCATTTTTTTATTTTGTTACTTTGTTGAAAATGTAAAACATTGGACTTTCTGTGCAAATAAGATACTTGAAAAGCCTCAAAATTTCTCTTTCTGTCATGTTGTCTGTGCTTCTGTTGCTAACCAATAATCCTTCTGATTGACAAATTCTTTCTTTAGCTTGTTTAATACCTTCAGTCAGGTTACAGTTAAGCCTTGCTGGCCTCAGATCCTAGTGATTTTGCACATGTCTATCCTGATCCATTATTTGTTGATTTAGAATTTAGCTCTCTTTTGTGCTCCATGTACTGCCTACACTTAATCTTCTGTCAAAAAGATTTAACAGTGATCCTGAGTGAACATTACTGTGGGCCTGAGAAGGTTGGAGTAAACCTTTTTCTCCCATCACTACATTATCTCCTTTCCCATGTAATCCTTCCACTGTCATCCAACTGAATTTGTCATCACAACCCTAAGAAGTTTCTTCTTTTCTTTGTAAAGGGCTGAAAGTGTGTTTATGAGGGAACTGGCACATATGGTGGAGAGGCCAATTTGGTTCTGCTAGAACATTTGCTCATTTGTGTATAATTCTGTGGGGAGCCAGAGGTTTTTGCACAAGAGCCAACCCATGAAAAATTAAATGTTTATGGTCTACATTTTTTCATTTAAAATCAAAATAGCTTTATTGAGCCCCAAAGTATAAGGTATTTCAAAAGTATAGTTCATCTGTTTCATTGTATAGAAAATGGCACTGAAATGTTAATATCTGAGTGTTTCTGATTTGTGGACACAGAGGCAAATTTCCAATTTGTCATCCTAAAATTAGATTGCACATAGTATCATAATGTGAATTGTAAAATCCACATTTCCATATTTCTGCAATTATAAACTCTTAATGGATACCATTTATATACTTCTAGTGGGACAAACATTCCCACGTGAACTTGTGGTACATGTTCATTTTCTTCTTAAGATTTTTCTTCTGGCTATGAAAGAAATTATTTAAACATAGTCTAGACATGCTAAAATATCACTTAATGCATCCAAATGTTTTCCGTGGTGTCAATTCCTAAACCTGGTATTTATGTACTTTAAGGTATAAACTAAGTTTGCATATACAACTCAAACATAAGGGAATGTCAAAATCATTTCTGATTAGAAATTACAATAAAAACTAATTCTAAATTTATATTTAAAATGATCCATAGCATACTCAATAATTTTAATAAATGATGCATTTTTTATTTGTAACTTGTGTTGTGCTTTTTTCTAACAATAGGATTCCTCTCCTGACTCCAACATCTATTCTTGTTCATGTGTAGTTCTGCTTCCTTCATTTTCTGGACACAGCTCTCAGCTTATATTTGAAATCAAAATGTAACTTTTGGTGTTAAATTCCCACATGTTAATAATTTATAAATCATAAAATTTTGTAAAAACCAATTGTTCTCATTAGAACATATGGAGCTAAAGTAGCTCAGTTCTAGATATTGTAGCACAATATGAAAGAATTTTAAGTCGATCTTTAAGTTTTTAAATGATTAAAGACATTTACCCTTATGTTTTTATTTGTTGCCAATAGATACTGTAAATTCTTCTATTGTTTTTTAATGATATAAAGTAGGGAATTTCAACCACTATGTCCAAATCCTTTTTAAAAAAAATGCTTTAATTAAAAATATGAAATATATTCATTGAGGTTTAGAAATGCTTCCAGGAGGAGGCCACATTGGGCTAGGTTTTAAAGGATGAAAATGAGTTTATCAACACAGACACACAGGGAGAACACCATGTGAAGACAAAGACAGAGATTGAATTAATGTGTCTATAAGCCAAGGAACACCAAGGATTGCTAGCAACCACCATACACTGGGAGAGAGGCAAGGGACAGAACCTTCCCCCACGCCCCTAACCCCAGCCTTGGAGGGAGCATGACCCTGCTGCGACCTTGATTTTGGAATTCTAGATTCCAGAATCATAAGAGACTAATTTTTGTAAGAATTTATCAGATAGGCTAGGAAAAGAATGTGAATGCTGAGTTGGAGCTGGAGAATACTTGCAGCAGAGTTTATTTCAGTTAAGATGCTGTCACTACAGTCAAGGCAAGAGATGATGAAAGCTAAGCAAGCTGTCAACATGAAAGAAGAAGACAAATTTATGAGATCGTAATAAAGATTCATTTTCAAGACATGGTGTCTAAGTGTGAAAGGTGAAGAGAGAGAGAAATTTATAGCAAGGAATTGGTTTATGCAATTATGGGGGCTGGCTAGGCAAGTCTGCATTCCATAGAGCAGGCCATGAGAAAATGCATGCTGAAAACTCTAAGGTAGGAGCTGACAATGGCAGAAATTCCACAGGCAGAATTTCTGCTTTCTCTGGGAAACCTCAATTATGCCCTTAAGGCCTTTTAACTGATTGGATCAAACCAATCCAGACTATAGAAAATAATCTCATTTACTTAACCATAGTTGTTACAAAGCAACACTGTTGCCAGTTCTCAATCTAGAGCTGTGGAGAATGACAGTGACACTAAATTGAGATAGGGAACACATTAGGAAAAACAGATTAGGAAGGAGGAATGACAAAAATCTGTATTTCATAGATTCTGATTTTTTTTTAATTTTTATTTAAATTTCAATTGGTTAACATACAATGCAATGTTGGTTAAGTAGTAGAATTCAGTGATTCATCACTTAACATACAACACCTAGTGCTCATCACAAGTGGTCTCCTTAATGCTATCACCTATTTAGCTCACCCCCTTCCCACCTCCTTCCTTCAACCTTTTTTGTTGATTTTTAGTTTGTTCTCTATTATTAAAAGTCTCTTGTGGTTTGTTTCCTTCTATTCTACCCCCCCCAACATATGTTCATCTATTTGGTTTCTTAAATTCCACATATGAGTGAAATCATTTGGTATTTGTCTTTCTGTGATCGACTTATTTCGCTTATTATAATACATTCTAGCTCCATCCACATGGAACCTATAAATGGCAGGATTTCATTATTTTTGATGGCTGAGTAATATTGCATTATATATATATATATATGACATATTTTTTTTTAATTTTTTTTAACATTTATTCATTTTTTGAGAGACCGAGAGAGAGCACAAGCAGGGGAGGGGCAGAGAGAGAGGGAGACACAGAATCGGAAGCAGGCTCCAGGCTCTGAGCTGCCAGCACCGAGCCGGACGCCGGGCTCGAACTCACGGACTGCGAGATCATGACCTGAGCTGAAGTCGGACGCTTAGCCGACTGAGCCACCCAGGCACCCCTACACTACATCGTTTTTATCCATTCATCAGTTGATGGACATTTGGGCTCTCTCCATACTTTGGCTATTGTTGATAATGCTGCTATAAACATTGGGGTGCATAAACCCCTTGGAATCTGTATTTTTTACCCTTTGGATAAGTACCTAACTGCAATTGCTGGATCGTTGAAGTAGTTCTATTTTTAGTTTTTTAGGAACCTCCATAGTATTCTCCAGAGTGGCTGCACCAGTTTGCATTCCCACCAGCAACGCAAGAGGGATCCTGTTTCTCCACATCTTCTCCAGCGTCTATAGTCTCCTGATTCATTCATTTTAGCCATTCTGACTGGGAATGAGGTAGTCAGGTGAGAGGAAGGAGATGAGTTAATCAGCCAGGATTCTGGTAAGAAGAAAAAAAAACAGAGAGTATAGCCAAAAGGGGTTAATCAAGAGAGTTTAATGACTAGACTATTTACAAAAGTGTGAGCAGGGAAAAGCGAAACTAATCCTAAAATTGTAACAGCAGGAAGCCAGTACCACCACTAAAAGGACAAAACAAGAAGTTACTGAAATCTGGCAAGACCTATAAACTTAGGTAAGAGCCACCTAGTAGCCATTGTCAACCCAACATCTCTTAGAGAGAGAGAGCCAAGGGGATAAGTGCCCTGAATTCTCTCTTCTCCCATCCTCTTAACTCCTGCCAGTGCCTCCTTTGGATAAATTCACAAAGCCAAAGGGTAAGGGAATCCATTTGATGCACAGCATAATAGTTAGCCTCCCTGGGTACACAGCAGGGTAGAGAAGGGTGGAGAACGAATTTGGAGGAGTAAATGGAAGACAATTAACAGAAAAGGAAGGGTTTGTCCAAAAGGAAATTAAGACCCAAGACAATGGAACTCCTGGTGAAGACAAAGAGGGCATTTTCTACAGATTCTGTGATTTACTCTAGGAGTAGTGACAACAAAGACTATTCTAATTTTTGCCTAGTTAATGAGAAACTGATATTTCTAAATGAGAAAAGGCCCAACATCCTTGTCTTAATTAATATTCATTGTGCATTTCGTATTGTACATAATCAAAACAACCAACGATATGTATGGTTTAAAAAAGATTCTAATTCTATGCAGAATAACAAAGCTATTGACATGTTTTGTCTTTTTACATAAAAACAGCTTTATAATTAAGAGGACTCTTCTTTTTTCAAAAATTTTAATAAATTGATGTTTAAAAAAATAACTGCTACTGATAACTTTAGCCCTGAAAAAAATGAACAATGTTAAAACTTTCTTTAGGTCTTTGTGTACATTTTTGTGCCAGTACCATACTGTTTTGATTACTACAGCTTTGAATAGCTTGAAATCTGGGATTGTGATACCTCCAGTTTTGTTTTTCTTTTTTAAGATTGCTTTGGCTATTCAGGGTCTTTTGTGGTTCCATACAAATTTTAGGATTGTTTGTTCTAGTTCTGTGAAAAATGCTGGTGGTATTTTGTTAGAGATTGCATTAAATAGATTTTGCATTAAACAGAATTGAGAGCCCAGAAATAAACCCATGGTTGTATGGTCAATTAATCTTTGAGAAAGAAGGCAAGAATATGCAACAGGAAAAGGGAAGTCTTCAATAAATGTGGTTGGGAAAACTGGACAGCTACATGAAGAAGAATGAAACAGTACCACTTTCTTAAACCATATGCAAAAATAAACTCAAAATGGATTAAGGACCAA
Source organism: Lynx canadensis (assembly GCF_007474595.2). Lineage (NCBI taxonomy): Eukaryota > Metazoa > Chordata > Mammalia > Carnivora > Felidae > Lynx > Lynx canadensis. Next base: position 63,492,935 of record NC_044307.1, read on the forward strand.
ATGTGAGATCTGAAACCACAAAAATCCTAGAAGAGTGTTGTAGGATTTTTTACCACAATACCCGGGATTGGTTGTCTCACCACTTCAAAGAATGAAAAGGTGAACACAAAATGAGCAGCAGGCAAAAGTTGGTTAGAATATAAGATTAGAAAAAAAGAATAGCAGGAAAGCTCTCTTTACATAGAAGGGACATTCAAAAATTAATACTGAGGATTCTAGGTGAGAGTCCTTGCTCTTTGTTTTATTTATTCATTTATTTATTTATTTATTTAATGAAATTTATGGTCAAATTGGTTTCCATACAACACCCAGTGCTCATCCCAACAGGTGCCCTCCTCAATGCCCATCACCCATTCTCCCCTCTCCCCCACCCCCCATCAACCCTCAGTTTATTTTCAGCATTTAAGAGTCTCAAGAGTTTCTTATGGTTTGCCTCCTTCCCTCTCTGTAACTTTTTCTTTTTTTTATCCCTCTTCCTCTCCCCCTGGTCTTCTGTTGAGTTTCTCAGGATCCACATATGAGTGAAAACATATGGTATCTGTCTTTCTCTGCCTGACTTATTTCACTTAGCATAACACTCTCCAGTTCCATCCACATTGCTATAAATGGCCAGATTTCATTCTTTCTCATTGCCAAGTAGTATTCCATTGTACATGTAAACCACATCTTCTTTATCCATTCGTCAGTTGATGGACATTTAGGCTCTTTCTGTAATTTGTCTATTGTTGAAAGTGCTGCTATAAACATTGGGAGACACGTGCCCCTATGCATCAGCACTCCTGTATCCCTTGGGTAAATTCCTAACAGTGCTATTGCTGGGTCATAGGGTAGATGTATTTTTAATTTTTTGAGGAACCTCCACACCGTTTTCCAGAGCGGCTGCACCAGTTTGCATTTCCACCAACAGTGCAAGAGGAGGGTCCTTGTTTTATAAGGTTCTAGACAACCCTCTCCTTGTTCCTTCTCAGATTCTACCCCTTTTGGCTTGATAATTCTAGGTGCTGGGTTCTCCATATCTGACTGGCTTGTTTCCATTGTATGAGGAGTGGTCTATGGCCATACCAGTTCCCTGTGGGTATTAGGTCTTATGGTCTATTTATTTTTAGTCAGGTCTTTTGTCAAATTCCTGAAGGAAACCTGAGGGGGAGTCACCTGAAGGGGTTTTCTATGGTCAGACACTCCCAGCATTGTTCTAAAATATGTCTTTCCCTGCCCAGGGACCTCAGGTCCTAATCCTTTCCCTCTCTGCCCATTTTATCCTATTTTTTTCTTATCATAAGAGCACAGGCAGTAATTTCTCTGACATAGCAACATTTTTCTAGACATGTTTCCTGAGACAAGGGAAACAAAAGCAAAAATAAACTATTGGGACTATATAAAAATAAAAATGTTTCTGCACAGCAAGAGAAACAATCAACAAAACTAAAAGATGACCTACTGACCAGAAGAAGATTTGCAAATGACATATCTGATAAAGGGTTAGTTTTCAAAATACATAAAGAATTTATACAACAACTGGTGGGAATGCAAACTGGTGCCGCCACTCTGGAAAACAGTATGGAGGTTTTTCAAAAAATGAAAAATAGAACCACCATATGCTCCAGTAATTCCGCTACTGGGTATTTACCCCCAAAATGCAAAAACACTAATTTGAAAGGTTATATGCACCCCTATGTTTATGAGGCATTATTTCCAATAGTCAAAATATGGAAGCAGCCCTAGTGTGCATCTATAGATGAAGGGATAAAAAAGATGTAGTGTATATATACGTGTGTGTATATATGTGTGTATATACATATTGAAATATCATTTGGCCATAAAAAAAGAGTGAAATCTTGCTATTTGCTACAACATGGGTAGATTTAGAGAGTATAATTCTCAGCAAAATAAGCCAATCAGAGAAAGACAAATACCATATGATTTCACTTATATGTGGCATTTAAGAAATAAAACAAATGAAGAAAGGCAAAAAAAAAAAAAAAAAAAGACACCAAAATACAGACTAAACTATAGAGAACAAATTGATGGTTACCAGAGAGGAGGTGGTTGGGGGTATGGGTGAAATAGGTAAAGAGGATTAAGAGTGCACTTATCTTTTTAATTTTTTTAATGTTTTATTTATTTTTGAGGAATAGACAGAGTATGAGTGGGGGAGGGGCAGAGATAGAGGGAGAAACAGAATCTGAAACAGGCTCCAGGCTCTGAGCTGTTGGCACAGAGCCCTAAGAGGGGCTGGAACTCGTGAACCACAGGATCATGCCCTGAGCTGAAGCTGGATACTTAATCAACTGAGTCACCCAGGTGCCCCAAGAGGACACTTATCTTGATGAATACTTAGTAATATATAAAATTTTTAAATCATTATATTGTACACCTGAAACTAATATAACACTGTGTTAACTATCCTGGATTAAAAAAAAAAAAAACTTTCTGTAGGTCTTATAGATCAAGTGACCCTGGTAATATTGATTCCATATCTATTTCCTTTCTAGAATCAATTATAGATAATCTTTAACTAGCAGACAGTTTAAGAATTGTGTAAAATAAAAAGCCAAGGCTATTTCTACATATATAAGACCTTAGAGAAAAAGAACCTAGAAACAGTAGGTATCAAATTCTTAAATTATTCTCATCAATACATAAATGTGCCCACATGCACACTTTCTGGATTGATACCTCATTGTCATTCAGAGAAGCATTTTCTCATGTTGAAATGGAAGAGGGGTGCCTGGGTGGCTCAGTCAGTTCAGTGTCCTGCTTTGGCTGAGTTGGAACCCGCATCAGGCTACCTGCTGTTAGCACAGAGCCTGCTTTGGATCCTCTGTCCCCTCTCTCTGCTCCTCCCCTGCTCTCTCTCTCTCTCTCTCTTTCTCATAAATAAATAAATACGTACATACATACATACATACATAAAAGACAGCTTTGGTAGTAAATTTGATAGAAACCTTTAAGAAATTTCCTTTTCATAACTTTTAAACAAACAAAAAACAAAAACACTAAGCCATTACAGCAATTAACATCTGACCAATTCTAGAATATGCCTAATTTTGAAGGGCAAATGGAGCTCTATAGAAATTTTCCCACGTCAGATGTTCACAACTCATTTTTTCCTTAGGCCAGATTTGTTTTCTGATAAATACATGCAAATTCAAGTTTTCACAACTTTTTTTGAAAACCATTTGGTCTTGGGGCGCCTGGGTGGCTCAGTCGGTTAAACGTCCAACTTCGGCTCAGGTCATGATCTTGCGGTTCGTGAGTTCAAGCCCTGCATCGGGCTCTGTGCTGACGGCTCAGAACCTGGAGCCTGTTTCAGATTCTGTGTCTCCCTCTCTCTTTCTGACCCTCCCCCGTTCATGCTCTGTCTCTCTCTGTCTCAAAAATAAATAAACATTAAAAAAAAAAAAGAAAAGAAAACCATTTGGTCTTTACCTTTACCATCTACCAAAGTCAACTATCTGTTTACTATTATCTAATTATCTCATAACCTGTATGATTCTGGGGCTACTTATAATACAGTCTAGAGTCACATTCAAGGAATTGTTCCATTTGGGCATAAAAATATAATTAGAAGCAAGTGAAATCTTTATTCTGTCTCTTTAGAAAACACCAAAGGATAATTAGGGTAATTAAACTTCTTTAAAATCCTCTTTAGACCTCACTCTCATTTCCTCTCACATGTCTGCAGGGTCAGATTTACAGTGACACTAATGAAACTTAAACTTCAATGACTCACTTGCATAGGCATTTTCCATGGTCTCTGAAAGAGGGCCTAGAAATGTGTTCACATGCTTTTGTGTTTTTTTGTAAAATATTTTTAGAGTAGGAGTGCTTGGCTCGCTCAGTTGGTGAGGCATGCAACTTTAGATGTTGGGGTTGTAAGTTCAAGCCCCAAACTGGGTGTAGAGATTACTTAAAAATTAAAAAAAAAAAAAAATCTAAAGGAAGAAAGAAAGAAAGAAAGAAAGAAAGAAAGAAAGAAAGAAAGAAAGAGTAAGCCTTTAAAAAAATTTAGGGGTGCCTGGGTGGCTTAGTCAGTTGAGCATCCAACTCTTGACTTCAGCTCAGGTCATGATCTTGAGGTCCGTGAGATTGAGCCCTGCATCAGGCTCTGAACATACCATGGAGTCTGCTTGGGATTCTCTCTCTCCCTCTCTGTCTGCCCTTCCTCCACTCATTCTGTCTGTCTGTATGTCTCTCTCTCAAAATAAATACACAAATATAAAAAAAATTAATGTATTTTCTCTTTAATCTTTTGATATCACTGTCTCTTTCCATTTAGATTATCTATCACAATTCCCCTCCTATGTATGAGTGTCTTTTGAGTGACCAGAGGCATTCTGAGGATCCACCTCTGAGCAAATAGGGTTAAGTTTCCATTTAGTGTGGGTTTAATGGAATGTATTTGTGTGGCTCATAGTTATAATCCTATATAGCTAAGTTATTGCTAGGTGTCCAGTTACAGGAATGGCTTCTAGGAATGCTTTTATGGCTTACTATTCCACTTGTGACATAAGAAATGTATTTGTTTTTTGTTCCTGATTTCTGACATAGAGCTTCTAAAACCCTTGGAATTTCCTGAGTAATAAGAGTGTCTTTTTTTTTTTAAGTTTGTTTGTTTGTTTGTTTATTTTGAGAGAGAGAGTGTGTGTGAGTGGGGGGAGAAAGAGAGAGAGAAAGAGAGAGAGAGAGAAAGAGGGAGAGAGGGAAAATCCCAAGCAGGCTCCACGCTTTCATCACAAAGCCCAACATGGGGCTCAATCCCATGAACTGCAAGATCATGACCTGAGTCAAAACCGAGTGGAATGCTTAACCCACTGAGCCACCCAGACACCCCAGTAGTGTCTTCTGTTATTACAATGAGTCCCTTTTGATCACACTGAAACTGATGCTAATGAGGTAACTCAGGGTGGGGTCCCTAGACAATCTTAGGGTGGGACTAGTCACAGTAAAGACTCAGCAATTAGAGGTTTAGAATTTTCGGCCTCACTCACCAACCTCTGAGAAGGGAAGGATTGGGGGTTGGAGATTAAGCACTATGAAAACTCTTGAATGACTGGATGAGCTTCCAGAGTGTAAGCCTATTGAGGTGCTGGGTGGGTGGTATGCTGGACAGCACAAAAGTTCTAAGGACTCCCATTCCTCATATTTTGTTCTGTGCATCTCCTCTATTTGGCTGTTCCTGAGCTGTGTCCTTTTGAATAAACTGGCAAATATAACTAAAGTGCCTTTCTAAGTTTTGTGTGACATTCTAGCTAATTGTGGAACCTAGCAAATCACAGAGGGAATTGTGGGAAACCCAGATTTATTGCCAATCAGAAGTATGGATGACCTAGTACCTTAGTCTTGTGGAACTGAACCCTTTAACTTGTGGGATCCGATACCAGCTCCAGGTAGATTATTTTAGATTTGAATTGAATTGTTGGACACCCAGCTTGTGTCAGGAGAATTGAAAATTGTTTGTTGGTGTTGGTAAATATCCCACAACTTAATAAATGCTATGACACAAAGGCCAAGACAGAGTCCTGTATTGTGATAGGAAGACAAATCTCATAGTGCCCAACAGCAGAAGTTTGTGGGTGATGGAGACAAAACTTTTGAAAAGTATAGAGCCAGAGGACTTTTTTGTTGTTGTTGTATTTTTATGTCTGTGATATTTGTCAGCTATTAAAATTTTCTAATTTGTTTTTTTCTTGTTCTAAATGAAAATACACTTTTGAGTTTGACTTTGTATTCACAATTTTGTATTCTTTCATGTGAAAGGAACCCCCTTCCCAAAGTTTCTGCCTTGCAGTTGAGAAAAAAATTCTCCTCTCTCTCTCTCCCTCTGGCTTCTCTGTAGAAAACTTTGCTAAAGGCCAGACAGGCTAACATTTTTGTGCTAAGCACCACTCCTTCCTCAGCAGTATCCCTCCCTCTCCTGTCCCCCTATTGAATTTTTTTTGTACACTGTTCCCACCTCATAAAACTGCTAAGTATCTGGGTTCTATTACTCTGACCCCCCCCTTCTGGCTACTCATTTCTCAGAAGTAGGTCTCTGCTTTGGAATTAAAAGTGAATAAAATTCTCCATATTTTACATGATTAGCCAGTATTTCTCAAACTTGAATGATATATGGGTGGATCTTCGCAAAGAGAGAAACATTTTGGGGAATCCCCTATGTCAATTTAAATTATTTTTTGTGATGCTATTTAAATATGTAAAAATATAAAACTATAAATACCTTGAACTTATAGACCTTTTATACTTTAAAACAAATTAAAAAATAAAATCTAAGCAAAAATTTAAAAGAAGATAAACTTCATGTTGATAACATTATTTTAATATGATGCATGATGGTGTTTTGCTGAAACAAAATCACCCAGTGGTGAGTTTAATAGTAGAAAGATGTAGGCTTATGTCTGCTATATAATTAATCTGTTTTGGAATTCTGATTTCAATAACACAAATGTAGAAAATGTCTGTGCCCAGAGTACTTAATAACTTCAAATCTTTGTTTGCTAACTAAGTTTATTCAGACTTTATGTTTAACTGAGTCTGTGCTAGTGAGTTATCCTTGAGTGTCAGTTTAAAGTGGAGCCACTTGATAATTGTATGAATTTTTTTCTTCCCTTGAAAATAATGTATTGGCACTATTGGCACATACTGAAGTATGCATTAAATGGTTTTTGTAATTCAATTATTATTGGAATTGGGGATAGAACAATTTATTATTATGCATTTTCTGCTAATGAAGTATTATGAAGTGGGACATACACAGATAGAATTTCTTCAAATCACTTGTTCATTATGTGAATATAACATCAACTAACCGAAGAGGTTATTTTAAATTTGGTAAGCCTGCATTATCTTGTGCCATGGGATCATTCAATTCTACCATCACATTTTTCTATTTCAACCAATGAACTACTTTCATACATTCAATTTGATATGTTTGTCATCTGATTTTCACTTGTTGCCAACAGGACAGGAAATACCAACTGCAAGATAGTATTCAGTTATCAGGTGTTTCAAATGATTTGTATATGCTCAAATTCATATATGATTGCAAGATTTTTGTGAAAAAAAAACAAAAAATGAAAAATAAATTGACCTAAAAAACTCTCAATGTTATTTTGCTTTACTAATAAGATAATCATAAAAATATTCCTTAGCAATTTACTACTAAAATTATGACTGTCAGTTTAGTCTTTTGTTATAGTTATGTTTGAATATCTTATAGGTTTCCCAATTATTTATATATTTATCAATGTGTGGTATGCATATAAAATCAGACAGTTGAAGAAAGTTTCTGATTAATCAAAAACTGTAACACTAAAATTCACATAAGAAACTGTGACTTTGGGGTACCTCGCTGGCTCAGTTGGAAGAGCATGCAATTCTTGAACTCAGGGTCATGAGTTTGAACCTCATGTGGGGTGTAGAGATTACTTCAATAAAAAACTTAAAAAAAAATCTGTGGCTTCAAGTAGAGAGCTTGGAACCTATAAGATAAAAGCCTCAAAGCTTTTAGGCATCACCTTTTAAGGGTATCATGACACCTCTTGTACAATTATATATCCAATAGAGTTTTGTAATTGGTAACTTGAATGTTGTATAAGTAGTTCATAAATTATTAGAAATATTGAAATTGATCTTTGTCTTAGGCAAACCTCACCTTGAAATGCCTCTTATGCCCATTGGCCCTTTGAAGGTGAACCTGCCCGTAACCGTTTGTTGCAAAAAAGTATTAGGACACTTTAGTGCCCATGTTATGCCCTGATTCTGATTTCATGCCAGATGACAATACTGGAGATGAAGAGAGGACCTGGTCTATAAACTGGACAGGAGAAAATAAGAGGAGGATGCTGGCTAATTATGCCTAACAGTGACAATGGGGATAAACTGACTACAAACACAGGAAGTTTTGAAATCAAGAAAAGAGAAAGGGAGAGTGTTGACCAGATAACAGAGCAAAAGGAAAAAGGTAGAGAGAGAAAGCAGAAGCCGTCACCTGGCAATAAAAGTTACAGGCCAGAAGCAGCGAGTTGCCAAATACCAGGAGAAGGTAGAAAGAAACATAAGCTATAACTCAGAAAGGAGATAAATGAAAATTGAATGAGCAGTGGCATGTAAGGTAAAGAATTTTAAAATTTACATCATGGAGGAATTGATGATGGCATAGATTGAATCCTGAATGACTGTCCACATTCCTGCAGTTCAGGAAACCCAGCTTTACCAAAAAGATTTCAATTCTTCCCATGGGGACTGGATTGGGGGCATTTCCTGGATTCCCAGGAGGCCAGGACACATGAGTGAGATTTCTCTTTTTCTTATTTCCACATGAAGCCTTCTAATAAACACCATATGACTAAAGTCCTTCTGAGGGAATTTCTGCCGTTGCAACAACAAAGAAGGCCTAATTAATACAACCTTTTTATAATTGCAGAACACGGTACTCATTAGCTAGCATATGCACTTACTATGTTGTATTAAAATGGTCTGTCTACTTATCGATTTTTTCTCCACTTGAGTCTCTAGCCCTGGGGCTATTTTTGTTATCTACGTCTTCAGTTTTGGCACACAGGAAGCGATCCATAAATTTTTATCAAATGAATAAATAAAACAGCCATTCTAAAAAGGTACAAACACATAAACTAGTCCTTAATCATCTCTATGTATTACATATTTCATTTGTGCAAAATATAGTGTCTGATATGGCGGATACATTAGACACACACACATAAACACACACATTTTAATAAGAGAAGTTACTTCTGTTTCTGTTTCTTTCTTACAGAAAGGCAAAATGTAAAGTCACAATAAGCAGCTATTTTTTCTATGAAGAATCACTGAGAATCTCCTTCTCTTACACAATAGCAGGGACATAAGACTTACTAGTGATGGGCATGGGAAAAGTGCAATAGAACCTTTTATCATTTGATTAATGATGTCCCTCACTAAAGGTCCTGTACGCAAAAGCTGATTACCCTGGAGGAGAATCCAAGGCTTTCTGGAAGGAAAGAAAATCAACCCCCAAATCCTGTTCTCTGAGACATGATGTTGAGAATCTGAGCTGTGTAAACTGCCATACCAGTTTCCACTAAGTCTTAGACTTCAAGAAAAAGCAAGAAACTTTTGAGGTAAAATTATCATGGGAAAATTTTGTCCCTGAAATCACATTGCTTACGTTGGTCCCCAAGCATCATGTGAGGATTTATGCTGACAAGGTCTAAAGGTGCCTCCTGACTCTGCCACAGTTGTTAGGCTTTGGAGAATAAGAGCTGATCAAGGGAATGTGAATGAAAAAGAGAAGCCACATTGGCTCCCAATGAAGGGCACCACTGTGACCTTGTACACAGCTCTGAACCAGCAAGAGCATCCCTGAGATGATGGATAAGACTTTGGAGCTACCCCAAACCAGTCTCCAACCTCACACTGCATGACAGGGATAAACAATGGAGTTGTGTACTGCATCACTCTGTGGGCCCGGCTCTCCTTGGTTAAGGAGCATGCCCTGGGCTTATTGATGATGAGTGTGTGGGGTAAAGGGAAATGCCTCAAGAAGGTAAGACTCAACTTCTCCTAACAGATATATTGTAGGTCAAATGATTCATTTGAGCAATAAAATACGTCTGTATTCTACTCCAATTTTGTGGAGCATTTTAGATATATTTCTTTGTACATGTTTTGCCTCTTGATGAATATATTTGGTCTTTTCTTTTCCCCGCAGTCTCTTTTGCTCTTGTTCTCTTCTTCCTGAACCTATTTGTAAAAGGGAATACTATCTCTCCTCTTTGGGATATGCTTTCCAGCTTGTTACTCCCACACGTGCTGGGTCTGGGCCAGCCAGCAGCCTCACCGCCCATTTCCCACTGCACCCTCCTACTTCTCTCCATGCCCATCTGCTCCATTTTGCCTTTCCTGAGGGTACCCCAGCTGCTCCTTTTTTTAATTCTCTGAGCCGTATGCCATCTTCCAGGCATACTTACCTGACCTCCCTGCTTTACCCAGTGGCTGTAAGGACAGGCTGGGAGTCTCCAAATTCCAAACTCCAAAACATTTTGATCATTGCCTTTGTTTGGAGTTATGTTCATCTATCCCATATTCCACCTCTGAGCATGGCACAAGTGCTGTTTGCCTCCAAACAGGTCCAAATGTTAGTGTTCCACATCAAATATCCAGGTTTTCCTTGGTGAAACATCGTAGATATATTAATATTCTGTAGTTCAATCTTGTGAATAAGCTTAGTTTTGTTAAATGAAAAATATTTACTGCTTCATGACGGCATCGAATTTTTACTATTGAGTCCCTACTGTTGGACTGTTGGTATTAGTTTTAACACATAATTCAAATATCTATTTCATTGATTTTAGAGTGTGCTAGTTTCATATCACCACTGTTCTTAGGACTGGCTGCATAATTTTCAGGGAAAAATGAAAATGAGGGACTCCTTATTATAAAAGCAGAAAAAAAGTGCTATTAAAGGTAGTAAAATATATAGCTTTTTTTTTTTTAATATACAGCTTTTTAAATTTCTTCCATTTCCTCCATTTCCCCACTGGACTTCACTTACAAAATTTGAAAATACAATTTTTTTTTTTTTGAGAGAGAGAGTGCATGTACACATGCAAGTGTGCAGAGAGAGGGGCAGAGAGGAGAGAGAGAATCTCAAGCAGGCTCCACACCCAGCACGGAGCCTCATTTGAGGCTCTATCCCATGATCCTGGGATCATGCCCTGAGCCAAAATCAAGAGTTGGATGCTTAACTAACTGAGCTACCCAGGCATCTGAAAAATGCAAAATTTTTAAGTTTATTTATTTAGTTTTGAGAGAGGCAGAGACAGTGTGAGTGGCAGAGGGGCAGAGAAAGAAGGAGAGAGAGAATCCCAAGCAGGCTCTGGGCTGTCAGCATGAAGCCTAACGCAGAGCTCGAACTCACGAAACCATTAGATCATGACCTGAGCTGAAACTAAGGGTTGGATGCTTAAGTGACTGTGCTACCCAGGTGCCCCAATACAATTTTTGAATTCAAATTCACATAAGTAAAGCAAATGTAATTATTATGAATTTCAAGGCAGTGATAGTGATAGTACATTAAACCAAGCATGGGGTCTATCTGAATGTGATTGAATTCCCATGAAGTTGATCCTGACTATAACCTTTAGTTGCATTTTGTCTATCTGTTCATCTTCCTTACAGAAGTATTCATTTCCAAAAAGTTACCAGTCTCTCTAATCAAAACAGATTAACAGACAAAATATGTTGTCATCTAGGAATTCTATCCATCCAACACCAAAGGTCAAGTAGATAGTTCCACGAATGGCTTCCCTGTGCCAACGATATATGGGAATCATTCCACTATATGCCTGTAATGACCTGGAAGGTTTGTATCCTCTCAAAATGAACATGTTGGAATCCTAATGCCTAATGTAATGGAATTAGAAAGTGCAGCCTTTGGGAGAATATTAGGTCATGATAGTGGACCTCTCAAAAGTGGGATCATGATCGTGCTCTTATAAAGGAGTTCCCACAGAACCCCTGCCCCTTCCACTCTGTGGGAGAAAAATAAAAAGTCTTTGACCTAGAAGGGGGCCCTCACCAACCATACAGAATCTTGAATATCCAGCCTCCAGAACTTTGAAAAATAAATGTTTATTGTTTATAAACTACTAAGTCTGTGGTATTCTGTTATAGCTGCCCAAGCAGACTAAGAAAATGCCACACCCTCATATCTCAATGATGGTTCCAGGTACAAAGATCAAAGATGGCACCAGTTTTCTCTCCTGTCAGAATAGCAACCTGCTCTCCAGAAACCTATAGACAGTATTCTCAGCCACATAGCTCCTCTATTTTGCTAAACATCTATTTACATAAGTGGCATAGAACCACAAGCAATAAAGACATTCTATTATGTGTATGCATGATTATATAAAAAGAAAGTTCTTCCATCTACAGGTCTTTTTTCCCCACCCATGTGTAGCCAGTCCAGGTAAAAATTTCAGGGCAATGTACCAGAAAGAACACCAGCTTTAGAATCAAATAGCATACAGCCCTTTCGCAGCAGGCTTGTGCACAAATAACTAAAACCTTCAGAGGCTCAGTTCACCATTTGTGGTCTTGTACTGTGTTGACTTTATTAGACTAGAATTATAGCTCCTAAAATCCTCTAACCTTTATAGTTCTAGATTAGTGTTGGCCACAAAAGACGTTTTGCAAGAAGGCAGAAGTGAAAGAGCAGTCATATGTTTTACACATTGAAGTACACTGCAGGGCACCAAGTACTGTGGAACATAGTGCCAATCTCTTCAAGAGTTTCCATGGCCTTCTACACATATATTGTGGGATATTCTATTTGGAACATCTCAAGACATATATGAATCTGAACTCATCTTCTCTCAGAAATCTGTTCCTTATTCTCAATAACTTGATGGCATTACTATTCACTCATTCACAAATAATGCTATGATGAATAACCTCATATATGTGTAAGTATATAGAGGATCAAATTAATCTTCACAGTAAATTCCCAAAGTGGGAATTTGGGATCAAAAAATAAATTCATAAATATTCTCCCTTAAATAATAACAATTTCCCCTTCAGAGGGAATGTACCATTTTGCTCTCCTATTAGCAATGAATGAGTGCTTCATAAACACAATTATTAAGCTTTTTAATGTTTGCAAACCTGATAGGTAAGAAATGTATCAAGTAGTTCTCATTAACATTTCTCTTAGTATGACAGGTTGAGTCTTCTTTTCATATGTTAGAGACATTGTAATTCTTTCCTGAGATTTGTTTTTGTTTTTGTTTTCTTGGCACCCATTTTCTATTGGTTTTGGCCCTTTTTCCCCATTGATTTTTTTTAAATTGAGATGTACTAGAACATATAACATTGTATTAGTTCTACGAGTATAACATAATGATTTGATATAGGTATATATTGCAAAATGATTACCACAATAAGTTTAGTTAACACCCATTGATTTTTTTTTTTAATTTTTTTTTTTCAACGTTTATTTATTTTTGGGACAGAGAGAGACAGAGCATGAATGGGGGAGGGGCAAAGAGAGAGGGAGACACAGAATCGGAAACAGGCTCCAGGCTCTGAGCCATACAGCCCAGAGCCCGACGCGGGGCTCGAACTCACGGACCGCGAGATCGTGACCTGGCTGAAGTCGGACGCTTAACCGACTGCGCCACCCAGGCGCCCCAACACCCATTGATTTTTAAAAGCTCTTTATATATTTAGAAAATTAGCAAAACTGCAATATATGTGCAATAGTTTTCTCCTAGGCTGTTATTTGTCTTTGGTCTCAATTATTGGGCCTTTTGTCAAGTAAATTTTATAAAATGTTATGTAGTTAAATTAATCAGGTCCTTTGTTTGTTTGTTTGTTTGTTTCTTTTAGAAAGTTGAAAATCCCGCCCCACAGCCTGTTTATATATTTTTTTTTTCAACGTTTATTTATTTTTGGGACAGAGAGAGACAGAGCATGAACGGGGGAGGGGCAAAGAGAGAGGGAGACACAGAATCGGAAACAGGCTCCAGGCTCTGAGCCATCAGCCCAGAGCCCGACGCGGGGCTCGAACTCACGGACCGCGAGATCGTGACCTGGCTGAAGTCGGACACTTAACCGACTGCGCCACCCAGGCGCCCCATAAACGTGATATTTCTATAGGTTCAAGCTTCAAGTTTACTTTTATATATTTTAGTAATGTTTTCAGTTTTACTCATATAGGGTTTTGCACTTTTCTTGTTGAGTTTACTTCTAAATATTTTTATCTTCCTTTGTTTTGATTTTACATAGGGTTTTCTCTTACATTATATATTCTAACTGGTTATTGTGTATACATTTTAAGACTATTAATTAATTTTATGCTTCATGAAAATAATTTGGAAGTTTTCTCTATTTTTTAATTTATGAAATAATAGAAGTATCACTCAGTTATTGATTTCAAAGATTCATAGAATTCCCTGTAACATTTTTCATAGGTAATTATTTTGTAAGAATTTAGTCTTAAGGTACATGCATGTGTAGCTTTAGTGAAGACTGCTAAAAGAACTTTTCTGTCATGGAGACTAGTGTGTAAAAGCTTTCTATATCAATTCTGGCAATTCTGGTTAATTGCATTTTCCTAGAAAATTACCCATTTAAACTGTACTTTAAAATTATTACAAAGATTTGTTATTCGTGTAAAGTGGTCTCATTTTCTAAATTTCTCTCTTTCAGTGGTTATTTTCCTCTAGTTATTTTTATTCTGTGTTCTCAGTATTTGTCTATTTTGCTGACTTTTAAAAAAGCAGTATTTTGATTTATTAGTTTTATTATCTTTCCATTTCATTAATTTCTGTGTCTATCTTTATTATTTATTTCTATAAGACATATTTTTAACATTATAATTTTTGTCTCAAATAGCTATTTTAATTGTACCCCAAAGATTCTTTTATATAATGTATTTATTATTATTATTTATTATTTTATTTTATTTTTTTAGAGATAGCACATGTAAATTGGGGAGAGGGGAAGGGGGTAAAGGGGAGAGAAAGAGAATCTCAAGCAGGCTCCATGTTCAGCATGGAGCTTAACATGGGGCTCAATCCCATGACCCTGGGATCATGACATGAGCCGAAATCAAGAGTCAGATATTCAACTGACTGAGCCACCCAGATGCCCCTCATTATTATTATTTTAGAAATTCTGTAGTTCTATTTACATTTTCCCTTTTATCTCAGAGTTTATCCTTTTTCATTGCTGTGTAATATCTACAGTACAGTGCACGAACTTTATGTTAACGAATTTTTACTTAAGTATACCCCTGTAGCCACCACCCAAATTAAGCTGTAGAACATATATAGTGCTTCATAAAGCATCCTTATGGCCTCTACCAATCAACAACTACCCATGTCCTCATCACATGGCACTTATTATGATGACCACAATCACCACTGATTAATTTTTCCTATTTTTGACCTTTATATAGAAAGATCCGCATAGTATACATGGCTAATAACTTATGAAATGATGCTCAAACTGTTTAGTAATCATGGAAATACAAATTAAGCCAACAATTGAGAAACTACTCACACCCACCTATGGGGAAAAAAATGTAAAGGCTGAAAATATGAAATGTTGGCAAGGATGTAAAGCAATGACAACTGTTCTAGAGGTATCTTGGAAAATCTGACCATCTTGGGAAATAATATGGCATTATTATGTAAAGCTGAACATGCACATATCATACAACCCAGTATTTCAACTTTTAGATTTATACCTAAGAGAAATCCTTGCCCAGGTTCACCAGAAGGTGCATATAAGAATGTTTTAGCAGCATTTTTTAATAATAGGAAAAATTATAGAAACAACCCAAATGTTTCTCCCTTCACATAAATTGGAAATAATATATGCAGTGATAAAAATAAGCTACTATCACGTATCACTTTGAAAAGATCTCAGAAATTAATGTGGAAAAAAGCAACTTGTCATAGAATTCATACAGTGTAATTCTATTAATATACTACTTTAAAATGGGCAAAATTATGCAATATATTATTTAGAGATACAAATGTGGTACAGCTATCAAAAAGGCAAAGGCATCATAAACATAAAATAATGCTTTCTTCTGTTGTGGAAAAAGGAAAATGTGAGAGGTGGCACACAGGAATATTTTTGCTTTTTTAAAATTTTATTTTAGAGATTGATAGCATGAGCGGAGGAAAGGGGCAGAGGGAGAGAGAGAATCTCAACCAGGCTCCACACTCCACACAGAGCCTGAAATGGGGCCTGATCCCATGACCCTGGGATCATGACCTGAGCCAAAATGAAGAGTCCTTTGCTCAACCAACTGAGCCACCAGGTGCCTCTTCAAAGATTTTTAAGCTTTATTTCGTAGGCTCAGTGATGTTTGGGTGTTCATTTTATTATCATTCTTTAAAATATATTTAGACATTGGGGCACCTGAGTCACTCGGTTGAGTGCCAGACTTTTGATTTTGGCTCTGGTCATGATCCCAGGGTCATGGGATCAAGGCTCCATGCTCAGCATAGAGTCTGCTTAAGATTCTCTCTCTCTCTCTCTCTCTCTCTCTCTCTCTCTCAGTCTCTCTTTCTCTCTCTCCCTCTGTCCCCCTTCCCTACTCATGCTCACTCTCTGTAAAAAAAAAAAAAAAAAAAAAGATATGTATTTAGACATTACATATACATAAATATTTCATATATACGTCCTAATTATAAAATAGTTTTTAAAAAATACCAAGTGCCTATTGAAGCAATAACAACAACTATGTGAACACATAAATGACATTATCAGTTATGCTATAAGGGCCAAATATTATATACATGTGATTAAAATGTTGTAAGATTTTGGTATTATTTGTAAAGAGAATAAAAATATCACTGTTAGATTTTGAGAAGTAACACATTGTATTTCTAGGGTAATTTTGAAAAGAAAAAGCAGATTATATAATAATCAAACAAGTACTAAAAAATGAAATGCTAAAAATAATTTTAAAAAAACAAGAAAAAATAAACGTGAACTAGGTGACAGAAAAAAGGCAGAAAATAAGATGGAAGGATTAAAACTCACCTATACTAATATTTACATTATAGGTACATGGACCGAATGCTTTAATACATGACAAATATTGCCAGACTGGATTGTAAAAAATTCTAATTATATGCTTTTTACAACAGATACATATAGGGATGACTGGGTGGCTCAGTCGGTTAAGCATCTGACTTTGGCTCAGGTCATGATCTCACGGTTCGTGGGTTTCAGCCCCACGTTGGGCTCTGTGCTGACAGCTCAGAGCCCAGAGTCTGCTTTGGATTCTGTGTCTCCTTCTCTCTCCGCCCTTCCCCCACTTGTGCTCTGTCTCTCCCTCTCTCTCCCAAAGATAAGTAAATGTAAAAAAACAAAACAAACAAGAAAAACCAGACACATAGAAAAACTAAAGATGCAGATAGGTTTAAATTAAAAAATGAAGGAGAAAACCCTCAATCAGGCGATCCTAAATGAATGAGAACTACTTATATTAGATATTTAATATGCATAATATATATAATACTTATATGTAATACATTTTATATAACTAATATAATTAATACTGTATATTAATACAATAGAGACTTAAATTTCAAAATATTTACTAAGGATAAAGAAAGTGGCTTCATAATGATAAAGTTCAACTTCTAAACAAGATACCAAATATTACATTTATATACACTTAATAATAGAGTTTAAAATTTATAAGTCAAAAACTGGCAGAATCACAAGGAGATATAAATATTATCTAAAATCATGGAATCACTCTAAGAAATTGTTATAAAATGCAAGCAAGAAATCAGTAAAGAATACAGAAAGTTTAAGGAATGTAATTAACACATTTGACCAACTTACATATGCAGACTATGACAACCAAAGAACACAAAATATGTATCTTTCTAAACACATAGGGAATATTTACAAAGTTATCTTTTCTTAGAACTCCTAGCATTCTATTCATCTCAAGAATGTTCAGCTTTATCTCAATGAGAATTGTTATAATTGCTACTATAAGGTTTTGCCTGATAATTCCAACGTTTACATCATCTTGGTGTTGTCTGTTGATTGCTGTTGATTGTCTGGTGAATGTCTTTTTCTTTGAAAATTCATCGTGTGTATGGTATGTCAAACAATTTTGCATTTTATCCCGCACATTTTGAACATCATGTTGCAAAACTGTGGATCCTGTTAATATTCTCTGAAGGATGTTGATTTTTGTTTGTTTTCACGGACAATCAAAGTTCTGACTCATCTGCTGTATTGTTGGAGATCATCAAGGGGACATGACCACTTGCTAACCCTTAAGGTGGTCCTGGATACTTGGGAATGTCCCTACCCTCCTCTTGTCCTTAGATTTTGTTTCACCTGCCATTTTTAGAGCTGGAGCCATTTCAAAGAAGCAGCCTTGAGAGAGTAATGTGTTGTTGAGACTATCTGGACTGAGTACGTGATTGAACCCCATTAAATCCACTATATTAGCTTTTAAGATTCTAGTGCACAGATGCTGATATCTGTTCATCTGCCCGAGACAAGCCTTATAAGTAAGTTAATTTACTTATTAAAACTGCCACTTACCAATCTGGGGTAGTTTGCCTTTTTCTTCATCTTTCCTTGCCCTCTGTCTACAGGGACCAGTTTCAGATTTCACAAGGGGGAGCTCCAGAGTTTTAAATCAATAGGTATGCGATGTGTGTTCAGTTCCAAAGATTTTGCTGTGCTCCGTGTTGGCCCTGTGTCTGAGCTACTCAGGTTAATCTGGGATGTGGATGGTAGTTTATCTCATAATGTAGTCTCAAATCCTTTGCTACTCTTCTTTGGTTATGTTCTGTGCCTGCTCAGGTTGGGAGTAAGCCTGCCAATTATATCAGTGTAGCTTTATGCTCTCTGGAATCTGTCCCACATTCTCTAGCTCTCAGAAACCCCTGGTTCCTCTGGCCAAATATTTTGGGTTCTATCAGAGTTTTAGTTCCCCTGTGCTATTGTGCAATTCTGTGTGATTGGGGTGCCCTCAATGTGAGGTTCCAAGAGAATAGAAAAATAGTAACTAGGATTTCCACCCTCTGTTCTTTATACAGCAGGCGACTCTTTTGCTTTTCTCCAAGTTCCTCCACCCAAATTATCAGGGTTTTAGGTGCCTGCCATTACCACAGACATATTACTTCATAGTGATGTGTTCTTCATTTTCATAGATTCCACAGTAATGGCAAGTCAGTTCTGCAACTAGCCAGGCTCAGGAGGGCTGGAGGGAAACAAGAGACACAAAAAATAGGGATTTTTTTCCCCCACACTCTTTGGCTCACAGGTTTTCTGGCCCTCTGGGTAGAAAGAGGGTTTCTTTTAGTTTTTACTTTTGTTTCCACCTGATTCTGCCCATCCCTGGACAAAGCAAGCAAATAAAGGAGTTTAAAGAAAGAAAGAAAACAAGGCAACTTATCTCCCCTATACTACCCATTCTTCAGTTTGGACTTTTTTCTCCATTCTGCTTGCTATTCAAGTGGTTTCTTTTTATTTTTTTGTCCAAGTTCTGGTTACAATCAGTGAGAGAAGTGTAGTGGGCTACCCCATCTGGGTTGGCGCTAGAAGTCTGGCACAGGATCTGAAGCAATACCTCCCTCCTGGACTATGCTAGAGAATGCCATACTCCCAAGGACACTGGTAAACACTGCAACCTGGAGCCGTTTGGAGCTGATGGAGGTATGCAGGTGTGATAAATCCCCAGGAGCCATGGCACTGAGTGGTGAGAGACAAACTGAATACTTCCAGGGGTTTATTTCCTCTTGCTCTAGTGGCTTATCAGATAGCAGACCCTGCAGGCCAGAGTTAGTGCAAAGGAAGGACAAGCTGATACTAGCCCCAGGATTCCAGATGTTATCCTACTCTAACAAGAACTCTTGTTCAAACAGGAGCTTCTACTGTTAACTGATTGTGTGTACCTCTACCCTACAAATGTGTAGAAAATTGAGGGGGACAGTCTCATCTGGACTATTAGGCATGGTTCGTGCAACTATGCCTGGCCTAAGCCATGAGATGATGAAAGCTCAGTGGTTTATGTGCTCTCTACTACTTCTTATCTGTAAGTTTTCCCCTAATAAACCCCATTTTATATCTGTACACGTGACATAGGTGGTAGGTATTTGTGACCCCTTTGCATAAGCCAGACCAAAATGATAGCGATCTTTAATCTTCTATGAAGATACTTCTTTTTTCTAATATTGTTTCTAAGACTGTATAAATTAGATTTCAGAGTGCTATCAAGTTCCTAATATCTAACCATCATTCTCTCTGTTTCAGCTTAATTAATTAATTATTCCTTGAGTTACTCCAGTGGAAATATTTACTCATTATCAGAGAATATATCTGCATATATCTGCATATATCCAGAAATAGTAAAATCCCTTGACAGCCTCCTAATATGCAGGCTAAATTTCAGACACATTTCTTAAAATACTTAAATATAAAAAACATAATTTCTTTTGACATTTTTGCATTTCAAAACTCAATGTAATTAACTTGTACGTGTTGACTTTTTTTCAAATAAAGCTTTTCTTTGATAACATTGCATTGTAGTTGATCTATTATGCATATTATGGAGGCACGAGTATCATATCCATACTGAACTATCAAAATGCTTCTGAAGGGAACTTAAGTACGGCACTTCTTCTAATGGGATATTGATTTCTGTGTCTCATAGTTCATATTCTTTTATGTTAACACAATAAATGCTACTAACACTGTAGTATTTAATTAATAAATATTAAATAATTTGATTTTTTAGAAGCAATTCAGATTCATTCTTTTCTTTTTTAATGTTTGTTTATTTTGAGAGGGAGAGAGTGAGCACAAGCAGTGGAGGGACAGAGAGAAGGAGAGAGAGAGAATCCCAAGCAGGCTCTGTGCTGTCAGTGCAGAACCTGATGGGGGGCTCAATCTTACAAACGGTGAGATCATGATTTGAGCCAAAATCAAGAGTCAGATGCTTTAGTGACTGAGCCACCCAGGTGCCCCCAGATTCGTTCTTAATATAAACCAAGTGCATATATCTAAATTATTATAGTAAAGGTAGGAAAATCCAGGATACAAAAGCAAAGCAGATGTTTAAATATCTATTTACTTCCCTTAAACTAATTCAATGAAATCAATTATTTATTAAACTCCACCTGTGTGACAAGCATGTCACGAAAGATTTTTAAACCTAGAAATTCCAAGCCTCTACTCCTACAGATTTTCTTCAGAAAGTAGACTGGGCCCCTGAAACACAAATTTTAACAAGCACCCAGGGATTTCAAATGCAAGTGATAGGGATTACCATCTCTCATTTCTGGTATGAATAGTGGAACATCAAGTCAAAAGGTAGGGTGAGGGAATGTGGTCAAGGTATCAAGAAAGATTTTATACTGAATTTGGTAAACTATGGGGATAAACTTGAGGTTAGAAGTAGGAAATTGACATGATTATCCCTATACTTTCAGAATCAATGTTGTGACACTATATAGCAAGCCTTTGAGGTAACAGATTCCATGGAAAACTGTTGTAATAGTTTGAGCAAATTGGGCCTGAACTAAAAAGTAGCTTTGGAATGAACAGGAGAGGGAAGATATACATATCATTTTAAAAGCAAAATATATTATACTAGGCAACATAGTCTAATACAAGGGAGTTAAGGGGGAAAGAAAAAACCCTGAACTTTCATGTTTAATGGAGTGATATCATTTACAAAATATTTTTTTAAAAATTGGACAAGTAAGATTTCCTTCTTTTTTATTTCTGAGAATTGACGGTATGGGAATAAAGAATAATTTTTGGAAATTTTTCATTGGATGTTCTCTCAAACTACTCAGGCAACTCAAACTATAAATTTAGAAATTAGGAAATAAGTTGGGGCTAGAAATAAGATCTGGAGTTCATCCTTATAGTGGAAATGGTAGGATACATGAGATGAGATAAGGTCATCAACAAAAAGGGTCTCTGAGGAGGAAAAAGAAGAACAAAAGACAATTCCTTGGGACAGGTCTATCTTTTAGGATATTGGAAAACAAGAGCAACAAATGAATAAATAGAAAAACAGTCAGGTGGGGCAAATAGGAAAATGGAAACCAAAGAAGAGAGTTGCACATTTAAAGTTGTGTCCATCTTTGGAGCCCAGGGTTGCATAAAACACAGATCAATGTGTCTCACAGGGACTTGTGAAACTTAATGGCTTCACGTGGGCTCCCCAGCAGGCACAATCCTAGGACCCAAACCTAAAATTAACTAAATACCTGATTGTCATGCAATATCTTCTCCAGCTCCATTCCAATTTGAGCTCCCACTCCACATTCCCAGATAAATGGGTGGGCTCTTATCAGAAAGACAAGTGAGGCACTTTTGGAGTTCCATTCAATATTTGTGACTTTTACTTGTCTGCATGAACTCTCATTAGCTCAGTAAAAGTTTCAGAATGCCCCATGCACCAAAGTTTCTGCATTCCAACTGTACCACTTAAGATGAATGTCCACATTTCAAAGCAAGAGGAGCAACAAGGTCACAAAAACCATCCACAGAAATAAAGAAAATACCATCAAAGTTCATTCTTATCAGAACCTGTAAAAAGAGAAAGCAGATATGCTCCAGGTGGTACTATTTTCAGAGGAGAAATTTCAGTATGTTAGAAAAAGTGTTAGCCATTATAATACATCTAACAAAGAGAACACAAGGGTGCCATGAAATGCAGGCCAACGCAAGATAAAAATTTCAAATTCTATCTGATTCTGCCCCATCAAAGCCTACTTAACAAGTGACTATGATGAAGAATTATGAAGAAATGGGAAAGTATGATTACCTGATAATTATATGTAAATTTATAAATAAACATATATACATTTTAAAATATACTATTATTTAAAGTTTATTTATTTATTTTGAGAGAGAGAAAGCATGAGTGGGGGAGGAGCAGAGAGAGAGGGAGAGAGAGAGAGAACCCAAGTAGGCTCCATACTGCCAGCATAGAGTCCGATGCAGGGTTCGAACCCACAAACCTGAGCTGAAATAGGATGCTTAACTGAGCCACCCAGGTGCCTCAATATATATACATTTTAAATTAATTGCATGAACTCCATCTCAGTCTTCCTGGCCTAAATTATATTTCTGTAAAATATTAAATAATATCCTTAATATTTGAGGACATTTTATATTCAGAAAAAATAAATTTTGGGGTGCCTGGGTGGCTCTATCAGTTAAGTGTCCCACTCTTGATCTTGGCTTAGGTCATGAACTCATGGTTCGTGGGTTTGAGCCTTGTGCTGGGCTCTCCCTCTCTCACCGCTCCTCCCCCACTTGCTCTCTCACTCTCAAAAGAAATAAAACTTTTAAAAAAGTTTTAATTCCATATTGAAAGTGTAATATTTTCCCAAACAATTTACACTCTTAATATTGACACTATTATTCAATGAACACTTTATCATCTTTTCCTGGAGACACTCAAAAAAAAGTTGAATCAAATTTTTTGGTTCAATATAAGGTACACTACACATTTGGTTTTTACTTTATCTACCGCCAGCCCAGAAACTCAAATTTTTAAAAAGGAAATATTATTTTAGCACATCTTATTTGACTCATTGATTCATTTAGTATTTAGTACACTGTCTTCCCAAAGTTCATAATTCCTCTGTTTAATGATCCAAATGGACTTTTTTTTCCCCCAGGAAGTAAAGTCTACCTCTAGTTATTTTCAACAGTCACTTAAAAAGTTTTTTAAATTAAGACTTCCTTTTGGAGCAGTTTTAGGTTTATAACAAAATTGAGAGGGTACGGAGATTTCTTATCTACTCGCTGTTCTCACACATGCAAAGCCTTCCCCATTATCAACATCCCTCACCAGAGTGGTACATTTGTTACAACTGATGAACCTACATCAACATCAATATCACCCCAAGTCCATACATTAGAGTTCACTCTTGTTGTTGTGTATTCTATAAGTGGACAAAAGTATAATAGCATATACCCATCATCATGGTGTCATAAACAGTATTTCCATTGCCCTAAACATCCTATGTGCCCTACCTTTTCATCCATTCCACCCAACCCTCTACCAACTCCTGATCTTTTTACTGTTGCCATAATTTTGCCTTTCCCTGAATGTGATATAGTTGGAATTTTACAGTAGCCTTTTCAAATTAGTTTCTTTCACTTAGTAATAGCATTTAAGGTTCTTCTGTGTCTTTTCATAGCTTTATAGATCATTTCTTTTTAGTGTTGGATAATATTCCATTGTCTAGATGTCCCACATTCACCTTCTGAAAGACATATTGGTTGCTTCCAAGTTTTGACAATTATGGGTAAAGCAGGTTTTTGTGTGAACAAGAGTTTTCAACTCCTTTGGGTAAATACCGAGGATCACAATTACTGAATTTTATGGTAAGAGTACACTTAATTTTTTAAGAAATTTCCAAACTCTTCCAAAGTGCCTGTACTATTTTGTATTCTCATCAGCAACAAATGAGCATTCCTGTTGCCCACATCTTGCCAGCATTGGTATTGTCAATGTTCTGGATTTTAGCCATTCTAATAGGTATATAGTGATAACTCATGTTTGTTTTAATTTGCATTTCCCTGATGACATACGGTGTGACGCATATTTTAATATGCTTATTTGCCATCTGTTTATCTTCCTTGGTAAGGTGTCTGCTAAGGACTTTGATCCATTTTTTAATTAGGTTGTTTGTGTTATTACTGTTGAACTTTAAGGGTTCTTTATGTATTTTTGAATAGCAGTCCTTTATTAGATGTGTCTTTTACAAGTATTTTCTCCCTATCTTCGGCTTGTCTTTTCATTCTCTTGATATCTGTTATTTTTTAATCTACTTTTTAAACTCTTAAATGATTTATCTATTTTTCTTTTTTAAAAATTGAGGCTATATTTACTCATCTCTGTTCTGCAGCACACACATTTCCTGTGATCCCTAAAATATGATGATAAAACTTCCAAGATTTATTTATGAGGTAGTTTTTCAATCCTCGTCTTGTTTTCTTTAGTCATCTTGATGCCACACAATTTTTAAAATCAGTATTTAAAAAAAATTTTAATGTTTATTTATTTTTGAGAGACAGAGCAAGCGTGATCAGGGAGGGGCAGAGAGAGAGGAAGACACAGAATCCAAAGCAGGCTCCAGGCTCTGAGCTGTCAGCACAGAGCCCAATGCAGGGCTTGAACTCACAAACGAGATCATGACCTGAGCCAAAGTCAGATGCCTAACTGACTGAGCCACCCTCGTGCCTCTTAAAATCAGTATTAATCTATATCCTAAAAAGTCAGTTTTTATAGTTAAGGCAGGAAATTTTCTTATCTAGGGCTTTGGAATAGCCTTGTTTCCTATCCCAAGAATCTGTGATGTTATAACTTCTGTGCTTCTCTGAGACCACTGTGCTATCAGTTACCCTTGGAAATATGAAATCCTTATATTCTCTACTCAGATCTGGATTATCAGGCTGGTTTTCCACCTTCATACCTATATAGTAATCCTTAGCTATCTTAGTTCTCAGTCATGCCAACTAATACAGCCTCTTGAGACATCACCTTGATCCCAAAGTCAGTGGTTGTGGTCTCATCGACTCTGCTAGTTACTGTTAAGTCCTTACTCCCTAGGAAATGTCAAGGGGCAGGGCTTCTGCTACCTTCTGAATTGGACAACTAACTAGATTCCCTTGCTACTTAGCCCTGCATTTGAAATTATATTGTCTGGTATTGATGCTTGCTTGAGTCTTGCTTAATTCCATTTTGAACACTTGCTCCTCTCATTGGGGCTAATCTTTGCAGTCAGGCTGACTTCCACCAGTCTTCAAATCATGTATACATATATTCAGCTTTCGACTCAATCCTTGTTCTTAACTTCTTTACCCCACCCTGCATTTTCAAGGACTGAATCTGTTTTATACATTTTTTAAAATGTATTTATTTTGAGAGAGAGAGAGAGAGAGAGCAGGAGAGTAGCAGAGAGAGGGAGAGAGAGAATCCCAAGCAGGCTCTGCACTGTCAGTGCAGAGCCCAGCTTGAGGTTTGATCTCACAAACTGCGAGATCATGACCTGTGTCGAAATCAAGAGTCAGACACCTAACTGACTGAGCCATGCAGGCACCACCCCTGTTTTATACACAAACCTGCCTTATTATTGACATAATTCACTTATCTGGACCTTTTATTTGACACATGTAAGAATTAGATGGTTTCTTACTTCCTCACCTATGTTTGATTAAATTGTCATTTAAAACTTTCTGTTTGACTCTTTCAAAGGGGGAAAATAATGCAAAATTCACACTGAACATTTTGTGAAAGGAGTTGTCTTTAGTCAAACTCAGTGCTCTATCAGACACCCATACCACTGTGAATTTTCTTGAGGGAAACATATGTCAGGGAGCAAAGTGAAGCAAATCCATAAATGTGGAACAGAGCTATCCTTGGGCATCGGCTTTGACCTTGTAATTCTCTTTATGTATAAACTTTATGGTGCTCTTAGAAATAACCATCCCTCTCCATAGTATTTTAATTCTTCAAGCCCTTCATATTACTCCAAGGGATTGGCCACTTAATTCCCCAAAGCCTTTTCTTCAATGGGTATTTCATCTCAAGTAACCTAGTAAATAATTTGATGCTTTGAGTTTCTGAAGTTCCATCAGTTAATATAAGCTGGATTTTCATTGCTCTCAATTCCAAGGCCCTTCTTTCTCATGATGAATTGTGGTCTGTAACCAAGCCTCTTAATTTGCTCTGTCTTTCAGCAGGTGAAACTAACTCTGCTCGATTTAGGCAGAAAATGGTTTTGTTAAACAGATACTGGGTAACTCACCAAACTTTTTCAAGTTACACAAAGAATAATGACTAAATCATACCACAGAATTAGTCTGGTGAAAACACCACTGCCACTGCCATTATGTACTTGGCTGGGAAAAAGACAATCTCATATTTTCAGCTTTTACAGTGGAAGAAGAGTTTAGTCTCATATGGTAGGAATTTCTCAAACATGGAAAAGGAATTCGTGTGCTGGACAGCCAAAAAAATATAAAAATATCCACTACACTATCTTCAGCTCATACTGAGGCAGACAAAGGAAAGTATAGTTAGGCTACTTTCTTTAATAGTGTATATTAAAAAAGATAGTGTATATTAGTATATATACTAATTTTGAATGAGTTCTATCTTATCTAATAATTGACAGAAAATTCCATTTGATGTATATACATTTATAACAGAACAAAATGAGGAATGTAGTCTCTAACATAGCTTTAAAATGATATCATAGAGAGGCACCTGGGTGCTTAGTTGGTTGAGTGTTGGACTCTTGATTTGGGCTCAGGTCATGATCCCACGGTCATAGGATTAAGCTCTGCATCAGGCTCTGTGCTGAACATGAAGCATGCTTAACATTCTCCCCACCACCCCCCTCCTTCTGCCCCTCTCTCCCACTCACGCTGTCTCTCTAAAACATATTTTTTTAAAGAGAAAAATCATTTAAAAAATATATCATAGAGATAATACGAGATTTCAATCATTCTTTTTGTCACTGTTAGGTTGGCCTAAATTCTGGAACCACAGAACATTTCAATAGATACAAGAGAATATAAATGAAAGAAGAATTACATTTCACTTGATAGATTTGACTTTTTCCATTCACATCAATGTTTGGGTTTACTTTTCATGTACCATTGAATTTTTTTTCATGGCAAATATAAATATAATAGGGAAAATGTTTGATCAAATACTATAGGTCTGTCCTTGCCACCTATTCTAGGTGATGGGGACAAATACAAACCAATGGGAAACTGATAGTACAACTATGGGCTGTTGGATTTCTCAAGTGGCGTGAGATGATGTATCTTATCCTGCTATGCCAATATTCCACCCATTCTTTCAGCAATGACTTGCTGCTTAGATTGGCCACCACATCCCTTAGAACTCCGTACTCTAGTCAGTTACTCCTTTCCATTCTTATCTCTTCCTATTCTCACTGTCTGGTCACATTCTGACAGCAAATCAACACCAAATGACAAGATTCCACATAATTCAAGACTTGAATGGTTATATTATTATAAAATTCACACATCTATCACAAAACATCTTTAGTTTCAAGATATCATTGTCAATTAATTGACATTTTTACTAATAGAAAGTTTCTGCCCTAGGAGAAATTTAGGATCAGATCAAAACGCTTTTCAGCAATAACCACAAACATGGTCCAACTTATAAAATACAAGACAAAAGAAAGAAGTTCTCAAAACATAATACTTGTTTTAGGATTCTATTGAGTCAGGTGTTATAAGTATTCACCATAATCTTAACAATTTTAGATACTTGATCAAAGTTCCCTGTTTGTACGCTTAGTTCTCTACTAATGTATTCTTGTTGCCTGATTGCCAACTGCTGCAGACATTTCAGAAAGATCAGAGTTTTTTTTCCCCCAAAATCCCTTGTAGAAGACTTTTTTCTTTAACTTTTTGGATTTCTACTGATTCTGAGAGATACACTCTTTTGGATCACTCATTACACAGGTGAACTATAGCATCGTTCATGCATTATTTTTGAATTTTCTATCTGCATGAATACAAATTTAAAATAATAGTTGTTAGGTAGTTATCTTTTCAAAAACAGTTCATGAACTGCAGTAAAACATAAGATAAGAGCAATTCTGTTTCAGAGAAAAGAATATTTACAAATTAAATTATATTTTCAAAAATAATGGATAATTCTTTTCAAAGTAAGAGATATGTTCATATTTATAAATTGGTTAACAGATAGGTTTAGTCCTTGATATTTCAAATGTTTGCTCTAAGTTCCAAAAAAACAATTTGAAATAAAAATGTAACTATATCTGCCAATTTCATTCAGATATCCAAAATGATCTAACTCAATTTTGACACATTTGGTCATTCCACATTTTGTCTCAGCTTTGTCTAGAAAAGACAAAACTCTCTCAGTTTTGTCTTATCTAAAAAGCCGGTGATTTGACCATTTTCCTCTTATCTTTCCCATTGAATTTGCTTCCTGATTGTCTGGTGTGTGTATTTTTTTTTTGAACTCAAAACTGACTCAATAATACTTGCTTTGGATTAAATCCTAAGCAACATTTGAAAGAAGGTTGGAAATATGTTTTCTATGGAAACTAACAACGTGACATGAACTTGAAGGGTTAGCACCTGAATAAAGGTGATTTTTCTTTTAAAGAATAACTGACCAATGTGTTGAATCCTCTTCAGAGTTGTGTTTGGGTCAGGAGGCTTGGAACCAATTCATCAGAGTGTTGTAAAAGGGACTACACTGAAGAGGGGTTTATTTTGCCTCTGATCAGGTTCAGTTTTACCTGATTGTGTTTTAGCTTCTGAGAAGCTTCAAAGTTGCATAGCTTGAATACGAGGACTTTACTTCTCCAAATATCCACCCTGGAATCAGGTAGTTACATATTTTCCTGGAGTAAAAAACACATTTTAACTGCAATGACAAAAAATGATGTCCCAGAAGTTTAATTAATCATAGATAGTATAACTGAAGAATAGGAAAGATAAAGGTTAAAGCAGTCTCTCACATAAAGTGTATTGTTCTGTCAGAGAAATTATCCTCCTCTGTAAATGAGTGACTTATTAAATGGTGTTTTGAGATACCACAATGCTATATAAATTTAAAGTGTTGTGATTTGGAAGCACTAAAGACTTGTCATAATTTTTTTTTCTATGTGAACCTTTCGAAAGAGTTTTGTCAGACTATAGGTGTTTATCTTCATTGTAGCTAATGAATTGGGGGGTTTTTTGTCTTTTTGTTTGTTTTGTTTTGTTTTGTTTTTTAGTTAAAAAAAAAAAACCTGTTTAATAACTGCTGTCTTGCCTCCAGATCTCCTGCACTGGAAACAGGAAACTCCATCTTACTCCATGTTCCCCTCTGCTAACATCTTTTTGTTTTTAAATATATATATTTTTTGTCAAATTGGCTAACATACAGTGTGTAAAGTGTGCTCTTGGTTTTTGGGGTAGATTCCTGTGGTTCATTGCTTACATACCCACCCAAAGCTCCTCCCAACAAGTGCCCTCCTCAGTGTCCATCACCCATTTCCCCTCTCCTCCACCCCCCACTTCCACCTTCAGTTTGTTCTCAGTATTTAAGAGTCTCTTATGGTTTGCTTCCCTCCCTCTTTGTTTGTAACTATTTTTTTCTCCTTCCCTTCCCCCATGGTCTTCTGTTAAGTTTCTCAAGATCCACATATGAGTGAAAACATGATATCTGTCTTACTCTGACTGATTTATTTCACTTAGCATAATACCTTCCAGTTCTATCCACACTGCTGCAAATGGCAGGATCTCATTCTTTCTCATTGCCAAGTAGTATTCTATCGTATATATAAGTCACATTTTCTTTATCCATTCATCAGTTGATGGGTATTTAGGCTCTTTCCATAATTTGGCTATTGTTGAAAGCGCTGCTATAAACATTGGGGTACATGTGCCCCTATGAATCAGCACTCCTGAATCCTTTGGGTAAATTCCTAGTAGTGCTAGTGCTGGGTCATAGGGTAGTTCTATTTTTAATATTTTAAAAGCTTAAGTAGAAATATAACACGGGTATCATGGTGAGTTACCAAACACAAAGGGTATCTTTTATAAATGGAATTCATATTAACTAAATCAATCTGTATTCTCACTCTTTTAAAAATCTTTCTTGTAAAAATTTTGTTCTATTTCTTTCAGTTATTTCTAACTAGTTATATATGCACAATAAACCCAACTGAAGGAGTATTTCAGCTTATTTAAATGGATAGCATATATTGTTAGCTGG
The DNA here is from genome assembly GCF_007474595.2 of Lynx canadensis. Lineage (NCBI taxonomy): Eukaryota > Metazoa > Chordata > Mammalia > Carnivora > Felidae > Lynx > Lynx canadensis. The sequence goes on from NC_044307.1 coordinate 63,523,242, forward strand.
TATATATAATGTAATCTCTAAGCCAAGGAAAAATGAAGACAGCAAGAGCATTCTCTGTTTTAAAATGTTTTCAGAGAATCATAACTTAATTTTTCATTCAAGGTTAAAATATACTTTTGAAATCAAAACAGTTGAGTTAAGTGAAGTCTTGTTCTTTTTCTAAAACACTGCTTTTACTAAAACTTTGATTGTTTCTAAAATACACTTGAGCTCATACACCAAGTTTACACTCACTATAAATTTATGCACTGATCTATGAGCTCCGGAAAAAAATTTCATAATGGAAGCACTGACATTGTCTTAAATATACATAAATCTTTGATATTATGATCTGTTTATATCTCATATTTACCTATGGATCATTTATTTTTCATAAGAAACTCTAAGATATCAAATAAACAGCAGCTGTTGCAAACAAAGCATGCTTATCTTTCTGAGGGAATAAGGAATCAATGGCTGTCAGTTAGAATTTTAATAATTAAGAAATTTAAAACACTGAAGAGTAAGTTTCCGTGTCTTGCTCCCCCAGAGAATTTGCTTCATATGCCTCAGGGAATCAGAAGACTCAGTTGCAGTTCTAGTAGCCAAAACTAGATGGTGCTCTACAGTCATCAGTGCTTCAAGTCTATTTCCAGCGTCTTAGAGTAGTTGGAATTAAGGGCTTAATTAAGGATGTATTTTATGATTTAACTAAAGATAAGTTTCAGATTTGACCCCATCCTTTTCTTCTTTCTTAGACCTTTTTAGGTAGTAGAAGACATGATTTTTCCCTGTTTATTCCTTTAGTTATTCCTTGCCCCTCTTCCTAGCTTTTATCTAACACCTGTAAAATAATCAGACGTATTAGTGTTAGATAAAGAAACTAAGTCCTAGAGTAATATTTAAGGGAAATATTTAGTGTTGCACAGCTAGACAAACTCTTGGCTAGAATTAACACTCTGATCTTGTCCTACTAAGACAAGTCACCTTACCCAACAAGATGAGAAAGCACAGGCAGGAAGACAAAATTCCCTTCTTGGAAGGAGTTGGAAGAGCCAGGAATGGAACCTGGTCATTTCTGTTCCTTCTGTTATAGTCACTTTGGCCCCCCTCCGTAAATAACCTCATTGTCCCATCCTCCACTCCGGGGATCTGCTGCTAGAAGAGTACCAGGAGCAATAGGAAGGAAGAGGACTAGGAAAATCTCACAGAAAAGCATATTCTATGTGCCAGGCACTGTTTTACACATGTGACATGTATTTCCTTGTTTATTTTTTGAAGCAATCAAAGGAGGTTGTGAATGAATGATCTCTATTTTGTATATGAGGAATCTAACACTCAAGTGAATAACTCCCCAAGGTCAGTAAGTGGCAGATTAAGGATTTGGCCTGAACTCTAATTCCATTACAAATGGGATATTCTATGACTGTGATTAATGCAAGAAAACTGGTTGTTTTCTCTTTCCTGATATCTGTCTGTAGTGAACTTGCTATAATTCCAGATTAATACTGTAAAATGTGCAATCCTCTCTATTATCTCATTTAATATAATAGCCAGCTCTATTGTACTATGAATAAAAAATGAAATTTCCAACCTCAAATATTCAGTCAGTGCCGATGACAGATAAGAATATAAGTCTCTTGACAATAAATTTCAGTTTTAAGATAAAACTTAAGCACATGAAAATGGTCGATTCATACATCTTTGCTATTTGCTTTATTTCTTATAATTGATAGAAACTATCTTGTTTCACAATTTTGCTAGTTAATGAGCAATCTACAGTATGTGTTATGACCATAAAGTAATTTCTCAAGAATACAAATAAAAGTCTTACAATTAAATGTTAATGATAATCTATAATTATATTTATTATGCTATATACACAATAAAGAATACAAAGAAAAAAAAGACATAATTCCTTCCTTTATGTTCTTAATAACTTACTAGGTAAGACATGTATAAAGATTTATTTACTGACAACTATGTGCAAAATAGGCTTGGCCCTTGTTGGGGGTGGAAGAATGACATTCAGAGCCCCTGAGCAAAAGGACCTTGGAACAAGGACCTGTCCAGGTACTGACACACCCTGTCAGGGATGCATTTGTCTGAACACAATCACTTACAAGGTGGAAGAAATGTCATTGGCCTTGGGATAAGACTTTCATTTCCTGCCTGGTTTATAAGAAACCCATATCTGCACAGAGACCCTTAAAATTGCTTACTCACCAGATGTAAAGCTGTGTTCCTTCCCTCCTCAACCTTTCACCCACTCCTGCCTGTGTTGTCACAATTGTTACGTATTTGGAGACTCCAAGAAAGTGTTTATTGTCAAAGTGTAATCCACTGTTCATTATACTGCATAGCTGAATGTCTTTAATTTCTCCATTGATTTCTGAATACTATTCACTTTTTTTTAAGTTTATTTATTTATTTTGAGAGAGAGAGAGTGCATGTGTGCACACACGCTTGAGCGAGTGGGGAAAGGCAGAGAGAGAGAGAGAGAGAGAGAGAGAGAGAATCCTAAGTGGGATCCACACTGTCAGCACAGATCCCAACATGGGGATTAATCCTCCTAATCGAACGATCATAACCTAATCCAAAATCAAGAGTCAGAGGTTTAAAGGACTGAGCCACCCAGGCGCCCCAGTATTCACTTTGTGATTCACAATAATTCAGAACCTTAGCAGGACCTTTATGTGACCTTGGTTACACTCAGTGAGACCTTTTCAGATGGCTAGTTATTTGGATGGCCTTACTCTGAACCAACTCTCTTTTCTGCTTCTTGAATTTGTCTCACTAAAATTAATTTCACAGTTGACATTTTGTAGTATTTCATTAGCTTTCCTTAGCATTTAATTACAGTATTATCACATAACTGGGAATGGTGCACATACTGAAATGAAAGGTTTTGTCAGTGTGCAACTTTTGTCAGAGACGTAATTTTTAATATTTTCATTCTCCACGGTAGAGGCAGCTTTGTTATCCTGATGGGTTAGGATCAATTTTACTTTCACTTAGTACCAGACCAATCTGGAATGTGCTCCCAGAGGCAAAGAGGCAGTGAGCATGGTGTGTAGGTAGGTTACCATCATATATGCACATTTGATTTCTGATACCAAAACTTCTCAACCATCCTGGTCCATTATTAGTCCTTTTAGATTACAAAGATCATGTCACACTTTATCTCATGACGTCCTCATGACACTGCTATGAGATTTGTTTTTGTTTTTGTTTTTGTTTTTAACCTCTAATTTACCCCTGAAGAAATCAAGGATCATTAAGTAAAGGTATTTTTTCAGAGCATACAGCAAGTCCCATGATACTAGAATGAAAAATTAAGTCTAACTCTAAACTGAGCAAAAATAGTTCACATTTATTTCACATCTATTATGATCCAAGTATGGCTCTAAGCACATTACACATATTCACTAACTTAAACCTCACAACAACCCTTTAAGGGAGGTACTATTTATGTCCTATTTTACAGATGGGTAAACTGAGGTACAAAGAGGGTAAGTGAACCTCCACAGCTATTAAGTGGCAGAATCTGGCTACAAACTTGGGCTGAAACTCTAATCTGCTGACTCTTTGTAAGACATGATAAATTTGATAACAACTTTCATATCACACAGAGGTATAGTTAGGATTTAATAGGATAAAATGTACATGGCTCTTTGGAATCTGTAAGGAATCAGAGTCGATCCAGATAGCTGAGGAGAATTTTGAGGTCAGAAATGAAGTGCACATATATTATATTGGTGAGGCACATTCCAGCAGGTAAAGACATGAATATAAGACTGTAATCAACAGATAGAATCAGAACATGTGTTAACAGCAGCTTTCCCTTCATTTACCATCCTCCTGTTTGGAATTTTCTTAAATGGTTAAGGAATCAAGATCGGAAAAGTAAGGGCATGAAATGCAAATAATTGGTCATGGGTCTATTCCATATTATTGTTAATCTATTCTAATTCTGCTCCCGTTTTTGTTTCTAAATTATCACCTTCTCATCAAGACTACCTTTACAATTTTCCTACTTGTAAATTGAGGAATCTTATAGTGAAATTTTTAAAAAACATTTTCCTATTCAGTTTCCACAGATCTTAAAATTTCACCAAGAGATTAATTTTTGTCTTTATGTTAGATGTTTTTGGCATCACTGCAACTTTAACAATACTCATATCAAGTTTTTTGGATATTTAGTTCTGGTCAACTCCCATTCTAAATTCCTAAGTTTCAGCCCCATGGTAGAAAACATTTATTTTTGTAAATGATTTATGCCCATTTATCTTCTGAGACTCCTATGATACAAATGGTACTACGTTTTAAGAAGCCACTGAGTTCCCTAAGTCTACCTTTGTGATCCAATATCTTTATTTCCCTCTTCTTTCCAGCTTCATTATTTTCCATAATTTTATCAGCTATACCTCTGATTCATTCTTCTGTTTCAACCATCCTTGCTGTCATAACTTATGGCCATTTATAATTCCAAGCTGCCTATGTAACTAGGTGATTATCCAGTGAATCTGGTCAATATAAACAACTGAAGTAGATAATAAAGGCTGAAATAACTTTTAAAAATTACACTTTTATTGCTCAGTCTGTCCAGATCACTGTCTGTCTTCAGCACTTGTTTTCTCTATGGATGGAGTTTAAGGGCTCTTAATAAATGACCTCAGAGAAATCTTGTCTTTTTCTTATTGTAGCTTGGAATACTTCTAGGCTATGCTTTGTTTGTATATAACCTTTCTACACAGATGTTAGCTGCTGTGTTTTATGAACATGGCATCTCTCAGAAGAGCCCACCAAATCTCACCAGGCCAATGAAACACCTCAATCCATATTCACAACTGACTGCATTTTCTTGCACTTCCTGCTTCTAGTTGCTCTGAAATATTCAGGATTTGGACTCAACTGTTTTTCACAAGAAACTATATTTTGATATCTATTAATAAGGTATATTTGCTATTGACATAGTGAGCATACATCATGCTCATTCCATCTATTTCCAGTATAGATTGTATTCTCCAAGTGCTGATAGTAAAGTTGGGTAATGCTGATATAAGAAATAAAAGGAAAAAAAAAGACCCTTAGAAATCTTAGAACTGTTAAAAGGGTAAATCATAAATAGATTTTCTTTCTGATCCCAGCAGTATACCTTAAAGGATAAAGATTTATGGTCGCTGTAATTTTATCTTAAGTACGTAACTGCTAGTTCTATTCTTAGCTAAATCAATGTGTTATCATTTTTTCACTCTTGCAAAACTAGCCAGTGCATTCCACCTATGTTTTAAGATTTAAGTGGCAAGAGAGGTGCTTAAAGTTGCTTTTCCTGACTTTTAGGTGTTTTTTCTTATCATGGTCACTTAATATTTTGTTTTTGTTTATTTAATTTTTTATAGATTTATTTTGCATTAAAATTTTTTTCATCCCCAGCACAAATCTCAATTTCTCTTGGTACTACAATAAACTTAGCTGAGAGTACATGACCAAATGTATATTACATTGGAAAATTGCCCTGTCTCCTGGGAAAGGTGATGTTATAAATATATTTGACATAACTATCAGACTAGCATGGTATCCCCTCACTGGAATACAAGGTGAGTTCTCCAATGGCTCTCAAATCAAAAAGTTCTGCTTACTCTAATTAAATCGAGTTGCATAATAGCCTTTTACAATGAAGGGGAAGAGATTCCTCTTCCTGAGTAGTTATAGAGACCCCTTACAGGTAGGAGCAAAATTTTAACTCTAATGCAATGGTTTTTAAATGTTAGTGAGTATCAGAATCACCCATAGAGCTTATCAAACCACCTAATGCTGGACCCATCTTCAGAGTTTCTGATTCAGTAAGTCTGGGGTGGGGCAAGATAATTTTCATTTCTAACAAGGCTCAGGTATTGTTGTTGCTGTTGCTTTGGGGACTATACTTCAAGAACCACTGTTCTCATGAATGCAAAGAGGGTTATTTATTTACTTGCTTGCTTTTGATCAAAATTTATATAGACAACTGAATAATATATATTGAAGTTCCTGATTTTTTTTTTTTTTTTGCTTTTCTTGGTAGGAAAGTGTGTTTTAAAAAATCAAGACGTTAAAAATTAAAAAAAAAAATTAGTGGAGATACCTCATGTGGTTTTGATTTGCATTTCCCTGATGATTAGTGATATTAACCATCTTTTCATGTACTTATCAGCACTTTGGATGTCCTCTTTAGAAAAATATCTATTCAGTTCTTTTGCTCACTTTTTTGTTTATTTTTGTTTTGTTTTGTTTTGTTTTTAAGTAGGCTTTATGCCCATTATAGAACCCAATTCTGAGCTTGAACTCAGGACCTTGAGATCAAGACCTGAGATGAGATCAAGAGTCAGATGTTTAACTGACTGAGCTACCTAGGCACCCCTTTCTGCCAAGTTTTCACTAGAGTTTTGATGTTGTTATTGAGTTGAGTTATTGAGTTCTATTTTGGATATCAATCCCTTATCATATATATGATTTGCAAATTTTTCTTCCATTCTGTAGGCTGCCTTTTCATTTCGTTGATTATTTCTTTTGCTGTGCAAATGTTTTCAATCTGATATAGTCCCACTTGCTCATATTTGCTTTTGTGGCTTGCTTTTGGTGTCATATCCAAAAAATCATTGTCAAATTCAAAGTCAAGAAACTTCTTCACTATATTTTATTGTGGGAGTTTCAGAGCATCAGGTCTTATGTCTTATGTTTAAGTTTTAATTCATTTCAGTTAACTTTTGTGAGGGGTGTAAGTTAGGAGTATAATTTCATTTTTCTTCATGTGATTATCCTGTCTTCCCAACACCATTTGTTGTAGAGACAATTCTTTCCCCATTGAATGTCCTTGTCCTTGGCTCCCTAGTCAACTATTAGTTGACTGTATATGTGAGGGTATATTTCAGGGCTCTTTATTCTGCTCCATTGTTTTACGTATCTGTTTTTATACCAGTACCATACTGTTTTAAATTACTATAGCTTTGTAATATAGTTTGAAATCAGGAAGTGTGATGCCTTCAGTTTTGTTCTTCTTTCTGAGGACTCCTTTCACTATTCAGGGTCTTTTGTGGTTTCATATAAATTTTAGGGTTGTTTTTTCTATCTCTGTGGAGAAAAAATGGCATTGGAATTTTAATAGTATTGCACTGAACCTATAAATGGATTTGGGTAGATGTTTTAACAATATTAATTCTTCTAGTCCATAAGCATGTATTAGATTTCCATTTGTTTGCATCTTCTTCAATTTCTCTCATCAAAGTCTTGTAGTTTTCATAGTACCTATCTTTTCCTTCCTTAGTTAAATTTACTCCCAAGTATTATTTAATCAATATTGATGCTATTGTGAATGGGATAGTATCTTTTATTTCTTTGCAGATACTTCATTATTAGTGTATAGAGAGGCAACTGATTTCTATATGTTGATTTTATATCCTACAGTTTTACTAAATTCATTAATTAATAAGGTCTAGCAGATTTTTTACTTGCACATGCAAAGTTTCATTATTTCTTTTCTTTCTCATAATCATTCTGATAGACATTGTCTTTCCTTTTATATAGTGGAATGATTGCTATATACTATGCACATGTATTTTACAGGTGAGAAAATTGAGGCACAGAAAGATTAAGTAACATGCCCGAGTCCTATGGCTGGAAAGTAGCAAATATGACATGTGAACTCAAGTCAGTCTGACTCTAGAGTTGGTCCTCAATGTGCTTTATTAACCTTTGGTTTTTGAATGGCATCACAATTATTTATATAACCTTTTGAATAGCAAGAAATACACATTTAGCTGTTCAAATAGTCAATTTTGGAAAATGTTTTTGAGATTAATGGTTACATCAGAATACATGTTGCAAAAAATTTCTGTAGTTGTCAGTTGCCTAAAAAAAACAAACAAACATGACATTCTTATAAGGCCTGACTCCTAACAATTTTCTAGACTCATCTGCACCACTCTTTATACTTCATTTGACATCAATCTGTCACTAGCCCCTGAAACTACTGTGCACTTCATTATTTCTCAGTCTTTTCTTATGTGGTATTTTTAAACCAGTTTAAAACATTTTTCTCCTGGTCCCCAAAGGGAAAGTTAACTGTTTCTGTATTCAATATTCTTACTGTTCTAGCTAACATTTATATCTCTCTATTTGAACCAGAAAGCTCTTGTCACATTTGTCCATTCTTTTTGAATCTAAGCTCCCTGAGGGCAAAGTTGGACCTTACTCGTGCAGTGTTCCTTTTCTCATTCCTCCCACTCCTGATTGTGCTTGGATCAAAACTAAGGAAATACAGCCTGACATGTATATTACTGTATGACCCTAGACATTACATAACTTACCTATGGTCACTCAGCTATTTTGGTTTTGGGACCAAGGAAACTGGGACCAAGTTTTCTAAGTTCCCATCAGATCTGAGATCTTTCCATAGAATAGTTTTGGTGACACCTGTGCTCTAAAGCTCTTCATTGTGTTGCCACCTATTTTCACTAGAATGGATTCTTGCCCATGTCTCCCCTGTGTTTGTAGCTATTTCCATAATGTAAGCAGGCTGCCGCATCCAGTCTGGTGCTAATACTTGGTGTTTCTTCCACTCTCTTGACTTTTCTAGCACCAGCCAGGCTCTGGATCAGTTAAAATTTAACCTGCTATTTACAGAACTACCTCTTTTCTAGTATCAGCTTTTTAAATATATCCAAAACATTACTATCCTTCTACACATTGACTTTGAATGCATGTGCTTTAAACTTTTGCATATACCCTAAAAGTTCATATTTGAGGTATTCTAGCTCACTCTTTTCTCAATCAGTAGTTTCATTAAAGGGACGTCCTAGTATGTTTTTTCCATTCTAAGGACCAATGTTTAAAGGTATCGCAAAATCACTTTCTACTGATTCATCTAAAACATTTCAGTTCCATTTATTGCTTTGATACATGGAAAGAAATATGGAAAATAATTGGGCCGAGGCAGTCATCTCTAATAGAAATATTTGCTTAGATTTCTAAGGTCGAACACAAGAAAGTTTTGTTTTCATATTCTTTCTTAGTCAGTTTTTTTCTGTAGTACCTTTTTCTCTTCCCTATATGTGTCATTTATACCTTTCAATCTTAAAAGAAAATTGCTAGTGTCATCTTAATTCTCTTGCTTGAATTTCTTCTTAGATTTGTTGTCTTTATTTCTTTACTCTTATTTTTCAATCATTTTCTATATTTTCATCTGTGAGTAGCAGATGCGTGTAGGCTCAGTTATGCTAAAACAAGAATTAGGTACCAAAGTATAATTATTCACCCTATGTTGCTATGCTTGATTTAGGGAAATAGATGATGCTATTTGCAAGGTTCATGAGTCAACAATAATACGAACTTGAATTTTAAAATGTCATATTACAAATGGCAATATGGATTCAGCATGCAGTATCCTTGTATAGTGGGAATTGGCAATGTCAATTGAAAAAAAAGGATAATGGAAAGAAATTAAAATATGAAATAGGTGAGGAAAAAGGTTAAAGATCAGCATTTTGTACCCATTTAATAAGTAGGTATTGAATTGATATTATCTATAATCACTAAAGGAGATATTAAAGGTATAGAAACCTAAATGGAACCTGCCCTCCCAGAGCTCATAGTCCTACTGAATTCATGTATTACTGCCATCACATGGATGTGGAAAAAATATGATAGAAGATATTAATGCATTTTAAACAGGATAGAAAAGAGATATTAAGTTCAGGTAGCTTATTTTCTTGTGGCTATTAAGCATTAGCATAGGACATATGTTTTAGAATTGTTTACCCCAGAGGTGTCTGTTTGGCTGTAGCCCTCTGAGAATCCATAGCATGTTAGATCTGGAAAAGCTCAGATTTTATCTATCATTTTACAGTTTAGGAAACTGAGGCCCAGAGAGCTTAGATGGTTTATCCAATGTTAGTGACATATAAGCGACAGGTCCAAGGGACTCTTCATTTTTGGTTCACCTTTCAAAATACCTATCCATGCCTTTAACAAGTATTCAAGTAGATCTGATAATACAAAATATTGGGAATTCAAAATAAATAAATTAACATTTCTTCTCAAAGTGGCTCTTGTATAAGAACCCTAAAACGGATGGGATAATATTACAAAAGAAATGAAACACAATGCCAAAAGGGGACAAAGGCAAAGGGGTAGTCATATGTGATAGGGAAATTCCCAGATCCATGCTCCTTATGCATTGCCAGGTAACTTCCTCTAAGTCACATGCAAAAACTTACAGTAGACAAATAATAATAATAATAATAATGAAATAAAATAAAATAAAATAAAAATAAAAAATTGCTGTCACCAACATTTTAGACCAGCAGATAAAGAATTTCACTTTACACTTATGATAAAAGTGTGAGTGAAGAAACAAATTTCTCTTGAAATGTTTTGTTTCTTGGGGTACCTAGGTGTCTCAGTCGGTTAAGCATCCGAATTCAGCTCAGGTCATGATCTCGTGGTTCATGAGTTCAAACCCCGCGTGTGGCTCTGTGCTGACAGCTTGAAGCCTGGAGCATGCTTTGGATTCTGTGTCTCCCTCTCTCTCTTTGCCCTCCCCAGCTTTCACTCTGTCTCTCTCTCTCTTTCTCTCTCTCTCTCCCAAAAATAAATAAAAACATTACAAATTAAAAAACAATAAAAATAAATTTAAATTTAAAAAATGTTTTGTTTCTTTAAAAAAAATTTCTTTAACGTTTATTCATTTTTGAGAGACAGAGAGAGACAGCGCATGAGCGGGGAAGGGGCAGAGAGAGACGGAGACACAGAATCTGAAGCAGGCTCCAGGCTCTGAGCTGTCAGCACAGAGCCTGACGCGGGGCTCGAACTCACGAGCTGTGAGATCATGACCTGAGCCAAAGTTGGACGCTCAACCGACTGAGCCACCCAGGCACCCCATGTTTTGTTTCTTTTAACATTTTGGCTTGAATAAAAAACAATAGGGCAGATTTATTTGTATTAAAAGCTTCAGGATGGTGTTTAATACAAGCGCACACACACACACACACACACACACACACACAAATACACACACAGAATCCATAAAAACAAAATGCTATATTTTATTATGTTTTCAAAAACATTTTTTTTCTTTTAAGGAAAGCTTACATTTGGAGGTAGACTTACTCTTGCTGCTTCAAAGGAGTATAACTTGTAAGTCACAAAGGGTTGTTTATATCAATTATTCACAAAAAGAAAGTTCAACTCTGATAGTCAATTTTCATTAAAAAAAGATATGAAGCGGGGTGTCTCGGTGACTCAGTTGGTTATGCGTCCGACTTTGGCTCAGATTAAGATCTCAAGTTCTTGAGTTTGAGCCCCGCGACGGGCTCTGTGCTGATAGCTCAGAGCCTGGAATCCGTTTTAGATTCTGTGTCCCCCTCTCTCTCTGTCCCTCCGGCCCACACAGTCTGTCTCTCTCTCCTCCAAAAATAAATAAAAACATTAAAAAAATTAAAAAAACAAGACATGAAGCTATTGTTTGTCATATCTTGCTAACTAAATTACATGGAGTGAAAGGAAAGCAGTGTGTTGCTTTTTTAATGAATTCATATACTCAGTGTTTAGTCCGTATGTATATTTATAGTCCAAATATTTACATATTTCTTGAAATAATAAAAGTCTCAGTTTCAAACTTGGTGTATTTTTATAGGGCTAGTTAGTTTCTTCATATTAAAATTTGGATGACAGCATACTCAGTTTCCATTTTATTAAAACTTTGATTCATTTTGTTATCTTTCAAAAGTATAAATAGCAATAAGGAGCTGTGAAAATTTTCTATTTTTGTTCCTAATGACACTACACAGAATTGTTATGCACATAGCAGACTTTGGGACAGGTCTAGCATTCTAATTTTCAAAACCATGTAGATAGTTTAATACATAATGTACGTGTTGCAATTATATGGTGAATGCATTGAGCCTGTTAAAAAAATTGTAGTAATGATACAATTATACTAATTCTCACCCTCTAAAAATCCCAAAGGTAGAAAGCATAATTGTTTCTGTCTCTCTCCTCCAAAGCATAGTGTATTTTTAAGCTAAATATGAGTATTTCCAAGACCGTCCAGAACCCTAAAATTTTCCTAATAGTTTTGTCTGTGATCTGGATGCCCCATATGTCTTTATGGTTTTATTATTGAAAATGAGAATCTTTACTTTTGCAGAACTTACAGAAACCCCAAAGTAGTCAATTTTTTATAATGACTAAAGTCTGATATGGCTGTTCAAAGTTAATAAGCTTGCCTGTAATCTTCTAGGAATATATAAAATATAAATTAAATATATATAATATATTATATTAGCATATATTATATATACATTTTATATTATATATAAATATATCTGCTAATAATATATAAAAATATATACATATATATAAACATATCTGCTAGGAATATAAAAAACACTCTAGAATAAAATTTTAAAATAATTTGTAAGCAAATACTATTAAAGCTTTTCAAGTCATCAATCAGCCTTCCATCATATATTTTAAATGTAATTTCTATTTTCCTATCTTATTCAAAATATTATAATTGATTATGCCTGCTAATGTTGGAATTTTTATCCCTAACATGCATTTATATTTGAAGTAGCAAAAAATTATTGCGTTTTGGCACTTGAAATGAGATGACTGACAGAGGTGTACATGTAATTTCTGGTCAAATTGTTACTGCTTGCTTTTTTTTGTTTGGTTTGCTTGCTTTTGTTTGTTATATATGCACAATCTGCAAGGCACTATTCTCTACCCAATTACAATAATATCTGTTGAGAGGTAATAAGAAGAAACTTTATTTTTCTTACATGCATCAATAGCATATAAAGTATTTCTGAATAAGTCTAGCTTTAGTCCTCTGGAAAGAATTTAAATAAAGTGTAAGAGACAGATAAATTCTTGTCATTAGGGTGATATAAAGTAGAAACGTTGCAGTCTATATTATTCAGCAGTCTTTTTGTTTAAAAGTAACAAAATTTAAATTCACATCAACTAAAACACAAAGATAATTCATTGACTATCTTCATGGAAAACTCAAGGGTTAGGTCCTTCTCTAGGAATTGCCAAATTCAGATGCTCAAGAGATTTCTCTTTTATTTCCCACCTATAATGGGCTTTGTGTTGATCATACTTGTTAATTATCTAGCGAGGGTGACCTCAGGTACTGCTAGCTATTCAAGTGGAAAGGAGGTTCTCTTCTCAATCATTCCAATAAAATCCCAACACTAATAAGTATCATTGGATGACTTGGATCATGCACACTTCTTTAAAGCAAAGGAGGGGGCATATGCTCATTATGCAAGATTAGTTCACATGCCCACTCCTGTATTGGAGAGCTAATGTCCTCTCTAGCCAACCTGCAAACTGAAAGTGGGGAAGAGCTGGTTCCTGTAAAGAAAATTATATAATATTAACAGAAGAAAAAAGTTGGATAGGAAAAAGCAATAATTATCCACCTTACCCTCAACTGCAGCTCATTTTTTGTCTACTTACTGCTAGATGATTTCTATTGACTCATTATCTTTTCCACATATGATACTTGATTTGAGTTATAAATGACTAACATTAAGAATGTAAGTTCATCTTGATTTTTATGGTATCAGAATGAAAGACAGAGACTTTGGAAGCAAATTTACAAGGAATTATCTCTTGCCTCACACTGACTTGAAGAAAACAAGGATCTTAAGAACCTTAATTCATTATTTGAAGACATACTTTAAGTTCTATTATTCTAGTATTTCTGTGACACCCCTTTTCTCATTTTGTCTTTGCATACTTTACAGGTATACTATATTTTAAAGTGAATTCCTGATTTCCCCCCTTATTGGTAAGCTGTTTTTTTTCTCCCAATATGAAGCTTACCATTATAGTTTCAGACAAAGAGACAGGGGAGAGGAGATGACTTTTCTGGAAGGAAGAGGCTTTGGTGTAGTGAAAAACCTGCCTCCTTTGTCCAAGCAGTTGTGTAGAGAACTGGGGAGTCAAAAGCAGGACAGGGATCTTTGATACAAGATTAGAGAGACCTGGTCAGCTGGAAGAAGCCAATGGATCCTAACTAAGCTGAGATGGAATAGACAAGGGATTTATCAGCATCAGACATTAGCTAGCAGCAGGTGCAGAGATGTGATTCATCCAGCACGCATAGTATGAATGTACTGGTTGTTTATAGCAAGTGTCTGTAGTGTTAGCTTCCCATGTTGTACTGGTTTTTAAAAAGTTTTTTACTATCACAATCAATAAATGACAACCAAACTTTAGTGTTCGGTCAATCAGCGCATATACAGATAAACATCAGCATGAGGCTAGTGTTCCTCTTTTCCCCAATGCCATGAGGTGGTTTACACTTCTCTCTTTCACATCCAAATGCCATCCTTGAAGAGAAATTGAGGAAAGAGAATGAAAGATTGTTGCAGTGTTACTAATAGAAATTTCAGATGATTGTATTGACTAATATTTGAGTCATGTTGGGTTAAATTTAGTATTTCAACCCTACTTCCTGGTAAGTGGGGTCATAAAGATTAGATCTGTTATAGAGAAATGAAGTAGTTACATTATATGCACATCCAAACTATGGTATATGTAAATTTGCAACCCTGATACACTTATAAGTAAATTAGTTTGAATGTAAATTTATACTACTCATACTAATTAATACACTCATAGACATTTGCCTGGGATCTCTGTGTGATGTTAAACTATATAAAGGTGAACTTGAATGTCATAAACTCTATTATGACGGAACTGAAGAATGATGTCTTCATAATGGAAAGGAACACTCTGAAAACACTTTCACGTCATTGTCTAAAATAAGAAAAAAAAAGAGGAAAATCTACTGTCATAAGAATGATTACTTGCCTTTTCTTCTAGGTTGATTTAGTAAAGAATGTAATTTTTTAAAAGTATATTATTTTGTGATGGACATAGTAGAGATTAAAGAAGAAAGCAGAAGAAAAGTTTAGCAAATACAGCAGATACAGAAATTACATCCTACTTTTAGAAGATAGATCAAATGATCAATTGATCAATAGATAAAAAGAACACATAGGGTAAAAACACTAACTGTGGAAAATATCTGTTTTATTTTTGCAATTAAAGATAAAGTACATAAATAATTTATATAAATAAAAATACCTATGATTTAATTTTTATGTGGAATTTAAGAAAAAAACAAAGGAACAAAAAAGAGAGACAAACCAAAAAACAGACTCTTAACTATAGGGAACAGATGGTTACCAGAGGGGAGGTGGCTGGGGGATAGGCAAAATAGGTGAAAGGGATTAAGAGTGCACTTATCATGATGAGCAGTGAGTAATGTATGGAATTGTTGGACCACTATATTATACACCTGAAACTAATATATCACTGTATGTTAACTATGCTGGAATTAAAATTTTTAAAAAAGGGCCCTTTCTCACTATTGAAATAGCATGTTTTATATTGCTGATGATATTGTAAACTTTTTAGTAATTTAGCAATATACATCAAGAGTCATAAGAAGGTGGAAATTTGGGGGACCATAGCTTAAGGAAGTAATCTCAAATGTGGAAAACTCTAGATTTACAAATATGTTCATCATGTTTTTAGTAGATAAAAAGAGGAAACCACCTAAGCATCCTAAGGTAGGATAATGATTAACTATACCTAATTTTTGGAATATTATACAGGTCTTATATATATAGAATTATTAGAACCAGAATAAAATGTCTGTTCTAAGCTTAAAGCAAAAAAAGTTATTATATATATTATATTTAATAAAAATATATATTAAAAACAAGATTATGTCAGAAGGAAGGGAGTATCCAGCATTATTTTTTTGTTTTATGAGTGTAGATATGTCTATATGAATGTAGATATGAATTTTCATTAATGGCTGAAATGTATAAAGAAAGAAATCACCATTCTGGGTATAAAACACCCTAGCTTCTCTCTTACCCATGACTGTAACCATGTTTGTGACTGTGGGGATAGAATTGAACATCTCTGGACTCTAATTTTCTTCACTGCAGACATCACCCAGTGCAATCTGTTTAAATCTTTCAAACTGTAACATTCTATGACCTATGGTTTACAAATAATGAGCATAAAGAGAGATTTAGTTTTAGATTTCTTTCAAAATATTGTTGCAAAGATTATATGGAAATAAAACATTGTTATCTGGCAGGTGAGCTCATAAACAAGGCTATAAAATGCATTTTAAAAGTTTTTTACATGCTTAAAATATTTTACGAGTTATGAAAAAGTGATAGAAAAAAAAAGGTCAATGACAAAGAGCAAAAGATAAAATAACTAACATTCAACAAATTTATTTTTCTTCTTTTTTAAAAAAAATGTTTTTTCTTTTAATGTTTATTTATTTTTGAGAGAGAGAGAGAGAGAGCATAAGCAGGGGAGGGGCAGAGAGGAAAAGGGAGATACAGAATCCTAAACAGTCTCCAGACTCCAAGTTCTAAGTGCAGTGCCTGACACAGGGCTGGAACCCACAAACCATGAGATCATGACCTGAGCCAAAATCCGATGCTTAACAACTGACAGAGCCACCCAGGCAGCCCAAACAAACTTAACAGTATACATGTTGTGCAAAGCACTGTGTAGTAAAAAATATAGAGAATCTATAGAGTGATAAAAATTTTAAATAAAATGGTACATTATAAATATAAAGCAAAGTTCATACATTTTTTAATTAGCGTATTTTTTGTGTGCTCTATTTAAAATGTTTGCTCTTATCATCAGGGGACTTAATATTTTGCTATATTATCTTTTAAAATTTTTATTTTTATGTGTATATTTAGATCTATAATTAAGTTGGAATTGAATTACAAAAATATATAGTGTTGGGGCATCTGGGTGCACCAGTTGGTTAAACTTCTGACTCTTGATTTTGGCTCAGGTTATGATCTTGTAGTTCTTGAGATGCAACCCTGTGTGGGGCTCTCACTGACAGTGTAGAGCCTGCTTGGGATTCTCTCTCTCCCTCTCTCTCCCTCTGTCCCTCTTTCACTTGCTCTCTCTCTCTCTCAAAATAAATAAATAAATGAACATTCTTCAGGGACTCTACATGTATGTTAGATATTTCATTTCATCCAGATAACTTTCTGGCTATTCTCTATTCATTGATCTTCATTCTTCCATCTGCTTATTTCTAATGACTTTTCTTCCAGTTTCATCAATCTTCTCTTCCACTATGTCTAATTTACTGTTAAACCCATTTATTGAGCTAACTCAAATTATTGTGGGGTTTTTCTTCTAGAATTTCCACTTGACTAATTTTCATATAATTAAGTTTCTATTAAAAATTTTCTCTTTTATGGTTCATGGGTGGATCAGTCAGTTGTGCATCTGACTCTTGATTTGGGCTCAGATCATGATCCCAGGGTTGTGGGACTGAGCTCCACATCAGGCTCTGCACTGAGCTTGGGATTCTCTCTCTCTCCCTTTTCCCCTCTGCCATGCTTGTGCTCTCTCTCTCTCTCTAAAATAATTTCTTAAACTCTTCATCTTTTCATCTAATTTCTTGGACATGTTATTTGTAATTATTTTAATGTTCGTGTCTGTTAACTTGAATATCTTCCAGTCCCACCTCTAATTCTAACAACTTTTCTCACACTGGACAGTATAAAGTCTTATGTCACTACTTCTTGTCTATCAAATAAAGAGATCTGTTATTGTAATAAACAAAACTACTTTGTTCATACTACTTGAAGCATCACCTTACAATATTGAGCTATGCTTAGTCACAAACTTTTATTTAAAAGATAAGGGATTTATACAGGATTATCTCTAGGTTCTTTCTTAATTCTACAAGACTAAGTCTATGGCTATTCTGGAATATTCTCAATGTTTGGTCCTGTGCTACATACTAAGGGGATATCTTTTCTAAATTTAGTATTCAAGGCAGTACTACACCTTAATGGCAATTCTCTGTCTTTTTCACTGCTCTCTTTGTCTTCTAGCATAGTCCCTGGTGCAAAGCATGTCTGATAAGCATTGGGTGAATGAATAAAAAAGTGCTTTAGTTCATTGTATTAGAAACACAGATAAAGGGACAGAACTTATGGTCTTGCTATTGAACAGTTAATACAAAATGGTGAATGGTTGAACATAGGAACCGGGAAAATAGGGGGGAGTAAAGAAATGATATTAACTATGTTCCATTGAGCATTTATTATATATTATATACTGTTCTCAATGTTTCATATACATTATATCAGATAATAGTTATTTTTTCTGTGAGGTAGGCATCTAGAGTGAGGTTAGTCTCCCTATATGAGAGTGGCAAAGGTGGAGTTCAAATTCAAGTCTAGCTGACCTCAAAAGCTTTAACCATTACTCTATGCTGCCTAAGGTTTTAAGCATAAGAACTGAAAAAATGTCTTTTCATGGACAATTGAAAATCAGTAAACTCAATTATACAACTATATATAGATAGCTTTGGATATACATATATACATACATGCATAAGTACATACATCATATATAAATGAGAAATAGTTCTTGCTTATGGAGGTTTAATTTTTTCCTCTTCTTTGGCACTTTTCTTAATCCTATAAGAAAATATCCAATCTCTTCCCAATCGACCCATAACCTACCTGCCAATAAGTAGAGAATTTTTGTAGACCTAATACAATTTGAGACAGGGTTAGGTTCTTCATGTGCTAAGAATAGGTTTTTTAAAAATACTGATATACATATTACATATACGCAGTTACACACACATACAGGAGAGAGAATGTTTCTCCCTCACATAACAGATTGGCTAGAAAATCTTCACTTGTCTAGCAACTAAACATATCATGATTTCCAGAAATGGAATGAATGTCCTTGGGTTTTTTTTTTTTTTCATAAATTCTCCTTTGAAAGACACTTCAGCGAATAGATGCTGTATCATTTGCCAAAAAATAAATTTAAAAAAATCTCAGCAAAGTGAAGTTATTTCAGAAATCTTATTTTACACACATAGCCTGAGTATGACACATTTTTATCACCAGGATGAGAAATAAAAAGTCTGTAAAGAATTTAATAGGATAAATAGACTAAAATAGAGTAGAGCTGTTTCTTCTAAATGTCCAATATTCTTCAAATGAACACCCCTTTCAGCTGCTGTGTACCTTCCACAGTAGACTGCCATGCAGCAATTACCAGAGGCAGCCCCATCTCTCAGATGCCACCGCCTACTTCTCTCCCCGTTGTTGCTTTATTTCAGCATCACTGGCATTTGTGGTGTTCCCTGAACTCGTAAAGCATATTCCCAACTTAGGACCTTTGCACTAACTTTTCCTTTTGTCTGCAAACTTCTTCCCCCTCACCAGGTGTCTCCATAATTCAGTCCCTTACTTCTTTCAGATCTCCACTCAAATGTTACCTTTCCAGAGAGGCCTCTGGCACTCTTTATAACACAGTAACCCTCACCATCCACCCTGACACTATCTCCTTCCTGGCTTTATTTCCCTCCGTTGCCGTTGCCATGTGTCACCATCTGACATAGTATATGTTATTCACTTATTTCTCTAGTTACTGTTCATCTCTTTCCTTGGGAGACAAGTGGTAAGGGAGAAGACAATTCATTTTGTTCACTCTTGTTTCTAAATGACGACAACAGTTACTGGCACATGGTGGCACTCTAAATATTTGTTGAATGAATAAATGCTGAATGCATAACAGGAAAGCATTTTGAGGAGGTTTTCAACTTCTCTAAGCCTTTAGGAGATTATTATTCATAGAAAATTATTCACAAATACTATCTCACCTAGAAGAATCTTATATTGCAACTGGTTAAACTAGAAGTATTGATGGAAATATTTGTAGCCATCTTCATCTAATTAACTTTTCCATCACAGTTCATGTAAAGAACGTGAAATCTTGTCTGTCCTGTTCATGATTGTTTCCCAAGAGGTTAAAACAGTGCAAGGAACTCAATATGTATTTGTTGTGTAGAATATGTATTTGTGTGTTTATATATGTATATATTTTTATATATCCTATTGTGTAGAAAGCTTTATGTATTTGAACTTCTTGATTATTTGATGAAGAAAGATTCTATTTTTTCTTGCATCTCCAAATAAAACACAAAACCAAATGCTCCAAACTTGTAAATTACCAAGGTATTAACGAAAGCCAGCTGCAACTTATAAATGCCCCTTTTTTACAAGAAGACAATTTGGGCATGTGTTCTCCTTAGTATTACATAGCATTTGATCTCTCTTATTCATGTCATCCAATTTTTTTTATAGTACACAATCTATCTTTATGAGAATTCCTTAGGGCCAACCATGCATTCAACATTCTCTGAAGAACACACATGGGCAACATGCATACGCACACACACACACACACACACACACATTCATGTCGACATAATATATAGGATTGGGGTTTTTATTTTATTTATAAAAATATACCTGTTATACTAATATAGTTATTTATATAGGTGCCAATACAAAACAATGAAGAAATTGGACAACAGTATTAGGAAATATAACCTTATTTTATTTAAATATGCAACAAACAGGTGTTAGAACAGGAGGTTCCATTTTTCTCCAAGCACAAGTCATGCTCTGGTAAAAGGTGCTCAGAGAAGCATGTCAACTCTTGTGAACATCCAGAGAGTTACTTTAGAACTATGCGATACACGGCACAATAGCACAGACACTGAGGGAGGCTTAGGTCAAGGAAATAAGGTGACAAAGTAACGATACTTGTGCAGAAGTTTACAATATTGGAGAAAGTGGGGGCTTTCGTCAATCCCAGTGTGATTCCTGAAAGTATATTCTAAATATAAAGGTAACTACACTAGGCCCTTCCACTCTGTGGACATTTTGTTGGATTATTATATGCTCCAAATCTAGGGCTATCACATGGGCATTTATACCTGTTTTCTTGTTATACTAGTCATAGAGCCTCCTTTCACCCTTGAAAGTGTGCCCATTTGGAAAGAAATGATATGGTCACCGCACTTAAACCCACTTGTATACAATCAAGAGGCAGGAGACATTCCCACTCTTTCTGGGACCACACACCACACCCTTGAGAGATTCATTAAGAGAAGAGGCACCGAAAGGCTTTGGAATTGATTTTCTTTTGATCATTTAAAGAACACATCCTGCTGTTTGTAAATAATTTCAAAATTATGTTTTCATGTGATTATATAAATCATGTTAAAATATGAGTAATTTTTACTTTAAATTCACTTTTGCCTGTATGAACCTAGACTCCTAGAACTTACACTCCACTCCAAAAAAAATATTACTTGAACACTAGTTTTTCATAACAAGGTTATTATTCCCTTCTCCTTTCCCTAAGTTAACTCACACCCTCCAAAATATTGGAGGGTCCTCATTTTTTTCACAGAGCTGAAACTCCCGGGGATGACAGAAGATGTTGCCTTGAGTAGTGGCACAGGCCTCCGCCACTCCCCTAGTAAACCTCCTTGCTCTCTCAGGGAGCTGTGTGAGTGCACGCGGTCATTTATATAACCTAAAGAAAAAAACCCAGATTTAAGATTTGAATCACTGGATTATTAAATTAGTATTTTTTGCCAAGACTTAGGCAAGGAGGTTAATTCCAAGAGAAACCTGAACACTAGATCAACACAGATTTTTAACGTTTGATTTATTTCACCAAGTCTATAAAACACAATATAGTGTTTAATTTTCCCTTTCACTTCTGTACATCTGCACACATCTTCGTATTGTAATGATGATTCAGGAAAAGCAAAGAAGTCTGCTACCTAAGTTCTCTCTCTGGAATCCTATTCTCCTTTCCCCACTGTCTCCTTTTCTCAGTTTATCCAAGGTGGTTGGGCAGCAGTCATCCAGGGCTATCTCAACTCCAGGTCAGGTTCAAGGACCTGAAAGAGCTGTTAATTATCATACCTTCTTTGGGGAAAAAAATTCTGGTTTCATCTGCAGCTCTTGCTACTAAAGTCTTGGAGAAGCTCATGTGATTCTAGGTCACTCCTTCTTTCCCCTGTTCCTCTTTCCACGATGTGACAGGCAATCACTTGGGAGTGCTTATAGCCTTCCTGAGCACTCAAGTACAAATTGCTACACGTGAGCTTGTCTATCATTTATACAGAAATTTCTCCCTTTTCCCTAAAGGACAAGCATTTGAAAACCAAGCAACTTTTTAGTTTATTTTTATTGATTAAAATGAGCATAAAAACATGATTGGTCCAAATGATTGTTAAGGTCTCGTGTGTTCCTAAAATACAGGCTTGCTCTGTGCTTCTTTGTTTTTCTGGGCCCCTACATCCAGCTCTTTAGCAAGTCTTGTCAAGTTCTCCTCTAACATATGTCTTGAGGGACACCTGGGTGCCTCAGTCGGTGAAGCATTGACTCTTGATTTCAGCTCAGGTCATGATCTTATGGTTTGTGAGATCAAGCCCTGTGATGACGGGCTATGCTGACTGGGCCAAGCCTGCTTGGGATTCTTTCTGTCTGTCGCTTTCTGCCGCTCCCCCACTCTCTCTCTCTCTCTCAAAACAATAAAAATTTTAGAATAAAATAAAAGTTTTGATTTTTTTTTTTTACTTCTTTCCTTCTACAACTACCACCCTCAATGAAGCCACCACCATCTTGCCTGCAATAGAACAGCCTCCAAACTGGTCTCATTTTTTTCTACTCTTGCCTTGCTACAGTCTTATTCTCCACAGGCAAACCAGAGTGATCCTTTAAACACAAAAACTTAGTTCATCTCATTCCCTGCTCAAACCCTCCAATACTTTCTTACTTTTACAGTATAAAATATAAAGTTTTTACGAGGGCTTAAAAGGCCCTGCAGTATCTGGCCTTGTACAACATCATCTTTTACCACACTTTCTTTGGTTCACCCTCTTCCTGGAATGAAGGCCTTTCTAAGTTCATTGAACAGGTCCAGATCTGCCTACCCAGAGCCTCTGCACCAGCTGTTCCCTTCCTCTGATCTTTGCAGAGCTGGCTCCTTGTGGGCATTAAGGTCTCAGCTCTAACACCACCACCTTAGAGAGGATTTCTATGGCTATCCCATCTAAAGTTGTCCCTTTCTCCCTCCCTGAGTAACTTAAAAAAATTTTTTTTAAGTTTATTTATTTTGAGAGAAAGAGAGAGAGAGAGAGCAGGGGAGGGGCAGAGAGAGAAAGGGAAGCAGAGAGAATCTGTGAAACATAAAAAACATGTGAAACATAAAAAAGCTATAGTGATGGTGGAAAAATATATAGTACAAAATGTGTTTATTATAAAAGAGGAAATATAAAAGTAAATGTTTCATCTTATATAATAATAAAAAGAACAATAAATACACCAAAATAAAATAGTAGAAGGGAAGTAATATAATCACTAAACTGATGAAACAAATTTTTTTTTAGTTTTAATCATTTGTTTTGAGAGAGACAGACAGAATGAGTGGGGGGAGGGGAAGAGACAGAGAGAGACAGACAATCCCAAGCAGAGTCTGCATCCTCAGCACAGACACTAATTCAGCTCGAACTCATGAAACCGTGAGATCATGACCTGAGCTGAAATCAAGAGTCAGACACCTAACCAACTGAGCCACTCAGGCACTCATCTGCAAGTAACTTTTCAATCTTATCACCTACCCATTATTATAGAGACAAGCAAACAGGAAAAACAAACAAACAAAAAGGCGAGGTGAAAAGAAGAAAGATTCTGGTAAGTTAGCTTCCTAGGCCCCTCATGATTCAAAAAACATTCTACTGGCTTGGTAGTCTTTGTTACCAGCAAAGTAGTGGGAGCTACAAAAGAAAGAGTTCATCCAGAAGAGAGAGAATGAAGAACTGCCAAAGAGTCTCTTATTAGTCAACCTCAATCTATCTCCTCTGAGGTGTGGTGACTTTCTAAAAACTGATGAGAAGATTCATTTCTTCCCTTAAGATTTCTGAATTCAGAAAGTTTGCTGGATTCCCTTGCATCAGCAGGACATGTGGAAACTCCTGTCTAGGCTTTCTAAGGAAATGTACACATCTCACTTCTCTATACCCCTGGGGGAGAGAGAAGTGAAGAATCTCTTCAGTTTCCTTGATCCCAAGTGAGAGGGGCTGGAATTAGCTGAGGGATAAGACCTGTCAAGCTGCACTGGCAGTTGCTTACTGGCAGTTCTAGGGGCAACAGGTATCCAGAGAAGGATATAGGACTTACCCACTGGTGGGGTTGAATGAAGATGCTCTTTGTGTATTCTCCTAACCATAGGAAATTACCAGTGGCTCCATTTCTTCACTCTCTCATATCTGTGCTCATAAAAATGTGATTTTGAGGCTTCTCCCTTCAAGAGATGGAGATTTTGACTCTGACCTGGCCTTGGGACTTGCTTCAGTCAATAGAATGTGATAGAAGTGACCACGTGCCAGTTCTGGGCCCAAGCTCAAGATAACTTGTGGGCTTCCACTTTGTTTTGAATCCTGTGGTCTCCTGGATTAGCCTAGTCTTTTTGAGGATGAGAGATCATGTAGAGGCTAGGTAACTTGTCCCAAATGAACCACCTTACTACCAGCCAATCTTCTGGCCTGCTAGCTGATGGCAGACCCATAAGAGAACCCAACTGAGATCAGCCAAACCCAGCCTAGACCAGAAGAACTTCATTCAGCAGACCTATGAGCAGTAATAAATGGTTATTTTTTTCAGCCACTGAGTTTTGGGATAGTATATTATGCAGCAATAACCTGAATATAACATGGAGTAAAGAAGCCAAACACTGCCTGAGAATACCACTAGGGTCATTTCCTATGAGAATGCCATTCCAACAGAAACCATTGGCATGAGACTGACCTTGATAGAGAAAACAGACCCTTCCTCTGCTTCAGATGGCACCTTGCTCCTGATGTAGCTAGCATCCTCAAGGTTGGGGTCAAAACTGAGTGATGGCCCCACAGCAGAACCAGCTGAGCAGTGACCCTGGTTAGGGATAGGATTAGCAAGAGAGTATCTGTCTGGCAGCCAGTGCGACCAAGTCTTTAGATAAGAGATAGTGGATTTCAATACGGCTATCAAAGCACTAAAGGTTATTATGAGTTTTTTGTTAAAAATGAAGAACTTTTCTACATAAGAAAAGAAAAAATATTCTGTAGTTTTTGGTTAACACCCAAAGTACTTAAAAATAAGAATAGATTTATGAACTATCACTATTTCCCTCACTAGCTATGTTTTATGACTTATAGTTACTTGAAAGGGGTTTTATAAACTTAGAAGTTTACATTTAAAATGGATAAAAATGGGTTTATGGTAAAATAATTTGACAGCAAGAATGTCCTTGAGTATTAGAAAAATAAGGAAATCTGTCACCTTTGATAGAGAACAGAGTCTGGTCAAATTTATCTTACCTTGCCTTAGTTGAACAGTTAGCTAAGCAAAGTGCTTTGTCTAGTTTTCTATCTTGGAATTCTTTTAAATGTTTATTTATTTTTGAGAGGGAGCACACAAGCAGGGGAGGGGCAGAGAGGGAGACACAGAATCTGAAGCAGGATCCAGGCTTGGAGCTGTCAGCCCAGCGCCTGACAGATGAGGACCTTGAACCCATGAACCACAAGAGCATGATCGGGGCAGAAGCTTAACCAACTGAGCCACTAGGCGCCCTGGAATTTTTTTTTTTTTAATTTAACACAGAATAAAGCATGTTGCTGCACATTGTCTGAATAAATAAAATACTTTTAAGTTCAACTAATTTAATTCATGGTTTTCTCTTAATTAAAATACCTTTCTTTTTTAAATTTTTTTTTTTCAACGTTTATTTATTTTTGGGACAGAGAGAGACAGAGCATGAACGGGGGAGGGGCAGAGAGAGAGGGAGACACAGAATCGGAAGCAGGCTCCAGGCTCTGAGCCATCAGCCCAGAGCCTGACTCGGGGCTCGAACTCACAGACCGCGAGATCGTGACCTGGCTGAAGTCGGACGCTTAACCGACTGCGCCACCCAGGCGCCCCTAAAATACCTTTCTTAAAACAGAGACTTATAGGTTTATATAATTTTGGCTTTTACATATTATCTTGCTTTTTTATTTTCATTTTTTATTATTTTTTATTTGGAAAGAGAGAGAGATCACACAACCTGGGGAGAAGTGCAGAGAGAGAGAGAGAGAGAGAGAGAGGGAGAGACCCTTAAGCAGACTCCACGCTCGGTGCAGACCCCAATGCAGGCTCCATCCCACAACCCTGGGATCATGACCCGAGCTGAAATCAAGAGATAGTCGCTCAACCCATTGATCTCCTGGGTGCTGTCCGCATTATCTTGTAAGGGAAATTGTTGCCACATAACTTTGAAGCCTCTGCTGTGCCTTGAGCGCCCATTCAGCCAGTCTGTTGGATGGTGTAGGGTAGCAAAATGTTCGTTGAAAAATAATTAAAGACAATGTGCCAGAGCATGGTGGATAAGAGCCTGGACATTGGAATGAGACAGACTGGGGTGCAAGTCAAGCTCAGCTTGGTCCTAAGCTGTGAAAATAGGACAATATGGTTGTTGAAGGATTTCAAAAAGATGAAATATGTAAAGCACTTAGCACCAGGCCTAGCAAATGATTTTTTAAGAAATGATTTCATGAGAATCACTGAATAAGCTAAATAACTTTTTAAGTTGAAAATAAATGCTTCAAAAGAGGTTAAACAATGAAAAGAATTATAATTGTATAACCTGACATAATGTACTAACTAACCAATCATTTATACTGTGCCAATGTTGATTTTTTTTTAAATGTTGTATAGAGGGGTCGTTATTTAAAAACATTCAAGAGTTAGAACAAAGTTTAATTAGGGGTTCTTTTTCATGTATTAAGTGTAATAAGAGAGTAAACAGAGTTGTGTTCTCTTTTTTAATAATGAAAATTTACCTTTTGTTTGGAAAAGGAGTGAAGGGGACATAGGATGAAGACATTTTCAACTAATAATAGTCTTGCTCTCTCGATACATTGCTGCCCTCAAAAAAAGAAAAAAAGAAGTCCCTGTTCTCAGAATCTTTAATAGGTGGGAACAAATTATCCTGTGATCAAGTTAGCAGTCTAGTAATTTAATTCTCTCAGATAGCATACCAAAATGAATCTACCATTTTTCCATATTCACTCTGAGATTCAGTCCATACTTTGTAATTAGAAAATTGTATGTTCTTGGTTACTTAACATCTACAGGCCTCATTTCAACAAATATTTAATGATAATATTAAGAAAAAATAATTTATTATACTAGGTGCTCTGGGCATTATTAAAAAAGGAGCCACCTGGGTGGTTCAGTTGGTTAAGCATCCCATCCTTGATTTCGGCTCAGGTCATGATCTCACGGTTTGGGCCCTGTGTCAGGTTCTGTGCTGGCAGTGCAGAGCCTGCTTCACATTCTCTCTCTCTTTCTCTCTCTCTCTCTCTCTCTTTCTCTCTCCCCTTCTTTCTGTTTTGCCTCTGCTTGCTCTGTCTCTCTCAAAATAAATAAACTGGAAAAAAAGGTGGGGGAGGAGAAGACTCCATTCTAGTCCTCAAGGAGTTAACAATCATGTCAGAGGGCCCAATACAGAATTGTGTGAAACAAGGTGGTGGAAAGTAGATTGTCATTTAACAAGAGCAAACCACACCACTGTCTAGAAGTGGGGGGAGAGTTTGGTGAGAGGAGGCCAGGGAAGAAGCCATGTTATGGATAACACCTGAAACATGCCTCGAATGACTGGCAGAATTTCAGTGGCCACTTCGAGGTTCAGATGGAAGAAGCGTGAGTGACAGCATGGAGAAAGCACTGGGCCTGTTCATTCTGTAGCTACGAGCATTTAATCTGGTTGTGGCCTCACAGGCGTTTGAGGTGAGGGGACCGAGATGACACTGTTTAAGGCCTTGAATTCCCGGGAAAGGAGTTAGCTCTGTAGGAAAGAAACTTCATTTTCCTCATCTGAATCGGGACATAAGTGGGCTTATTCTTTGCTGATTCTTAATTTTTTTTTCTTTTGTTGATTCTTTCAACAAATATTATAGGAACAGTAAACTTAGTATGTCACAATTAACTATTTAGTTACGGTGCCCTTTCTAGTACTATGATTCTACGATGACTTTTAGTTATATTTATTTAGACTGACAAAACAATGGATATATTTTTGTTCACTGAAATTTTTTGACTCTCATGCTTATACATATCAATATGGTTTTCTTCTCCTTTGAGCTTTCCTAGTATTTTATATCTACTTTATTGCACTTTGTATTTTCATTTCATGACATCATTGTGTATGTATACATGTCTTCTCTTTCTTACTAAATGTTAAACTCCAGGAGGTGGGGCCCATGTGCAACCTATCCTTGTATACTCTACAGTGCTCAGCTTAAGAGGCATTCAAAAATGTGTGTGGAATGAACGGTTTAATTAATATCTGATTCCTAGTAAAGTCACTGGAGTAAGTTCAAATGTTTCAAGTTACATACTAATTTTTACCTAGAAGATTCCTGCTGGAAATGATTGAAAAGAGTACTTGAGAGGCAAATTTCTCGGCTCTCTCAACACTGTTGCTTTTTTAATTTGTTGGAGATATAGAAAATACCACATTAGTTTGTTATGTTTTTATTATAACAGTAATACACATTCACTATAGAAACTTTATATTATCATAGATAAGCAAAAGGAAGAAATCAAAATCCCCCATAATCATAAGTCAGAAATAAGCAGTTACGGTTTCAGAGGAGTTTTCAAAGTTTTAATATGCATGGCTAATTTGCCCTTTCAGAAAGACAACTATTTTGTGCTGCTTCTAGAAGTGTGAGAATGCTCCTCGTTTATGACAACACTGAATATAATCATTAATATTAGTCCTGGCAAAATGGGTAGGAGAAAAAAATCATTCGCTTAGAAATGTGTATTTCTTTGAATACTAATTTAATTGAATATTTTTCATGTGTTAATTGACCATTTGCATTTCCTTTGTGAATTGCCTTTTCATATTTTTGCCTATTTTTCTATTGGGATGTTTATCTGTCTCCATTTAAAAAAATATTTTTGAGAGCTGATGTGTATTAATAAACATTTTCCCCAGTCAGGCATTTGCCTTTTAGCATATTTCCTTTCAGGGTCACCGATCCGTAGGAAGTAAGTCTAATAAACTAAGTGAATGTCAGATCTATGATCACCTCTTCCTCTCATTTCTAAGCTGAGTCAATGTGAGGAGCTAGAATATCTTCCAGGAATGGAAGCAAGCATAACAACAACCAGTGGAATATTATTTTCTGTGAGGAGAATTATTTTCACAAACAATGGTAAAAATAGCATCTAAAAAATTTTAAAAGCCCTTACTTTTGATGATTACTACAAATTTAGAACTAGTATGACTACTTTCTGTTTACCTTTAAGAATATCACATGTAGTACTGGTCTAAAAAGGAAAAGAATGGGAAGTGCGTGCAGGCGATGACAAGTCAGACTTGGTAATTACAGTTAACAGTAACGTCTGTTCATCCACTATTGATGCATTGAAGTATTTCCATGGGCTATGTATGGGAGTCATGTATGGCTGTGCCCTGTAAATTCAATAAAGAATGAACACTCTTATGGTTTGGTAACTAAGAAGTTAGCTGGGGGCAATGCTGAAATTCTTTCTTCTTGGAAAATGGAAACTCTGAAGGAGGAGAAAAGTGAAAGGAATTACGAAAGGGAAAAGGCAAAGAAACATGGCTGGGAGTACAGAAGTACAGAAAAAAGAAGAAAAGGAAAAACAAATAGCCGTGTTTACCCAGGAGATTAAGAAGTGAGGCTTAGACAAAAAATACATTCTTTAAATTTATTATGGGGCAATTATCAAAATATGGTGCAGTGTTCCTTTTATGTCACTTAGATTATGTAAGTGGGGCTTTACACTGTACTTAAAACTGTATGGAACAGTTTTTTAATGTATTAAAGGTATTTATTCCTCATATGGCATAAAAATAGTTAAACATGACTTCCATGGTGCATAAATGTCGAAAGCAGTTTGTGTTTCAAATCTTTTTAATTTTTTAAAGCACGTGCATACAGCTAAGCTGGGCATTAGAAGCCCTGCAAGCTGTTTGCCAGAATTCAAAGTCTTGTCAGATCTCCTATTATTTTCAGATGTTCCTTTACCAGCAGTAGCTTCAGAAGCGAGTAGAAAAACTGATCATTTATAATTGTATTTGGGTTGGATAAATAAAAGGTGCTTGGTTAGGGGCTCTTTCTATTTGAAGTCACTTTAAAATTCAATGAAAAGAACTTGCTAACAGGCCAAAATCCAGGGCTATAATACTTTGTTATTACGAAACCAGCTCCAGTTTGAACCCTTTCCTAGAAGAAAAACCAGGAATATTTATTGACCTGGGATTGTTGGTGTATCTAGGAGCAAACTAAGCAACAGATAATAATAATTTTTATTTTTAATCATTTCTCCAAACTCTTGTTCAGTTCAATGCTGTGAGTAGGAAAAGGAGCAATCTGAGATAGAAAGACAAATATAACAGCGGTTAGGTCAAAAACATATAAAGATTATGAAATTATTAAAGTGTTTGTGAAAGTAATGCTAAAATAAAGATGATTTACTTGTATTAAAACACAAATTAGAGGCAAAATTTCAGGCTTTCTGTTAAGTAGTTTTAAAGCCTTGCTTTAAATAGTACTAATTAAATGTAAATAAAGTGAATATAATTGTCTATCAGAGAAATAAAACACAGATGCTCTTATTTCAATTCACTAGTAATTGAAGGGTAATGTACAATTGCTTAAAGAGAAAAAAAAAAAGAATTCAAATAGGGACAATGCTTTTAAAAAATTAGAGAAGAATCACCAAAAATCTGATGAAGATTTGTGAATCATGGTTTCCAAATGGCCATTTGAGCAGCGTGACTCATGTGATATCCTCCCTCCTTGGCCTCTTTCCACAGTCAACCAAAAATTAGTGATGAAAATCACACCAGAAGGAAACATACCAAGAGGTTTTAAATTTAGCCTTATAAACATGGTTTGCATCACTATGGATGCAACACTAAATGCAGGTATTTGGACTACAATGAAAGACAGGTTTAAAAACCACTATTAAAGTTGACTCTTTAATAGTTTGACTTCAATGAAGTGGAAATGGGCTATTTCCTAAAATTTTTCTTAACATTTTTATTTTTTGCCAGCCAGATTTTGTTACCTGATTTATGAACCCTGACACATGAAGCATATTTCTATGGTTTAAGGTAACTTTTAAGCTTACTGATTTTCACCATTATGCATCAATAACATATTTTATATTATTTCCCCAATATGGCAGTACTGAACTAAAGACGATTAAACCAATTTACCTGTTTTCTAATGCCCGATTATTTTTCTGAATTCTACAATGGTTTTACTTTTCTTTCAAATATATATATATATATGTATATGTATTCATACACACAATATGTATACACACATATATATATATGCCTTCAAATATACATGTATACCTAGTATATATACCCAAATATATATATACACACATAGATAGATAGATAGATAGATAGATAGATATGGAACTCTCCACACACCCACAAATACCTACACAGAGATCTGCAGAAAAATGTTACCTTCACATGTTCAAAGAGATCCCAAAGAGTTCAAAACCCAGGATTTATAGCACCAATCCACAGAAAGACATAATATTTAAAATCACAAAATACTTTTATGAACTCTGAGACAAACCATACCACACAAACCTGTACACATGAACATGATTAGAAGGCAGACAGACTCTCTTGATTAACTTTAAATAAACTGACATAAAAGTGAAAAATGATACACAAATTATATCCTTTTTTAGCTCAACTATTAAGAAGCCAATTATTACCTGTGAATGTATGCCACACACAATACTTTGAAGACATTTCATAATCAAAGTGAGAAACTCTAAGCACCTGCCTCCAATAGTCATTCTGTGAAACTGCTAATAAAACAAAAACCTGGAAGTCATTATTCCTAGCTCTAAGGCGACATTGTTGTAATTAAGGAAAACCTGTGCATGAGTTGGCGGAGTCCTGTCTTGCGGAGTCCTCGTCCTCGTCGAGTGGGAGGGTCACACTGGGAGAGACTAATAAGGGCAGAGATGCGTCCCCCTTCCCCACTCGCAGGGAGCTCACTCGGGCCACTCCTCGGCGGTGCGGCAGCCCTGGCCGGACTCCACTGCGCCTCTGAGGGGCTCAAACACACATTCAAGGTAAGCTGCGCAGCTTTGCCACCGGCCGTTTCCCTTGATCTCTCGCACACATGCCGGTTCTATATCATCTGCTCGTGTCTCTGGTCATTTGCGTGCATCTGCTTTTCAAGAAAATGTAAAAACTGTGCTACACATGTAAATATGTTTTGGTGGATAAATAATGCACACCTGCAATTATGCATTCCCATAGGTGGCTTAACGACGGGACCAAAAACGTTTGGAACGCTACGGCCACTTTAATATGCTATATATGATGTAGTTTGTGCTCAGATGTTCACATAATGCAGGCTTTATGCGTTATACTTTAGTTCTAGGTGATTTTTCTGGCTACGAGTGTTTGTAAAGGAGAGCTACCAGCACCGCTGATGCGGGTGAGAACAGACATCAAAGACAGAAGAACATATCCATGGGGTTAAATGCACAAAACAAATAAACTCAATAGAAATTCATGCCGTTAGATCGTATTTTTTTTTGGTCTACGTCTAGAGACGTTACCCACTGGAAACCAGGAGACAGTTAAGGGGTGTAAACTGGCAGACGCGAGGTTCCGGCGCCTAGCTTTCGGGCCCGGGGTTACTTATTCTGACATGCGGGTATTTCTCCCAAGTGCTGCTTCCAGGGGCTGCGCGGGCGGGGACCCCGGGACTAGGGCCTCCCCCAGCCCCGGTCAGCCTCCAGGCGTCCGGCGCTGCTCCTTCATTACCCTGCAGCATGCGCAGCGCGGCCCGACCGAGCGCCGCCGCCGTCCCCGCCGTCCTCGCCGTCCCTGCCGCCGCCGCCGCCACCGCCGCGGGAACGTCCAGGTCCCGGCACTCGGAGAACGCGGCCCCCACCTCCGCCGCCTTAGCTGCGAGATCCAGCCGCCACCGCCGTCAGCGCGCCGGCGCCGTCGCCACCTCGGCCGTGAGGAGGGAGGCGGCGCCGCGCAGCCCGCTAGGGCACTGCAGGGTCCCGAAGAAGTTTGTTGGCCCGGAACCAGGCGCGCCTCGGCCGCCGGGCACGCTAGCTCATTCTGAGCAGGCGGGCGCGTAAGCGAAACCTGTCCCGGGAAGGGGGAGGGAGGGAGGGAGCAGGCGGGTCGGTGGTGGGCTGGCCAGGTTGCAGGAGCCCCAGAGGCTGGGAGAGGTGGGGAAATGGAGAGGGACAGGGTACCAGAACTCACTGCCAGCCTCAGGGGACAGTGGGCTGGGGATCAAAAAGAGGAGAACCCAGAACCCGAGAATGCGCAGAGTTTTAATGGAACCATCCAGGAATTGCAGCAGTGAGTGATGGTGAGCCCCAGCTTGAGGTTGGGGAGTGCAAGGGTAAAGGAAATACTTGTGCTGCCTCGTTGCATCCACAGTTGCAAGACTGATTGGTCCCGTCTTCTGCTTGGAGGAGAAATCTGAGGAGAAACAAGGTGGGAGGATGGTTGGGACGCTCAGGAGGAATTTATATGTGCTTGATAATGGAGGGAATGAAATAAAACCACTCCAACATCTCTCCCTACCCCTACCCCAACAAAAAGTGAGAGAGCAATGGCGCTTGCTATTCTCAATCCAAACCAAGCAGCACTGCCGTTTTTTAAAGAGATTCAAACAAACAAACAAACAAACAAACAAACACACCACTTTATCAAACGTGTGGTCTCTCAGCATCTCCTTACTGGTGTGTGAGGAGAGAGCTGTAGTGGGACTCAAGTAGAGGTTTTTGGTATGTGCCTGCCAAGGAGAAACTGAGATGTTTAGTTGTTCAGATGGTGCACACGTACCTAAAATCTCTTCCTGAGGAGGCTTGACATGGTTCTTTGACTGGGAATATGTCTTCAGGATGGAAAAGAAGGAGGCAATCGCCAGGGGTGGAAAAATTCATTCTCTCTCTAGGGGATAGAAAATGGAGAAAGTGACTGGCAGGTGCTTCCATGAGGTTTTGTCCGGCCTGAGCTCTCAAACTGGTAAGGAATCTAACTTGGGTTTCCTGGGAAAGAGGGTGGAGGTGTGGTGATAGAGCAGCAGAGCGAGCCTGAACCTGATATGAAAAGGCCAGAGAAAAAGCAAAAAGGTGAAAGAAAAGCAAATGTCATTATTATCACAGTTGGGACATCTCTGTATCTGAATCATTGTCATCCAAGGAAACCATCTAAAACAGAAGGAAGCCCATGGTATTCTCCAGAAATGGAAAATTTCTATCTACTTTATGGTCTTTCAGTTTAATCTCTCTCGCTGAAATTGTAGTTCATTTTTTTGGAGCAGGTAGAAATGCCCAGTGGGTACAGACAGTGGATGGTTTTAGAGGCAAGAGAAGATATGGAGATAGAAACCACAGTTGTGAGGCTAAGTGCCATCATAATTACAAATTCAAGTGGAAAATGAAAAATTAGTAGGACTAGAGAGAGATGCTAATATATAACCTGGAAAGGATCTTGGAAAAAAGAGAATGAATGGGATTGGAGTTGGATTATTCAGGGCAGGCTGCATTAAAATCATATATCTTAAAGAGGCAGAGAATAAAGAGGCTTAGCAGAAGAGAGCAAGAGAGAGGGCATTCCAGCCAGAAGGAATGGCATGTGTGAAGGCTTAGAGGTGGGAGTGAGCAGTCATGTGCCTGGTAAGACAGAGAATCCAAGCTGGAATGAAACCGGAGATGAGGAGAGCAGATAACACTTGCCAGGGAGAGACTGGAAAGGAGAGGCTGAGAGGCAAGGGGCTCTTTGGGGTGTTATTTTGTAGGCCAGTAGTGATATAATCAGATGAGGAAGTTGCGTATTAAATTTGGAAATTGATAGAAAGAGGGTGAATGCCAGTAGAATACTAGGATATTTGTGAGGCCCAAAGGGTCTCTGATACCTCTTTGAAAACAATCAAAAGGAATTATGAGATTGTAAGATTATTAGGTCATAGAGCCCTTCAGATGGAAAAATTAGGAAAACTGGATAGATAAGGAAATATATATGTTAATTTAAAATTTTAATTGGCATTGGATCGTTGATATAGATATATCTGTGGAAACAGAGCTAAAGAATTGATATCCAAAAAAATGTAGGTCACTCATAATGGTGGAAGTTGAGAATGGTATCAAAAAAAGTTCATGGAGACAATGATATTTCAGGGAAGTGTATCAATTAACCAAACAAGTTGTTGAGGATGATGAGAATCAGTTAAGCATGTTTAAAGGGGACCTGAGTTTGGAGACCCTCTGGAAGTAGGTGCTAGTTTTGAAGTGACAGGAGAAATAACACAGAATTTTGAGAAAATGTGGTAGAGTTGATCAGCTTTAGAGGATTATAAACATTAAGAACCAGGGAATATATTTTCTGTGAAGGAAGAGAAATTCAGTAATAGTATGTTTTGTGCGTCTCATTAAATAACTGAACTTATGTTCACTGAGCTTTCTTTTAGTAAATTTTTCTATATTGGTCTGTAATTCTTCACCTCCTATCTTTCTGTAAATGTTAAGTCCATATCTGCATATATTACTTAACAGGTTAAACCTTTCATTTGTTTAATTTTGGAAACGTATTGCCTTAGACTGTGTTCCTACAAATTGATCGAGTACCTACTAAATGCTAGTGTTAAAACATCATTTAATGTTTGAACAAAACACGAATGATAAGACACTTTTTTTTCTGTAAGATATTCAGTATGGAGGGGGGACGGAATGTACGTAATTTATTAAAGTGCAGTATAGACTGTGCTGAAGCAGAGGTGGGAACTGAATTCTATTAGATTGCAAGACAGTGAATAAATGAACTCTGTGATGGTTCCTGCAGACTTCATAGAAGACATGGTATTTGAATTGCATGTGGAAGGCAGAGTAAATGATCACCAGGTGGAAAGAGAACGGAAAGATATCCCAACAGCCAAAACTGCATGTGCAGAAGCCTGGCACATGTGGGGTAATTGTGAAGGGTTTTATGGAGTGGAGTTTGTTTGGAAGGAGGTAGCAGGCCATGAGACTGGTCAGATGAGTTGAGGACTCCACTAATGGTGAGAGAGTCTTGAGTGGTTCCCTTAGGAATAGCCAATGAAAAACCACCAGGAGACTTCAAAAAAGCAGAGCACTAAAGTGATTAGATCTGTCATGGAAATAGAAGTCTTGAGCAGTAGGGATATAGAATCAAGGGGAACGAGACTGAAACAGAGGAATCTAGTTTGGGGTCTCCTGCACTTTTACAGATGAGAAATGGTAAGGACGTGAAGTAAATCAGTTTTTGTGAGAATGAATAAGTTGGTATGGATTCAAAGGAACTTTGTAAAAGTAGATTTGATAGACTTGATAGAGATTTGATATGGGAGGGGTAAAGAATGAATTAAAGCGGATTTTGAAATGTCTAACTCAGATTATTAAGGTAAAAAGGATGCCTGTAATTAAAATATAAAGGTCAAGAGCTTTCTGTAGATTGTAATAAGGGCAGAAACCTTGCCTAAGCTGCATCCGACTTCTGCACACCAGCTTCAATTTCATTATTGATGAAATTATGAAATAATGCTAAATCTAGTCCTAAGATGTTGAGATTTTTTGTCCTATTATTGGCTTGGAATTTAACTCTATAGGCATGTCTTTTCAGCTGGTTTTCTCTAATAGTTGATGGACTCTGCTCTAGCTTCACTAAAGATAGATTCTAAAGATTGGTAAAAGAACAGATGTGTTAACACCTGTTTTTTGTTTGTTTGTTTGTTTGTTTTTGTTTTTTTTGCTTATTTAAAAGATCTGTGACTTCACAACACTATGGCCAGATTTTCTTGGAGTTATGTACAGGCATATTGGAGGGTAGTCAAGAAGTTTGATTTAAGAATCAAACCCCTACCCAGTCACACGGCATTACTCTTTGTAATGAATGCTCTGAGAACATGGGTTTAGTCATGTAACAAATCAAACTTACTTTTTTAAAAGTTGAAATGTGTTGCTCATTTAACAGCCTACATAAAGTGAATCAGTACTCTTTTCTATTTTCTCCTTTTTCTTCTTTCACTTGTCTTTTCCGTGTTATTTTCTATTTATGTCTTAACTCTAACACTCAGACTCTTTACCTAATACCAAATTTCAAAGATGCAGAATGAGCATTATAAAATGATTCATGTTCTGTAGGCAGATTTGGTTTGGTTTACTCAAAAGTTTGTGCTGAGAAGCCCCTGACCATCTTATCTAGCAAGCCTACTATTTCATCATCCTATTTACTCTGCTTTCCTTTAGTTCCTAGTGTCTGTCTTTCAAAGATGATGTGTATATTTGTTTATTTTTGGTCTCCCTTACCAGAGTGACACCAGGGACTTCCCCTATTTGGCTCACTGCTGTATCCCCAGTGACTACTATATGCCCTGTGGCACATAGTAGGAATCTCATTGTATGGATGGAATGAAAGATTAAGGTTTTCCACTGCTCTTTTCTGTCTTTTCTGTGCTCTGTGTACATTAATCTAGATTGACAAAGAATTTTTAAAAATCCATCTCCTAGAGGACCTGGGTGATTTAGTTGATTGAGCGTCCAACTTCAGCTGGGATCATGATCGTGCAGTTCAAGAGTTTGAGCAGCACAGAGCCCACTTTGGATCCTCTGTCCCCTTCTCTGTGCCACTGCCCTGCTTCCATTCTCTCTCTCTCTCTCTCTCTCAAAAATATATAAGGAATAAAAAAATTCATGTCCTAATTAAAATATTTTCAGTGTCATAGTTGCCTTACAGGGTTTCAAGAGCTGAAAAATGGAAATTTAAAGGACAGTGACTCCTTTTTAAATTGCCTTATGCCAACCAGTATCAAAACTATTCCACTTGGGCAAGGATGGTGAGAATAATGGGTTAGAAGTAGAGCCAGACCTTCAGTTGGTCTTTATCTCTTTGTTGTCATAGCATTGGGAAATAGGTTATAGATAGGGCTATCTGGATGATTTTAGATGGTTCATCGGCTCCTCGGCACTGTTGTCTGCTCAAGACTGGCAGTACTGGAATACTCACACTTAGAACTTTGGTACTTTGTAGTGCTGGGAAAGAACTGCAGCCTGGATCTGGATAGCTTTTTTTTTTTTTTTTTTTAAGTTTATTTACTTATTTTGAAAGACAGAGCGATCAGGGCAGGGGCAGAGAGAGAGGGAGAGAGAAAATCCCAGGCAGGCTTCACACCA
Organism: Lynx canadensis; assembly: GCF_007474595.2. Taxonomy (NCBI): domain Eukaryota; kingdom Metazoa; phylum Chordata; class Mammalia; order Carnivora; family Felidae; genus Lynx; species Lynx canadensis. The sequence goes on from NC_044307.1 coordinate 63,561,446, forward strand.
CCAGTGGGGAGCCTGATGTGGGCCTTGGACTCATGAACCTTGAGATCATGACCTGAGCTAAAACCAAGAGTCGGTTGTTCAGCCAACTGAGCCACCCAGGCACCCCCCAGGATCTGGCTAGCATCTTGATAAAGAATAGCTACAAATTTAAAGGAAGTATATAAGGAAGTTAAAGGTCTATCCCACATCCTGATAGTAAACATCATGGTGTAACAGCACTGGCTTCTTAGTGAAGAAGAGCTGGACTTGTATCTCAGGCTCTGGGATCTTCTCTATGAGCTTTAATGTGTCATATCTGTAGAATGAGGGCCTGGTACTTGTCTTCTGTACTCTCCTTAGGCCCAGGCAACAAGGTCCCTGCCCTGGGCCTTACATTTTGGAAGGCCCTTATGTGGCCTTGCTCTGGATGTGCTTCTGCTCTCAGGGTTAGGAGTCCACAGATATAAGGGGACCCATCCACACAAAGCTCAAGCTGCTAGTTGAGGCTCTGGGAACCCAGATCCTGAAATTCCTTGACCAAAGGACCCTTAGTCCTCTTATAAGACCTGGCAGACCTCTTCCTTGGATTCGTCTTTCCAGGGGCAAACCAAGTCACTGGTGGGAACACTCTTAGGCCCAAGCAGGTATCAAGGAGTGACTGCTTGCAGGTGTTATGGACAGAGCTTAGACTTATTGGTATCTTCTCATACATGTAGGTGAGGCCCCTCATGGTACAGACCAAGCCAAGAATGGGAAAAAGTGAGGGAAGAGCTTTGGTCCAGGCCAGAGTCTAGTTAATCCCTTGTAGCCTGCTGTATTCAATTCCAAACTTGACTTGGGCTTTCAAGTCTTTGTGAAGGTATACTTGCCAAGATAAAAGGAAAAAACATATTTCTTCTTAGTCTTATTAGCTTTATTTTTAACTTTCATATATTTAGACATATGATATGTGCATCTCTTGTCCTATAATGCAATAGTGTTAGGAAGAGACATGCCTGCCTCTCAAAAAATACACATATAAAAGAAATTGTGCTTCAGAAAATGAGAATATGTGTAACCAATATTCCCCACATCCTTCTTAAAATGTATCATGAGCCATCTTTGTACAAGTTTTGAAAAAAGTGATTTGAGGCCTTTAGTAACATCCATATCCACATATATTATTCTGAGGCTCTTCATTGGGCAGTCCATTGGGACAGCATTGAAGCTCTGTGTTAACATTTAAATCTTACCTAAGAAGAGCAATAAGTTAAATTGTGACAACATTGGCTTGTATAAATTTATCAAACTATCTTGATGGTCATCTAGCTGAGGGGACAAAATAGAAAATTGGGAAGTTTTGATGATGGAGGAGATTGTGGACAAAGCCCAGAATTGAGAATTCCTGGAGGGCACTGGAGGTGGGTCCAGAGCAGCAAGAAGTAGCCTGAGGGTTCTGGGGACAGTGAGAAGGATCTGGCGGAGAGGTCCAGAAAGACCCTAAGGGAGGTTTTTCCCACCCTGCAACTGCCTGAAGCAGAGGTTAAGGATCTGGAAAAGGTGTTTTGTTTTAACATATACAAGGATTTATTTTGAGACCTTTATCAAGTTTTTTTTTTTTTTTCAAATGTTCCTAGTGGGGAAAAAAATGTTCCTAGTGGAGGGGAGTATATCTGTACTTAATCAGGATCAAAACAATAGAAACCTCAAATAGTAAACATGTTTTAAATGTACAAAGAGATGTACACCTGAAACTAATATAACCTTGTATGTTAACTATACTGGAATTAAAATAAAAAGCTTAAAAAGAGAAAAATTAAGAATTAAATGTACGAATTGATACTATGTTCATGGTAATGATCGATCCTTGAAATATTATAAGATCTTAAAATGCTTGATGAATTATAAAAGATTAAATTATCATCACTACAGATTTAAAGATAAGTATGTTTTTCTATATCTTAAGATTTGGGAATTGGTAGTCTGTTACTTATTTTAATTCAAAGAATGTTTATTGAGCCCACAGATACTATGTTAGCTGCTGAGGATAAGGTGATGGACAAGACAGACATAGTCTCTGCCTTCAAGGGAGAGTAGAGTTGAGTGGGGGCAATAAACATATGTCCACAGACAGAATTGTCTGAGCTAGAGAATAACGGGGCAAGGACACTTACCTGTCAGGTAAGAGCTCTTCCACCCAGTAACATTTACATTGAGAGGTGTAGGATGAACAGGACCCAGTGTGATCCAGGTTGAGGACACAGCATGCACAAAAGTCCTGAGGTTGGAAAGAACATGGGAATTTGAAGGATAGGATATCAGTGAAGAGGAGAGTACCAAGTGAAGCTGGAGAGGAGAGTAGGAGCTAAAGTACTCAGGGCCTAGAAGGCCATAGAAAGGCTTTCGGATTACATGTAAAGTACAATGTGAAACCATTTAAAGGGTTAAAGCAGGGGAGTGACGTGATTCAATTTTTATTTTAAGAAAAGCTCTCCTGTGCTATGTAGTGAGTGAATATGGTCAGAAGCTGATAGCAGATTTGAGGGGAAATGAGTTAGGAAGTTGTTGAGGAATCTACACCAGGGTAACCTGAATTAGGATTATGGCAGAAGAATGGAGGGCAGTGGATGGATTTGAGATGGGTATGGGGTAACACTGATATGACTTGCTGATTGGATGTGGGAGATGGTGATAAGGAAGACAGAAGCATCAGCGTGATGCTTGAGTTCCTGGTTTGAGCATTTTGATGGGCACTAATTGAGACTGGGAAGAGCATGAGAAGAGTAAGTTGTCATTGAGAATCAAGCATTTAACTTGGACATATTAAATTACAGGTGTCTTGTGCACCATCTAAGAGGAAATATAGAATAGGCAGCTGGCTACAGTCTAATGTTCAGAGAAGACTGGATTGGGGATACAAATTTTAGATTCATCTGACAGGTACTGTTTAAAGCCAAGAAATGGTGAGATCACCTCAAGAGACATTATAAAGACAAGGTGGGGAAGGCCCACAGATCCCAGGATTAAGATATCAGGTAGCAAAAAGATTTGAGAAGGGATTTAGAGAGAAATCCCAGAGAGTGTGAGGGCCGGGATGACCAATGAGAATGAAGATTTCAAGGAGAGAGTAGTCAGCTATAGGAAGTACCACCAAGATTTGAATTAAATGGGGAGAACAAAGAATTCTCTCAAGTTCTTGCTGAACTTGGTGAAAGGCATTTCATTAGAGGGTGGAATGGCAATTCATCAATAACTAGGACATTTAGTCAACTAAACATAACATCTTATTCTTCAAGCGTTTTGCATAAATGAGATCGAAGCTAAGTGCTATGAACCTCTAAGTGACTCAAGGAAACAGTTGGGAGACCTCAAGATTGAGTTAATATACATATGGCTATATAGCTCTCTGGGTCTTTGTTACTGTAAGAGAGACCAAAGCTTCAATGAACATAAATTTATGGGTGCTTTGACATTTTGCCATTGTCCAAATATCACTATCAACCTCAGGCTGAGGAGATAGCTAAACTATTACTAATTATTTTATTTATTTATTTATTTATTTATTTATTTATTTATTTATGAGAAAGAGTGCACACATGCATAAGTGGAGGAGGGGCACAGAGAGAGGGAGAGAGAGAGAATCTGGAGCAGATTCCCCCCTCAGTGCAGAGCCTGACACAGGGCTTGATCTCAGGACCCTGAGATCATGGCCTGAGCTGAAATCAAGAGTCAGACACTTAACTAACTGAGCCATCCAGGCACCCCCAATTTTTATTATTATTTATGAATATGTAGAGCAAACACTTATAATAGTAGGTAATTTGTATGAATACTTAATATGTTCAAGGACCTCTACTATACTTTCCCCAGTTGTTAAATAATTTATTGCTAGTGTTGTTATCAGTTTTCAGGTAAATAAATGAAGGCTTAGTGAGATTACATAACTTGTTTATAAGTGGCAAAGCCCAGACATAAGCCATGGTTTTAATCTCTATACTACACTGCTAATTTATCAACTAATAGAAGTCACTTAGGAAAAATGTCTATTCAAGTCCTCTGCCCATTTTTTAATTATGGGTTTTTTTTTTTTTTGGTGTTGACTTGTATAAGTTCTTTATATATTTTGGATATTAACTCCTTATCAGATATATCATTTCAAATATCTTCTCCCTTTCAGTAGGTTGCCTTTTTGTTTTGTTGATGTTTTCCTCTACTGTACTAAAATTTTATTGACAGTTTCACATCTGTGTTCAAAAGAGATTTGCCAGTAATTTTCTCTTTCTTACAATATCATTGTTGAGTATATTGTAATAATTTTGCTGCCTTAATGATTTACCTGTGTTCTCTTGGTCTATTCTCTGAAAAATTTTTTAAATGAAAGGTCAGTGATAATTTCTGCTTAAATATTTGGTAAAATTTTCTGATTTAATTCATATGTACTTGAAGATTATTTGCATGGTAATTTTTTATTGAATATTTAATGACTATAGTAGTGTAAAACTTCTTTTATTCTTGTGTATGTGTTAGTAATTGAAATCCCTTTAAGTAACAAAAATGTCTAGAAGATAAAAAAAATTGTGGTTAAAAATAAAAAAATCAAGGATCTCTGATAATTAAATTAGTATTTTTGAGTTCATTTATTTGAAATAGAATTAATTGCTTTAACAGCTACTAACTGAAATAATAGGATAAGTTTGCAAAGTCATATGAGGATTAAGACTATATCTAGATGAAAGAGTTTAAAAGAAATAAGGCATAAAACCAGCTGTTTGATATTTAGAACCACACACGATTTTAGTGTTGCAATTGCTACTTCTAGCTATTCATCCAGAAATATCTAAAATCTTGAATTAATTTTAAAGTGCTGATCTTAGAGTATTTGGCACATGCAGAATACCAAAGATGATAACTTTAGTTTTTTTCTAGAGTGTGTACTGACAACATTTAGACATTGGTGTGATGGATTCTTTTATATTTGACTCTTGAATAAAATTTAAATGATGGCAAATACATGATTCAATATTATTTGCATATTTAGAAGTCTTAGAATAGCTATTCTAATAATACTGCAATTGTTAAATACACTGAAGGAGCCATTATATTTTTACTTACAGTTTATTTTCATGTTATTTCACTATAAAATTAATTTGCGTAATATTTAAGTTTTCCATTTTAGGGATTCTACTTACTAAATCTTTTACTGTAATACCTATAAAGTAGTAGTCTATATTTAGAAAAACAAATGGTTATGGATGATAACACATTAATGTTAAATATGATGCCAGTGGTAGGCTCAGGCAGGAATTATATATATCCATTCTTTTCTTTAAACATAAGGAAAGATTGCTTTTCACATGTATGTATACTAATCACTCCAGTAGCAGTGATTATTCCTCCCAGTAACAACATAGTTATGTTTATAGAAAATGTAACATCAGTTAAGACAAAATGTGTAACACTAATATATAGAAGAGAAAATAGAATTGTGAATAATAAGATTATATTGTAAAAATATAAATCCATTGTAGATGACACCAAAAGAACAGGTGACAAGAACAATAGGTAAATTGGATGACATAAAAGTAAATTTCTTTGTAGCAAAGGACACAATCAAGAGAGTGAAGACGTAACCCACAACAAGGAGGAAAATATGGGCAAATCATATGTCTGAAAGGGACTAATATCCAGAATATATAAAGAACTCCTACAATTCAACAATAGCCAGATTATAAAATGGGGAAAGGATTTAATAGGCATTTCTCCAGAGAAGATATACAAATGGAAATAAGCATATGAAAAGACCTTCAACATCACTAATCCTTAGGGAAATGAAAATCAAAAACATAATGAGATACCCTCTCATACCCATTAGGATGGTTGCTATTAAAAAAATAATAATAAGGTTGATGAGGATGGAGAGAATTTGGAAGTGTTGTGCATTGTTTGTGGGAATATAAAATGGTGTAGCTGGTATGGCAAACAGTATGTTGGTTCTTAAGAAAATTAAAAATAGAATTATCATATGATCCAGCAATTCCGTTTCTGGGTATGTACCTAAAAGAATTGACAGCAGGGTTTGGACAGATATTTGTACATTCATGTTCATAGTAACATTATTCACATTAGCCAAAAGGCAGGAGCAACCCAAGTATACATCAGTGGATGACTGGATAAACAAAACATGGTATATATATACAGTGCAATATTATTCAGCTTTAAAAAAGGAAGGAAATTTTGGGGTCTCCTGGGTGGCTGTCTGTTAGCCACTGGACTCTTGATATCAGCTCAGGTCATGATCTTACTGTTGTGGGATCTAGTCTGCATTGGCTCCATGCTGAGCAGAGCTTGCTTGGGATTCTCTCGCTCTCTCTCTCTCTCTCTCCCTCTCTCTCTCTCTCTCTCTCAAAATAAATAAATAAACTTAAAAAATTAAAATAAAAAGGAAGGAAATTCTGACATATGCTTCAACATGAATGAACTTTAAGGGTATTATGCTAAATGAAATGAAGTCACAAAAGGATAAATACTGTATGATTCCACTTATATGAGTTACCTAGAGTAATCAAAATCATAGAGTCAGAAAGTAGAGTGGTAGTTGCCAAGGATTGGGGAGGGAGAAATGGGGAGTTAATGTTCAATAGTTATAGAGTCTCAGTTTTGCAAGATGAGAAATTATGGATGATAGTGATGATTACACAATAATATGAAGGTACTTAATTCTACCTAAAAGTGATGAAGATTTTAGATTTTATGTTAGGTGTATTTTACCAGGATTTAGAAATATATATATATATATATATATATATATATACATTTATATATATATATATATATACACATATATATACATTTATATATATATATACACATATATATACATTTATATATATATACATATATATACACACACACATATATATGTGTATGCATATATGTGTGTGTGTGTATATATATGTGTATATATATGTCTATATTTCTAAATTGCATACATAAAATCATTTTAAAGTGGTATAGCTTTAAAAAACACATGAAAAGAAGAGAAAATTTAAGTTATAAGAGGCTGTGTGGACATTGATAATTAGGAAGTAATCTGAAAATATTTTTGGAACTTTTTCATACACACTAGGGTGTATATTGATAAATTATGTATAACTACATATATAATCATATATCCAATTATATAATTCTATGTAGTGTAAAAATCTATTGTGTTCTCTTTGGTGATGAGGATTTTCTAGAGATAATGATGAAAGGAATTGTAAGCTCAATTCCAGTATTTTGTTTTGTTGCAGACCTGCAGCCACTTGTTCACATGGTTTCGAGGCACAATGAGGCATGCTGGCTCTTGGAAACTTTGGCTCTGGATGGCAATGCTTCTGCTTCCTGCTTCCACTTCCGTGACGGTCAGGGACAAGTCAGGTATCCAGGCCACCTCTTTTGTCCAGTCACCAAATGTTATTTATAGTCTTCAAGTTATTTTTAAAACTCATCGAAGTAAATTGTTGGGGTTAAGGAGGCCATAGATTAAATCTACAAGTACAAAATAAATTCATTCTTTTTTCCTATTGACCTTTAATTTTGCACATTGAGAATTTCTAAAATCACCTCATTTTCCCATTTTATATTAGTCTAAATAGCCTTTCCTTCCTTTCATTGATATTTACAAATATAAATATATGTGTGTGATTCTCTGCATGTACTTTTCTTCTTTTACCCCTTGTCATAAGTTAGAAGTACATATGTCTATCACTAATTAGGATTAACCAGTCTTAATTAGGGAAAAGTGAAAACTAGGAGATATAAAAGGAAATGTAGTTTAAGCAAGTTTTATAGTATCTCAGATGAAATGTACAAAAGTTGAACAGTTGTTAGAGCACTTAGCACTAAATAGATATTTATTTGCAGTTATTAAATTATCAACTTCACAAATATTTCCAAAGGGCTTGAAGGCAGTTTGAAACATTTACTCTCATCTCTGATTTTTAAAAATAATTACATGCCTAATTTGGAAAACTTTTCTTGAACTTTGAGTATGTATAAACTACTGATTTAGATGTACTTTTAAGTCAAACTAGACACACTAGAGAAGCCATTTGCTAAGCAAAGAGACACTTCAACTCTCCTATGCAAAGGATCACATATAATGTATTCTGACGGTGGTCACATATGATGATGCATTCTGAAACTATGAGTCTTACTGTGCCTACTATTTTGACTATATCTTTAACAAGTATTGCTAAGGGGTATAAACACGCTCTAGTAGAGACTTCTGAGTTTGAAGCACACATAAAAACAGTCTAAGATATAACAAATCTTAATCTCTTAGTGTTATGTAAGTCTTTGTGATTTTTTTAAACATTTTTTAAATTTATTTTTGAGAGACAGAGAGAGAGAGAGAGAGAGAGAGAGACAGACTGACTGAGCAGGGGAGGGACAGAGAGAGAGGAAGACACAGAATTGGGAGCAGGCTCCAGGCTCTGAGCTGTCAGCACAGAGCCTGATGCGGGGCTCAAACTCACAGACTGCGAGATCATTACCTGAGCTGAAGTCGGACGCTTAACTGACTGAGCCACCCAGGCATCCCAGTCTTTGTGATTTTTATATTAATTCATCAGGAGGTGCATTTCCTAATAATCCACATGAAAGTTTGAATATTCTGCCACTGTATCAATGATATCCTGAGGCTGTCATGCTTTTTTGGGGGAAAACACTTTCCTTCCTCAGTGAGAAATAAATCAGAAGTGACTCATGGCAAAAGGAAGTCCATAGGGCAAAGGGCGTTCACTCTGATGATGTTTTGACTCTTAATTTCTTTATGTCCTCTCCTTTTTTTAAAAAATTTATATCCGGGGCGCCTGGGTGGCGCAGTCGGTTAAACGTCCGACTTCAGCCAGGTCACGATCTCGCGCTCTGTGAGTTCGAGCCCCGCGTCGGGCTCTGGGCTGATGGCTCAGAGCCTGGAGCCTGTTTCCGATTCTGTGTCTCCCTCTCTCTCTGCCCCTCCCCCGTTCATGCTCTGTCTCTCTCTGTCCCAAAAATAAATAAACGTTGAAAAAAAAATTAAAAAAAAATAAATTAAAAAAAAAATAAAAAATTTATATCCAAGTTAGTTAGCATATAATTCAATAATGATTTCAGGAGTAGAATCCAGTGACTCATCACCTACATATAACACCCAGTGCTCATCCCAACAAGTGCCCTGCTCAATTCCCCTTGCCCATTTAGCCCATCCCCTCGCTCAAGATCCCTCCAGCAACCCTCAGTTTGTTCTCTGTATTTAAGAGTCTCTTATGTTTTGTCCCTCTGCCTATTTTTATATTATTTTTGCTTCCTTCCCTTATGTTCATTTGTTTTGTATCTTAAATTCCACATATGAGTGAAGTCATATGAAATTTGTCTTTCTGTGACTAATTTTGCTTAACATAGTACACTCTAGTTCTATCCATGTTATTGGTAATGGCAAGATTTCATTCTTTTTGATTGACAAGTAATATTCCATTGTATCTATGTACCACATCTTCTTTTTTTTTTATTTAACTTTATTTTTTATTTTTTAAAATTTACATCCAAATTAGTTAGTATATAATGAAGCAATGATTTCAGTAGATTCCTTAATGGCCCTTACCCATTTAGCCCATCCCCCTACCACAACCCCTCCAACAACCCTCAGTTTGTTCTCCATATTTATGAGTCTCTTTTGTTTTGTCCCCCTCCCTGTTTTTATATTATTTTTGTTTTGCTTCCCTTATGTCCATCTGTTTTGTCTCTTAAAGTCCTCATATGAGTGAAGTCATATGATTTTTGTCTTTCTCTGACTCACTAATTTCACTTAGCATAATACCCTCCAGTTCCATCCATGTAGTTGCAAATGGCAAGATTTCATTCCTTTTGATTGCTGAGTAATACTCCATTGTATACGTATATCACATCTTCTTTATCCATTCATCCATCGATGGACATTTGGGCTCTTTCTATACTTTGGCTATTGTTGATAGTGCTGCTATAAACATGGGGGTGCATGTGTCCCTTCGAAACAGCACACCTGTATCCCTTGGATAAATGCCGAGTAGTGCAATTGCTGGGTCGTAGGGTAGTTCTATTTTTAATTTTTTGAGGAAGCTCCATACTGTTTTTCAGAGTGGCTGCACCAGTTTGCATTCCCACCAGCAGTGCAAAAGGATTCCTCTTTCTCTGCACCCTTGCCAACATCTGCTGTTGCCTGAGTTGTTAATTTTAGTTATTTTGTTTGTTCCCTCCTTTTAAGAAGCATTAGTAGGTAATGCGATTTGCAACTTAAAAGGAGAGGATAAGACTTCTTTGGTTAGAAAGGAAAATGAATCTTTGGTTGAGGTGGACACAGTTTTAGGGACATGCTAGTGCATAATCAATGGTTTTAACAATAATAATGATTTGAAGGATCTACAATAAATCAATTTCCAGTTTTGTTTGACCAAGAATCATCTGGGGTATTGATTCCTAAATCCCACTCTGAGATTGCCATTATGCAAGACAGGCTGGGTGGGATTCAGCAATTAATTTCTTTAACAGACTCCCCACGTGAATCTAATATGATATGTCTAAGGAAAACACTTGTAGAAATACTCACCTTTGGGAGTATTAGCTGACATTTTTGTCTTTTTTTTTTTTTCTTTCTTAGCTGGTTATCTTGCATCTTACCTACCAGGTTTTCTTTTCTTTTCTTTTCTTTTCTTTTATTTTATTTTATTTTATTTATTTTTTGTTATTTTTGCCTTTAGTAACTTTTTTAAGTTAAAAAACCGTGGTAGGAACACAACATGGCATCTACCCTCTTAAGAAATATCTAAGTGTATATATAATTCAGTATTGTTAACTATAGGCACAATGTTGTGCAGCAACATTAGAACTTAACCATTTTACACTACTGAAACTTCCCCATTTCGAATTCTCCTGAATGTTTTGCTTTTGCAACTTTGGTATCGCAATTATTTTCTTTTTAATTTTTTTAACGTTTATTTATTTTTGAGAGAGAGGGAGAGACAGAGACAGAGCACGAGCGGGAGTTGGGGCACAGAGAGAGGGAGACACAAACCGAAGCAGGCTCCAGACTCTGAGCCACCAGCACAAAGCCCAATGCAGGGCTCGAACCCACGAACCACAAGATCATGACCTGAGCCGAAGTCAGACACTTAACCGACTGAGCCACCCAAGTGCCCCATGGTATTGCAATTCTTCAATCAGGTTCTATTTATTGTATGTAGGACTACTAGAATGAATATATTCTGGTCCAATTAACTTTACCAAATTTATCTTTCTGAAAGATTTTCCTAAGGAGTGTGAATTCAGAATTAATCTGAACTCTTAACAAGATTCACATAACATGAAGCACTGAGAGAAAGTAATACAGACAAAAATTAAGTTGATTTTTATCAGGCTGTTTGGTAGAAGGTGCTCCTGAAGCAACACATACTGAACATGCCATGGCAATTGCTTAACTTCAGGTATCATTTGAATTAACTGAAAATGTTTGCACAGCACTGTCATAAGGATTATTGAAGAATATGACACGCTGGGCATGGCCTGACAGGGGGCTCTTGTGTCTTGTGTCTCTGATTCACAGTGCAAGGTTCCCTTTTTAGTTTCCTCATGTGCAGACCTGTGTGTGTGGTCACTAACCATTTACCGGAGGGAAGTGATTACATCTAAAAATAAAATATAACAAATCTGAGGGAGAGGCTAGGGTTTCAACTTTGGAGTCTGTGAAGTTGTCAACAGTCTACTGTTAAACCTAAATATACGAAGGATAAATTGAATCTTTTAATTGCTTTATTTTAACTCTATAGTATATTTAATGATGCTTGGAATATTGTTCCAGTTGGGATAGAATTCAAGAGTAATATGGCAAGATGCAATACAACTTGAATTTTAAAATCTTGAAGCCATTAAGAATTCAGTTATTTCTTATTCTTTTATCAGTTTTACTATTACATTGAGATTATGAGTTAAGGCATATTTATATATTTTCATATTGTAGATAAATAATTTGAATGTGGCGGTTTCAGCTCAGTTGTCAAAAGAGGATCATATTAAAGAGAAGAGAATTGTATTGAAAACATACATTGTGTAGATCTTAAAATTTGCATTAAATTTTCTTAAAACTTTCCACTGTGATAGAACTTTATGTATTATGTTTATGTAATTAAAGGTTCCTCTTTTTCTTCTACTTTCCTAAACCTGGTCTAAGGCCAAATACTGAGTTATCATCAAAAATAATAAAAACAGAAGAACAGAGTAAGGAAATGCAGCAAAAAAAATCCCCCCCAAAACAAAACAAAACAAAACAAAAAATAAACCAGACTTCATAAAAGGAGAGATGATAGAATGCCATTTCTTTTACTTATGGTAAAACATCATGTTAAGTGTCTAGATGGAATTGATTATAAACTTAGGCCCTAGACCGTACACATATACCTTTTAAAGCTAGTTTACTATCAATTATAAGGAAAAACTGTTATTCTGAAATTTGGCTTTTATTAATTGAAACACACTGCACTCTTAAACTCAAGAGTGGAAAGTGTGCTATTGTATGGAGGGTTTTGTGTTTTTAAGAATTCCTCATGTTCAATGTGGTGCCATGTAACTGACAAATATACTGTGTAACTCCTAAATTTTTAAAGTGGAGGAAAGTTTCACAATTATAAATAAATATTATAGGTCCTAACCAGGTATTCTTTGGAGGAACAGCTTTGTTTTAAAAGCAACAACAACAACGACGACAAACCCACAAGATGCTATAAGGATTTTGTGATCTTTTGTGACTTTTCTGTTAAAATAGCTGTGTTCTCACTTTTTTTGTTTTCATGTTTGGTCACTTTTCCATATTATTTTTGTTATAATCTGGTCCAACGATCTTTACCTATTATTTATCAACCAGTGTTTTTCTCCAAACCTGGGACACTCTGTAATCCTTTTCAAAGATATTGTCAAAGTAGGAAATGTACAGGGGTCTGCGGGCAACCCGTAACAATAAAATAAAAAGGACTGCTTCCCCTGCAGTCCAACGGGAAGTCTGTTTTAGTCTTTTTTTAGAAAAAGCATGAAACACCTAAAGGTTCTTCTTTGCTCTATTTATGAAAAGAAAAGAAACCAATTCTGTCTCTTGGGTAAATTGCTACTTTTCACGTTCCCAACTCTAATCTTGAGGCAAATTCTGTGTTATAGGTTTTGTTACTAAAAGTAAAGAAAACAATTTTCTTTAATGCATGTTAGAAAAGAAGAGTGATAAATAGAACATCTATGCAGCTAGACAGATTTTAATTGTGATTTTACAGGTAATAATAGCTCCATAATGTATTGAATGTGTACTTCTGAAGATATGAAGAAATAGGAAAAATAAAGCAAGAAAAATGGATGAGGGAGAGAAATGTTGAGATTTCTCAGAAGGTAGTCCTTTCCCATCTTTTCTTCTCAACTCATTCTGCGTGTAATCTCTTCCATCTTCATGGCTTTAAATATGATTTATATTCTAGTACTCCCAAATTTACTTCACACACTAGACCTCTGTTTTGAATTCCATGCCTGTATTTCTATCTATCAATAACTTAACAATTTGAATTTCTTAATGGCACTTCCAACTTAACATTTCTTTCTTTTAAGTTCATTTATTTATTTTGAGAGAGAGAGAGAGTGTGTGTGTGTGGAGGGGGGAAGTGGGGAAGGGAGAGAGAGAGAGAGAGAGAGAGAGAGAGAGAGAGAGAGAGAGAATGAGAATCCCAACCAGGCTCCATGCTGAGAGCACAGAGTTGGAACTCACGAACTTCAAGATCACGAGCTGAGCCAAAATCAAGAGTTGGATGCTTAACTGACTGAGCCACCCAGGCGCCCCCAACTTAAGCTTTCTAACTCCTTCTCTCTTCCACCACAGATTAATTTATTCATTGACAAATCTTTTCTTCCTCAAGCGGGACTCATTTACAGAAACTAAATTTTTACCCAGACAGCTAAGTAAACCAATTCTCCTTCCTCCCTACATTCAGTCCTTTATCACGTTATGTTGATTCTTGCATCTCAATTACTTCCCCTTTTTTCATCTTCCACTGTCACCTCTTTAATCGATGCTACCATCATACCTGGCCTCACTGAGTATTAGCATGTGAGCAGGGTTGCCGGACAAAATATAGGACACTGTGTTAAATCTGAAGTTTAGATAAATAATGAATTTTTTAAGTGTAAGTTTGTCCCAAACATTGCATGGAATATACTTATACTAAAAATATCTTTGTTATTTATCTGACATTCAAATTTAATGAGCATCCTGTTTGGGTTTCCTTCTGTATTTGGCAATCTTACATGATATGAAGGGAGGAGAGGTTGTTTATTATGTATAGGGTGGGCAGGGAAGGCTGCCCTCATGAAGGGACATTTAAGCAGAGACATGAAAGTTGTGCAAGACTGAGGGATTTGAACACCTGGAAAGAAGCATATACCAAGGTCCCAAGGAAGGGGCATGCTTGGCAGGTGGCAGAAATAACAAGAAAAACTAGGAGACTGTAATCAGGTGTATGAGGAGGAGGAGGTGAAGGCACATTTACTACTGAGAAATCGATCTGTGCTCTGTATGTTACCAAAATCTGATTTCTTCTTCTTTTTTTTTTTTTAACATTTATTCATTGCAAAGAGAGACAGAGTGTGAGCGGGGGAGGGGCAGAGAGGGAGGGAGTCAAGGAATCCGAAGCAGGCTCCAGGCTCTGAGCTGCCAGCACAGACCCTGACGTGGGGTTAAAATCCTCGAACCATGAGATCATGACCTGGGCCGAAGTCGGACACTTAACCGACTGAGCCACCCAGGTGCCCCCTAAAATCTGATTTCTAACTTTGCGAGATCAAAGGCTAGACCTTGGGATCTAGTAAATTCACCAAAGCAATAAATACTGCCCTGTGAGACTTCTTGGGAGATGGTTGACCCTTGCCCTAGAGGACCCTTCCCAGAAATGTGAACAGGTAGGCTTATGAAAGTATATCTTTGAGTAACATGTCTTCCCTAAAGACTTCTATAATTGACAGGTGAATATTGTGATGTCATATTATACCTTAAATACATTGTTATTTAAATACAAATGTGTGGAAACGTGCACTTTAGCAAAGTTAAAATATAACTTATATTTCCACTAGACAAATTATATATTTTCTTTCTTTGCCATCAGTAAGGCAGTATATAAATAGCTTAATATTAAGAATCTTTAACACATTGTAAGAAGTGTAACAGAATGCATTTATATTTATTTTTCATCATGCCTCCAATGTTGACTATTCTTTTTGTCTTCGTAGTGCGTAAGTAATAACCTTGCCTCCTGGCTTTTCCCAAAGGCCAGAGGCCTTTGTGGCCATGGAGAGTGACGAGTCTGTTTGCAGTATGAACATCAGCAACACACACAAATCTTTTAGGTATTAAATCAGCCGAAAAAAAAAAGAAAAATTAAAAGAATGGGTTTTAACCAGCTAGGCTTCTTAGTTGTTTGAGAGGATAAAGAAGTAATTCAACATGCCTTCAGTGAATAGTAAAAAAAAAGTGAGAAAGCGGAACTCAACATGTCTTCAGTGAATACTATATTAAACTAAAGATTTTTGTGTGAATGGGTATAGAAAATAAATACCAGAACAATGATAGGAAATATAGGTTTCAAAAAAACAGGTGAACTAATCTCAAAGAGAATACTTAGCAATATAATGGAAGGTTCAGCCAGCAGGTAGGAACACAGTATAAGGATTTAGAGATTAAGGGAACAAGGGATTTTTTTTAAAGCACCCTTGAAACTGAGAGCCTGAACAAAATGCATTTCTACTAAAGAATGGAGTGTCATAGATACTCTTACTTTGTTTAGAATGTGGTTTTAAGAAGCAGTGTTCAATACAGAGAAAAAGTTGTCTGACTTCTTAGGAAAGAACCTATTTCTTACAGGAAATGGGTTTTATTTCAACTTCGCCATTGAGTCACTAGGTGATCTGGGGCAAAGTTGTCTAACTTTTCATGAATAATTTGTTCTTAGGTCCTCAGGATTCTAATTTTTAGAGAGATAGGAGAGTAAAATATTTTTTTAAAAGTATGTATTTTTTTGGCACATAATCAAGGTAAAATCTAGATAATCTACCCATATCAGACCTAGACGCCCTCCTTTGAATATCCTTCCGATCCCGTGAGCTGCCCAGGTCCTTCAAGCCAGTTCAGGAGGAAGGTGGGTCTGATAATCACTAACAATATCTTAGAATGAATTTGTCAAAAACCTTTGCATTTGTTCTTCAAAAGGTCTGTTGATTAAGGGTCCCCAAGTAGTGCATGTTTCATGGTGAAATTTTAGTAGTAATTACTTTTGGAACATTCCAGAGAGCCTTTGCAGTGACACTGCTGCAATGATTCTTCTCTGTCTACCTGTTGGGATGACATTTGGATCTTATCAGTTGTTCTTTAAGGTATATGCACATTCACTCAAAAAGTGTGCTTTACTTTATTTTAAAATATATGTGTCAATATTTATAGAAAATAATACAGCCAACTTGTGAGAGCCACATCTACTGCTTTGCCATTTGTATGCAACGGATCCCTAAGACTCATGCATTCAGATGATGGCACCTTGAATCTTACCCCCAAATAATTAACATTTAGTTTTCCTTTATTTTGTTCAGGTTTTCACAATAAAACACATGCTCT
This sequence comes from Lynx canadensis, assembly GCF_007474595.2. Taxonomy (NCBI): domain Eukaryota; kingdom Metazoa; phylum Chordata; class Mammalia; order Carnivora; family Felidae; genus Lynx; species Lynx canadensis. The sequence goes on from NC_044307.1 coordinate 63,578,088, forward strand.
AAATATATGAAGCTACATTTGATTTTCATAAACTAAAGATTTTAGTGGAGACTTACTTTCATGAATATTGCTGGAAATGTTGAATTCCATTCATTTCAAAGTGACAGGTTTATTACTTTGACATCATCATATGTTCATTAAGTCTTTAGAAGAATTTAAGACAGACATGTATTGTTTCCAAGTTGATGGTAGGCCAACAGACCCCTTAAGATGAAAGTATCATAGTAGAAACTCCCTTTCTGCTGTCGTGAGACTTGTTTTGTCAATCATCTGTTGGGCTTTCCCTACATATGTTGTGGAGAGTTTAAAATTAATCTCATTTATTACAGTCATATAGTCATTCAAATTCATTATAAAAATTTGATTAGAATTTCAGTTTTGTTTTGCAGGAATCATTTTTAGCTTAGTTTCTTACAGACATGCTGTTTTCCTCATGTTGATGAGGTACTACACATAGAAAGCGTCAATCTTAGATGCATAGTGCAGTGAATTTTTTACATACACATTTAGACATCTGTGTCTATTTTTACATACACATTTAGACAAATGTGTAACTGCCCCTCAGACCAAATTATAGAACGTTTCCAGAACCCCAGAAGGCTTTCCTCTATCTTCTTTCAGGTAATATCCCACCAAGGTAACCAGTACTCAGACGTAGATTAGTTAGTGGTACAGTCTTTTGAACTTCATATAGATGAGATTATACAGTCTGTATTCTTTTGGGAATGGTATTCTTTTTACTTAATAATGTATCTGTGAGATGCATTCAAGTTGTTGCATGTGTCAGAAGTTTATTCTTTTTTATTGTATACAATTTTTCATTGTATATACCCCAATTTATTCATTTATTCCCTTGTCAGTGAACATTTGGGTTTCCATTTTTATCTTATTATGAGTAATGCTACAAATGAATATTCTCTTCTAAAAGGGATATTTACACTCATTTTTTTATGCTCATTTTTCTTGGGCCATTGAATTTCTAAGTCATAGAGTTCATGTGTATTTAGCTTTAGCGAACACTGTCAGTTTTCTGAAGTGGTTGCATTGATTTCCACTCTCACAAACCATGTGGGGGAGTTCTTTTGCTCCACATTCTCATCAAAACTTGGTGCTGTCAGTTCTTTAATTTTTGGCCATTTAGTGGGATCTGATCGTGGTCCTACTTTGCATTTCCTAGATTACGAATGATGTCGAGCACATTTTCACATGTAGGTTGGGAACGTGGATCTTCACTTTTGTGAAGTGTTTAGATTTTTTGTGAGTTTTCGAAACAGAGTTTTTAGTCTTTTTTTCTTGATTTATGAGAGTTCTTGTTTATTCTGGTTATGATATGTTATTGGATAGACATATTGCAATAGTCTGTGGCTCCTTTTCACTCTTTTAATGTCCTTTGATAAATATTTTAATTTTAATGAATTCCAATTTATCAATTTTTTGTAATTGGTGCTTTCGGTGTCCCCTTAAGAAATCTTTACTACTCCAAGTTTGTGAAGATCTTATGTCTTTCTGTAGCCCTTTATTGTTTTACATTTCACATTTAGGTCTAATATCATCTGTAATTAATTTCTCTGCATGGTGTGAGGTAAGGATCAAGGTTTAGTGTTTTTCTATATGGAGATCCAGTTGACCCAGAAACATTTATTGGAAAAACAATCCTTTTCCCACTGAATTACAGTGGCACCTTTGTGGTAAATAAGAAGACCACATGTTCTCAGGTCTGTTTTGGACTCTACTCTGTTCCCTTGATCTCTTTATATGTGTCCCAATACCACATTATAGAAATTTCTGGTATCTGATAGTGTAATTGTCTGGCTTGTTCTTGAATTTTGTCTTAACTATTCTAGTTTTCTTGCTGTTCCATATAAATTCGAGAATCAGCTTGTCAGTTTCTTGCACACACACACATACGCTCACCCACACAACCCTTTGGTATTATACTGATTCTAGAGATAAAACTGACAATTGACATCTCAGAAATATTGAGTCTTCCAGTGTAAATAGTTGGTTTAACCTTTCAGTTATTTAGGCCTTAAATCTCCCTCAGCAATGTTCTCTAGTTTTCAGTACAGAGATCTTGAGGAGATGCTTGGTTTTTATAAAAATGACTATGAATTCAGATTTAAAAATTTGGCAAAGTTTACAAAATATCCAATTTTACTATTTATCCAGATCTGCAATCATGTTAATATTTCTGAAATAGGAATTTCCAAAGTAGCTAAGTAATCTCTGAGATTATTCAGTACTACAATTTCACGTGTTTGTATTGCAGCTTTTAAATCTGATTAAGTGACAGCACTATTTAGAATCTGATTCATTCTTTTAGTTAAATATATTTAGATGATGCTCTGTCACCACCCCTGAAGTTCACGATACATTTGTTAAATGAAGGGCTGAGGAGCTGAGTAGTTGAACTGAGATTCAGTACTTTCCACTTTCCAGAGAGCAAGCAAGCAATTTAGTTTTAAGCAGTTTATCTCCCTCACTGGGTGTTGTATGGAAGCCAATTTGACAAATTGTATTTAAAAAAAAAACACTTTTAGGTCAATAAACTCAACCAGGATTTTAGACTTGGAGAATTAAGAATGTGATTGTGTGATGCCATAATAGTTAATTAATTATTTTTAGAATATCTGTCCAGTTATATAGTTACCTTGGCATATTCTAAAAATTTGCTGCATTTTTCTCACAATTGACGATAACCTTCATAGAATCTAGCCTGAATTAGATTTAAGCATATCCCAGACAACAAAAAGCTAATGCATGCATATATATTACTTTATTAAGGTGTTGTGGTAGTATTGAATGTATGCATTCACTGTAAGTAGAGACTAATTTTACCTTTTATTTTTTAAGTTTCATTAGGTGCCTTAGCACATAATTAGTACTTTCTCAATGATTTTATCTAATTTTTAAAAGTATAGGCCACTTTTGTATGGCAGATGTCTTTGCTTTGTAATTTTATTGTGATAATTTCCATCTGTGTTGCTGCTTTAGTCAATTCAAGCTGTTCTAGGAATGTCCTAGGTTGGGTGGCTTAAAGAATAGACATTAATTTCACACAGTTCTGGAGGCTGGGAAACTTCAGGTCAGGGTTCCAACATGGCCAGATGCTGGTGAGGGCCCCCTTCCTGGTGTCCTTATATGGTGCAGAGAAAGGAGGAGATATTGTTTCTCCATCCCCTAAGGATGCCAGCTCCATCATGAGAGCTCTACTTGTATGACCTCGTCCAAACCTAATTAGCTCCCAAAGGCTTCACCTCTAAATAATACCTCATTGGGGATCAAAGCTTCAACATATGCATTTTGGGGGGACACCCTCAGTCCATAGTAGTCCCCTTCTCTAAAGTGTAGTATCACCTGACAAGAAAAGTTGAATCAAATTTGTGTTCAACTATAGTAGCAGTTCATTTGTTTGAATATTAGAATATATTTTGCATATGAAATTTTAATGACGTTAAAGCTGATTTCCTAATGTCAAAAGTGTATAGCAACAATTAGAAAATTAGAGTAATATAGCAGTAGTAGTAATGATAGCTAACACAAGCATTCACTCTGCACCAGGCACATGTAACCCTCACAAACTCACAGATACTCTGAGGGGGGTAATATTCTTATCCCCAATCTATAGAAATTTAACAAAATTGCTTATTATTTTCGTTTTATCTTAAGTTTCTAGTTGTATTGTCTGATTCAAACTTATTGAAAAAATTGATGACAAATGCAGTGCAAATCTTCAATTTTTTTTTTAATAGAAAAACAGTGTCCTGTACTGAGAACAGAGGGACATCAGTTTCCACAGGACAACAGAGATAAACTTGAAGTGTCAGGTGAGCTTTATCATCCTTTGCAAAGAAGCATTTTGTATAAAATTATCAGCACATGTGGAGTTTATCACAAGTGATTCTTTGACAGTATAATTTAGGCTGGTAACATCAGTATAAGAAAATAAAAAGAAGGAAGATAAATGATGTAGAAAAAAAGAGCAGAGTACTATATTAACTAACAACAACCCAACTTCTTGGAGAAAAAAAGTTATTTAAAATCATAGAAGTTGTATCCATTGTAGAAATTTTGAAAAAAGAAAAGAAAATTTAGTAATAAAAGATCTCACTACCCAAATATAGCCATGATTCCTATTTTGGTATAACATTCCTATCTTCCTTGCTCTGTCTTCCTTTCCTCTCTCTCCCTCACTCCCTCTCTCCCTCTCTCTCACACACATACATAATCATGATACATATTTTGAATTTGAAATCAAAGCATTTACCCACATCAGTATATATTCTTCTAAGGCATGATTTTTTTTTAAAACAGGACTGCTTAAATTTCAACTAAATTGCAGTAATATTTTTTTTAATCTTTATTTATTTTTGAAACAGAGAGAGACAGAGCATGAGCAGGGAAGGGGCAGAGAGAGAGGGAGACACAGAATGTGAAGCAGGCTCCAGGCTCTGAGCTGTCAGCACAGAGCCCGACGCGGGGCTCGAACTCACAAACTGTGAGATCATGACCTGAGCTGAAGTCGGATGCTTAACCGACTGAGCCACCCAGAAGCCTCTGTAATATTTTTTAGTTAACTAATTTCCTGTCTTAGACATCAGAGCTGCTACAATGAGCTACTATGATTATTTTCTTAAGATAATTCCTAAGTCAAAGAAAATTAACATTTGAGTCTTTTGCAACATATTTTATACTTCTGTAGCCTACAAGGAGAAAAATGAAATCAAGAAATTTTGCTGAGCCCAAACAACAGGGTGTTATTTGAAATAAATCAGTCTATAGATAAGGACGACAAAAAATCCTATTTAAAAATCAATATCTCTGTGAGTTTCCTAATTTTAACAAAACTGCTGGATTAAATCACTTGTTACATTTTATAGGTTTTGACCTAGGAGAGAGCTTTTCTCTGAGACGTGCATTTTGTGAAGGTGATAAAACCTGTTTCAAATTGGGAAGTGCATTTCTTTTTAGAGATACCATGTAAGTAAATTTTTCTTTACATTTTAATAATATTACATGAACTATTTTCTAAGAAAATTTCAAATAATTTGTTTAAAAAATAAAAAAAAATCTTCTCAATGGTGTCATACTCACTTGAATGCTGTGGTAAGTGGGCTGTTTGTATATTTGTTGTTTTTAATAATCTTTGGAATCTGATCCTATCCTATGGTATAAATGCCATTCACCCATACAGATATAGGCATAGTCTTTGCAGAATAGTAATTAAAACCATTTTGAAGAAGTATTATTTATGTTTAAAGTAGATATAACCAAAGTTAAATTTAAAAATGTGAACCTTAAAACAGAAGACGCAGTGTAGATTTCAAGACAAGAGACTGATATTTATTGTAACCATTTTCTACGTTTACTATGCTTCATGATAAAATAAAACAAAAGAACCTAGCCTTTAGGTATTCCTTTTATATAAGGTGTAGAGTACATAATAACGTAAGATGATAACATCATTATAAGATGGTCTTGATACACATTTCATTTCAGAATTGATTTCCCAAACTTTTTCTTTCTTATCTTTCTTATTCTTTTTCTACCGATAAACCTGAGATTAAAAAAAAAAAAGGTATTATGTACCATTTAAATACTGACAGTTGGTCAGCAACTATACAGGGCAATAAAAATTCCCCATATGGTCTGCATACAGTTGGAGGATGGACACATAGTAATTCAAAAAGCTTGAGTCATCAGGAAGGCAGATATAGCATATATGATCATGATATTTAGTCTTTGAGTCCAAGATGAACATTCCAGTTTATGAATGCACTGCAGTGAAATAAGCATTAAAACTCTGGTTTAATATACAACACAGATGTTTTTGTGTGAAAACATATATAGATGTTTTCACTTCTTGATGAGTAGCCTAACATTTAAATTACCAGAAAAGGTTGTTGAGAATCTTAGCATTTGGATTCTCAAAGGGAGATAGCATTAATTATCTTGTTGCCTATCTTCAGATTCTCTGTCTAAACTAGGTCCCTAGCTAACTTTTTCCTTGAGAAAAGTTAAAACCTTCTATTTTGTGATTCTTAAGATGATTTTAGTTTAATGATATGGTTCCTTAAAATTAAACTGCTCATTAATTTGTAAGAAATAAGAGTGCTAAGGAAAAGAGTGATCTGATATTGGGGGATATAATGGGTGATTGTCAGGCAGGGCACTTCAGCAGATATGACTGTACTGTTATGGGTGACTTTTAGGTGGCTTCACATACAGGCATTAAACACTCAGAGAACAGCAGTCCCATGTTTAGGTATTCATATCCAGTAAAGAAAAGTCAATATGTAACATATATATGAATGTGTATATGTATATATATACACACACATGTATATGATACATGACTTTATGATACATAAAGTCAATATGTAACATATATATGAATGTATATATATGTACACACATATGTATATGATACATAAAGTCAATATGTAACATGTATATGAATATATATATATATGATTTTAAACTAGTAGTAGATAACCTTGATTAAAGAATTTAAGAAAGGCAATAAATTCTGTTATAAAAATTAAAGTGCATTTTCTCTCCTGCCTTCTTCCTGACAATTTAAATTCCTCTAATTCTGCCCAGGTGGCTAAAGGATTGGAGTGAAAACTTTTTAAAATTCATTGGAACTGTATATAAGAAGATGTAGCTGATTTTAAGTAGTTACGTTGGAAAATTTCCTGCCACATTTAGGCAATGCTATTCCCCTTTGATATGTGTGATAATAGATATAGCCACAACTTGACATTTATTTTCCAACCTTTAGCTCTAAATCATTGTGTGATCTCTGGGCTATCAATGTAAGTAAATTCCCTGGCTCTACAGGCAGAACCCTGGGACCTCCACTACAGGAAACTGGAGGGTATCTGCTTAAGCTGACTAGCAAGTGTCAAGTAGCTTGGCTCATCTCCATTTACATTTCACTCATTGAGCCAAGTATGCTAGGATGCTTCTCTTGCATGATGCCATTTTGATTTTTCAATAAGACTGGAGTAAAGTTGCAGCTATTTATGTATTTGTAAATAAGCTGCCTTGCAGAATCAGCATAGGAAAAGGCAGATGCTATTTTATGTGAAAAATGAGGATTCTCTCTGTGTCTGAGATTTTTTTTATAGTTCTGTCATCTTCCAGGTGAGATTCATGAGGGGAGAGATTGAAAAAATGTGTTGGTCAGATACTTACTGGGCACCCTCAGTGCCTTGAGCCTGGCTTAATGCGGGAATCCCAAGGGCTACTTTTGCAGGGGCCCTTCGAATAAACATTGTACACTTAATGGTGATACATGCTCAAGGAACTTTGAGGGACTTTATGTATTTGCTTTTACTTTAAATTTGTGTCCATTTCCTCAGTGTTCCTTGGGATAGAAAATGAAAGTATTTGTGGGCTTTAAAAGATTCATTTCCTTGGCTTCTTGTATCTACAACAAGTACCCTTGGTTGTGCAAAAGAAATAATTCATTATTTCTGTACATATTGAGAGTTATATATCCCAGGTGATCATACTCTGATTATCTTTAAATTGTGTTTTGGCAATTATAAGGGCAAAATGGTGAAATTTTGAGAGAAAACATACACAAAACATGCATATACTACAGAGCACCTTATTTTCTTGGTATAATACAGTTCTTTCATTAGTTGTTTCTATAGAAACATGTTTTAAATAAAAATGTCCCAAATAACTAAATAAAAATGTCTTAGCAGTTGAATATTTTAGAAGGGTTGATAAATGTTGAATTCCCACATATTGTTAATTCTGAAGGGGCAACACTCTCTTATTTTGACTGGCCAATGAGGAAATCATCTGATTTCAAATATACCAGGGAAGTGAATTACCCTGATTTGTTGATTTCAAGGATGGTAAAAAGCCTTATCTCTGAGGTTCCATGATTGATAGCTAGTGGCTATCTGGAATACTGTGTTGAGAAGGATTCTGAGGCCATTATTAGATTCAGCCAATTAGAATGCTATGATCCATTAGTGAAAGAGGCGAGACAGGAGTGCTGATGCGTGTTTCCAGTCTGTTGTCTCTCTTATTCGGAATGATTCCTATGAGCTGGTATCTTTTGCCACTGAACCAGTTCCTAAGAATGAGGGTACATGAGGCTATGTGTGAAAAACAATAATCAACACAGATTAATAAGTTTTTATGAGTTTGAATAGTGTGGCTAGACACAGTGGCATAATCGACACGTATGGTCCCCTTTGCTTTCGTTACAAAGAAATAAATCTCCAGTGAAGAGGAATCTTCTCTCTCTCTGTTTCATTAAATTGATGATTACTCTCTGGAAACAAGGGCTATTTCTTTTCACAGCTTTACGTGGAAAAAAAAAAGAGCTCATAGGAGCTATTCTCATTTTCATTTTATGTTTTTATAAACATAATAATCCTCCACAAGGAGGAAACCCCAAATTATATATTTGGAAGATGGGTAGTTGTTTTTTTTAGGAGTTATTTGAGTTCTCTGAACCTTAACAGTTCCCTTAGAAACAATCCTAAGTATGGGGAAAGCTGTTTTGTATATTAAAGCATGATTTATACCTTGTCTGTGCTAGTGTTGAATGATTCACCCTATGCTCATGTCTTTTCTACATGGACCTTTATGTTACTTCCAGATTTTATCATTATAAATAACATCACAACATCCAGGAAGGTTATTTTTCTCTGTGTTTAGAATTATTTCCATAAGATTGATTTTTCTCAGTGGAATTACTAGTTCATTTTTAGAGATCTTGATATATACTTCTAATTATGTTTCATCATTGTTTTATCCTTCTGTATAATACCCAGTATCTTCGGTAGCATTAGACATTATCATTTAAAACTTTTGTCATTAAGTTTTGTTTTTTCAACTAAAAGCTTGTAGCAATTACAAGTAAAAGCAGTAGCTTACTACATAAGTAAGGTTCCTGAAATGTTTCTGTTCTGTTAACAGGTGAATAAAAGGTAGCATTCAATAAGTCACTGTAATGAATACGAGGTAGTGTGGAGCTCATTCTTTTATTCAAAAAGCATTTATTGAGTTCACTGTGGACTCTGCTAGGCTCTCAGATTACAATGGTGAAAGAATGTGGGTCCAGTCTTGCCTTCTGGATCCTGCTGGAGAGACACATGGCACAAGGAAAAACTGCACTTTTCTCTTGCCTTGATCAAGGAGCTGAGATGTGTTGCCTTCTATCATCAAGCACGGGCCATGGGACACAGTACCACCCATTTCCTCATAAAGGGTAAACTTCCTTTAGCATCTCACACAAAGCTGTTTTTCAGTCTTTCCCTCATAAGGACAGGTTTTCTAACTCATCTTTCACTTTTATTGCTCTTTGGGACCTCTCCAAGCTCTCAAAACCAGTTAAAATCTGTGGCTCTAAAAACTATGTTTAGAACTCTCGCACTGAAGCTTCTAATCTTTGAATGTTTCAGGAGGATTACTTCACAATTCCATAAAAATATAGGGAATTATTATTTATACGTCCCTTGGATTTTCATTTGGGCCATCCTATCATTCTGTAGATAAGAACTTTCCCATGTAAGGAAAAGTGACTTAATTAAAAAGTTGTCCAGCTGTTAGTATGAGATTGAATGACTGTTACACATAAGTTTTATGTATTTCCTCAATTGTAGTTTGCCATACCAAAAATGTGAGGTGAGCCTTTAAGTCTGATACTCTTTTTTTTTAATTTTTTTTTAAATTTTTTATTTTTGAGAGAGAGAGAGTGTGTGTGATTGGAGGAGGGACAGAGAGAGAGGAAGACACAGAATCCGAAGCAGGCTTCAGGCTCTGAGCTGTCAGCACAGAGCCTGACATGGGGCTCAAACTCACAAATTGTGAGATCATGACCTGAGTTGAAGTTCGGCACTCAACCAACTGAGCCACCCAGGTGCCCAAGTCCAATATTCTTAAGATGAAAAGAAAAGCCTTATAGGTTCACAATTACTGAATTCTTTAAATCATACAATATAGCCAAATTATATATATTAGAACAGAATTTTTTTAAATGTTATTTTGAGAGAGAGAGTGAAAGGGGAGGGGTAAAGGGAGAGGGAGAGAGAATCTTAAGCAGGCCCCATGCTGTCAGTATGGAACACCACATGGGGCTTGATCCCATGAACTGTGAGATCATGACCTAAGCCAAAATCAAGAGTCAGATGCTTAACTGACTGAACCATCCAGGCATCCCTAGAACAGAATTTTAAGAGTATGATTAGACAGATTTTAAGGATGCCTGGAAATATTTACATCTCCATCACAAGAACCTATCTTAAGAATCAATGTTACTTTTTTCTAGCAAATTTAGGGATGTTAATATATTCCAGTAACAAATTGCTTTGTATAGAAATGGCTACTAAAATGTAATATAATATGAAATATTATCAGTTTAGTATTTCCATTTACCAATTTTGGAAACATTTAATATTATCATCATCAAATTTTAAAAAGTTGTGATTTTTCTCCTTCAGATTTCATATAATTCAATATTGTTTGGGGAAAGGTAAAAAATGTCAGTAATTGATTATATGTGTATAGATTCTACAACATTCATATCTATTTTATTTTTATTTTATTTTATTTCATTTCATTTGTTCATATGTTTCATTTGAACATTTAACATGAGATCTACCCTCTTAACACATTTTTAAGTGTCCAGGGTATTGTTACTGACTATAGGTACAGTGTTCAACAGGATATCTTTAGAGCTGATTTCCTATTTTATTATGGCTAATTGTATGAAATTATCTTACCTTAAAATGTCCTTATGGCAGTTACTTTGAGAATAGTAAGGTGCCAGTTAAATATACTACTTAGAAGTCATAATAATGCAAATGTCATCATAAAGTAATAAAATCAAGGTGTTTTACTTTGGTAATTACTCGGGCTAATTTGACAGGCATTGATTAATCTACTATTGTTAGATTATATATTTGATTCTTCTTCTTTCTTCACTTATTTTTCTATTCAATAAATCTAATCTCCTAAGAGACAGCAGAGCTTTGGCTTGGATGGGGGCTGTGAGTATGTATCTGTGGAGTGTGCAGTGCAGGTTTTCAGAGTATAGAAAAGAAAGAAGGCACATAAGCACGTCCCTCAAGTCACCATTAATCTTATGTGACCCATTAAAATGCTGTGAGGATTAATTAGTTATTAACCTTAGGTGGTTGCAAATGTATTGCTTTTACAATGGCTGTAAACCTAAATTTAAGCATGATCTTAAGTTTATAAATTAGGCAGAAAATTGACTGTAGTAATGCTGATGTTTTGTTATACTAGTGCTTAAGAATAACGTTATAAGAACTTGACAGATTTTTTTGTAGATTGAGCAAACCATCTGTGTTTAATAAAATAACATTGGATAGTGTAATCTTCATTCTGAGACAGAGAATCAGTGATGTACAATTTTGATTTCAATGATAAACTTTGAAATGTATGTCCATCAAGGAAGAATAATTGTGTTGGCTAATAAACCATTGATTTATTATCATTTCAATTCCTTCAACTTAACCAGCAAAGGTAATCAGAAAATAAGCCTGGTTAGCCAAAAGCTGCTTATGTTATTTTGTGTGACTCAAATAAGCTTGGTACAAATTGTCTATTGCCTCATTAAAAAAAAAAATTAATGTTTATTTATTTTTGAGAGAGAGGCAGGGAATGGGCAGAAAGAGAGGGAGACACAGAATCCGAAGCAGGCTCCAGGCTCGGAGCTGTTGGCCCTGACATGGGGCTTGAACTCATAAACCATGAGATCATGACCTGAGCCAAAGTCAGATGCTCAGCCGACTGAGCCACCCAGGTGCTCTTATTGCCTCATTTTAGTTAACACTTACATTTCTTAAAGTACATTTGTTCCAGGTTAGGTGAAATTTTTATAATTTTAAGCTAAAAAGCAATATATTGAAATAATTGACTTTAATCATTCCTCTCACCATGGCTATATCCATGCAATTTAGAAACAATCACAAGTTCAGTGAAAATTTCAATTAATACGGACATGTGTGGTAGTGCCATGTAGAATTCACATCTGGTTGGCTGAATATGAGATTGAATTGACCAGATCTTTTGCACCCAAGGTATTCCTCTTATTTGAACCATCTCAACCTCTGCTCTCTACTTCAGAATTTTCCTGCTTCAGCTGTCCTTTCTAGAGGCGACCCTCCTGGTTTCAAAGGTTAACCCCTTCACTTGTGCTCTTAATCTTCTCCTTGTCAGCCTCCTTTAATATCTTGATCCACCCATGATCTCCTTTGCTCTTCTGTTTTCAATGTCCCTCTCCACAGTATCCTGGCCTCTTAGTCTACAAATATATACTTAATCCTTCGCTGTTCTAGAAACTTTTTCCCTTGACAGTCCCTTTCACTCCCAAACTTCCCAAAGGAATAATGTTACTGACCACTTTTACTTCCTCACACATCCCTTAGCCCCCTCATATTTAACCAGGAGTTCTTTTTTTTTTTTTTTACATTTATTTATATTTAGGATGGCTCAAGCAGGGGGAGAGGCAGAGAGAGGGGGACAGAGACTCTGAAGCAGGCTCTGCACTGACAGGCTGACAGTAGTGAGCCCATTTTGGGGCTCAAACTCAGGAACTGCAAGATCATGACCTGAGCTGAAGTTGGTTGGTTAACTGACTGAGCCACCCAGGCACCCCACTGACCAGGTCTTCTTGAACACTGTGGAGATTTCTTTCAAAGTTGCTAGTGTCCACTGCCCTGTCTCGAATGTCCCTGACCTAAGTATCTCTCTACACTGCCTTTCTGTACCTGTTTCTCTCTGTCTGTCATGTTCTGCCCATCATTTTGGCCAATTTGAATCTTACATATCCTAGAAAGTTCAGTACATGCTCAACCTTCTAGATACAGCCCTCACTGATATCCTCAGGCAAAATTTCTTCCTCTTCTTCTCTTCTCCTCCTCCTCCTCCTCCTACTCCTCCTCCTCCTCCTTCTTTTTTGTAGTTCAGTATACTTTTCATGTAGTGCTAATCTCATTCTGGCTCAGATAATCCAAATGTTCCCAGGTCCCATTACTATTCGGTTCAAATGATGTCATATTGACATCAGTGCCTACACTGTTATGATTCCTACTCTACCTGCACAGCTATGGAACCTCAGTCCCCTCTTAAAAACACATCTTGTTATTTTGGGGAGCCCGAAGAGTTTTGCACATGTGCTTATGTTCAAAAGAAAGTATACTCTTATCCTTGTGTTCTAATCTCCTTGTTTCTGCATGTCACCCCTGTGTTTGTTGGGAGACCTCTCCACGAAAATGCCACTCTATTGGGCCCTAGCCAATCCTTACTCATGGCTGCTTAACCTCAGTCCTCAGGTGCCTGAGTTGCTCTGTGGCTTATAGCTAAGTGGGGTGTGTGTGTATGCTCTGGAGAGTGAAGACGTGGGTTCAGTGATCCTCTCTCTAACTGTCCCCTGGACCTCAAGGCCATGTCCAAGGCATAAAGCATCACATTATATTGAATAAATTAATCAAATCAACTCTTGACATTCTTTTTTTCTATGGGACTCAAAGCTCATAGACATATGGATTAGGCATTCCTCCCTATTATCTTTACATTTCTATCTATCTTCTAATTTACCCATGATAAGAGTATAAAATTCCCTTTGCTTACAAGGTATACAGAAAAAATATTTTATAATATACTCTCCCTATTATTTCTCAATTCAGCTTTAATGGCAGTGAATGAAGAAATTCTAACAAAGTATTTCATTTGATTCCTAAATGACACTGAAGACTCACTATGTGCCAGGCACTGAGGATTTAAGGATAAATAAAGACATGATCCCTGGCGTTATTTCTGTCTGCAAAGATAGATATGTCAACAATTAGCTATTGTGGAATATAGTTGCAATCTTTAGATGTATGTATGTAGATGAAGATGAAGAACAGATGAAGCCATTTCGAGGGAACCAGGGAAAGCTTCACAAAAGATGTGAGAAGTAGAAGCTTGAACCATAAGAAGAATTTGCCAGGTGAGGCGGGGGCCAGTATGCGGTAGTTAGAGAGAGTATCATTTAAAGGTCAAGACAGTTTGAAGAATGGTAAGAAATCCCGTGTTGTGGTAGTGAACACAGGTGAGCAGAGTGTCTGCGAGATAGAGGAGGCTGCAAGGGCAGACTGAGGTGCTGTTCTAGAGAGGACTTCTGTGCCAGCCTAAGGAGCTTGAACTTTATTGATAAAAATAAAGTGAAAGGTGAATAATTTGGAAGATCTGAGGAGAAGCCACAGTACCACAGGTATACCTCAATAAAGCTGTCTAAAATAAAGTGAAGGTGTGAGAGCAATAGCATTACATTCTAGGGGGGAAAAACCCCAAACAGCTGAATATATGCCACTAGGAAAATCACAGCTTTCAGTTAGGTGTAAATGATCCTGAGGCAGAAGCCAAACCCCTAGACTCAGGAAGGACACCAGTTTTCAGAGGACCTCTTGGGCGTGAAGTTTACCCAGGGTTGATTCTTTCCTTCCTTCCTTCCTTCCTTCCTTCCTTCCTTCCTTCCTTCCTTCCTTCCTCTTTCTTTTTTCTCTTTCTTTTCTTCTTCCTTCCTTCTCCCTCCTTCTCTTTCTTTTCTTTCTTTCTTTCTTTCTTTCTTTCTTTCTCTGGTTTTGATTATGTCTTCATTATTAAGCCTACCTAGAGTCTGTATTCGTTCTGTTGTTTTCTTTCTTTCTCTCCTTCTTCCTTCCTTCCTCCCTCTCTTTCTTTCTTTCTTTCTTTCTTTCTTTCTTTCTTTCTTTCTTTCTTTCTTTCTTTCCTCCTTGCTTTTTTTGGATGGAAACACCTGAAAAAGTTACTTTCAAAGTCTTTCTGAAGTGTGGCTTCTCTAGTCCATCCTTCATTTCTGTTATCTGAATGTCATATAGTAGAAGGGCTTGTTTTCAATGGGAAGTCATTTACAATGTCATGATGAACAAGTGCTAATCATAACAGACATATGATTACTAGAGAGTCATCGAAGCTTTGTTTTCCCATTAACGATCTATCTGTCTGAATCCGCTTAGTAAGCACAAAAAGGGTGAGATTTCAGAGTCTCTGTGGCTGTGAAACTCAAACATCACCACCCAGCTTGGGAGGAAGGCATTTCAGATAAACCCTCCAGGCCCTGCTGGCCAAATCGCTTGTAACGTGACAGGTGATGGTGGGTGTCAGCTGGGAAAGAAATGACTTACTATAAACTCCAAGCATCTCTCACTTCACTCTCAGGAAATGTAACTTGTATCATATTTCTCTTCCTGGAAGATATTCAGCAAGTCAAAGGCCCCATTGATACTTGTAAATACGGAAGTTCTTCATAAACTCTGCCTCACGCTTATTTAGAATGGAAGAATTAATTTGGAAGCCAGTTCTTGCTATTTAAAAATAGATTTTTTCCATTTAGCCATTTCATTTTAAAAGCAAAAAAGTAAATAAAGGTTGGTCTTGCTAAATATGACCTGGAAAACTCACTTCATCTCTACCAAAATAGCACTTTTGAAAAAAAAAAAAAAAGGCTTTGCTTCAAGCCTTGTGCTATGAGCTAGTTGAAGAATTACCTCTGGAACCATTGTTAATTAGTAACTAAACTTTTTAAACACTTCGCTGTTCAAATGTGTACCATGCTTGACTTTTGAAACACCATATACAAAATTAAATTTCTCTAGCATAATTATGTCCTCTTGCGTTTCAGTTTATGAGCACTGAAATCATGAAAGTTTATTATTCTTTGTTTTTCCTTTTTTACATTTTACTTCTTGCCTCATAGTGCTTATTATTTAGTTAGGTAAAAGAGCAAAACAGAAACTGGCAGTCTTGTTTTTTTCTTCCTAATCCCCTTTTATTCTGCAGTTTGGTTTGTCTTTTATTTTTTTCTATTCATGAGACAGAGATGTCACTTGCCATATTACAAACTATGGTCCTTCTAGGAATACTGAACAAACACATCAGCCTGAACTTGCTGTACAATGAAATTACCAATTACTTAATATACAAAGAAGTAAATAAATTTATGGGCTTCATTAAGGTCTTTATTTTTCTTGACAACAAACCACCAGGGCCCAGCCATGGAAAATAAATGAGATCCACTCCCTGATTCCATCTCCCCATAAAACAACTTGATCAATAAATATTTGTATGCACTTTAAAAGGGCGGATTATGTTTTTAAATTTTATGATTTTTCCTGGCATGACCATGCTTGCAATGTGCCCCTCCTAGAAGGGAGTATGAAAAAGCAAAGTTTATCCTTTTAAGGTAGTTCTTATTGGTTTCTCATTAATTGGGCAGGTAGGAATGTCCATTACTTGTTCAGCTGGCATCTTTCTGCACCTGAGAGACCAGACATTTCAATTTAAGTTAACTTTGTGTATAGCTATGTTTGGCATTGATTTCATGCCTCAGGGGATGAATGGGATAGAAACTTCCACTGATCCCCATGCCAGGAAAGCATTAATGTAGGATCAGTGCTAAGGGTTCTCCTTCCATAATCATTTGAAATAGTCACATTTATGTTCATTATTTTCACATTTTGAGGAATTACTTGGCTTTTTAGTTAGGTTACATTCTGTTGATGTTCTTCCTAACATATTAAAATCCCAATATATTTTCTAACCAGAAGGATGAACAGAGGCACTTTTTATGAGAACACTTCATGCTTTTCTTCACACTGCATAATTATTAGTATATATACTATTCTCATAATTTTTACTACTTCCTGAAAATTCCTCTCATTTTTTAAAGAAATGTTTGGTGAAAAATACTAATTTTTCTAAGAAATGATCTCTAAGGAATATGGAAAAAGTATTTCTGATTGGTTGTCACCTTCTGTCATATGCATATCCTTCTTAAAACCCAACAGATTGTAGCCCCATTTTAAAGATATCATTGTGTGGTTTGTGATACTTCCTGATCTGTGCTCAAAATATGATGAGGGGAAGGAACTGTAATAATCTTCCCCTCATGGCTACTGGTCACTTAGGATGTGCAAATGTCATAATGAATGCTTTGCTCTGAGCCCAAAATATGATTTATTGTTGTTAATGTTATCATGATTGTAAACATTTTAACTAATCATTTCTTGATACTAATGTTTGATATTTACTTATATTCTCCCCATTTCACCTAGTACTAAAAAAAAGTAGTTTTTTTCCTCCCTTGTAGTCCCAAAACATTACTTTTAAGTCAGGTCAGTAATTATGAGGGAAATTTTATTCTTAACCCAGAGGATACAGGCAACTTGATATACTAGAAAAAACTGACCTTGGAATTAGAAGTTCCGAGTTCAAGTTCCATTCTGACTTCTGTCTTGCAGAGTAATGGTGGGGCAGTTATTTAACTTCTGTGGCTTTAATTTCTTATTTATGAAATGAGATGGCTGATCTAAATCACTCTTAAGGTTCCTTTCAGCATTAGGACTCTAGAACTACAGGAAACTATTGTGTGTGGCTTCTTACAATTGAAACATTTCCAAGCACCGGAAGTCTTCTGCTGAAGGACACTTTTGGTGAAGTTTCTCGGGGCAGCTGTTCTGTGTTGCTGTAGCCCGTGGAGATTTAAAGTTTCTTTTTGAAAGTAAGAACACTGTGTTTGTTCCTGGATTCATTTTATGTCAGACTTTTTGATTAACCTGCTTTAAATCACATAGAGCTTGAATTTTTTTCTCTTCTGTTTTTTTGCTGTGATGTGGCATAGTCTTAAAGGCCTTAACTTTAAGGCATTATGCAAATACTGGTGTTTGGCACCTGCTAGGACTGGTCATAGGTATCATTATGGATTGTCTGTGAAAGGAACACAGTTTTGTTTGTGCTTCCTATATGCCAGATTAGTATCTGTCTAAAGCTTGATTTAGAGCAACAAGTCTGTCAGTGCCCCTATTTGCATGGAAATCACATTCTAGTGGTTGGAGACAGGCAATACATGTGTAAACCAATACATTTTTAAAAAAACTTTGGGTAGTTATAAACCTATGAAGAAAAATAAAAGAAGGTAATATGTTAGGTAGTAATTGAGGTGAGAACAGCTATAGATCTTCCAGAAGAAGTGACATTAGAGCTAAGACCTGCATAGTGGGGAGAAAGTCATCTAGGTGACGACTTCTGGGAAGGACCATCCCAGGAGAGAAAACAGGAAGTACAAAGGTCTAAGACTTCAATGAGCCTGGTGTGCGTAAGGAACAAATTTCAAGTCACTGTGACTGGAGTATGAGTGCCACATAGAGACTGGAATAGGGGATGATGTGTTAGAAGCAGGGGTCAGAACAGATGAAGCCTTGTGAGCCATGTGCAAGGAACCATAGACACTGTAGGAAGGCTGTAAGTAAGGGAGGGATGTGGTATGATTTACATTTTAATAGCTGAACCTAGCTGCTATGTGAGGACTAGACGGTAATGTAGGTGAAAGAGAACAATTAGGACACCATCACAGGAGTCCTGGGGAGAGAAGGTGGCAGCTTGGGGTAGTGAGTGACAGTGGAACTGAAGAGAAGTGGACAGAGTCAGAATCTATTTTGATGGTAGAAAGAGTGAGACTTGCTGATGATTGGATGGGGTGTAAGAAAATCAAGGAAAGGCAAGAGTCAAGAATGACTTTTAGACTGGAAATCTGGGTGAATGGCCATGCCTTTTACTGAGATGTGAAATTCTTGTACCTTAGAGAAGGTACCTTGTACCTACCTGTTAGTAGGAAACAAAAGTTCAATTTCAGCTATTTAATTAGAGATGCCTTTAATATCTAAGTAGAGATGCCCAGTAGTAATTTAGGCATGTGAGTTCACAGCACAGGCAAGGAAAATAGTCAAGTTTTATCTTAGTTGCCTCTCTCCTTTGGCATCACCTTTCTTTTTGGAACTTTCCTTCCAAACTCCCAGTGCCTTAAGGTGATGCTTGTGTTGCCCAAGGCTCAGGACAATGACATTTCATTTTCTAACCCAGGATCATTTCCTGTTCTGGATTTATTCCTTCCTCCCTCTCTATATCTTCTCTGTTAACTTCTTTGTTTTATTGTAGTCCCTATAGATCTCTGTTCTACACTTTCCGAGGTGAGAATTAATTATTAGACACTTTATTAGTATTGTGCGATGAGTTTCTAGGAACTATTTTAGTGGTAACAGAGCTTATGTTTTATAAACACATGCACTTTCCAAAGAGGAAGAAATCTCTGATAGTACAGTATTAGGTGTTTTGGCTTGTCAATGAAAGTACTTCATAGTTAGGGAGAATCTCTGTGTTCACACCATGTATGCAAAAGGCAGTCTATGTAGAATCATATTTAGTAACAATTCCACATACACAGAATGATTAAATGTTTCCTCCATCTCATGCCAAGATCTTTTCTGTAACATACATACCTTTTAGACATCATCATTTTATGTATATTTCTTAAAGATTTTAAATAAATTCTGATCATGAAAGGAGTTTTCATTAATCAAGTGAGAAAGAAGATCCAGAGAATGTGGGCAGTAGGCTATTTAGACAAATACAACCCATTCTTAAAGTCCTGTACAGTGAATTCCTTATGTTAAATAAGATGTTAATATTTATCCAACTTCATGAGTATAGGTACTAGTACTTTGTAATTAGATATTCTGCTTGAAATATATGGAGAAAATATTGGGAAACGTGTATTTTCATTTGGAATTTCTTTCATCTTAATGCCTTAGTGACTAAACCATTCTGAAGGCTTTAGGTTGGGAGTTATAGACTTCTATGACTTTTTACCTCCCATAATAGAAAAAAATAACATTTGTTATTATTATTTCTCCCTCACCTCTGACCTTGAAGAATATAAGATTAATTTATGGTAACTTTAAAGAATAGTGTTATTTTTTCCTAATCTGAAAGTAGTAATGTTGTTTTACAAATGATCATTAATACAACTTATGCTCATTGTAAAAATTGAGGAAGTAAAGAATATATAAAGAAGAAAATATTTACAATGTCTCTTAACTTTAACAGTAAGAGGGAAGTTTTATAATGTTAAGAGCTTTATGAAATCAATTTTTTAGTGGGGTCAAATCTCACTGGTTCTCAGATCTGGACATTGCCTTCTGCCATAGCTGATCATTATAAGGAACCCCATTTTTTATTCTCTGCCACTTCTCCTAGAGTTTAATAGCATTTCTTTCCATTTTATGATTGAACAGAGGGCTATACATAGAGAACATCAGAGAGAAGGTGAAAACTACATTTTAGATTTTTTTCAGCATTGAAATCAATTACAAGTTCAAAGGAGTCTAAAGTATATGAATACAAGGCTTCAGAGACACTCCAGATTATATCTAGAACTAGCTCTCTGAGGAGCTAGAGTAAAAAGGACTCCACAGGCAGCCAATTTCCTTTGGCACCTTTGGATAATTTGGAACGACTTTAGTTTGGTTCTCAGTGACTTTTACTTAGTCACAATAAAAAAAACTGATTTTAGATCGAACATTTTGTTAATTTGGTATACCTCTGTTCTCATCTGTCAATGAATATTCAGGTGTTTTCATTAGTGTGAACAAAAGTAGACAATGGGAAATAAAGGATTTATTACACTTAAATTTCACTAAACTTTGAGCTCTTCATATGTAGGTTAATATTAACTTATGTGGATGAATTTTCCATTTACAGTGTTGAATTGCATGCAATGTGTATGAAGGAAGATAGAAAATATCCCAGTGAGAATTTTAGCATATATATCTATAGATATAGATATAGATATAGATATAGATATAGATATAGATATAGATATAGATATGGATGGGTTCGGCAAATAAGGATCAACAATATTTTTCTTAATGGGAATATCACTGAGTAAGCAGTGGATAGGATTTCTTATAGGAAATTACACTCCATTCAAAAATATTCAAGCATGGATATCTTACACATAACAAGCTGTCATTATATCTCTCTGGTAACAGACTAGTAATCCAATATGGCCTCTTTTATAATAGAAACTTTGGCAACACCCAGAGAAATTATTCTGTGTCACATTAAGTGTGCTTGGGTGGTATAAACAAGAAACATAGTCTGTAAGAGCTGATATATTTTGTAATGTGTTATTTTTAAAACAGAGAACTTTTTCTTCAAAATTTACAATTTGGCAAGCAAAAACATTTTTGGCCTTGAAAGTACAACATGAATTTCTGAAAAGAAAATGCAGTAATTATAAGGATTTTTATCCATTATAAACTTAAGCTAAGAAAAAAATCAGTTTTTCTCCAAACAAAACTAAATTTATTTCAATGTATTATTTTAAGACTGTATTTGTTGTATATCAACATTATTATTAATAATATTTTGTTTTTGTTATTTTTTTTCTCACAGAGGAACCTTTCATTGAATATATTTTCAATTTTTAAATTAGATTGTAAATTATTGAAAAATAATTACATTTAGTTTCATGAAATATTAAATAATTATATCAAAATTAAATGTCTTTATCTGCTTCATTTGCTAAATCATGCATTTATTTAACAAAGTTATAGAGTGCCTTATTGGCACTGCACTTGGGCTTGTGGATGATACAAAGATAGATTAAATGGTGTCCTTGCCTTCAAAAAACTTGCAGTCTCATGAAGAGATATGATAGGTGTCTTCATGTCTAAAATCCTAAATAGTGAGGAGGAAGGTGTTTTCATTCGTTTTTGCTTTGTCACACCATCAAGCATACCAACATAAGTAGTTGTTGCTTTTGCTTTGTTTGCACAGTGTTGGTCTGAACAGTGTTTATGAAAAATCTGAGTTGATTGCCAAAATGAAAACTCTGAACTTTTCAGATAAAATGTCTAGGTGTTTGGCTTCTCTTGAAAAATGGGATGCTCTGGTAACGCTGGTCCCACACTCTTGGGTAGCACCAATTGGCTGGAGCTAAAGAGCAGCTGCCCCTGTAGATGGGTTGGGCTCTTGGTTTCCCTCAGTCCACATGTGTTTCCTCTGCATAAGGATGAGTGTCAGTTGCTGTTATTAACTCACTTCTCCCTCTTTTTTCTGTTAATAAAAGTTTTTTTAAGTTTTATTTATTTATTTTGAGAGAGACAGAGACAGCATTAGTGGGGGAGGGGCAGAGGGAGAGGGAGAGAGAATCCCAAGCAGAGCCCAACAGAGGCTCAAACTCATGAAACTGTGAGATCATGACCTGAGCCAAAACCAAGGGTGCAATGCTTAACTGACAGAGCCACCCAGGCTCCTTTAATAAAAGTCTTAAGGGGAAAGTGAAATTTTCTTATATGCATATTTCTATCTGAGATGGAAAAACCAAAGCTAGACTGAGAGGGGTGTGCGGTTTTGTTTTATATTCTTTTTTTAGATCACTTATATATGAATCCATTTCATTAACTGATTCATTTATTGAGTACCTACCTTGTGCAGGCACAAGGATGCTGGGAACAAAAGGGTGAATAGGATAGACGAAAAACCTCAGGAATCTTATATTCCAGTTTCCTGGTTGGGCCCTATGGTCATGTGGTTGTGACCCTTGGTTTATATCAATCAATATGGAAAGGATGTATATTAAGATCTTCAGAAGGATTGAGGGGAGTGGAGGATTGAGAAGAGGCCAGTGGATTAACTGATTGGGAATGCTGTATTTTTATTTTTTATTTTATTTTTTTAAAGATTTTATTTATTTTTTTTTTAAGTAATCTCTACACTCAACATGAGGCTTGAATTCCCAGCCCCAAGATCAAGAGTCACATGCTCTACTTACTGAGCCAGCCAGGTGTCCCTCATTAGGAATGCTTTTAAATGTTTATTTATTTTTGAAAGAGAAAGGGGAGGGGGAAGAGAGAGAGGGAGACATAGAATCTGAAGCAGGCTCCAGGCTCTGAGCTGTCAGCACAGAGCCCGATGCAGGGCTTGAACTCATGAACTATAAGATTATGACCTGAGCCAAAGTTGGAAGCTTAACAGACTGAGCCACCCAGGTGCCCCAGGAATGCTTTTAGAATGCAGGAGGATTAAGGACTAAATGGATAGTAACAATGCAGATATGCAGAGTATTCATGTAAGAAGGTTGGTGGATAGATGAGAGGGTAATATAATGGGGTAGCAAGGTTGGAGGAGGTTTGTTTTGTAGCAGGGAGAAGATATGCATATGTTTGTGAACTAAGATAAAGGGGGCATTGGATAGGGAGAGGTTGAAGATTTGAAATGACTTTTAATCCTCTAAAATGCAAAAATGATTGTAGAAAGGGAAATGGAGCAAAAGAGAAAAATTACAATATATTCTTAAAGACAAAAAACAGTTGGAGGATGTTAGAACCTACATATTGTTGGGCCATAGATACTAGTGAGATGTAGGCCATTTTACCTCAGTGGACACCTGAGACTCATCACTAGGGGATATCAGCCTCTGCAGGAGCTGATGAAGGGTGTCTGTGTGTGTGTGTGTGTGTGTGTGTGTGTGAGTGTGTGTGTGTGCGCAGTGTACCTCCTCTCTCCTCATCCAACCAGACAGAAGGTGAGATGTTTAGTAGGTTTATTATTGAGAGAAATTGAGCCAAAGAGCCTCCAGAGATGAAAGGTAAGCAGGATAGTGAAGGTAGGAAGGAGGTATGACACCAAAAACAGAGCAATGGAGCACAATTCTGTAATGAACTGTAGACCCCCACATACCCCACTGTTTCTAGAATGCCTGCATCCAGATGAAAACTTTTCATCAAGTGGGAAGTAGCTTCTTCTTTGGAGAAACTGAATGTTCCTAGAGAACTAATCTTTCTACATTCACATTTGAGAAACTCTCAGTGAAATCTGCCAGCTGATCATGCTATGCAGTGAAGTTATTCATCGACACACTGTGCCAGCAGACATGAAGGTTGCTGTCAAAGTTAAATGCTTCATCCTTACATATATATGGATTATAAAAAAATGATCAGAAATTAGGGTATAGCTTCCAACATGGAAGAGAGAGGCCAAACTATCAAACAGGAAAAGCTAACCAGAGTGAAATGAAGATAGTCAAGGATGCAGAGAAAAACATTTAAAAGCCGACCTAATTGATTATGTCAGGGGTTTAAAATATTGCATTCAGGATATTTTTAAAAAGAGAACACAAGAGCATCTTGGAAATAAGAAAATAACAAAAATTGGTGTTGAATAGATGGATTGGAAAACAAATCAGGGAAATATCTCAGAAAGTACAATAAATAAGGAGGTGAAAAAATATAAGAGAAAGGGTAAGGAAACTGCATGGGTGGTATTATAGGTGTTAAACAGTTGTCTAAAAAAGGAGTTCCTAAAAGAGGGAATAAGAGAATATTATATGGAGAAAAGAATAAAAACTTACAATTTTTTTTGGTGATGTATAGCTCATATTGGAAGATGTGTTCAATACAAAGAATAGAATAAAAATCCCAGGAAATAGTGTTGTCAAATTCCAAAACACTCGAAATAAAGATATGATCCTGAAACCATGAAGGTAGAGAATAGGATAAAGGAGGCATGAAATTTGAAGACAGGTAGAGACACAAGTTACTGCATGTAGGGGGTGGGTAGGGATCTGCTGTGTGGATTGAAGTTTCCTTTTTTTTTAATGTTTATTTATTTTGAGAGAGAGAGAGAGAGAGAGAGAGAGAGAGAGAGAGAGAGAGATAAAGAATGAAGAGGGGAGGAGGGGTGAGAGAGGGAGACAGAAAATCCCAAGCAGGCTCTGTGCTGCTTGACATGGGGCTCGAACTCATGAACCATGAGATTATGACCTGGGCCTAAATCAAGAGTCAGACACTTAACTGATTGAACCACCCAGGTATACCGATGTTTCCTTTTTAAGAGGAATTTTGATGCAACTAACTAGTTCAAAATTTTTATTTGGAAGCTTATGATTTTGCATCACCTCTCACCTCTGTCTGTACTCTTCTTCAGATTTATAGGTGGTCCCAAAGAGAAATGGCAGATGTTAAAGGCCCATTGTTTTATTTACTTACTTATTTATTTATACATAGGAGTTTTTATTAAACAATTTTATATGGTTCTGAAATTACATAATTTTTTTGAAGTTTTATAGATAATAAAAGAGAATATGCAGATACATTTTAGCACATACAGGGGCTTGAGGCTACTTTGTGTAAAGACTCTTGTCTGGTGTAGAGAAGGTGATCAGTTTAATAATGTAAAACAAAACAAAAAACAATCACCCTGAAGCCCCTCTTACTGGTCAAAGTAATGTTCTACCCAAGCTTCTTACCTGATCATCTGGCTCTTTTACATATACACAGTCTTCACTTTTCCAGTGAGTATTTATTCTTAGTTAAGCCATGATTGAGGATCCCAAGGTGGGGATCACCATGTACCCAGGTCCCCCTTCACCACCCTTGGAGAAGAATGGAGGACAAAGGAGAGGTGGGTGGAGTCAGTTCACATCATCCCAGGAAACATGCCTAATGCCAGGCCATCATCCCAGGGTGATCACCCCCAGGATACGGGATGGATTGTGTACACACACCCAATACTATTTTGCACATGGAGACATCATCCCCACGAGCAGTCATTGTCTTCTCACAATGGTGGAAGGACAGGCAGTTCTGCCAGCGGTTCCTGGTCTGGTTCTGGTTGGGGAAGTGACTGTCAAAAGGGGCAGTCTGATAATTCTTGATTTGGGTCTTGATATCTTCCGCCGTGGTGCTACCTCCTAAAGACATCCCTGAAGCAGCTCATGGCTCAGTGTGACTCAGAAAAGAAGCCAGAGTCAGACAGGAAGCAGAATTAACCATTTTGTTTGTTTTTAAATGAACAATGTTACTCAAACTGGTACAGTAATGGTCATTGTGAAATTCAGTTTAATAATGGTGACTTTATAGGGGTTCCTGGGTGGTTCAGTCGGCTAGGCAACCAATTCTTGATTTTCGCTCAGGATATGATCTCACAATATTTAAAACATATTAAGTTTTAAATAAACATTAAAAAATAATGGTGACTTCATAGAGAAAATCCCATTTTAGAAATTTTGTTTTATTGTGGTGGAATAAAAAAATCATTCATTAATCACTTGCTCACTTAAGAGAGGATATAATATATAAATGCAATAAAGTCAAGTTGCCTCCCTTTTAAATAGATTGTCAAAAAGATAAAGTTGTATGTATATATACGCATGTAGACATAAATGGGTGTCTGTGTTTAACCAATAAGCAAATAAGAACTTTAGGCCGGTACAGCTGTTTTCTTATTTTTCCCTGATTTCTCTACCTTATATGACTTGGTTTCCAACACAGAGGGTAGAACCAAAATTTCAGAATGCTCCATGACAGTTTGCTTGTCATTTTCAGCAGGTGGTCATCAGTTTCAGTAGACCTTAGTGTAAAGTTCAGAGTTAGTAGTTACCATTTCAAGGTATAGTGTTACCTTTATATAAACAACTTTTGGCTATGTTAGTCCTTAAGAAAATTCTTACCTACTATTCCTCATGATTTTTTAAAAGAAAAGCATGATTCCTGTCTTGCAGAGTTTTTACGTATAATGCAGATAAATTTAAAAGTCAGGTGGTAGGAATGTATTTCTTCTTGTTTTCCAATGAAAGTCTAAATTTGAGATCTGTTCATTTTGAATTTTTTCCCCTGAGTTTCCTCATGGGCCGGTGAGACCAGTATTTTGAAACAAGATTGAGGGAGAAAGATATTTGGATTGTCTTTTGGCTTCTCTCTGCTACCTAGAAAGAATTTGCTAGTTATATTTTTTGTAAGAATGAAAAATAAGCTAAAACCTCTTTAGTTTATTTTTCAGTATGAGTCTTAAATGGATACTAGAAAATCAGTCTTAGGAACTCATTTGCAAGAATTTAATATGATAAAACTTCTTTGGAAAATATACATTTAATTGTTAGCGGTGTGCTCTGTAGTTCTGCCTATAGACAAAACAGAGGGGTACTATTTATTTCCATTATAAATCTCTAGTGTTTGCCAGACAGCAGGGAAATCTGATATTCTCCTCTGTTGAAACATCTTGTTGAGTCAGGGAATATCACTGCATAGTGCTTTAGCCCTATTCCTTTGCTCTTACACACCCCAAACTTTTACTAGACACTTTCTAAAAAGGGAGAGAACAAGGATTAAAAACTGCATAGGTACTGTAGGTATGGATGCTTCCATATGTCCAATAGGTAGATTACTATAAAAATGCATCATAAGTTATAAGTTCATTGAGAAAAATACGACTGAGATATTGTGTTACAAAAACCTTCATATCTAGATTTTCTTTCCTCTTCATCTTCAGTCTTCTCACAATAATTCTTTGTTTTCCTCCCCCCAGTAAGATATTTCCCAAAGGCCTTCCTGACGAGTACGCCATAGCAGCTGTGTTTCGTGTGCGCAGAAGCACCAAAAAGGAACGGTGGTTCCTGTGGCAGGTGTTAAACCTGCAGAATCTGCCACAGGTAAGGAGCCATAGTGTTGTGCCGATTAGTTTTCCCTTATGTGATTATGCCAGGTGAATCTTGGAACAGTGTGCCCAAATTTGGAAGCAGATGTGGTGTCCAAATAGTCTTTTAAAGGATTCATCAGCAGGGAAATGCAAATATTCTCATAGGATGATTTTGTTGAGATCTGTAATATGAGAGCATGGTGGGTGAGACAAGATTATTTTTTTGTTTGTTTTCACTTCTAGATTCATATTTTGTCTAAAGATACTCAAATGGCCCTTCTTTCACAACTGCTTCATTGACACTAAGTCCATCTCACTAATAACTTCTTTATTTCCTATAATTTCTGATATGTATTATTTTTAAAGCTGTTCGTTTCATCTGAAAGTCCTTAGTAAATGAAGAACCAGGATATAAATATTGATGCCATCAATAAAAAGTTACTGAACACATGCTGTATGCTAGTTAGTGACAAAGATAAGATTTTAACAAGCATAATTCCTTTCTCAGGGAGCATAAGGCCTAAGGGGATGTCATCTAGGAGAACAATATGCTAGAGCATAATCATAGTGCGACAGGTGCAGTGGTAGAGGTAAGCTCGGAGCTGGGCGTGGACTACGAGAACATAGAAAGGACAGCTTCCCAAAATGGGGCACACGGAGAATAGGAACGTAGGAATACTTATGGAAGAGATGTCATTTGGGCAGAAAGATGAGAGTGCAAGGACTCCAGGGCAGGAAATGAACCTCAGTATTACTTATTGGCACCTTACATTTGTGTTTATTTCTGTACATATCCACTGACATGCTTTTTATTTCACTGGTCTTTTAATCTGTTAATACAGTCACAATTTTATGGTGGAAAAATGAAATGAACTGAAAAAAGTATGTCCTTTATGAAAATGCATTCTTTTCTGCACCATGCAAATCATCAAAGTTTCAAGAAGTTGATCTCAGTTTCCATGCTAAGAGAAGTAATCCTATTCTTATGCTTTTTAAATTAAGTAACATTTAATTCTTGAATTACTCATACAGAATTATATATATACTTAGATACATACATACACACATATAAATATATACTCTCAGATGTTCTCTCAAGAAAGGAACATATGACATTCACCAGAATACCCCATATTTGAAACATTTTTGTAGCTGGATATTTGTTGTTCTTTTATATTAACAAGTCTGGTGGACCCAGGTGTCATCTAAAACATTTTACTAAGTCCTTCAGTTATACTAACATGCATTTCTGATTTTTTATTTGTGTGCTTTAGTAATTTTGAACACTGGTTTTAAAACACTTAAAGCTAATTTGCATTTTTGCAGATTTCTATAGTCGTTGATGGTGGAAAGAAAGTGGTGGAATTTATGTTCCGAGCTGCTGAGGGAGATGTGTTGAACTACATTTTTAAAAATCGAGAACTCCGTCCTTTGTTTGATCGTCAGTGGCATAAACTTGGCATTGGTATACAATCCCGGGGCATTTCACTCTATATGGATTGTAATTTAATTGCAAGCCGTTATATAGATGAAAAGAACGCTGTGGACCTTCGTGGAAGGACTGTTATTGCTGCACGAGCTTCCGATGGCAAGCCTGTGGATGTGAGTTGTGATGTTCGTTATGAAAGAGAACTAGTAAAACTTCTAAATTAGATACCTTATTAAAACCTTCTTTCTTTAATTACTTTGTAATACATTCCCTTCTCAACACTTTTTAAATTAGCCATCAGATGTGTGAAGCATTGCCATGTATTTCCAACTGTATTTTCACATATATTATCTTCTCTCTGTTTTCACCCATTTTCTCTAGCCTGTGAATTTAAAAGAACTAGGTCATGCCTTAAAAAATGAGGTTGTTACAATTAAAGCTTAGTAAAAATTGACAATATGATACAAAAAGTAGCTTGAATAAGCTTATATGTTTTGAATAGAAAAGACTGGAAAAAGATGAACTTTAAATTAAATGGTTCCAGATTATTTGATGTTTCCACTCAAGAACAATAGGCTGTTTATTCATCTTCAGAATAGCAATTGTTTTGTATTGCAGACTATTTTTCATAAGCCTATAAGGGTTTTTTAAGTTCTGCTGTGACTGAAATATAACCACTAATTGTATCAGTAGGTCATTTGGATGATAACAATGTCTTGTAAAATCCTTTCATTTGAAAAGGTCCTTTAAAAACTATATTTGATGCTCAAGTGATAATAGATTTATTATTAATTTCCCTAAAGAAGAAGGCCTATAAACCTAAAAAAGTGAGATATATCTAAATTTCATGACTTTACATTTTTTTATGGGTAGAATGATGGGAAAACCCATAAAAATAATCTGAATGCAGGTCACCAATGGGAATTGCTAATAGTGTTAACACAGAACACTTAATAGCTCAATTTTGTTTCAAAAGCACAATTCTGTACAAATACATATTTGGGCAGTGTATTTTTTCTAAATGCCCATGTGGAAGGAATCAATATAGATAGATGATTAATAGATGGATAAAGTTAATATATGTGTGTATATATAGTCAGTAAAATATATATAGTGTATATAGTCAATAAAATATTTTTAAAGTGTTTTCTGTTAGAGACATTGAATGAATCAGTGAGAATGTCATAACTGGAGCTCAGTAATGATCAGCAAAATAGGCCAGAGTAGGAAAAATGAATCCTGGAGGCAAGGCATCATGGCATTATGGAGAGTAAGATGGTTTGAGGATCAGATAGATGAGGTTGTAAATCCTAGCTCTTAATGATCTGCTGATTTATTTTGTTAGCTGTTAATTTATCTGGGTCTCAGTATTCTCAGTTAAAAAATATTGTTGGTAGAGTTAGTTATAATTGTATAGAGTATGTGCAATAGTGCCTAATATGTAGTTAGTTCCCTGTATATTCATTTGTTTCTTCAGGACCAGACACTCCACTCAACCCTTCCCTAGGAGAATGGGGAAAACAAACAAACAAAAAAAAAAAACTTCTCTTGCTCTCAAGAGATCTTGAAGGCTAATGGAAGGATCAAAGACTATGTCTGTAAATTGTGGCTGCCAATAATAATGACAGTATTAATTGTAATACAACAGTATAGACAGACCTTTCAGAAAGGTCTCTCCAAAGGCAAGGGAGGAAGTGGAGACTGAGACTGCCAGTTAGAAAGAACATCAGTGATGTAACTTTCAGCAGTAGGTGTAGTGTAGGTAGATAGGAGTCCATTCAGGGAACTCTTGAAATAGTAGTAGAGAGTGATACCTGCTGCAAGTACCAAAGTTTAAGACTGCAGTTTGGGATTAGAACCTCTTATAGGATTAGTGAGAGCAAGGCTCTGTTTTCAGAACTGGAAGAACTAAGAACACACTGAGATAAATTCATAACCTTTGTAGGGAGGTAGCAATGAGAGAGGAACAAGCTGTTTCAAGACCAGGGTCCAGGCTCAGAGCTCACCTTCTGAAAGCTGAGTGCTGTGTCATGTGTCTTACTAACTTCTCATCCAAGAGAATAATTAAGCTCAGAACCTGAAGCTGAAAAATATCAGGTGTGTCCTCTAGAAAGACGTAATGTAAAAATTATAGTATTACAATGGTTTTTTAGTTAGTGTGACATCTTACTTCATTTGAAAGTAAAATTAAAGCCATACCCAAAATGAGAGGACAGAGGAATATGTCCCAAATGAAAGAACAGGACAAAATTACAGAAAGAGACCTAAGTGAAATGGAGATAAGTAATATGCCTAATAAAAAATTTAAAGTAATGGTGATAAAGATACTCACTGGGTTTGAGAAAAGAGTGGAAGACCTCATTGAGACCCTTAACTAAGAGACATAAAACATTTAAAAAAAAAACCAAAAAACCAGAGATGAAGAGCTCAATAACCTAAATTAAAAATTCACTGGATGGAATACATTGTAGACTAGAGGAAGCACAAGAACAGATCAGTGACCTGGAGGACAGATTAATGGAAAGCAATCAAGTTGAACAGGAGAGAGGAAAAAAATAATAATAAAAAAATAAAAATACACTTAGGCAACTTAGTGACATCATCAAGTGTAATAACATTAACATTATAGGAGTCCCAAAAGGAAAAGAGAGAAAAAGGGGATCAGAAAATTTATTTGAAGAAATAATAGCTGAAAACTTCCTGAATCTGGGAAGGAAACAGAAATCCAGATCAAGGAGACAGAGACCCCAGCAAAATCAACCCAAGACACATCATAATTAAAATAGCAAAAAGTAGTGATAAAGAGAGAATTCTAAAAGCAGCAAGAGAAGGGGCACCTGGGTGGCTCAGTCAGTTACGTGTCTGACTTCAGCTCAGGTCATAATTGCACGGTTCATAGGTTCCTGAGTTCAAGCCCCACGTCAGGCTCTGTGCTGACTGCTCAGAGCCTGGAGCCTGCTTTGGATTCTGTGTGTGTGTGTCTCTCTCTCTCTGGCCTTCTCCCATTCATGCTCTGTCTCTCTGTATCTCAAAAATAAATGTTAAACAAATAATAATTAATAAAAATAAAAGCAGCAAGAGAAAAGAAAAAAGTTACATACCAGGAAAATTTCATAAGGCTATCAGCTGATTTTCAGTAGAAACTTTGCAGGTCAGAAGAGAGTGCCATGTTATATTCAAAGTGATGAAAGAAAAAAACCTGCTGCCAACATATTCTATCCAGCAAGGCTATCATTCAGAGTAGAAAGAGAGATAAAGAGTTTCCCAAACAAACAAAAGTTAAAGGAATTTATGACCACAAGGCCAGTCCTACAAGAAATGTTAAAGGGGACTCTTTAAGTGGAAAGAAAAGACCAGAAGTAGGAGTAAGAAAAGTAGGAAACACAAGAGCAATCAAGTCAATTATATCTCTGAAAATCAGTCAAAGGATTCATAAATAGAAGGATGTAAAGTATGACACCATATACCTAAAATGTGAGGGGGAGAGGAGTAAAGAATGGGTTCAAATTTAAGTGACCATCAACTTAATATAGACTGCCATAAGCATAATATATACAAACTTGATAGTAATCCCAAATCAAAAACCAATAATATATATGCAAAAATTAAAGGAATGGAATCCATGTATATCACTAAAGAAAGCCAGCAAACTGAGAAAGAATAAAGCAAGAGAAGAAAGGAACAGAGAAGAACTATAAAAACAACCACAAAATAAGTGGTTATAAAACAAAATGGCAGTAAGTACATACCTATTCATAATTACTTTGAATGTAAATGGACTAAATGCTCCAATCAAAAGACACAGGATGATGGAATGGATAAAAAACAAGACCCATCTGTATGCTGCCTACAAGACACTCATTTCAAGCCTGAAGACACATGAACATTGAAAGTGGGAAGGGGCAGAAAGGCATTTATCATGCAAACAGAAGTGAAAAGAAAGATAGCAATATTTCTATCAGACAAAATAGACTTTAAAACAAAAACTAAAAAAGACAAAGAAGGACACTATATAATCATAAAGGGAGCAATCCAACAAGAAGATATAACTGTAAATATTTATGCACCCAATGTGGGAGACCCCAAATACAGAAAGCAGCTAATCACAAACATAAAGGAAGTACTCAATAGTAATAAAATAATAATAGGGGGCTTTAAGATCTCACTAACATTAATAGATAGATCATCCAAACAGAAAATTAACAAGGAAACAGGGGCTTTGGATGACACAGTGGACCTGATCAATCTAACAGATATATTCAGAATGTTCCATCCTGAAACAGTATAGTACACATTCTTCTCAAGTGTACATGGAACATTCTCCAGAAGAGATAACATATTAGGCCACAAAACAAGTTTCGACAAACTCAAAAAGATCAAAGTCATACCATGCATCTTTTCTGACCACAATGCTATGAAACTAGAAATCATTCACAAGAAAAAAATGTGGAAAAAAACACAAATACATGGAAGTTAATAACATGCTACTAAAAAATAAATGGGTCAACCAAGAAATCAAGGGGAAATAAAAATACATGGAAACAAATGAAAATGAAAAAACAGTGGTCCAAAATCTTTGGGATGCAGCAAAGTGGTTCCAACAAGGAAATTAACAGCAATGCAGGTCTACCTCAAGAATCAAGAAAAGTATCAAATAAGCAAAATAACCTTACATATAAAGCAGCTATTTTTTTCCATCAAACCAGACGGAAGAAAATAATAAATATTAGAGCAGAAATACACAAAATAGAAACTAAAACACAATAGATCAATGAAACTAGGAGCTGGCTCTTTGAAAAGATCAACAAAATTGATAAACCTCTAGCTAGACTCATAAAAAAAAAAGAGAACAAGAGAGAGAACACTCAAACAAAATCAGAAATGAAAAAGGAGAAATAAAAACTGATACCACAGAAATACAAATTATTGTAAGAAAATATGAAAATTATATGTCAACAAATTGGACAACTTAGAAGAAATGGATAAATTCCTAGGAAAATATAACCTTCCTAAACTGAAGTATGAATAGAAAATTTTAACAGACCAATGAAATTGAATCAGTAATCCAAAAACTCCTAGACGCTTCACAAGTGAATTTTACTGAGACTTTAAAGAAGAGTTAATACCAACTGTTCTCAAACTATTGCAAGATATAGAAGAAGGAAAATTTCCAAATTCATTCCATGAGGCCAGCATTACCCTAAAACCAAAAGCAGATAAAGACACCACGAAAAAAGAGAACTACAGGCCAATATCTCTGATTAAAATTGGTGGAAAAATGCTCAACAAAATATTAGCAAATTGAATCCAGTAATACATTTAAAAAAATCATACACCACCATCAAGTGGGATTTATTCCTGAGATGCAAGAGTGGTTCAGTATTTGCAAATCAATGTGATATATCATATCAACAAGACAAAGGATAAAAAGCATATGAGCATTTTAGTAGATGCAGAAAAAGCATTTGACAAAGTACAACCTCCATTCGTGATAAAAACCCTCAACAAAGTAGGTTTAGAGGGAACATACCTCAATATAATAAAGGCCATGTATGACAGACCCACAGCAAACATCATACTTAATGGTGAAAAGTGGAGAGCTTTTCTTCTAATCTCAGGAACAAGACAAAGTTACTCACTCCCACCACTTTTATCAACATGGTACTGGAAGTCCTAGCCACAGGAGTCAGATAAAGAAAAAGGAATAAAAAGCATGCAAATTGGTAAGGAAGAAGTAAAACTTCCACTATTTGCAGATGACATGGTAATATATATATAGAAAATTCTAAAGACTCCAAAAATCTGCTAGAACTGATAAATGAATTCAGTATGGTTATAGAATACAAAATCAACATATATAAATCTGTTGCATTTCAATACACTAATAATGAAGCAGACAAAGAAATTAAGAGTACAGTACCATTTACAATTGCACGAAAAATAATAAAATTCCTAGGAGTAAACTTAACCAAGGAGATGGAAGACATGAACTCTGAAAACTATAAAACACTGATGAAAGAGATTGAAGATGACACAAACTAATGGAAAGATATTCCGTGTTTGTGGATTGGGAGAATAAATACTGTTAAAATTTCCATACTACCCAAAGCAATCTATAGATTTAATGCAATCCCTATCAAAACACCAAGAGCATTTTTCACAGAACTGGAACAAATAATCCTAAAATTTGTATGGAAGCACAAAAGTCCCTGAATAGCCAAAGTTATCTCGAAAAAGAAGAACAAAACTGGAGGTATCACAATTCCAGATTTCAAGAAGCACTGAAAAACTGTACTAATCAAAACACTATGGTACTGCACAAAAATAGACACATAGATCAATAGAACAGAAAAGAAAGCCCAGAAATAAACTCACAATTATATTGTCAAGTAATCTTTAACAAAGGAGGGAAGAATATGCAAGGGGAGAAAGACTCTTCAACAAATGGCATTGGAGAAACTGGACAGCCAAGTGCAAAAGAATGAAACTGCACCGCTTTCTTGTATCATACATAAAAATAAACTCAAAATGGGTTA
Organism: Lynx canadensis; assembly: GCF_007474595.2. Lineage (NCBI taxonomy): Eukaryota > Metazoa > Chordata > Mammalia > Carnivora > Felidae > Lynx > Lynx canadensis. Next base: position 63,613,371 of record NC_044307.1, read on the forward strand.
GGGACCTAAATGTGAGACCTGAAACAATAAAAACTGTAGAAGAGAGCACAGGCAGTAAGTTCTTTGACATTGTCCACAGCAACATTTTTCTAGACATGTCTCCTGAGGCAGGGGAAACAAAAGCAAAAATAAACTAATGCACTTTTTCAAAATAAAAACTTCTGCACGGCAAAGGTAACTATCAGCAAAACTAGAATATAACCTAGTGAATGAGAGAAGATTTTTGCAAATGACATATCTGGTAAAGAGTGAGTTTCCAAAATATGTGAAGAATTTATACAGTTCAACACACAAAAAAACAAATAATCCAATTAAAAAATGGGCAGAGACATGAACAGACATTTCTCCAAAGAAGACATACAGATGGCCAACAGATACATGAAAAGATGCTCAACATCACTCATTATCAGGGACATGCAAGTCAAAACCACAGAGATATCACTTCACACTTGTCAGAATGGCTAAAATCAAAAACACAAAAAACAACATGTGTTGGTGAGAATGCCAAGAAAAAGGAACCCTTGTTCACTGTTGGTGGAAATGCAAACTCATGCAACCACTGTGGATAACAGTATGGAGGTTCTTCAAAAAATTAAGAATAGAAATATTATATATATATTTATTATATATAGAAATATATATAGAAATATTATATAATTATATAATTTATATATATGTATATAATATGTGTATATATGTATATAATATGCATATATGTACATATATATATATATATATATATATATATATATATAAATCAGCCACAAAAAAAGAATGAAATCTTGGCATTTGGTACACATGGATGGACCTAGAGAGTATAATGCTGAGTGAAATAAGTCAGAGAAAGACAAATACCATATGATTTCACTCATATGTAAAACTTAAGAAGCAAAACAAATAATGAAAAAAAGAGACCAAAAAACAGATTCTTAACTATAAAGAAGAAACTGATGGTTACCAGAGGGGGAAATGAGTGGGGGATGGGTGAGTAGGGGGATAGGGGAAGGGAATTGAGTACATTTATTACAATGAGCACTGAATATTGTACAGAATTATTGAATCACTATACTGTACACCTGAAACTAATATAACACTTTATGTTAAATACACTGGAATTAAAATTTTAAAAATAAATAAATGAAAAAAAGACAAAAATAAAAAATGTTAAAGCCATATTACGATGCAGCTTTTTAATGAGATAGTGTTTGAGTTACAAACAAATAAAATACATATTTTATTCTATAAAGATTCTTGGTCCTGGGGCACCTGGGTGGCTCAGTAGGTTAAGTGTCCAACTCTTCATTTAGTCTCAGGTCATGATCTCACAGTTCATGAGATGAGCCCTGCATCCACTTCTGTGCTAACATCGCAGAGCCTACTTGGGATTCTCTCTCTGTCCTACTCTCTCTGCCCCTCCCCGACTCACATTCTCTCTCTCTCTCTGTCTCTCTCTCTCTCTTTCTGTCTCTCTCAAAATGAATGAATAAATACTTAAAAAAGATTCTTGGAAAAATAAATAAATAAATAAATAAATAAATAAATAAATAAATAAATAAAGATTCTTGGTCCTACTAAAAGTTTAAGTGGACTAATTTTTCATCATCTCCATACAGGCTCTATGATTCTTAAGGTATGTTGTAATGTAAAAATATTTTATTTATTCAGGATGTCTGTTATTGAAGAAAATCATAATAATTGAGTTTATTTTATGTATACTGTCCATTTGCTTCTGTGAGAAAGAGGTAGGTGACAAAACTGATATAAAGGATTTTTTTTTTAACAAATTCTGTGTGACAAGGGTCAGTATAGACTTAGCCCTGACCACTGTCCTTATAAAGTACTGTTGTCAATGAAGGATTCTAAAGTAACTAATGAATAATAAAGCATCATTAAACTAGGAATGTAGTTTCAATGTCATGTTAATTGATTAGTTTCTAATCTGTCAAAAATTGGTCATCTATTTTCAGTTAAGTAAAATAATTCATATAAAGGGCCTAGTAGAGTGGATGGTATGTAATTGAGTTTTAATATTTATTGGCTATTTTGGTAACAATGATGATGATTAATTAGTTTTAGGAAGAAAGTTAATTGGAGTCCCCATTCTTTATTCTACTTAGTGGGTATGTTACTATGTGGCTTTTCATTAGACTATGTAAGACAGTGTATTTAAACTTTATAAACAAAAGTTAACTTCAATATCTTGCAAAAAGTTACACAAAAGAAATCATTAAGGCTGCTCATGAATTCACAAGATGTCTGGAGTTCTTAACATGTTTCATGAGCTGAATTGATTTTGTTCATCTCAGTGTAGAGTGATAGTTACAGCCTTTTTTCTACCTCTGTGCTTTTTTGGTGTTGGGCAGAGTTTCAAAATAACTGAAGATATCTGCTTTTCATTATGGTAGGATTAATTATTGTAACATAACAGTTGGATATCTCTATAACAAGTACATCTTGTTATCAAAGTAATGCATAATTTAGCTCTGGAATATTGGGAGACAGAGGAAGAGGTGGAGACAGAGAGAGAAAGAGAAGGGCAGGCAGGAGGAAGAAGACAGGGATGAAAGGAGAGGTTGTTTCTGACCTGTGTCAAATATGTCAAATCATTGTAGGATTTATTTTAAACTACTAAATTTGCAACCACAGACTAATTTAAAATAGCCAATTTACATGTCTGTCATATTGAAATTCTGTCAATACTCTTTATTATTCTTATGTGGTTCCTTGCTTTTGCACTTAAAGGCATGATTATACCTTTTTTGAAATGTAGAATCTCGGATTGTGAGTAACTTGTTCCACAAGATGAGAAAACATTTTTGATAATAATTTTAACTTGATAAATGAGCAATGTCTTGCAATATAAGTAATATATGACAGCGAATGTCATATGATCACAACTGAACCAATGGTTTTTGAAATTTGCTTTGATATACAAGTGCTTTGGACTACAAGCATGTTTCCGGAATGAATTATGCTCACAAACCAAAGTTTTACTATTTTATATTTCATGTCCAATGCCAAAAAACGTGAATCTGCTAAGCCAAGAGAAGGAATCTATTATTTTTGTAAAAAGATTGTGAGTGTGGTTTAGGATTATCCCATAGATATTAGAATGCATGAAAAAGATGAAAACCAAATCTCTCTCTCTCTCTTTTTTCTTGTTGGGAAGTAAGCATCTGTTTCAGTGCCTCAAATAAGAGATCTGGAGGTACTGAGAAAGCCTTTTCCATCATGTGTTCATTCCTTTGACTTTACTTTTTCTCCAGAATTTTTTACTTTGGAATATTTCTTCTTTCGTGGGCATACTTTATTGTAATGAGTAACAATACCTATCTTGTAATTAAATACTTCTTTTTTGTATGAAACAACTAGCAAAAATTTGCAATTGCCTTCATTATCTGATTTCTTTCATACAGCGATCTATCTCAATAATTGAATCCATGCCTCTTTCTCTAATGGTCCATAAAATCATGAATCCTAAATTAAATAAAAACATTAAAAATATCTACCAATAACTTATTTGTATTAGCTTCTTTTTATCTTTCCAGTTAAATTACCATAGCTTTTAAGTGCCTAAACGTGATTTTCAAAAAAACTAATGATGTGTCTTATCACTACTTTTTTAATAGATTGAACTTCATCAACTTAAAATCTACTGTAACTCAAACTTCATAGCCCAAGAAACATGCTGCGAAATATCAGATGCTAAGGTAAGTTAGTTTTCGTAGCATGTGAAGAATGCAGTCTGTAGAGTGTAGATGTAGAGCAGCCCTGAGTGTCTTCTGTTGAAGCCAGGTGAGTAATTTGTTCCCAGTAAGACACCCCTTATAGTGCTCTCACATAGTTTCTTTTTACAGTGTGAATCCCAGTGTTTTGTCTTGAACTTTGGGAATAGTATGTCCTCACTTTGGACTTGACATAAAGAGAATTTATGACTTTCTCCTTAAAATATGTTCTAATGGTAACATCATCATTTTCCAGTTGCAGGAATTTTAAATCTGTAATCATATGTTACTCTTTCTCACTTTCCTCTTCTAGTTTGTTATCCATCTTGGATAGTTTTCCTTTGTGATAGATTTTTCATCTACCTTTTCCCTTTTATTGACATGGTCTGCCTTTATCTCCTGACTGGATTTTTGCATTATCGTGTCAACTGTCTTTCCAGTCTCTACGCCATTTTATTTCAAGATAACCAGAATAAGTCTCTGAATCACTGCTTTGTATATGCATTTATTTTCTCTCAATAAACATTTGTTATTCAAAAACACTGATCGGGGCGCCTGGGTGGCGCAGTCGGTTAAGCGTCCGACTTCAGCCAGGTCACGATCTCGCTGTCCGTGAGTTCGAGCCCCGCGTCGGGCTCTGGGTTGATGGCTCAGAGCCTGGAGCCTGTTTCCCATTCTGTGTCTCCCTCTCTCTCTGCCCCTCCCCCGTTCATGCTCTGTCTCTCTCTGTCCCAAAAAAATAAATAAACGTTGAAAAAAAAAATTTAAAAAAACAAAAACAAAAAAAAAAAAACACTGATCTTCTAGACATTGTGCTAAAGAACAAGGCTATAACAGTCATGAATAAGGCACATTCACTGCCTGCTGTTCATCTCTTTCCCCAAACCTTTGGTCACTCCCTGTTGGCAACAGAATATAAACTCGGTTACTCAGCCTCTCATTCTTAATATTCCCAACCTAACTGTGCAACTGTTAATTTCTTGTACCAATATTCCATTCCAAAAAAAAAAATACTGAATTCAGCACTTTCTGTAGTTCTCATTATAGTGATCAGGTGCATTATCTTATGTTATTAGATACAGTTGCATTTGTTTTTATTTAATCAACTCCATTTTAAGCTCATTGAGGGGAGTTACACTTTCATGCTCCACTTTTTTTTTAAATTTTTTAAAATGTTTATTTTTGACAGAGAGAGAGAGAGAGATGGAGTGCAAATGGGTAAAGGGCAGAGAGAAAGAGGGCGACACAGAATCCGAAACAGGCTCTAGGCTCTGAGCTGTCAGCACAGAGCCTGACATGGGGCTCGAACTCAGGAACCATGAGATCATGAGCTGAGCCAAAGTCGGACCCTTAACTGACTGAACCACCAGGTGCCCCTCATGCTATGCTTTTCTATTCCTAGAGCTTTGTTTCTAGAAGACAGTCAAAACACTTTCTTAAGTTGTTGACTTATCAACTATTAAAGCAGGTAGATGGGACAAAAAGTGTTTAACAGGGATTAATTTTAAAAAGTCTTACAGAGAGAACATATGAAAAGTAAAAGTAAAAGGTGAAATGTTTTTCTTTGTATCTTAGACTTTTCAGAACTTCTATACTTACATCCAAAATTGTATGAAAATTTTATCAATAACTTAGTAATTCAAAAATATTTTTAACTTCTGTCTCTCACTGTGAATAGTAGAATAATAATGTGGCTGATTTAAAACATTATTTAAGTCTTTCAAAATTACTTGTTTTACTTATGTAACTTGGTTTTATAAAGCATATCTCCAAACCAGTTTATGGCTCTCATTCCAAGTAAAATGAAAGCCAGCCAAATATCATTCTATAAATATCTAAAAAGATAATTTATAATGCCAATCTACAGACCTGAAATACTGAGACTTCCTGGAGCCACATATGTAAATTTTGAAGGTGTTTAATTCTCTGAAAGCTTATTTTTTAAATTAATTATTCCTTTAGGATGTAAGAGCTTTTAAAATAATAATTTTTCCTGTTTAAAAAGTAGCATAAAATTTTTTTGATATATCTAAATACTGAATCTTGGGGTACTTGAGTGGTTCAGTCAGTTAAGTGTCCAACTCTTGATTTCAGCTCAGGTCATGATCTCATGATGGGTTGTAAGATCAAGCCCCATGTTGGGCTCTGCACTGACAGCATGGAGCCTCTTTGGGATTCTCTCTCTGCCCCTGCCCTGCTCTCTTTCTTTCTCTCACTCTTTCTGAAATAAATAAACATAAGAAAGAAAAAGAAGGAAAGAAAGAAAGAAAGAAAGAAAGAAAGAAAGAAAGAAAGAAAGAAAGAAACAGAGAAAAAGAAAGTTGTATTCTTGACTAGTTTTTACTCTGTGTCATCACATAATAGATATTTTCAATACAAATTATGAGAAAACTGTTTAAGGAAGTATAGGTGATAGATTTAGTGGAGTGGTTTGATTATTAAAAACAATGATGTAACTTAATACATTATGGTAAAAAAGTTAATCACATCTTAAAAATGTTACTTTGGAGTTAAATTGTGGAAAAGAAGGTAGGAATTCATCTCCAACTGTAAGAAAAAAATAACAAAAACCTGCCTATTTTCCTGATGATAATTATTTGAAGGGACATCACCATTCTGTTAATGAGTAACAGAAAATAGAAACATGCTACATTTTACAAATGGGAAGATAAATAATTATATAAAAGCTATTTAAGTGCATCTGTTATAATTCTGACACCAACTTTTTTTTTTGAAAAATGTATTGAATTCAGAAAGTTTTAATGTGCTTACTTAAAAATTTAATTTTATCTTGGAATTTCAAATCAGACATGTTTTTTGTTATTAATAGTTTATAGCATATTTCAAGGGTAAAATTTATTCAAGATAATTTGTAAATATACTTCTTTGCTTCTATTAATTAGATTTTCTGTTTCTGTCAAGTTTCATGACTACAGACATAGGCAGAAGGAGGAAATTAGCAACATTTGTTGAAAATAAATGTGAAATGTGATTAAAATTTGTAGGGCCAATTAAGTAAATATGTGTCCAATCAAAACCAGAAGTTTTACAAAGAGTCCTTACTTGTACATTTTCATGTTCTCTTTAGGCACTCTTTGGAGAGTGTGAACAGTTTTATAGTGAAGCCTGAGACATACTTTTCAAGTCATTTAAATCCCCAATTTAATGTAGTAAATCAGTTATCCAGAGCAAAATTATGAATTCGAATTGGGTTGTGGTCATCTGAGTGGGAACCAGTAGAGCTGGACCTGACTGGAAAATCATATCAAATCATATGAGAGAAATGAACTATTCTGGTGATAATCATGTTTCTTTCTAATGTGACTTGAAACTTGTGGACTTGGAAACTGATCAAGGTAACAAAAGAGCCAATTATTAAATCTGGAGAGGGTAAAGGTGATGGAACTAGTGGTGGACAAGGGAACCTAATCTCAGTGTTTCTGGGTGCTATTTTTCTTACAGTTTTTGTTGTTTTCACAGGCATTGGAATGCTACCCATTTTTTTCAAAATAATTTTGTGTCTTAAAAATTATGTATGTTTGTCATAGAAAACTTGGAAACTACAGCCAAATTTAAAGAAGGAAGTAGATATCAACCTTGGTCTCACCACAGTAAATAACCACTGACCATCCTTTACTACTTTTTTATCCTGACAATATTTTTCCAAGCATATATAATTTGTAATATGTAAAGTAATGTGTGAGCCCTTTCCCCTAAATTGGAAATTCAGAGTTATGAAATTGCAAGCATAAAATTACAAATTCACAGTTACAAACCCTGATGAGGAGCCTGAAATTATGAAATAATTATTATGAAACTATTAATTATTAATTTAATAATTATTAATAATAATTAATCACTGGTAAGTGATGTGATAGGAGAGGATACATTTATCCTCCCATCTGGATTTATTTTTTGAGAGAAAAAGTCATTTCTCTGTAACTGAGTTTCACTTCATGTTATCCCACATGTTCTGAACCCACTGATAAAGTATAAATTTTGCCACTCGTCTGTTATAGTGTAGACTTTTTAATAACTTTAAAGGACAATGGAGTAGAATAAGATACACTTTAATTAAATATATAGCATCTTGGAGTGTAAAAAGTATTTTTTTATTTGCTCTTTGTGTCTGTTTTGTTTTTCTTTTCATCATGTGTAATCTGAATCTAGCATTAGTTTCTCACATCTTCCAAAGTGTTTCCAACAGAATTTTTATGTCCCAGTTTATGTTAAATAGAAGTGAAATATTAAGGAGAATAGATTTAAGGGAAACTTGTGCCCCCTTTTTTTTAAGCATTGTTCTCAACCACGCAATTTATTGAAAGGAGCTGCTGCTGTGGGTCTTGATTTAGCAGCAGGCGTTCTTTTGTTTCATTAGAGTTACAGTTTCATTTGTTGTTTTGCTCTGTCCTGGAACCATAAATACAGTTTTCTACATTATTTTCAGTCAAGGGTTATGGTGTAGTTTGTGTTCATAGTGATACATACTTGTCTTTCTGGGGTTTGCCTCCTCACCATGGGGAGCAGGGAGCTTTGGGCTCTTCCCAGCTTGAATGATGATGTTAAGAGTTTGTATGCCGAGGGGGAGCCTCTGGGCATAAAGAGGTTGTACATGAGATCCCAGGATGTAGGACCAGGTAGTTCTTTCTCAGGTTCACAGAAGCAGTTCTCCACCACTGAACCCCATCCTCTCTGGGGGCTCAATGAGGGCTAACCAATCTGATGCATGTGTGGGCAATAGTCCCATTGACTGGCACTAATAAACAGTCCATGCCAAACCCGTGAGGTTTCTGAGAATACACCAAATCCTACAGAAACTTCTGGTTTGAACTTTCTAGCATCTTGAAAGTGGCTGAAATGGCCATAAGTGCCTGAATAGGCCCCCCAAGCCACCATCACACCACTGTAGTAGGGAAGATGGAGACAGTATTGCCTGCCATATACATAATGAAGAGGTTCATGGGAATCTGCTTGAAGGGACCCAAGGCAATGTTCCAGTAGCGCTTCTCCGCTAGAATCCCGTCTGTCTCTTGCATGCTGGTTTCAGGCAGGCACTTGCTTGTCCAAACAACTGTCAGGGTACAGTGAGTCTCCCTGGCTACTGCCCTGGTCACTTTGGCTCCTGCTGCCTCCTCCAGGCCTGCTCGGCTCAATGGCCCACTTGAAGCGCCGACCTCGGTTAGCCACCAGACCCTCAGGGTCATCATGGCAATGGCTGCCTACCAAAGCTACCAAGCTCCTTATGCCTTTACATTCATCTTATAGGAGTAAATGATGTTCTAAAAGTTCAAGTCACTTGCTTTTATTTTAAATTTTGTTCCACAAAAACGTATACAGATGTAATGTGTATAACTATTCTATGGTAACAATGCAGTTATTGTAAATATTTGATATTTCTGTACTTATAAAGTCATTTATAATAGCTTTAGAATTCCTCATCAAAACAAGTTTTAGCACATTTCTAACATGTTGTAGTGTAATAAAACACATGGGAGGCCTAGTGACAGAGCAAAGACATTATCAACTTTCATATACCTGTATCAACTTTTGGCTAATTAGAAGGTGGTTCTTTCAGGAAACTCCAGTCATCCCTAGTTTGGTGGGAGCCAGTATTTGGGATGCTAGAATGTTGGGAATTAACTCTATTCATTTTTCTGGATTTTAGTGTCCAGATTATGATGGCTTTGGAAGCACTGCATCATCACTGTTACCCGCTCATGCCAGTAAACTGTCTGCCTATCTTCCAGCAAAGGAGGGACTTCAAGACCGGTGCCAGTGCATTCCAAACAAGGTTTGCTAGTTTTAATCTATGCCCACTGAGAAGCCACTGCACAAAGCGAGCCATCCCCTTGAATGTGGCCCCAGTGCACAGAATGTATCTTGACCTCTAGTGCTAGTTGAATCAAAAGCATAAGCCATTCAGTCGCTGGGATGGATTATGAGAAGGTAATTGGAGAAAGGATTTCATGCATTGTTTTCTGGCTAGTTCTGAAGCCATAGACTTTCCAGGCTATGAATGAGAATGGATAGAAAGGTAAGGGGAGGGCCCACCTGTACAATAGACAAATATTGAGTACTTAGCATGTGCCAGGAGTAAGCTTCAGTTTTGGGAATTCACAGTTGAAACAGTGCCTGCTCTTCCACACGTACACAAAAATACCCTATATGGTATTTCTTTGTTGTGTGGAGGCTGTTTGTCCAGTATCTCCAAATATCCAGCCAGCCATCTCCTTTTGCCATAAATTGCGTAGAGAATTTATAGAGAATATCACTCAAAGAAGTTGCTTCTCTGGTACCACTACAGTCCCCTGGTCAGGAAGAGTGGGTCCGTGGACCGACATAAACTTCTTTTGTGAATAGTAATGGCAGTCAAGAGGCTATGCTAAAAGTAGGCTGAGTGATTTCTTGATGGTTTTCCTCTATACCCTTACCTGGGAAAGGAAAGAGGTTCCTAGAGCAGAATGTCCCCTGGTACTGTCACTTCTTACTTCTCCTTAGAGGCTTAACACATCCTGCTACCCCTTTGCTGTTGGTTGGAGGAGGGGGTATATGGGTGAGGTAAAGTTTAGAGGAAATTTACATTTCTTGTAGCGACCAACACTATCATAGGCTCCATGAGAAAGGCAGATGCAGGGCCATAGGGGAGCATCATGTGTTCAAGGTCCTGGAAAGTCTCATGGAGGAGATGATGTCAAATGGTGTTTGGAAGACGGAGAGTAATGAGCCTCCTGAACAAGGGAAGGGCATTCCAGCAGAGGGACCGCCATCAGCTCAGAGGAGAGTAAAGCTTTATCCTACTGTTGTCACCTTCATATTTACAAATTATTAGTCTTTGGCTCAATGTGACAGAATGTTTGATAACACAGAAATTCACTTTTGCTCAGGGAGAAGCAGGTTTTCCAGGAACTCCAGGCTCACCTGGTCAGAAAGGGGATAAAGGAGAACCGGTAAGATACCACAAAACACTGTCAGAATGAAAGTGGATTGGTTCAAAAGTGATTTAAAAATGTGTCCACGTCATATCTCTATGTCCCATATAAATGCACGTTTCTGTTAAAGGCTATTAAGGACTATATTTAAATGCTGATCACTGAAATGAGAAAGACTATATCAGCATCCAAGTCTGCTTTTGAGTTCCTATTGGAACTAAAATTTTAAAAGATATAGAGACCCAAATCTTTGTTATCTATAAACTATAAGCAAAATTGTGAAGTAAGAACATTTATATTTTGTTATGCCCTAACTTTCTTTAGCATTCTGTTCACCGAATACTTGATGAACTCTTATTTCACTTGTGTGTTGATGGGTCCCCACTGAAGATTCTTTTTTAGCTTCTTATTCATTTATTTGTGTATTTTACTTTTATATAAAATTATACCCTCTTCACCCATTTCACAGAGCATGAGCAGGGGAAGGGCAGAGAGAGAGAGAGAGAGAGAGAGAGGAGAGAGAGGCAGAATCTGAAGCAGGCTCCAGGCTCTCAGTTGTCAACACCAGAGCCTGGCGTGGGGCTCAAACCATGGACTGCAAGATCATGACCTGAGTCAAAGTTGGATGCTTAACTGACTGAGCCACCCAGGTGCCCTGAAAAATGCCATTTTGATAGGGATTGCACTGTACTGTAGATGGCTTTGTGTAGTATAGATATTTGAACAATATTGATTCTTCTAATCCATGAGCGTAGAATATCTTTCCATTTGTATTTTCTTCAATTTCTTTTATTAATGTCTTATAGTTTTCAATATACATGTCTTTCACTTCCTTGGTTAATTTATTCCTAGGTATTTTATTCTTTTTGATGCAATTATAATTAAGATTTTTTAAGATTTCTCTTTCTCATAGTTCACTATTAGTGTATAGAAACACCACAGATTTTTGTATCTTGATTTTGTACTCTGCAACTTTACTGAATTTGTTAATTAGTTCTAACAGTCTTTTGATGGAGTCTTTAGGGTTTTCTATATACACAATCATGTCATTTGTAAGTTGTGACAGTTTCACTTATTCCTTTCCAATTTGGATGCCTTTTCTTTCTTTTTCTTGCCTAATTGTTTTGGCTAGGACTTCCAATACTATGTTGAATAGTAGTAGTGGAATTAGGCACCCTTGTCTTGTTTCTGATCTTAAAGGAAAAGTTTTCAGCTTTTCACCATTGAGTATGATGTTAGTTGTGGGCTTATCATATATGGCTATTATTATGTTGAGGTACTTTCCCTCTATCGTCACTTCCTTAAGAATTTTTATCATATATGGATGTTAAATTTTGTCAAATACTTTTTCTGTGTCTATTGAGATGATGATATGATTTTTATCCTTAAATTTGTTAATACAGTGTATCATATTGACTAATTTATGGATGTTGAACCATCCTTGCATGCCTGTAATAAATCCCACTTGATCATGGTGTATGATACTTTTAATATATTGTTGAATTCTGTTTGCTTATATTTTGTGAGAATTTTTACACCTATATTCATCAGGGGTATTAGCTTGTAATTTTATTTATTTGTGGCATATTTGTCTAATTTTGATATCATGGTAATGCTGGCCACATAAAACAGATTTGAAAGAGTTCTCTTATTCTGCGTTTTGGAAGAGTTTGAGAAGGATTGGTACTAATTCTTCTTTGAATGTTTGGTAGAATTCACCAGTGAAACTGTCTGGTCCTGCAGATTTGTTTACTAGGAGATTTTTGATTAATGATTCAGTCTCCCTATTAGTAATCAGTCTGCTCATTTTTTGTTTATCATGGTTCAGTCTTGGTAAGATATATGTTTCTAGAAATTTATACATTTCTTCTACGTTGTCCAATTTGTTGACATATCATTGTTTGTAGTAGTCTCATGATCCCTTATGTTTCTGTGGTATCAGTTGTAACTTCTTTTTCAATTCTGATTTTATTTGTGTCCTTTGTGTATTTATTGTGTATTTATTTATTTGATGAATATACTTAAGGGTTGTCAATTTTGTTTCTCTTTCAAAGAACGAGCTCTTAGTTTCATTGGTCTCTATTATCTTTTTAGTCTCTATTTCATTTATTTCTGCTGTACTCTTTGTTATTTACTTCCTTCTACTAACTTTGGGCTTTGATTGTTTTTTTCCTAGTTCCTTGAGGTGTAAAGTTAAGTTGCTTATTTGAGACTTTTTGTGTTGCTTGTGGTAGGCATTTATCACAATGAACTTCCCTCCTGGAATTGCCTTTGCTGTATCTCAGAAATTTTGGTATGCTATATTTACATTTTCATTTGTCTCAAGATATTTTTTATCTCTCTTTTTATTTTTTCTTCGATCCATTGATTACTCAGTAGCATGTTGTTTAATATCCACATATTTGTGAATTTTTCAGTTTCTTTTTCATTTAATTAATTTCTAGTTACACACCTCTATGGTTACAAGAGATGCTTGAAATGATTTCAGTTTCTTAAATTTAAGATTTGTTTTTGTGGCCTAACGTTTGATCTGTCTTGCAAAGTGTTCCATGTGCACTTGAAAAGAATGTGTATTTTGTTACTTTTGCATGGAATGTTCTGATCCTGGTGTATAATGCTTTCACTTTATTGTTGAGTTCATTTTGTTAATATTTTGTTGAGGATACTTGCATCTATGTTTATCAGGGATATTCATTTATAATTTACTTTTCTCGTGACTTGTTTCTCTTGTCTGCTGAGGAGTCCCACTTAAGATTCTTCCTTAGCTTCCTACCCTTTTCTTAAACAGCTCATCTTTGTTGAACTAATTCTAAGCAGTATCCCGTGTTTAGAGATATGCCTTTCCCTTCTCCCTGCTGTATCAAAACTTAAGTGTTCTCTTTTCCACTTTTTAATATCATCCCATTTTGTTAGATACCTAAATAAATTAATTTGTGCGAGGCTTAGGAGTTGATTATGTTTTTGTTATCTTTCCAAGGTGAAACAGATTTAAATTCCATTCATGCCGTAACTTGGAAGTCCATGGTTCTAAATTAACAAAATAATCTAAGTGGGCTCCTTATTTTAAAGGGTAGGAGACTGATGTCTGAGCAATGACTGATCCTTCAGACTTGCACAGCAAACTTCAACAAAGACAATCATAGGCATTTGACTCCTAAAGTAAGTTCTGCCCATTGTGGCTTGCATGGCAACTTTAGGAACCTTAGTAGCTGTTCAAAAGGGAATTTTGAAGTAGGATGGAGCATATAGTTTTGCCCTTTAAATCAAATTACTTGGGATAACTTTGCTGAATGCCACTAAACAATATCTAGTTCTATCAAACTGAACATACAAATCATTATAGCAATAGCTAGTATTTATTGAATACTTACTATGTGCCAGACACTGAGAAGAGTGATTTACATATCTTTTCTTTTTGATCCTTAAAACTCTTCATGTTAAGTGTTGGTATTACTATTTTATAGAATGCAAAACTGAAGTTTAAGGAGGTTAAATTATTGACCAAGGCCACGTGGTCAAGCTGGGATCTGAACCCCTAGACCTGTCAAATCCAGTGTCCTTCTCTTAATCAGTTTGCATTTTGAAGGTTGCTCTATATTTAAAAGCTCTTCAGTATTATTTGTGTTCTTTGATCATGGTACTTCCACTTGTAATACTCATTTTAATCCTTTTAACTTCATAAAGAAAGGCAACCCAATATTTTTATCCTCATTTTGCAACTGAGAAAACCATGCATGGGTAGAATGGTGTGCTCAAGGTAACATAATTAAGAGGACTCATAGAGTAGAGAGATCTGAATTAATCCCAGCTCTTCTTAGGTTAGCAGTGTGAGCTTGGCCAAGCCACCCAGTCTCTTCATGTTTCATTTCCCTCATCTGTAAAGGAGGGTGTATACTCTATCAGTTCTATCTACATTGTAAGGTTGACACAAAGTACTTTGAAAATGCATATATATGGCTTACTTGTTGGTTGATTGTGATGTGATGCACATTACCATTTTTTAACTTGACTTTCTTATTCTTTGACTTACCAATTCTATCAATTTAAGATTACTGGCATAGGAAGAAATTTCACATGTCAGTTTTAGAAAGGATAAAATACTTTAAAAATATTCTTGCCCCTGTTAAAAAATATTACATAACTATTAATAAAATCATTAAGTCACCTTTAAATGATTTTTTTTAAAAGATTAAGTGCTGAGTCTCTCTTGTTAGAGCATATATCTTTTAAAGACTCATTCTTTCTCCTTACTCTTTAGTCATAAATAGATGTCTCCTTTAATATGTAAAGATTCATTTTTCTTTTATTCATTAATTTATCAGCAACTATTTTTTGAGTTCCTATTATTATAACAAAAAGTATACTAAGTTCTGGAGCTATAGCAGTAGTGAGAAAGCATAGGCTTACTCTCACTGAGTTTATAATCTAGTGTTGATTTGTTTAAGGAGTCTTTCCTCCCTCTGTAGGAAAGAAAACCAGTAGAAAAGAACTAGGAAGGAATTAGTAAAAATGATAATTAGCAAATTTATTTTATTCCAAATATATACAATATACAAGAAATGTATCTTAGGGTTACAATGTGTTATGTAACTTCCCACTTAAGGTATGTTTTTAAAATACTAACATTGGTTTTAGTGTCCAGACTACATGGAACTCATAATTGCAGGTGATTTTAGTATCAAGGTAAAAACAGCTGGGATAAAATAAATTGATGATTTACAAAACAAGACAAATAATTGATTGGTATACTTCCTTTATTTTTTCAGTACAAGCACCAGCATTTGATTAAACCAGCATAGTACTTGCTATGTAATTATGACTTCAGATGACTGTGGCCATGAATGTGTCCCACTTTCCTGGCACTCGTAATAAACATAGATGTATTATTTCATTTTAAGGAGTTGATGATGAGTCTGTTCCTGTTCTTATACTGTGTGATCCTGCAACTTTAATGTGAAATAAATAAAGATGACTTTCCTCTGTGTTTAAGTCTGGTATGTAATTTTCATTATTAGACTAGGTGCACAAAATAATGCCTGCAGAGCTTGAAGATTGAAAGTCATTTGCTCTAAGGCATATTGAATAGTTAATTTTGTGAAATGATCAGAAGTGCAGTGTTACTAAGGGAACTAGATGTTCTCAAGGTTTTCCTTTTGGTTTTAAGACTGACAAAGGATATTTAGGACGGTATATTAGAAGGCTTACCTCTTTGGAACCTGAACCACTTGAGAGTGAATCCTGTCCCCCTCTTACTTACTTTAAAAATGATACTTAATAATACCTAGTCCATGCTTTATTGTGAAGAAGGAATACAATAAAATGTATATAAAATATTGAGTGCTAGAAACTGTCACATAATAGGAACTGAAAAAATATGTTTCTTCTGCTTTTCTATCCACAGTATAATCTTCACATGTTGAAGGAGAGATGGAGATAATCCTTTTGAGTTCAGTTTCTTATGTGACTTGACCAAAACAAAATAATCTTCATTTGTAAAATAATCCCGTAGAATTTGCAATTGATTAAATATTTTAGTATATAAAAATCTCAGATAGTTATTGTGTGGTACTTGTAGTAAATATTAATAATTTATTGATAGTTCATTTCTTAAAAAGATCACTTAATGATATAAGTATTTCATTCAAATCTGTGTCTTCTGTTCCCAATATTATTTCACAATGAATAATCCTGTCAGGAAATCCTTTCCTACCTGGGTCAAAATCCACCCGTGGCTTCCTTTCTCCCTCAAGGTGAACACTGAAGCTCTTGCCTTGGCTACAAGGCTTTGCATAATGTGTAGAGCTCTCCCTATCCCTACCTCTCCACTCCCTATATTGTCTCCTACCGTTTCCCCTGTTCACTCCTGCTCCAGGGCCTTTACATCAGGTTACATATACCTGGGGTTTCTTTAGATATCCATCTAGCTCTCTCCTTCAAACCATTTAGGTTCTTGCTCAGAAATCACTTTAAAATAAAAAGCCTCTTCTGATATCTTTATATAAAAAGCATCCCTTCATTCCACCTCTATCTTCTTTATTAGCATTTTTAGTGTCACTTGACTTGTTAAAATTATGTCTCTATTTATTTCCTCCACTAGAATAGAAGTTTTGTGAGCAACATACATAGAACAGCACCTAATAGGAGTTGAATGAATAAATGAGCATCACACCTGAAAGTCTAAATCATCAAGTCAGCTCTTCCTAGAACCTATAAATTCAGGTGCCCCAATTGCCTAGGGTACTTTGCCAAGCGCAAAGAGTCAGTTTACAGAGAAAGAACTAGATATGCTAAATCATAAAGGACAGTTACATTTTTCACTATTGTTTGTTCTACTACACTTTTTCTTTTAAAACACAAGTTAGTGACCTGATTAGTTTTAGCTTCATACTGCCAATTAGTAATGAAGAATCAGAAATATTTGGAAAAAAATGTTTGGGCTTAATTTAATGTTTATCTTTACTTGCCTATATTCTCGTCCATTCTTCATTAATATGATTTACTGCCTTGTTTTTTCTTTTTGTAAAAATGATGACCCTCTCTCATGGAGTAAGATGGTTTGAAATTCAACTGCTGCTTGTATTTGAACACTTAGATGTGATCAGTATTCTGTATCAGGGCACCTAATCAAATTGTGTCATCTGTTCAAGAGTAAACTCTGGGTTTCATTATTTGAAATAACAATTACTACTTTTCTTTCATTCAAACTCAATTATTATAATGTTCTTAATTTTTTAATTCCCTTTTTCTTAGCAAATGTAGTTAGCAACCTAATTATGTAGCAACCACATTACTTTCTCAGTTCTTTAAAACTCTGGCTAATACCCTCACCCGCTTCAAAGTTGAAATGCCCTCAGAGTTTTATAAAATAGCAGCTCAATTTCAGTGTCCCTGAACCTAAGGGAGAGTATGATCTGAGTTCTATTTGAGGAATAATTTTCCAGTTTATTTTTGAATTGTTATCTTCCACATATTGAGTTAATTTCCCAAAAAGTATAGGCTTTATTAAAAGATTACCTTGCTGACATACTTCTAGAGGAAATCAAAACAGTTTAAAATGGTACAAGTTAACTTACTTGACTCTATAGTCAGAAACTTTGGTACTGATTCCTTTCTATTCGGGAAAAAAATATGTATTTTTTTCAATCTGACTTTATTCATATGCTCATACTATAGCCACACCACACCAATAAAAAATAATTGTCTCAAAATATGTTCACAATTTTTTGAAAGAAAAAAATTGCTTAGTAGCAAACTCTCAGAGGTGGGATTTAATATCGACCTTTGACTTTCTATGTCAATATAAGAAATAAATAATATTTCTTTAACCTTTCTAATTTAATATTGAATATATTTGATTTATTTTATTTTGTATCAATTTTTGTATCTATTTTCATATTAGTTTTATCCAACCTGATATAATCTCATCTAATGTCTAGAAACTTGAAGTTAAAATTTGCCTGTGTGCCTAAAATCTGAAATTAACATACTATATCAGTATAACATGGTGTTATTTGTTCATGAAATTCCGATATATTTCTTAATTTCTACCACACATTGGTGATAGAGAAACTCATCCAAAAAGTTTATATTATTTTTCACCATTTCAAGCATATTTATTAGACTGAATTTGTGGTAGAGCCATTAAGGCAGATATAGGTAACATATCAGCTTCATTGAGATTATTTTTTCCAGTTTAGATGGAAGAGCAGGGAAGCTAACAATTGGATTGGCCCAGCTGTGAGATTTTTCCCAGAGGATATAATGGAAGATCAGGCACATTAATGAAACATATATGGGTACCTTCGAGTCTAATCTTTCACGACTAGGGTGGCTGGGTAGCTCAGTCAGTTAAGCAGCCAACTCTTGATTTTGGCTCAGGTCATGATCTCATGGTTCATGAGTTTGAGCCCATGTCGGGCTCTGCGCTGACAGCACAAGAGCCTGCTTGGGATTCTCTGTCTCCCTCTCTCTCTGCCCCTCCCATGCCCACGCTCTCTCTCCCTCAAAAATAGATAAATAAAACATTTAAAATTTCGTGACTTATTTGAATTGAAAGCATGAAGAATTAGTTAAGATGAAAGCAATAGAATCATTCCTAATCTTTATAAGTATAAAAGAAATGACAAAGTTGAATTATATGTATTTGTGTAGAGAATGTCTAGTTTTAGTTTTTACTAGCCCTTTGATATTTATTACTTTCTAACATTTTGATAATTTATTGTCAAAAGTATAGTTTAATGACTTGTAGACAATATGAGGAATGAACTCAGGGAACAAACTTTGGTGCAAGGAAAAGCAACTTATCTGTGCAATGGTAGATTCTCTTTATATTAGCAATTAATATACCTTTAAAAAAACCTAATGAGCATTTCTTTATTTTAGGGTTCAGGTGGTATTAAAGGTGAATTTGGTGCTCCTGGAATTCCTGGGGAAAAGGTATGTTTAAGTTTTGTGCCTGTTTTATTTTTTTTAATTGTTATTATATTTTTAAATTTAAATCCAAGTTAATTAACATATAGTGTAATAATGATTTCAAGAATAGAATTTAGTGATTCATCACTTATATATAACACCTAGTGCTCCTCCCAATGAGTGCCCTCCTTAATGCCCATCACCCATTTAGCCCGTCCCCCCCTCTACACCCACCAGCAACCCTCAGTTAGTTCTCTATATTTAAGTCACTTATGCTTTGTCTCCCTCTCTGTTTTTATCTTATTTTTGCTTCCCTTCCCTTGTGTTCATCTGTTTTGTTTCTTAAATTCCACATATGAGTGAAATCATATAGTATTTCTCTTTCTCTGACTGACTTATTTCAGTTAGCATAACACATTCTAGTTCCATCCATGTTGTTGCAAATGGCAAGATTTAATTCTTTTTGATCACTGAGTAATATTCTATTGTATCTACGTACCACATCTTTATCCATTCACCAGTCAGTGGACATTTGGGCTCTTTCCATACTTTGTCTATTGTTGATAGTGTGGCTGTTTTAAAAGGTTGTACCAGATAGGAAGAGAAAATATACAGAATAAGTCTGATTGTTAAGAGGTCAGCAAACTATGGCCCTGTAGCGGGCTGCCAAAAACTCCCAGTGTATGATTTTGTAATTAATGTTGTGGTGGAACACAACTACACTCATTTGTTTTCATATTGTCTTAGGCTGCTTTTATGCCACGTGGCAGTGGTAGGTAAGTGTGGCAGAGATCAGATGGCCTACAAAGTCTAAAATATTTACTATCTGGTCCTTTGGAGAAAAAACTTGCTGACCCCTGCTCTGGAACATTTCCCATTATTACAAGAGCCCCAAAGCTTCTTAGTTTCATTATTTTATGTTATGCTATAGTATCTTTTCATACATATTTCACTGTAGACATAAATTAAACATCTAAAAATATAGTACCACACGAGATGTTATAAATAAAAATACAAGAGATATGTCGATCCATCAATAAAATGCTATAAATATAGTATTTATCTCCTAAAATGGTTGATTTTTCACATTGTCTTTTTTAGTGTGGCCATTCAGCATCTTATTTAAGTTCAATTTTGTTTTATACATTTTTTATTTGAGTATAATTGGCATGCAGTGTTACATTAGTTTCAGGTGTACAACATAGTGATTGAACAGTTCTATAGGTTATGCTGTGCTCACTGCAAGTGTAGCCACCGTCTGTCACCGTACAACATTATTGCAGTACCACTGACTATTCCCCCATGCTGTGCCTTTTATTCCTGTGACTTATTCATTCTGTATATTTGTTCAGTTTTTATAGAAACTTTGAAATTGTTATATTTGTAAATTAAACTGCAATTAGTTTGTCTTATTTTTCATGATTTCTGAGTGTGTGTGTAGGCATATACACACATAACTTAAACTGCTTAATTATTAAAGTGTCACATGTTGATGCTAAGAAAATGTTCTTCAGTACACTAAGTTTAGGATAGGTTTATGTAGCTGTTTTAGCTGCACTAATTATCAAGTGAGTCCATTGTGCCTCATTATCCAGAAGGCCTTGACCCTGTGGTTATTAACATACAGTTGTCACAGGAGTACCTGAAGCTGAAGTGGTGGGAAGGTTCAGAAATTGTCAGATAGTTTTTGAGTCCTTCTTAATTGTGTCTGAGAGCTGACTGCTTTATTGCTGCTGCTTTTTCATTTTAGAAATTATTCAGCCCCATATGCAATTTTCCTTACTCTTCCTGTAGTGGTATAAATATTAGACTCAGTAAAATCTTTGTGGAATGATACCTTGCCACAATCTAATATTTATTTGGGATGCTATCCTCTTTTTTTTTTATTAAAAAATTTTGTTTTAATGCTTATTTATTTTTTGAGAGAGAGATAGAGTGACAGGGTGCAAGCAGGGGAGGAGCAGAGAGAATGGGAGATGCAGAATCCAGAGCAGGCTCCAGGCTCTAAGCTGTCAGCACAGAGCCCGACACGGGGCTTGAACTCATGGCCTGAAAGATCATGACCTAAGATGAAGTTGAACGCTTAACTGACTGAGCCACCCAGGCACCCCCACTGCGATTCTCTTTTTTAACTAAGCTTACTGATGACATTAATTGCAGACTCTTCAGAAGTAAACATTTATTCAAAAGTCTAATTCCTTCAAAATGCTTTTTCCTCTACAGAATACGACTCAGTCACCTATCTCCTAAGGAGATTGCCCCTAGTCAAAATTTGCTTTATACACTTATTCCACCATAATAATAATCAGATTTTTTGGATTTCAGATCATTGAGATTTTTTTAATTACTTTGAATATAGGAACTTTGTTTAAGCCAAGTGCAGAATCACTGGAGTACTTGGACTATAAAATAGATTATAGATCATTGGACATCTTTACAATGGGAAGTAAAGTTGATATAATTTTATACAGTAAATGATGGGGAAGCAGGATAACATTCTCCTGGAATACTTTAGAGTAGAATTTGCTAAGATTTGTTTAAAATACCATTAATTTCATTACTCCAAAGTGACATCTCTTGGATCCTATTGGTGAAAACCAGGTGTAAATTGCTACTGATTGTGGAGGAGGCTCTCAGCTCCTAAAAGGTGCTGTCAACAGACTGAATTCAGTACAAGAACTAGATAAAGTAATGAACAGGCTCAAATCAGTCAAAATAATATCAATCAAGGGCCATGACAGTAAGAAAGAAACAGGCTGGAATGTTAAATATGCAAGCTAAGCAATTCTCTGCAATACATAATTTCTTAGAAAAGAGAGGACATTTTTGGCAGAGTGAAGGAACTGGAGCAAGATGTAGTGTTGCAGAGACAAACACTACTCAGAACTAAAGATTTTGCTTATTTTCCTAGAAGCTCAAATTTATAGAAAGAATTTAATGTGATGATCTGTACTACAATGAAAGTAAAACTTCAATGAATATAAAGACATATACGAGCTACTAATTAACTGGTTGAGCCTAGTAATTCTGGGAAATGGAAGCCTCAGCCCTTGGAGTCCATTTCGTTGAAATGGTGATGCACTCAGTCTCACAAAATCAGTGAGCTTCAGTGTCTATGTGAAGACACTGTCTCCAGGGAACTTAAAAGCTAATGTGAAAAATGGAAAAGAAGTGTCATATGTATATACATATATGTATATGTATATATATATATATATATATATATATATATATATATATAATATTAGTCAGCCATAATAAAGAATGGAATCTTGCCATTTGCAACAACATGAATAGATCTAGAGAATATAAAGCTAAGCAAAAGAAGTCAGAGAAAGATGAATACCATATGATTTCACTCATATGCACAATTTAAGAAGCAAAATAAATGAACAAAGAAAAAAAAGAGACAACACAAAAAATGGACTCTTAACTATAGAGAACAAACAGATGGTTACAAGAGGGGAGGTGGTGGTGGGATTAGAGAAATAGATGAAGGGAGAGTACACATCATGATGAGCAGTGAGTTATATATAGAATTGTTGAATCACTATATTTTATACCTGAAACTAATATAACACTGTATGTTAACCATATTGGAATTAAAATGAAAAACTTAATAAAAAA
Source organism: Lynx canadensis (assembly GCF_007474595.2). Classification (NCBI taxonomy): domain Eukaryota; kingdom Metazoa; phylum Chordata; class Mammalia; order Carnivora; family Felidae; genus Lynx; species Lynx canadensis. Next base: position 63,636,064 of record NC_044307.1, read on the forward strand.
AGTAATGTGATTAAAGGGAAGCTGTATCAATGGTGTTCTAAAACCAATGCAGATTGTCCTAGCAAATACTCTTTGTTTCTACAAGCAGTTTTCTTTGGGTCTAGTTTATTTGAGTTGCTCTTAGAGCCTCACAGACAGAATTCATGCAGCTTCCAATGGCGTTAAACATGGTATCAGACTACACTTAGCTATTGGATCCTGGTTTCATGAATCTTCAGAGACTCTCCTCAGTGACTAATACCAGTATCCATAGAATCACGATGCTTTGACCATAGCCTGTCCTCAAGATCAGAGTCACTGGTGGTACCAGGTCTGCTTCTATCTTGTCACTTAATTCACCTGTTAAAGGGATGCAACATTCTTAAGTGAAGAAATGTCACCTGAAGAGTGTTTTTCTCGCTTCCATAATCCACAGGTTACTATTTATTTAAGATAACTCTAATGATGGGCGCCTGGGTGGCTCAGTCAGTTAAGCATCTGACCTTGGCTCAGGTCATGATCTCATGGTTCATGAGTTTGAGCCCCGCATCAGGCTCTGTGCTGACAGCTCAGAGCCTGGAGCCTGCTTCAGATTCTGTGGCTCCCTCTCTCTCTGCCCTTGCCCTGCTTGTGCTCTGTCTCTCCTTCTCTCAAAAAATAAATAAATATTAATTTTTAAAAAAAAATTAAAAATAAAATAACTAATGAATATGTACAGAATAAACATGACAACAAAGCTACTATGTTATCTAATGGCATGGCTAATAAGTTTTAAATATTGACTCCAGTAAGGATATGTCAATTTTTCTTAATTTTTAAAATTTAAAAGTTTTAAAGTTATAGTTGTGAAGATGAGCACTTATATTTGAGGTAAAAATACTTCCATTGTTGTAAGATGAAAATAACTTGATTGATTTTTCTGAGTAAATTTCCAAAGAAAATTATTAGTTCTTAAAGTATGATGTATTCTCAGAACTGTATCTCCCACATCTGGCTTAATGTAACTCATACTTATCTCCCAGACTATTCATATAGCATCCCCAGGCTTAACTTTGATTCTTCTTCTCAGCATTAGTACTTCTTTCAGGCTCTTTTTCTTAGAAGTAGAAATGCTTAAGGGTTCTGTTAAAAGATAAAATAAAAAAAAAAGATGAGTTTTCTCACTTGGAACAAGAACATATGCAAAGTGCCATAGAACATATATCTCTGGTATAATATTCTCAAAGTAAAACTTTCTTAATTTTTTAAGGTTTACTATTTAAACTAGAAAGCTGATTTATGTTAATGCAGTGAAGCATATTCTGAGCAGTGTAGAATAGAATTTGTATTTTAGCTACACTTTATACTTACATCCAGTGTGATACCATAATAAATTAAGTGATTTGCATATAAATCCTATTATTCTAAAACAGACCTACACTTTGAAGTTTGGCTAGGTGATAGCAGTAAATTTTTTAAGTCAAAGCTTTGAACAAACTATTAGTTTCTTCTGAGGCCCAGGAGAAAAATAGTACACTAAGCAACACTATATTATGAAATCAATTTATGGGATATGTCAAGTCATGGAGAATGAAGAACTTTAGCATTTAATTAGGTTATTTTATGATTCCAATACTCATCACCTTATGTAGACTTGCACTAGGCATTCTAAACTTATATCTACAACCGTATAGCCAACACACTGCAAACAAATAACTGTCCCCTATACATTTAAGCCAGCACAGCAAGTATCATTAGTTATTTGTCACTGGTGGCTTCTGGGAAGCGTGGCTGGACAGAAGCCACTGTCAGTCAAAATGAGTAAATTGGATGGTCTAATTTCCATTGACAAGTAAAACACTTAATGCATAAGATCACATATGCATGCACCCATACATACATGCATGCACCCACATATGAACACACGTGCTCACAACTCATCATGGTATGCAGTGGAAAATGAGATGAAGATATGGATACTGGGAGCAAATCCTGCCCACAGTATTACCTTCAAACATACCAGTCAAAGCATTCTTGTATTAACTATTTGAATATTTCAAACAAAAAAATTACCTTATTCTCTATTTCACATATATATGTTAAATATGTTTTCTGAGAAGTGGGGATACTTTTTAAAAATAGGAATAATTATTTTCTAGCCATCTTAATCCTAATAATGTGATAGTAAAAGTTGAATAAATACAGAACCTAACTGCTAAAACCAATTTTCTGTTTGCTTAATTACTTATAATTTGTTCCTAAAATGTTTATTTTACTAAGAAAACTTTCATGAAAATAACTTTTTTTCCCACAGAGTAGGTATGCAATAAATGATAGCCATCACTGTTGTGCCATTCAGATACTAACTATCCAGAGTTAGATGGCCTATGTTTGAATTGCAGCTCCAATCCTCACTTTTTAATTTTAGGGAATGTCTCTTGGTTTCTTCTAAGTTTTCTCTTTTTTAAAATAGGCATTATATTGTATCTACTTATAGTTTTGTCTTAAGGATTAAATGAGATTATTCATAAAAGTGGCAGCTCAGTGCCTGATCTATAAATATAGAAGTCTCCGCTTATCAGTGGTCAACTGCAATCTGGAACAGATGGTCCTGGTTAGAAGGTCAGTAGTAGCCTAACAGTACGTCATTCACCTCACTTCATCTCATCACATAGGCATTTTATGGTCTCACATCATGACAACAAGAAGGATGAGTACAGTACAATAGGATATTTTGAGAGAGAGAGAGAGAGAGAGATCATATCCACATAACTTTTATTAAGAATATTGTTATAATTGTTCTATTTTATTATCAGTTATTTTGTTAATCTCTTACTGTGCCTAATTTATAAATTAAACTTTATCATAGATGTGTATGTGTAGGGAAAGACAGTATATATAGGGTTTGATACTATCTGTGGTTTTAGGTCTTGGAAGGTATTCCTTGCAGATAATGGGGGCAGGGGGCAAGTATATCTATTTGGTAAATAGATATAATTTTAAAAGAAAATAGTTTGATGATTCTATTATTCTAAGTTTAGGCTTACTTTGAAACTAAAGTAGAACTCATTTGAGGGAATTTATATGATTTATTCAAAATACATTTAGTGAAAAACGTTGAAAGTCACACATATTTTAGATAATTTTGACCTCTAAAAGCAAATTAAATTTTCATGTTAGCAAACCAATTAATTTTCTATTTAACTGAAATACGTATGAGCATATCCTTTTACAATAATAATAATAATAGCCATTTACTCAATTATTATGTGCTAAACACTGTCAAGGGACTTCTTTGCATTGTTTCATTCATTTCTCACAGAATCTCTGAGGTAAGATTCATTATCATCTGTATTTCACAGATTAAGAAACTAAGAAAGTATAAAAACTTCCCCAAAGTTTCATAGCTAACAGGTAGTGGGCCAGAATTTAAATCTTACCCATATGTGTCCATAGCTCTTACACCTTCACCGTATCATCTCATCTTGATAGCTTCTCAAGTATATACATTTCCTTTGCACAGAGAGTTCTGAATTAGATCTTAACTTCATTTGCCTACAGTCTGGAGAGGGAACTGTAGAGAGAGTTTCCTAAATTCTGCTGCAGGGAGGGCTGTGTTCTTTCTCTTTACATCCATGGACCTCTTTTAAAGTCTACCCAGCCGGAGAGATTCTGACTCTCCCACCCTAAGAAAATTGTATCCACCAAAATAAAATCTTCATCACATGTTTTTTCACCAAATGAAAGTATTTTGTTTAACTTTACCTTCCAAAATAAGTATTATGAAGACAACATGATTTTATTTTGTTTGGTTTTCAATTTCAAAATTATATTTGAAATAAGCTTTTAAAATTCCCATACCTGGACTGTCTGGAGATCCTTATCTGCCCTGCACACCCACCCCTGCAGACCAATCATGGCCACACTCTCCAGATTACCTTACCTCAACAGCTAGCCCAGAAAATTCTCTTTATGTTCTCTATGAACAAATAAGGTATATACAATATAAATTACTTTTGGTATATACAAGGTATATACAATATAAATTACTTTTGGTCATACATTTATTATATATTCTTTTGGTCAGAAACAAAAGTTTAATTTAGCATGATGAGTTTTTTTAAAAAAATATTGAACTTCTAGAGATAAAAAGCCATATGCATTAAAGCACTTAAGAAGTATATCTGATAAAAAAAAGAATGAAATCTTGCCATTTGCAACTACGTGGGTAAGAGGCATTAAGGAATCTACTCCTGAAATTATTGTTGCACTATATGCTAACTTGGATGTAAATTAAAAAATTAAATTAAATTTAAAAAAGAAGTATATCTGATAATGTGATGAGAGAGTTGCCAAGTTACATGACTTAAAAACAGCCAGGCTAACTATTCTCATACCAAAGAGCTTTGTGTGAGGCACTTTTTGTCATGAACTCTGGAGCCCCCAGTCTCTGCTGCTGTGGGGCGAGATTGAGCTGGGCACACCCACTGTTCCCTATCTGCCTTTGTATTCCTTTTGGGTTGGAAAATGAAATAACTGCGATCTCTGAATCTTGATCTTTCCCTTAAAAAGACATTTTATGAGAAGACCTCAGCTTCAGGAAATAAAGGCAGATGATGTTACCATTTATGAAAGTGCAGACAAGGCCAGTAGCTATTGTGAATTGTAATGAACCCTGAGACAGCCCTGCTCCAGATGTAGCATTCATGCCTTAGAGACTCAGAAACTTGTAGGTGTTTATTGGAAAAGATAGAGAATTTTTTAAAGCTATTTGGCTTTCTATCTGTATTACCTAGTTTCACCTCCTTTCCCATTGAAATTTAGAATTAATATTAATTTCAGAAGTCTTCCCAAGTTTAAAAAAATAGTTAAAACACCTATTTGTATGAGACAATTTATTGTAGGAATCGAAACACTAAGTGAGAAAAAGAAAGAAGAAAGAAAGAAAGAAAGAAAGAAAGAAAGAAAGAAAGAAAGAAAGAAAGGGCAATTCACCTTTATTCTAACAATGGGATATTTCCTTTCTATGAACTTGTCAAATTTATAAAACAAGTATGAGCCATGTTAGAGAAAATCCCTCTTAAACTGAGAATCATCTATATACTTCTGTATTTCAGAAAATTCTTCAGCAAATGAAACAGTCAAATCTGGACATAGGATTAGACTTCTTATCACAACCAGTATTCATAGAAAAAATGGCCACAATGAAAACAGTTTTGTCAACCTACTGTTGTCTCACTTATTAAAGTTACAAGAATGATACTTGAATTATCAGTGAAAAATTATCGCCTTTACATGGAGTAATCCTCATTTCATTGTCTTATTTGTAGGCATTATTTTGATTCAATATAGCAGTAAGAAGCAGAAACCTGAGAAAGACAGAGGGAATAGGACAGGAAAAAGAAAAAGAAACTTGCTCACTCTGCAGTTGATTTTATTTCTTAATGGTTTCTTATTCCCTTCTAATGCCTTCCACTCACACCCCAAGAAGAGCAGTTGGCAGAGAACACAACAGATGGATGACAAGCTCAACACATGCAGTGGATCTGGCACCCAGGCACTTGACTTTTATTTGCTAAACAGCCAGATTTCGAGAACTTAGTCTGCTGATGTTCCTACTTGGTTTAATGCACTATGAGAATCTAGCACATAAATATTAAAATATTGCCATAGAAAGATCACACGGTCTCTGTTTCTCTGCAAAGTTTAGTGGCTAATTATTTTATTCTTTATTTAAAGGGGTAGATGGTATTTGATAAAGACATCTATAATTTCAGATTGGAGTTTTCTAAAAGCGTCTCTGTCTAAAGGAAACAGACATAGCCAGTGTAAGGTACCAAATGAGCTTGTTAGATACTAAGTAGAGGATTTGAGAGCATGATCACAGATGATTGGTACCTTTCTTCGCTTCGACCATCACTGCATTTTCACACATTACCAGATTCAAAGCTCAAGAAAAATTACATCTTCTTGGTAAAGTCTCGTTGACACAAGACGAATTAACAGCCCCTTCACTCTGCTCACATAGTATTTTATTTACATTATCGGTATAGTTTGTGTCTTTGTCTCTACTGTGAGATCCAGGAGAACAAGGTCTTGTTCCTGTAACTGCAGCACTTGACCCAGCATATGGCACCTGATTGATTCTAGATAAATGTTTGTTGATTTATTCAGAACACAAGTGGACTTAGCCCCAGGCCAATAAAGAAAAGAAATTGAAGATGATTGTTAGAAAACTGTGCTGAGGGGTAGTTGGAAAAGGCAGTGGTGCTTCAGTACAAGTCTTCTGTACTTTCCGCAAAAGCATGCTTCAGGGAAATAGGAAGGTAGGAAAATCTCTTATCTACCTAGCAAAGCTTGCAGATGTTGCTTCCTAGAGTGAAATCTAATAGAAGTGTGTGCAGCTACAGAATTTGTTTCCCATTTTCTCTTGGAGAAACTTTGTTCTTTCTTCTCTTCCAAGCATAAACCTGAAGAAGTTATCATGCTCTTTTTTTTTCCAAATAAGGTTTGAAAAAATTCTCCTGACTTTCTTACAACATTGCTAAGGCATATTCTTTCTCCATATCTTCACAACGATTTACCTCAGGGCTAAAGATAAATAACCAATGACTTCGCTAGTGTGAAGTGCATTTAAACTCCAGTAGAAGTAATTGATATGGAGTAGAACTATAAATTACTCATCACGAGGAATACTTTGGACAGGAAATAGTTTGCACTTACTAGTATCTCACTGACCTCAATTAGGGGCTTACTGATGACACTTTCCTTCTCTTTATATCTTACATCATCTTTCACTTGTTAGAATGCTTGATTCAGATGTCAGTTACTACACTTTGGATATTTCAGGAGATGATTCACGTTAAATGTCTTCTATTTCCCTAGTACTTTTATGAAGCTTTGAGTTTACTTAAATACTGTTTTATAACTCATCTCACAATATAGTGAAATCCAAAACACTTGTTCTTGACAAATCCACTTAAAAAAATCATCACAGGTACATAGGAGCCCAGATTTTTAGTGGGCTCTACAACATTGTCCAACGCCCAGTTCCCTAACTTTGTTAGATATGGAAAGAGTTGTTTACCTGTCCAAATAATTTCAAAGTTACTTGTTTTCTTGTTTTTTTTTAATTTTAATAACTCAGTATAATTTTCATTCCATCAATTTATAAAAGGATTGTAAGATATATTCCCTCAAAAGAAAGACTTAATGGTTGTAGTTGACTGCAAGCTCAGTGTATACTTAAGCAATTCAACTTTAAAACAACAAGTTGTGTTAATATAAGTACTATATAGTATCCAGAACAAGAAGTGTGTGTGTGTGTGTGTGTGACCCTCCTGTTTTTATTCTATGTGGTGAGATCATTTCTGGAGTGATGTGCTGAATTCTGAGTTCCATATTTTAACAGATATATTGGCTGACCAATTTGCACCCAGAAAACAGTAACTAACATATTAAGGGACTCCAAACTATCATTTGAAAAATTATTGGTTTACTGAATAGGCTTGATAGTGACACAAAGGGATGTCATACATAAGACCAATAAGATATTTTTCCTTTGTAATATAACACTAATGAGCAAAAGGGCGCCTGGGTGGCTCAGTCCATTAAGCGTCTGACTTGGGCTCAGGTCATGATCACGTGGTTCATGGGTTCAAGCCCTGTGTCAGGCTCTGTGCCCACAGCTCGGAGCCTGGAGCTTGCTTTGAATTGTATGTCTCCTTCTCTCTCTACCACTCTCTTGCTCATGCTCTGTCTCTGTCTCTCTCTCTCTGTCTCTCTCATAAATAAACTTAAAAAAAAACACTAGTGGGCAGAAATTTGGGGAAGGTTAATTTGACTTCAGAAAGCATTATTGCAGTATTTGCATATAGAGTTGTTTTGTTCTGCTCTCCAAAATACAAATTAAACAGCAAAAGTGTCTGACTACTGAAGTTTTCAGTAGAGTCAGTACCTCGACAAATGTTTTGACTATTCTTGTCCCTATGTGAAAAACTGCCCATCCTGCTCATTTTCTAAGTATGTGCACTTGCGTATACTTGTGTCCCCAATACATGTACATTCAGGTTAATAGTTTTTGAGACGGTAGATGTTGGGTTCAGCTACTACTAACTCCCCATATTTACATTACTATGATTAAGACATGTATCAACCATATATTGCCTTTAAGTGGGCTGGTTTTCCCTTCTTTGAAATGACCCATAAGAATAAGTAATAATAGGATCTCACTCATTTTATGGTTAAGAATGATATAAATTTGCCTTATCCTGAACATTAATACGATAATATATCCCCATGTGTTTGCTGCATTAAAGATCAAATACATATGAATAATTCAAAAAGTTTGAAGTTTTAAACCCTATAAGGTATACAGTTTTTTAACTTGATGATTTACTTCTTGGAATGAAGTCCAAGAAAATAGAAGGAAAAAATAATCCTCCCTGAAATAAAAGACTTAGATTGGATGAGATGTCTGAAAAAAAAAAAAAAGGTGTATATTCTATTTCCTGAAATGCTTAGTTGAGTGGCAACAATTTAAGAACCATAAAAATTCAATTTTTGAAGATTACGTCCTGAGTAAAGCAGATGTATAGTCGGAAACATAGAGGTCAAGTTAGTGATACACAAAATCAAAATCAGATTTACTTTTAGCTGCCTCTTTTATTGGTTTTCATGCTAGAATTCTGGCATTCCATTTCAGATGTTTCTTCCAGCTATTTCGCTCAACATTCAATTTAAGTAAATTTTCTCTTAATAAAATGAGTTAATTAGTAGGATAATACTGATATATTTCCAAGTGTATACTATATTTGTAAAGGAGCTTAAGTTACTGGAAAATGTACTGTAGAATGAAATGATGGGCCACATTAAATTTTTAAATGTAGAAACAGTATTTTAGTAGGATCTCAGACTTTTTTTTTAATGTTTTTTATTTCTTAGTGTGTGTGTGAGAGAGAGAGAGAGAGTGCATGTGTGTGTGCAAGCAGGGAGAGGGACAGAGAGAGAGGGAGAGAGGCTCCCAAGCTAGCACAGAGTCATGTGGGGCTCTACACAGGACTTCACACAGGGCTTCACGCGGGGCTCATTACAGGGCTCATTGTGGAACTCAATCCCACAACCTGAGCTGAAACCAAGAGTCAGGCGCTCAACCGACTGAGCCACCCACGCACCCCACATCTCAGACTTTTATTTTTTTTAAATATATGAAATTTATTGTCAAATTGGTTTCCGTACAACACCCAGTGCTCATCCCAAAGGCTGCCCTCTTCAATACCCATCACCCACCCTCCCTCCCATCCCCCATCAGCCCTGAGTTTGTTCTCATTTTTTAAGAGTCTCTTATGCTTTGGCTCTCTCCCACTCTAACCTCTCTCTCTTTTTTTTTTTCCTTCCCCTCCCCCATGGGTTCCTGTTAAGTTTCTCAGGATCCACGTAAGAGTGAAAACATATGGTATCTGTCTTTCTCTGTATGGCTTATTTCACGTAGCATAACACTCTCCAGTTCCGTCCACGTTGCTACAAAGGGCCATATTTCATTCTTTCTCATTGCCACGTAGTAGTCCATTGTGTATATAAACCACAATTTCTTTATCCATTCATCAGTTGATGGACATTTAAGCTCTTTCCATAATTCGGTTATTGTTGAGAGTGCTGCTATAAACATTGGGGTACAAGTGCCCCTATGCATCAGTACTCCTATATCCCTTGGGTAAATTCCTAGCAGTGCTACTGCTGGGTCATAGGGTAGGTCTATTTTTAAGTTTTTGAGGAACCTCCACACTGTTTTCCAGAGTGGCTGCACCAGTTTGCATTCCCACCAACAGTGCAGACTTTTACATCAGAGTGTGGATACCCAACTTTTTAAACCAAAACAAAAAAAAAAAAATCACCACAACATAGTATATAACTTTCAATTTTCTGGGCTTACATGTAGTTACAAGCAAATTTCCATTTACTTGTTTAATCTGCCTTTCTTTGCTTGGTCTCTTTGGGACTAGGTTTATAAACTATAGCCCTGGGGAATGTGATTTCTTATCAAGTGTCCTTCAGACAACTTGTATTTCCTGCATAATAAGAAAAGACATAGATTCCAATGTCAAAGGAATCAGGAAAACTAATAATTTATCTTTTATGCCTAGCTGTGCTTACTTCAGGGAAATGTGCAGTGATAAAAAGGAGGTAAAATGAAATCCTTTGATCACTTTTTCAGAAAGCCACCAGCTGGCCCTAAATCACACCTAAGTTTTTTCCAAAAGCTTCCCAAAGAGGTTTTACTTTGAATTCTGGAAATGGTGCTTTAGATTGCTCTGTGAAGTTGAAGATCGGCTATGCATTACAGTAATAACACGGCAACACTGCTGTCAGCAGCAATGTTAGATTTGGCCCTGCTTTGTATTACACATATTCATTCACTTGTCCTTCTGTACTTTGAATTTGTAACAAGAAAAGGACACAGGTCCTTTGTTGGAAAAACCTATAATAGAAAGTCTATGCCTCAGAAACAAGTTTGGAACATTCTGGTAGCTATGAGAAACATTGATTGTAATTTTCTCTCAATAATGCACTGAAGTATTGATCAGAAGCCAAGGGAGAAACTTCTTATTTCTTTGTTTCTGCTGAGACTGGGAGGAAGGAGGAACAGCAAGAGTCCAGAAAAAGCAGCTAATGTCCACCCATCCAGTAGTTTTAGGTAGGCATTTATTTGCTAGGTATAATTCCATTTGACCTCAAGCTGCATTAGGTTTTGGATATAGTCTTTAGTTTTTATGCTACTCAACAAATCTTTTTTTTGGGGGGGGGTTGGATGTGAACAAAAACAAATATACTAATTTATCCCTTAAGAACTAGAAAAATAACAAATGATTTAAAGTTATTAAAAGTTTCAAAATGGCTTATCTCTGATAACTTCAAGAAAATCAGCGAGAAGAAAATAAAAAGGTTTCTGAATACCAGTCTTGCAAACTTTAAGCTTCAACAGTATCCACTCCCAATCTGAAAATCGTGTACCTGCTGGTGTGTGAAACTGAGTTTTTCCTGGGAGAATAATCAGTTGGTATCCATGAGATTATGTGGGAATTTAAGATTAGGTTTTCAAAACAAATTCCTAGTCAGGAAAGAGTGGGGACCAGTGAACACTGACCGTAGGAAAATATAACATTTTAACTGCAATAATCATGAAATCAGTGTCCATTAAAGAGAGAAAAACAGCTTGATATCACAGTTTTAGCGATTTTTGGTATCCCGTTAGCAGTGTTTCTGGGTGGAGCCCTAAACTGACATGTGCCAGAAGTGACTTTAGGTGCTAGTACTTGGAACACATAGTACGTAGCAGTGGGCTCTAAACAAAGAAAAAGAGTAGATACTGTCACTACTTTTTTTTCCCCAAAAAAGTATTTTTGGCCATGTATACTGTATCAGTGTACTTTACTGGATTACATGCCATATCTTGTTGTGATGTGTAACTTGTAATATGATATAAAACATTATATTAGACCAACCGATGAAACTAATTCTGCTCCTTATGGACAAGTGGACATACTTCTGCGATGAGTAACTGAAGCTCAATTTCCACAGAATGTTCCCTGGTGTCAAATACTGAATGTGCTTTTACTGTCACTTTGTCAAATGAGATGGGAAGTTTCTAATATATTTGTATAATAGTGCCCGAGGTCTAGAACTATAAAAATGTTTTAAAGAATAGAAATATGCTTATTACATAGGTAAGTACATTGTATTTTCTTGATGCTTCAACACTTAATTACACTTAGCAGCAAAGTTTTGCCTTTACTGTTTAGTATATTTTTTGATGATAGCAGTTCTACTGTGAAAAACTTAGATAACTTAATCTAAGAACAGCCCTAGACTTTAAAATATGTGTGTCTGTATATAGTGGTACAACTCTGTTATAAATGACTAAACCTTTCCAAAATATATTAATTAATGAAATAATAATTTTGTCTTTAGATTTAGAATATATTATTGCTATTTTAAAGTTTGAAGATGTGATTTTTTCTTTTATATCATTTTAAGAAATGATATCTAACTTCATTCTAGGTAATGCTGAAAAATTGTCTTATAAATTACTTATAAATGTTTTCTAGAAAAAAAGTAGACCAATGGAATTTTTAAATTATTTTGAGCTGCCTCAACCTGCAAACTCAGGAGTCAAGTCAGTTCCTATAAGCAGAAAAATTCCTAAGCCCCCATTGAGAATGTGTACATCCTCCCAGGAATATCTCATTCTAGCTGGTGTGCTGTTTACAAACCACGCTTGTCAAAGAAATGACCCATGAATTCCAGTAATGGAAACTGATAAGCATCTGCTGAGAACCTTTTTACCCAAGAAAGGAACCAGATGAATGTAAAGAACTAAAAATTCTTATAAGCAATTTTTCAAGTAAAATGGGATTGGGTTTGTCTTCAAAATTGATTTAAAGGCAATCAATGGATATGAGTTTTATATATATAAATATACACAGACATACACGTGTTTACATACATATCTGTATGTCTATTGCTGTAATAGATGTGATACATATCTATAATAGATGTATAGATGTATTCAGTTTTTATATGAGATCATTTACAAGGCAGAATTAAATCTTTTCCATGAGACAGTGTAGGGATGTGGCTATGTGCACAGAGCTGAAGTGTATGTGTTCAAATTCCATTTCTATCTCCTATTTTGTGTAGGATGGTGTGATCATCTGTTGTAAGATGATCATAATCTATCTACCCAATAGATTTGTTGTGAGAACAGTTCCTGGCCCATAGAAATCCTATTCCAGGCTTTAATATTATGTCCAGAGGTTTGAAAAGAGAACATGAAATAAGGGGTACTAAATAGCTGTGGAGTTAGAGAGACCTCATTGAAATCTCAGGTAGTGCCACAAGTTGGGTGACCCTGAGCATGACTCAGAGACTCTGTTTTCTTTATTTTCTTTTTTTAGGTTTATGCATTTATTTTTAAAGAGAGAGAGGCAGAGAGAGAGGCAGAGACAGAGGGAATCCCAAGCAGGCTCCATGCTTGCAGCACAGAACCTGATGTGGGGCTCAATTTCATGAACCATGAGGTCAAGAACTGAGCCAAAATCAAGAGTCAGACACTTGACTGAGCTCCACAAACCCCCCAAGACTGTTTTCTTATTTTGTAAAACTGAAGTACTAACTCTATAGTTGTAAGATAAGGAGGGATAGATAAAAAGCCCCTGAATGTGATAGATGTTCAGTATTAGGCTACCTTTCCCCACCAAGCTAGAACTAATTCTTAGACTGCAAAAATGTCTTTATTCATTTGTTTTTTGCTAATAAAATCTATTTTCTATACATCTTGTAGGGTGAAAATGGTTTGCATGGAGTTCCAGGCTTACCTGGTCAAAAGGTAAAGAGTTTTTGATGTTTTATAGAAATTAAGAATTTAACATCTTAAAAATTGAATCTGCATATAGTATAGTGAAGACTCAGAAAGTTTATTTGATGAAACTTAATTCCCTGAAAGGCTCTTAGAAAGCCACTAATCGGTCTTTCAAAGAGAACCCATGGAAGTAATCCCTTTTCAAAGGAATCACTCTGGGAGAGAGCTTTATCAGAGAGCTTTAGCAACATGCTTCTCCAGAGAAGTCAATGATCATGCTTTCTGGGGGCCAGTGGAGTGTACAGAGCTGCTCTGATTGTGTTTTCACTGTTACTAGCATCTAAAATGAAAAGCAGAATAATTTTTACCACCTTTGACTGTATTTGGTTCTTTCTTATTTATCTTCTTTTTGTATTTCCCAGGTTGGCTAAACATAATAGTTACACTGACATAAAATCTTAAATGTTACAAAGATGCTACAACTAATCTCTTCAAAAAATATCTTTCAGAATAACAAACTCATAATAAATAAAGATTTTTGCCTTGACTAGGCTGCTTGTTTCTGTGCCTACTATCTTTCTCTTTACCAAGGTGAACTTCACTTGTACCTGTCCCAGGACTCTCTCCTCCTGGAAAGGAGTGTGACCAGCATTGCTGGAAGCACACAGACTGGTCTATTCCAGTTTCCTGGAGGGATGGGGAGCCACTTCAGGTGGGGCCAGCTGTCATGATACCACTCAGATAATCCCACCACAGGGGAGAGCATTACCAATGCAATATTAGATGCCCACCCCAGCCAAGCATATCATTTCTACGCTCTGAAAGTTTTACAGGTCTTAGCAGCAAGATGTCAGAAGTTACTACTGCATCTAGGTTTTTCTCTGTAGCTAAAAATTTCCATTTAAAAAAAAAGATGTGCATTTATTTATAGTTACAGTGTTTGAAAAATCTTCCCTTACTTGGCTTGATAAAGATAATAAGATTGAACTGGCAGCGATAAAATGGCAAGCTTCTGAATTTCTTCACAGCAACTCTAGACAAAACCCATTGATACAGCATGTGCTGCCTCTGTGAGTTGAGCTGCAAGCCAAGGGATGTGCAGATTTATCTACTGGGAAATAGTTTTGGACTTTCCAGCAGCTGTTTGTGGTGGCTGCATCATGCTGACATTGTGACTGATGTACTGGGGGGTGTAGCAGCTTCGATGTCAGCTTGAATTAACAGATCAAGTTAAAGTCTATATTTTAGGAAAAATGGTCGAGTAAAGATAGACCATATATTCAGTGGCACATATGCCCAAATACTAACCTATTGTCTTTCCTGGTACCCTTTTAAAGGGAAAATGAAGCAGAAATAATAATTTAATCATGTATGTATGTGTGTGTATACATGTACACATATACATATATTTGATTACAGGTATTATTTATAATATATACACAGACACTATACGTATAGTAAAAACCTGGCAGTTCGCTTCTAACATGAATTTTAATTGTGTCAAGCGTCACCTTGTTGCAGCATTATAGAAAAACTTGACATAAGAAACCCTTCATCCCTTATCTCTGTGCACTCAGGAAATATTTCATTTATTGAGTGCATCTTGTGAGTGGAGGGGTGAGGATGACCCAACTCCAGCATTCACTTGCTGGCTGTGTTGTCTGGAGTGCCTGACATGTACTTGGCATTCAGTGAATATTTGTTTGAATGTATGCATCAAACATCAGTACCATAAGTATCTGTGCAGAATTAAGTGGGAAAATAAGCCTGTTGGGTCAGAGAGTGTTTTAGTTGAGGAATAGGAGACTTACACCTTTTGGAATAATTATGGTGGTTGAAAGCCAGCAGCCCTACAACTGCCAACGCCCTTTCTGTGACTGAGAGGCAGGAGATCTGGGGGGTAAAGAACATGTTCGGTTCTGGTGTCAGAGCTGGAGCCAGGACTCGGGGTTTAAACCTGAACTCTCATTCATCACACAGCTCCTGCTGGAATGGTATTCCATAGAAGTCAGCATGAGAAGGCTGTTTCTGCTGGATCTAGTGAAATAAATGGTAATAGTAATAATAACAATAATGGCTAACTTAGTGCCAGGCACTATATTGATGCATTCAATTCTCAAAACACCTCTGAGAAAGGTACAGTATATAGAGAAATTCAGGTTTATGGAGATAACATTGCATGGAACGTATGATAGTGAAAGTGTGGCTTGTACTCTTTAGTATTTAGGAATATTTAAATTTTGTCTAAGTTAATATTGGTTTAAAAATTTACATATTAGAAATGGTTTTTATTAGTTATTGGAAACATTATCATTATTATGGTACTAATTGTGTATATTAAAAGTAGTGTTCCCATTATTATATATACCATATTCCTCTTCTACAGGGAGAGCAAGGTTTTGAAGGCAGCAAAGGAGAAATTGGTGAAAAGGTAAATATCTCTCATTACATAGCATCTATAAAAATAAATTGTGTTCATGAAAATATTTTGAAGTGGAATATCTAACTTCTCTTATACTTTCTATATCCAGAATTCAGTAATTTTGTAGAAAAAATCTTAAAATATTTATTTCACTTAAGTTATACTTAATATACTGGTGATTTTCAGACATCTTTCTAAACTTTGGATGGTAGTTTTATCTAGATATTTCTCACTAAATGCATTTCATTGATATATAAATGATTAAAACATTTATTAAGCAGTGTATTTGTGTGCTATCACATCACTGCTGCACTATGTGTCCAAGTCTTTAAATAAATGTTTTGTTTACATGTATACCTGGTTTATCAGTGGAATTTTTCATGAGGAAATAAATAAGAAGAACTGTAATTGGGTCAAACAGAAAATAGATGTGAAAATAGAATAGTTTGAAAGAGTTAAAATAAAGGGATGGTTTACTTTATTTATTTTTTAAAGTTTATTTTTATTATTTATTTTGAAAGAGCACAAGCGGGGGAGGGGCAGAAAGAAGGAGCTACAGAATCCCAAGCAGGCTTCACACCATCAGTGCAGAGCCCAATGTGAGGCTCACAAACTGTGTGATCATGACCTAAGCCGAGATCAGAAATCAGATGCTTAACCCGAGTCGGATGCTTAACCAACTGTGCCACCCGGGTGCCCTGGAAGGGATGGCTTAAAGGGGACGGTTTAAAAGAAAAAACACAGAGATTGTGTAATATCCCAGATTGGGTTATAGTAAACTCCTTAAACTCTACAAGTTTATCAGACTCAGAAGCAAAGAAAACTATGGATAGAACTCCAGATTGGTGCTGAGAGAAGTGGTTAACCCAATATTCAAGCAATCTTTGTTTTACAAATTTACAGCCTTCTACTGAAAGTACAGAGAATAGAAGTGCCTTAGTCATCCAAAATTTCCCTTCAGACAATCATTTGAGTCCCTCTGCTTTTAATAAGTCCAGTTTGATTTTTAAATAGAACAAAACAGTACCATTCCTTTGTTTCATAAAATGTCATGTAATTGGACAGCCAGAATAAGGGAAGGGGGAGAGATAATCTCAAATTAGACAGTGTTGCCTGTATTTAGTTTTCTGGGCCGTGATCAGTTGTTTGCTTCTTCCATAAGTATTTTAAACAGAATGAGCATCTATAATAATTGTAAGACAAATTATGCATGATGTAAGCTACTTGCTAATTACTTTTCCTCATGGAACTGTAAGAGAAAAGGACAGCCATATAATAATCATATAATTGAGGAGAATTCCATTAAACTATGACTATTTTTAAAAAAGTGGATCTCTCCTCTTAGGAATCTTTTGAATATTTTTGTTTTAGTAGAATGACAGTCATTGCCTTTAAATAAATGCTTTATTTACACATGTTCCTGTTTTATTAATGGGACTTTACCTGTAGGAATAAGTGAGAATAAGCAAGGAAAGAAAAATTCTCTGTCATTTAAAGTCATCATCTCACTAAAATCTTAGTGGTTATTTTGATATTTTATATACATGGTTGGTATTACTCAGTAATAGATTCTCACAGGCTATGAAGTATAGAAAACTGTTCAATATATTTGGCTTTGAAGATTTCCCTTCTAATTCCTCATACCTATTAACAATTGCCTTCAAATAGTTTCACCAAGAGGTAAAAATATTTATGGAGAATGATGGAGATAACAGGAAGATATAAAGCATCAAATAGAAAAGACTGTACCTTGAATGAGAATTATGATTCAAATGGCTTATAGCCACATATAAAATTCACATAATAACCCATATAATAAAAATATATTCTGCTTTATTATTTACCAAATAGCAAATGTTTGAGTTTTTCAGTGTTGCATGTTACATATTCTGATCTATGACCACATGTATTTTTCCATGAGATAAATAATTAATGTCAACTTTTTGTTCCTAGATTAGAAACTGTGTTTCTAGATTAATTAAATAAGTATGTGAAGCACTCATTTCCATGTGATACAAGCATGAAATCCTTTCACTGCTTACAACATAATTTGTTTTCTGAACAAAGACTACTTTATGTATTTATTTTTAATTTTTTTTTTGAAGTGTATGTGGGCATCCCGATTGGGTGGGGCAGGTTGCAGGGGTGGTGAAAGAACTCACCCAAGACAGAACAAAAGGGATAAACGTTTATTGAATACACTGCAAAGGAGCAGCATACAGAACAGCGAAGGACAAACTGTTTGCCATGAGGAGGTGGTGAGAAGCTATAGTTATAGCGGGGGGTAAGGGAATATGGAGACATATGGAATTTTACCTTTTTTGGTAATCTTAGGAACTGTGTCTGGTTGTAAGTAGCCCATTGGTTGGTTAAGACCTATGGCTTAATGAGCCTGTGCATTCAGCTCGGTAGTCACTGTGGACCCTTTTGACTTGCTCAAGTTTCCATTACTCAAGCCTGTGACCTAAAAGTGGCCTCTACAGCATAGTTGACATGAAATGTTATATTAGTTTCAGGTGTACAACATAGTGATTCAACAAGTCTATACTTGATGATATGTTCACCTCAAGTGTAGCTACCATCTGTCACCATACAACACTATTACAATACTTTTGACTTTATTCTCCATGCTGTACCTTTCATCCTGTGACTTATTTGTTCCATGCAAGCCTCCCACTCCCCTATACCCATTTTGCCCATTCCCCTACCCCCTAAAAGATAATTTAAATTGAATTTAATTCTTTGTGTAAGACTATATAATTACAATAAGACTTACCTTTCCTCTTTAATTGTCTCATTGTGGCCTTTACTGTGTTTACAACTTGACTGTTTTGAATGATACAATTCACTAGTTGTAAAACAAAATAATTCAGGGAGTTGTTATTGCTCAAAGATGTCCTACCTACCAAAGGCACATGGCTACCAGTTGAACAAGAAAACACATATCAACTGTCAAAGACAAAACGCTATGTGATGATCTTAAAGTATCTTCATAGTGATGATACCACTATATGTTATTTTTTTTAATGTTTATTTATTTTTTGAAAGAGAGAGACACACACAGAGCATGAGTGGGGAGGGGCTGAAAGAGAGGGTGGCTCAGAATCTGAAGCAGGCTCCAGGCTCTGAGCTGGCAGCACAGAGCCCAATGCAGGGCTTGAATTTACAGACAGCGAGGACCTTCGACTTAGCCGAAATCGGATGCTTAACTGACTAAGCCACCCAGGCTTATGTGGTATTTCTATAATCCAGTATAAACCAAGTAGAGAAATCTGCTGTTTTCCTTTATGACTACAAAACCAGCCTCTAGGCCAGTTTAATTCATGAGCCAGACTGACCAGGTGGTTCCTCAGCATGCCTAACGTGGTATCCTTAGTCCAGAGAAGAATTTATGAAATGTGAACAAGTAGAGAGGACCTGATTTGAGAGTATATTCCTGAGTCTGTAGCAACTTATGATAGGGAAGAAATTCGTGTATTAACTGAGCAAGCACAATTCAGCCAAATCAGTCCTGAAGTGAAAATCATTTGAAGAACTAGTTCTTTCTCAAATTACTTATGCTGGCAGGACTCTCCCTGAAGACAGCTATTTTCAGGTTCACTATTCTCTGGTTTAACATGTAGATGTATATGAATGAACCCATCCCACTGCCCCATTGCCTGTTGCCAAAGGCAGGTGAGCATCACTCAAGGATCCTTTGACTCTAACAGCATGTCTCATGAGGCAGGAGAGAGGAAGTCTATATTCTGACTGGGGAATAGACTCACAGCAGGGGGTCTGTGTTCTGGTTTCTCTGTGTCTTTAGGAGTGCTCCTAGGCATCCATTCTTTGGAGGATTTTCCTTAGGTTTCTTCAGAATTCTTGCAGGTTTTGTATGGGCTACTACTAGTGAACAAATGGATAGTGCACGCTTGAGGTGGCAGTTACCCCTGTACTGTGTCAACCTTCCTTGCAGTGATACAGCCATTAACCATTCTTTTATGTTGCCATTCAAACTCCAACACAGTTTTTTGTTTTGTTTTGTTTTGTTTTTGAGAGAGAGCACAGGCAGGGGAGGAGGGGCAGAGGAAGAGGGAGAGAGAGAGAGAGAGAGAGAGAGAGAGAGAATCTTAAGCAGGCTTTACGCCCAGCATGCAGCCTCAGTCTCACAGCCATGATCATGACCTGAACTGAAATCAAGAGTCAGATGCATGGGGTTCCTGGGTGGCCCAGTTGGTTAAGCGTCCGACTTCAGCTCAGGTCATGATCTCATGGTTTGTGAGTTTGAGCCCCATGTTTGGCTCTGTGCTGACAGCTCAGAGCCTGGAACCTGCTTCAGATTCTGTGTCTCCCTCTCTGCCCATCCCCTGCTCACACACACACACAATCTCTCTCTTTCTCTCTCTCTCTCCCTCTCAAAAATAAATAAACATTAAAAAGAATTAAAAAAAAAAAAGTCAAATGCTTAACTGACTGAGCTAGCCAGGCGCCCCAGACTTAGTTTAAAAATTGATTTTTTCAGTGTTAAACTCAATTCTGCAAATCTTTATTGTTAAATATCATTTGAGAGGTTCGGCAAGAAGATGGCGGCGTAGGAGCACGCTCGGTTCACCGTGTCCTGCTGATCACTTAGGTTCCACCCATATCTGCCTAAATAACCCAGGAAACCGCCAGAAGACTGGCAGAACGGACTCTCTGGAGCCAAGGGTAGAGGAGAGGCCCACGGTAGAGGGTAGGAAGGGTGGAGAGGCAGTGCGCACTACACGGACTGGTGGGAGGGAGCCGGGGCAGTGGAGGGGCAGCCTTCCCGGCAAGGCAGAGCCCCTGAGTCTGACTTGCAAAAGCGGAAGGGCCGGACTCCATGAGTTCTGACAGCCAGCGGGACTTAACATCTGGAATGGTAAAAGTCAACAGCTCTGCTCTCAGAGAGCAGGGAGGGTGACAAGACACCAAGAGGGAGAGTTGTTGAGCCCCAGAAGACAGAGCTCAGCTTGGTGGGAAAAAAAGGCACTGGCCAGCGCCATGTCCCTCTCTAATCCCCCAGCTGAAATCCCCCAAAGGGAACCAGTTCCCCAAACTTGTTTGCACCATGCAAACGCCCAATGCTGTGCTTCTGTGGATCCATCCCTCCAACAGGTCTGCATGCCTCCCTCCCTGTGCTGCAAGGCCCCTCCCACAGGGGACCACTGATGGCAAAGCAAGCTAAGCCTGCCCCTCCCGCCCCTGTGCACCTTGCGGACCCACCCCGGCTAATATGCCAGATCCCAAAAAGCAGCACCACAAGCCTGGCAGCATGCAAGTAGCCCAGACAGGGGCCACACTACTCCACAGTGAGTACTGCCCCTGGGAGAGGGGAAGATAAGGTACACCAGTCTGACTGTGGCTCCAGAGGTGGGCTGGGAACAGACATCAGGTCTGACTGCGGCCCTGCCCACCAACACAAGTTACTCCAGACAGCACAGGGGAAGGGCCCTGCAGTTCTTCACCACTCCAGGGACTATCCAAATGATGAAACAGAAGAATTCTCTTCAAAAGAAACCATAGGAAGTAGCGACAACTAACAAATTGATCAAAAACGATTTAAGCAATATGACAGAACAAGAATTTAGAATAATAGTCATAAAATTAATCGCTGGTCTTGAAAAAAGTATAAAGGACAGCAAGGATCTATATTGCAATAGAGATCAGGGGACTAAGAAACCATCATGAGGAACTAAAAAAATGCTATAAATGAGGTGCAAAATAAACTGGAGGCAACCATCGAAGCTCAGATTGAAGAGGCAGAGGAGAGAATAGGTGAATTAGAAAATAAAATTATGGAAAAAGAGGAAGCTGAGAAAAAGAGAGATAAAAAAATCTAGGAGTATGAGGGGAGAATTAGAGAACTAAGTGAAACATTGAAACAGACAATATCTGTAATAGGAATTCCAGAAGAGGAAGAGGCTGAGAAAGGGGCTGAAGGTGTACTTGAACAAATCATAACTGAGAACTTCCCTGATCTGGGGAAGGAAAAAGGCATTAAAATCCAAGAGGCACAGAGAAATCCCTTCAGACGTAACTTGAATCGATATTCTGCACGGCATATCATAGTGAAACTGGCAAAATATAAGGATAAAGAGAGAATTCTGAAAGCAGCTAGGGATAAACAGTCTCTAACATATAAAGAGAGACCAATAAGACTAGTGGCAGATCTATCTACTGAAACTTGGCAGGCCACAAAGGAATGGCAGGAAATCTTCAATGTGATGAACAGAAAAATATGCAGCCGAGAATCCTTTATCCAACAAGTCTGTCATTCAGAATAGAAGGAGAGATAAAGGTTTTCCCAAACAAACAAAAACTGAAGGAATTCATCACCACTAAACCAGCGCTACAAGAGATCCTAAGGGGGATTCTGTGAGTGAAATGTTGCAAGGACCACAAAATACCAGAGACATCACTACAAGCATGAAACCTACAGACATCACAATGACTCTAAACCCGTATCTTTCTCTAATAACACTGAATGTAAATGGACTAAGTGCTCCAACCAAAAGACATAGGGTACCAAAATGGATTAAAAAAAAACAAGACCCATCTCTTTGCTGTCTACAAGAGACTCACTTTAGGCCTGAGGACACCTTCAGATTGAAAGTGAGGGGATGGAGAACTATCCATCATGCTACGGGAAGTCAAAAGAAAGCCGGAATAGCCATACTTATATCAGACAAGCTAGACTTTAAATTAAAGGCTGTAACAAGAGATGAAGAAGGGCATTATATCATAATTACAGGATCTATCCATCAGGAAGAGCTAACAATTATAAATGTCTATGTGCCGAATACCGGAGCCCCCAAATATATAAAACAATTAATCACAAACATAAGCAACGTTATTGATAAGAATGTGGTAATTGCAGGGGACTTTAATACCCCACTTACAACAATGGATAGATCATCTAGACACAGGATCAATAAAGAAACAAGGGCCCTGAATGAGACATTAGATCAGATGGACTTGACAGATATATTTAGAACTCTGAATCCCAAAGCAACAGAATATACTTTCTTCTCAAGTGCACATGGAACATTCTCCAAGATAGATCACATACTGGGTCACAAAACAGCCCTTCATAAGTATACAAGAATTGAGATCATACCATGCATACTTTCAGACCACAATGCTATGAAGCTTGAAATCAACCACAGGAAAAAGTCTGGAAAACCTCCAAAAGCATGGAAGTTAAAGAACATCCTACTTAAGAATGAATGGGTCAACCAGGCAATTAGAGAAGAAATTAAAAAATATATGGAAACAAATGAAAATGAAAATACAACAATCCAAATGCTTTGGGATGCAGCAAAGGCAGTCCTGAGAGGAAAATACATTGCCATCCAGGCCTATCTCAAGAAACAAGAAAAATCCCAAATACAAAATCTAACAGCACACCTAACGGAAATAGAAGAAGAACAGTAAAGACACCACAAACCCAGCAGAAGAAGAGAAATAATAAAGACCAGAGAAGAAATAAACAATACAGAATCTAAAAAAACTGTAGAGCAGATCAATGAAACCAAGAGTTGGTTTTTGAAAAAATAAACAAAATTGATAAACCTCTAGCAGGCTTCTCAAAAAGAAAAGGGAGATGACCCAAATAGATAAAATCATGAATGAAAATGGAATTATTACAACCAATCCCTCAGAAATACAAGCAATTATCAGGGAATACTATGAAAAATTATATGCCAACAAACTAGACAACCTGCAAGAAATGGACAAATTCCTAAGCACCCACAGACTTCCAAAACTCAAACAGGAGGAAATAGAAAATTTGAACAGACCCATAACCAGTGAAGAAATTGAATCAGTAATCAAAAATCTCCCAACAAATAAGAGCCCAGGACCAGATGGCTTTCCTGGGGAATTCTACCAGACATTTAAAGCAGAGATCATACCTATCCTTCTCAAGTTGTTCCAAAAAATAGAAAGGGAAGGAAAATTTCCAGACTCATTCTATGAAGCCAGCATTACTTTGATTCCTAAACCAGACAGAGACCCAGTAAAAAAAGAGAACTACAGGCCAATATCCCTGATGAATATGGATGCAAAAATTCTCAACAAGATACTAGCAAATCGAATTCAACAGCATATAAAAAGAATTACTCACCATGATCAAGTGGGATTCATTCCTGGGCTGTAGGGCTGGTTCAACATTCACAAATCAATCAATGTGATACATCACATTAATAAAAGAAAAGAAAAGAACCATATGATCCTGTCAATCGATGCAGAAAAAGCATGTGACAAAATTCAGCATTCTTTCTTAATAAAGACGCTTGAGAAAGTCGGGATAGAAGGAACATACTTAAATGTCATAAAAGCCATTTATGAAAAGCCCACAGCTAACGTATCCTCAAAGGGGAAAAACTGAGAGCTTTCTCCTTGAGATCAGGAACAGGACAGGGATGTCCACTCTCACCGCTGTTGTTTAACATAGTGTTAGAAGTTCTAGCATCAGCAATCAGGCAACAAAAGGAAATTAAAGGCATCAAAATTGGCAAAGATGAAGTTAAGCTTTCACTTTTTGCAGATGACATGATATTATACATGGAAAATCAGATAGACTCCACCAAAAGCCTGCTAGAACTGATACATGAATTCAGCAAAGTCTCAGGATACAAAAATCAATGTACAGAAATGAGTTGCATTTTTATCCACTAATAATGAAGCAACAGAAAGACAAATAAAGAAACTGATCCCATTCACAATTGCAGCAAGAAGCATAAAATACCTAGGGATAAATCTAACCAAAGATGTAGAAGATCTGTGTGCTGAAAACTATAGAAAGCTTATGAAGGAAATTGAAGAAGACATAAAGAAATGGAAAAACATTCCGTGCTTATGGATTGGAAGAATAAATAATTGTTAAAATGTCAATGCTACCCAAAGCTATCTACACATTCAATGCAATCCCAATCAAAATTGCACCAACATTCTTCTCAAAGCTAGAACAAGCAATCCTAAAATTTGTATGGAACCACAAAAGGCCCCAAATAGCCAAAGTAATTTTGAAGAAGAAGACCAAAGCAGGAGGCATCACAATCCCAGACTTTAGCCTCTCCTACAAAGCTATAATCATCAAGACAGCATGGTATTGGCACAAAAACAGACACATAGACCAATGGAATAGAATAGAAACCCCAGAACTAGACCCACAAAAGTATGACCAACTAATCTTTGACAAAGCAGGAAAGAACATCCAATGGAAAAAAGACAGTCTCTTTAACAAATGGTGCTGGGAGAACTGGACAGAAACGTGCAGAAGATTGAAACTAGACCACTTTCTTACACCATTCACAAAAATAAACTCTAAATGGATAAAGGACCTGAATGTGAGACAGGAAACCATCAAAACACTAGAGGAGAAAGCAGGAAAAAACTTCTCTGACCTCAGCCATAGCAATTTCTTACTTGACACATCCCCAAAGGCAAGGGAATTAAAAGCGTAAATAAACTATTGGGACCTCATGAAGATAAAAAGCTCTGCACTGGAGAGGAAACAATCAACAAAACTAAAAGGCAACCAACAGAATGGGAAATGATATTTGCAAATGACATATTGGACAAAGGGCTAGTAACCAAAATCTATAAAGAGCTCACCAAACTCCACACCCAAAAAACAAATAATCCAGTGAAGAAATGGGCAGAAAACATGAATAGACACTTCTCTAAAGAAGACATCCGGATGGCCAACAGGCACATGAAAAGATGCTCAAAGTCGCTCCTCATCAGGGAAATACAAATCAAAACCACACTCAGATACCACCTCACACCAGTCAGAGTGACTAAAATGAACAAATCAGGAGACTATAGATGCTGGTGAGGATGTGGAGAAACGGGAAACCCTCTTGCACTGTTGGTGGGAATGCAAACGGGTGCAGCCACTCTGGAAAACAGTGTGGAGGTTCCTCAAAAAATTAAAAATACATCTACCCTATGAGCCAGCAATAGCACTGCTAGGAATTTACCCAGGGGATACAGGAGTGCTGATGCATAGGGGCACTTGTTTCCCAATGTTTATAGCAGCACTTTCAACAATAGCCAAATTATGGAAAGAGCCTAAATGTCCACCAACTGATGAATGGATAAAGAAGATATGGTTGATATATATAGTGGAATACTACTTGGCAATGAGAAAGAATGAAATATGTCCCTTTGTAGCAACGTGGATGGAACTGGAGGGCATTATGCAAGTGAAATAAGTCATACAGAGAAAGACAGATACTGTATGTTTTCACTCTTACGTGGATCCTGAGAAACTTAACAGAAGACCATGGGGGAGGGGAAGGAAAAAAAAAGAGGTAAGAGAGGGAGGGAGCCAAAGCATAAGAGACTGTTAAAAACTGAGAACAAACTGAGGGTTGATGGGGGGTGGGAGGGAGTGGAGGGTGGGTGATAGGTATTGAGAAGGGCACCTGTTGGGATGAGAACTGGGTGTTGTATGGAAACCAATTTGACAATAAATTTCATATTTTAAAAAAATATCATTTGATTATGAGAGAGAAACCCATTGCACAATTTTCCTGACATACTCTCTACATTTTACAGCTAAAATGTAGTCAATTTTGTTGATTCAGAATGACATTTAAGTTAATGTGGGTACATATGTAGCAAATCTTTACAATGACTAATATGTTTCAGCTAGTGTGGAATTTTTCCATTTGATGAATTAAAATGATCTTATACTTGAAGATTTTAAGTTCAGTGAAAATAAAAATGACAGTCAAATGCTCTTTTCTTCATGAACCATCTGGCTCAGGGAGAGGTGGACAGTATCCAACATTTGACATTCTGTAGCCAAGAGTGCTCATGGGTAAGCAGGTTCTGACTTACTGTTACTTAAACACATGGCTATTACCTACTTTGATCATCTTGGTTACTGAGCTTTTCTTCCACTCTAATAATAATAAATGCAACCACAAAATTAACAAATGCATATGGTTCCTGCTTTAATTCATCTCTTAAAACTTTAGGAAACTGGTTGCTGTAAATTTTCAGTGGCTTGTGATTTTTATTGTCTTGTCATTATCAGAATGTTATCAGAGTCCTGAAATGCCATATGACATAAAATAGTTATTTAAATTGGAAACTTATGTTTAAATATTTATTACTTTGGTTTTATAGCTGTTGCAAATATTTTCTGACAGAATCCACTGGAAAAACATCCAACTGATACCTATTCTT
Organism: Lynx canadensis; assembly: GCF_007474595.2. Lineage (NCBI taxonomy): Eukaryota > Metazoa > Chordata > Mammalia > Carnivora > Felidae > Lynx > Lynx canadensis. The sequence goes on from NC_044307.1 coordinate 63,663,003, forward strand.
AGTTGGTTTATTTAACAACATATTGTTGTAGAATTCTGTATAAAATGTGATATTCAAGTGAATAAAGCTATTAAAATGTCTATTATAATGTAAGGTAGAGTACAAGCATACTTTACTACTCCCAAACTGCCTGGAGTTATTTATAATTAAACTATGAATCCAGTCATTTATATTTCTTCTATCAGCAATTAAAATCAGGTAATTTTCAGATAACATAACTCAAATTTTCATAGGCCAGCCTAAAATAAAATATATATTTAGACTTAGTGTTGATTTAATGTATGACATAAAGTCTTTTGCTTTTGGTGGATGCTTTTGAAGATGTGATAGGAGACATCAAAATGTTTACTAGAAAATGTCCTTACTTACTTATTTCATAGTTTAATCTGCTTGTTTTGGTTTCTAGTCAAGTAAATGTTGAAGAGCAGAGGCACTGAATTCATTTCCTGTTATTCTGTTGCTTTTTGTTTTCAGTATTAAAAATGTATTAGCACCTGTAACATATAGTATTTAGGCCGGATACATAAATGCTAGGCTAATGAGAATGATGGACATTGTATTCAGTGGCATTTTATTGATTTATTTCTCATAGATTGATTTAAATTTCATGCTCAATTCATAAAAACCAAGGTTAGAAGTTGACTATTTTTATACTAGTGCCACAAAAAATATTTTTCCTACCAATAAAAAACTAAAATATTGACTTCTAGCATTAAATATCATGAAACTATGGTCAATCGGGAATCAGTAGTAATCATTTGCTACTACAAACAACAATTATGGCTTCAATAAGTCAAGACATTTTATACTATATTTTCTCTTTACATTGGTTAATTTTTCATTCAATTGTTGTCATGGCAATTGCACATTGAACTTGAGTTGAGAAGTCAAAAAGGTGGCCGTGATATTTTAACCATTTAAAACTTGTTAGAGAATGAGAAAAAGTCCAAGTAAGTAAGTCTGTGTAATATGCATAAACTGTTTTTTCAGAACATTCTGGGGACACCATGTAGGTCATTCATCAGAAAACACATATTCTTAGTTTTGGGAGTACCACTCCAAAGAGAGGTTAGATTCAACACTTCATTATGGAACTGATTGTGACCCATTATAGAATAAATGGATTCCCATTTCTTATGTTCCATCTTCTGGTCCAGCTCTGCCATTCCAGCGATGTAAATCTGGACATATCCCTTGCTTTCTTTATAATATTCTTCTTTTCTATAAAATAAAGATAATTTCTGATTCATGAAATTGTTGTAGGAGTGAAATGAGTGCTTACTAAATAAAAGGTGCTCAATAAAAGTTAATATCCTCAACAGCCAAAATATGAAAAAATTAAAATATTGATATTTTGAGAAAAATAGATTTGATATAATTATTAAATATACTTTTTATTTGCCTAATACTACTTTCTAATTTTCCTTCTAAATGATTAAACAAAGACAAGAGGATATATTAGTTAGCTACTGGTGTGTAATAAACCACCCCAAAACTTAGTGGCTTAAAACAACATTCATTTATTTAGTTCATGACTCTGTGGTTTAGCAGTTTAGACCGGGCTTAGGTCAGTGATTCTTTGGTCTCAGCTGATCTTGTCTAAGTTTCTTCATGTATCTCTTTTCAGCTGGCAGGTTGGCTGAGGGTGGCCAGTCTAGGTTGGGCTCTAATACACAACATGTCTACTCCACATAGTCTCTCACCCTCTAACAATTATCCCAATCTTGTTCTTGAAGTTAAGGCAGGGGTCCAAAGAGAGCAAGCAGAAGTATATAAGGCTCCCAGCTCACAACTATCAGGCTATCACCTCTGCCACATTATGTTGGCCAAAGCAAGTCCCAAACTCAGCCCAGATTCAAGGGCTGGGGAAATTGATGCCACTTCTTAATAATATAAGATGCAAAGTTGTATTGCAAGGGGTATGGATACATGGAGGGATAAAATGGTACTATTTTTGTAATAAATTGAACACAAATGAGATATTTTAATGTAACAGTTAAATTCTACTTCAGAGTAAAAAGGTTGGATATATTTAGCAACTTTATTCTCCTTCTCCAGTGACCTACAGTATAATTCTTAAAGTTATGTTTACACAGTAGGACTTGGAGACTGTGTCAAAAGATATTCTTGCATCTGAAATGATAGAGATGCTTTATGTGTGATAGGAAAATATAAACATAAAACTCATAATTAGAATGGGAATAGAGAAATACAATATATCAAATTATTAAACCAAGGAATAACTAGGTACTTTTACAGAGTCTCAAGTGTTTATTAATTTTAGCTAAAATAAAATTGAAACCAGAACAACTGGAAAAAGCAGGTCAGAGTTGAACTGTATTTTTAGAATTTCACTATTAAAGCTTTCTTGGCAATTATGCCTAGTATTTAAAAGTAAGACAAGAATGTTAAATACTGTTATTATAAATATAGCACTTTCCCATCATCACTAAAACAACTGTTGACATGTCACCTTATTTCCTGTCAGTTGGTTACCTTGTAGAATTCTACTGAATATCAGTGTGTCATGAAATTGTTCTGTTTACTCTGGTAACGTGTAAAACTTCTAAAACTTTTAGGAAGGACTTATGTATTTGATTTGACAGCTGACTCAAAAAATGAAGAGAACAGATGGAGTAGAATAATAGCTATAATTTTAAAAATCACAGCAATTTATCTGTGGCCAATGCCAATTGGTATGGGAGTCACAATGCCAACTTACAATTAGCTATGGTAGCAGGCAATTGGGAAGTGTAAGGGTAATCCCACAGCCAAGCTAGAGGCTTAATGTTAGTCATTGCTGATTGTGTGTCATTTTCTTGATTTTTCACAGTGCTAGTGAATGACTCTAGATTATGTGGAATATGTTTAACCCTCTGTTGCTGCGTCTTTTAATAGTGGTTATAGAGAAAGTGAAATGTCAAAAAAAAGAGGATAATAACCATCAAAGGGTGCAATATTTCATGAATAGTAGTCTTTTAAAGTATTACTCTTAATGATTGTATAATATTTCACTATATGGAGATACATATTTTTGACTGTTCCCTTGTTATTGGAAATTTAAGACTTTTTAATTTATTTTTGTTTCTGTTTTCTTTTAAACATGTTTTAGCTAGTACGTGTAACGCAGAATTGGCATGTTTTGGCAAGCATCTTTAAACATATCTCTTATTCTTCCTTTAGATAAGATTTCTGGAATTAAAATTACTCGGTTGATGAGTATGGAAAGTTTTAAGATCCTTAATACATATATCAAACTACTTTTCTGAAAGTTTGTTCTTTTTAATCAGTTTAAACATTCAAAAATAGTGGTTTCATCTTTATTCTACCCTCAGTAGCTTTAAGTATTACATTTTTTTAATGTTAAAAATTTTTAATCAATAAGTATTATTTCACTTTAAATCTCTATTTCTTTATTCCTTATATTTCTTCAACTGCATCATATTAAACATTCACACACACATGATGGCAAAACTGTGTCATATGTTATAAAATATTATTTTCATTTTAAGGTTTGCCTTTAATGCTTATTGTATATTGATATACAGAAATTGCAAATTTTTTGATTGACAGTTGGCCTTTCTTTCCTGATTTCCTTAATTACTTCTGTGTTTTGAACTTCTGTGCCTTGAAGAAATCAGTTAAATATATGCTCATATTTTCTTCTCATTTTGCCTTTACACATCGTAATTCTTTCTTCCACCTAATATTTATATTGGTGACTATTACAAGGTGAAGATGAAACTCGACTTTTCCCTCGGTACCATGTCTGATAATAATTTCCTTATGTATTTGTTTATGATACTTTCTTTATCATGTACTAACTCGTATATACTGAGATTATGTTTGGGGTATGCATTCTGTCTGTTAATTATTGTATTACTGCCACATTATGTTAATTATTTTAGTTATATATTTTAACATCTAGCACTGGAAATACAGTTTCATTTAAAAATTTTAAAAATTTAAAATTTAAAAACTTCTTTTTAAAAATTTTCTTGTAGTCCTACCCATTTACGGTGCTAACTTACTAGATATTTAAATTTGGATAGTAACCTCTTCTAACTTCAATTTCCTCATCCTTGAACTGGGAATAATACAATTCCTAGTTTATTGTGTTTGTGTGAAACGTAAATGATATCATCATGCAAAGGATCCTGCCTTGTACATAGTAAGATGCTGACAAAGTGTTTGCTTTTTTGTCTTCTTTATGATTTCAGTATCAATTCTCCTAGTTCCAGAATACAAACATCTTTGGTATTTTGATTGGTTTTATGTTAAATATACATGCTGATTCTGGGTATAGCAGAAGGTTTAGAATCAAGAACTAAAAAGCCATCAAGAATCAAGATACTTCTTTCTGCATTCTCTTCATCTCTGGCTGCATGGTGTCTCTTTTCTGTGGAACCACTCTGTTCACTTGCCTGTCTTATAGACTGACTCGGCTTGTTCACTGGTAACTTAATATTAAATAGCAAAGACATACTAAAAATATTAAATAGCAAAAAATAACTTAATATTAAATAGCAAAAAAGTATTAAGTGTGCCCCGGTTTGCATTCTTTCATAAGCCCAATGCTAATAACAAACTGCGATCAATGGATCTTATACCCACACTTTGAGTATAGAGGATCTGGTTGACTCTGGTTCTATCATCTGTGTCTGGAAAGCCATGGAGCCAATTCAGCTGACTTAAAGAGAATGTATGGGATTTTTAAGAAAGGGCATGGGGTGAGAAGAAAATAAGAGTGTGAGTATTTGGGAAAGCTCTTGATTTTTATATTTTTATTTAGGGTCTGTTCATTTTGCCCAATTCTCATATTGCTTCTAATTGCTAATTTTATTAATTGTATTAGTTTTTCCATTGAAAGCAATGGAGATATATGATAGTGTCATAGGAAATGCACATAGTGATTTCACTTCCTCATTCTAATTGTTTTTTTTTCTCCTCATGTTTCACAACTTGCTGTTTGATTCACATTGGTGAAAGAAAGATACAGGATGGAAAGGGTAAATGTAGGGTGCCTACTTAGGAGACCTCTGCAGTAGGTAAGCAAGAGATGATTGTAGTTTTCTATTTTGGTGGAGATGGAAAGGAGTGGATAGATCTGAGCTATAACTTGGAGGTAGTATCAACTGATGAGAAGGTGCTGATACAGTTTATTGTCCTATTTCTAGACATTGTACATCATAAGGAACAAATTTGGATGGGGGTTTATACTACAAGTTTGAAATGCCTGTACAGCACCTAATTAGATATGAGCCTGGAGTTCAGAAAAAAAGTCTGTATTATGTGACAAATGGGTGGAGTGGGTAGTCAGCACACAGCAATGGGAGTGGATGAAATTGCATAGGCGGGAGATCAGAAGTAGAACGCCTGGGACCACAAGCTGAGAAACATAAACACTAAGTTAAATAGAGGAAGAAGAATATAGAAAAGGTGCATCCAGAGAAATGCATGGAAAATCAGTAGAACGTATTGCCAAGTAGGGGAAAGTGTTTAAGAAAGTGGGTGTTTAAATCTTCAAAATGTTGTTTAGAAGCCAAATAAGGTATACGATCAGCATCTAATGTTTACTGAACATTGACTACATGCAGGAATTTTTATTCCATGAACTTATATGAATTACCTCATTTAATTTTCCCAACAACCCTATGCTATTATTATCCCCATTCTACAGATGAAGAAACAAATGAAAACAGTGAAAAGTTAAAAAGAAATACCAGAGCTCTAACTCACTGCCTGCCTAGTTGAGCAGGCAAAATTGTCCCCATAGGTCATGGGTGACTTTGGCAAAGGTAATCATGGTGGAATAATAAGGATAGATACCATGTTGGAGTTTGTTGAAGATTAAATTGCAGGTGACAAAGTAAAGAGCATGCAGAAAATCCTCTCAAGGCCCGGATGTGTAAGGGACAACAGCATTAAGGCAGTAGCTGGAGGCGCTGTGGATAATTGAAGATGAAAACCTTAATTCACCAATATCCAAAGCAAGCATGAGTTCTTGATAGGAAACTATTGTTGATCAAGAGAAGATCCCAAAGAAATGTACAAATCCAGCTCACTTAACACAGAGTTGCAAATGTCTTGTAATTCCTAAGGAATACCAGATTATGCCAATAATAATTAGGGAATTATCATTAAAATTAACAAGACATCGCTATTTTTGCTTAACAACATTCTGAAATTTCTGGCCAATGCCAATTTTAACTTCCAAATTATAGTTTAAATCTATCCATTTCTCTCCATATCCCCAATACCACCAAATCATAATCTTTCATGAGTTAGCTCTTAACTAATCTCCTTTTTTCATCCTTGCTCTTCTCTCACCCCTTCTCTAAATTATAGAGAATCATGTGAGTCTTGTCTTTAAAATATTTAGTTTTTGGGGCACCTGGGTGGCTCAGTCATTTGAGTGTCAGACTGTTATTTTGGCTCAGGTCATGATCCCAGGGTCATGGGAGCCTGCTTAAGATTCATTCTCTTCTCTCTCTCTCTCTCTCTCTCTCTCTCTCTCTCTCTCTCTTTCTCTGTCTTTCTCATGGCACTCTGGTGGCTCAGTAGGTTAAGTGTCCAACTTTGGCTTAAGTCATGATCTAACGGTTCTTGAGTTCAAGCCCCACATCAGGCTCCATGCTGGGCTCCATGGTGGGCTCCAAGCTGATGGTACAGAGACTGTTTGTGATTCTCTCTCTTCCTCTCTCTCTCTCTCTCCCCCTTCAAAAAAAAAAAAAGATTCTCTCTCTGCCCTCTCCCCCACTCACATGCTCTCTCTCACTCTCTAAACAAAACTAAAAAATAAAATATTTAGTTGTTTTTCATTAAGTTAAAATCCAAAGTCCCTAACATATCCTACAAACTCCTGCGTTGTGGCCTCTATTTGCCTCTCTGAACTCATATCTCCCCCACATCCCTGTTCTCTCCTGCTCTAGCCACAGCAGCCTTCATTCAGTTCTTTGAACTTACAAGGTCTCCCCTGCCTTAGAGCTGTCCACTGCTGTGCTCGCTGCTTAGACTACTTTTCTCTTCACTTGGCTAACCTCTATCATATCTGGAAAGTCATTTTGTCAAAGGAGGCTTCTTTGATGTTCCATTCAAAATCAGTTCCTTTTGCTATAATTTCTCATTATAGCTTGAACACTACACTTCACCTTGTAGCACTTATCACAATTTAGAATTATAAATTTACTGACATGAGGGTTTTATTTTTTCGTTTCCCCCAATAGAGTAGAAGTTTCATGAAAGTGGGAACCATATCCATCTATGTCTTTATCTCCAACACCCAATATAATGCTTAGCACATAGAAGAATTCAATTAGTTAATTTAACACTAGAGGAGATGAGTGAAAAAAAGTTTAAGTTGTGTTTCTTTTCAGCCTCCTGAAGTATTTGATAATTATTATTTTGATTCATTTAGTTTAGTATCAACTCTACTTTTTCAGACTCCTGCTATTGAGTTCATGAGGTAGAGTTAAATATCAAAATTCATTTTACGTCAGAGCACCTGGGTGGCTCAGTCAGTTAAGCATCTGTCTTTAGCTCAGGTCTTGATCTCTTGGTTTGTGAATTCTAGTGTTGGGTTTTGTGCCAACAGCTCAGAGTCTGGAGCCTGTTTTGGATTCTGTTTTCCTCTCTCTCTGCCCCTCCTCTGCTCTCTCTCTCTCTCTGTCAAAAATAAATAAACATTAAAAATAATTTTTTTCAAAATTTATTTTACATGGATGATCCTTGGAATTGTATTTCAGAAAAGACAATATTTAAACACTGATATATGTAATAGTATACTAAAATGTGCGGGGAAGAAATTGGTCACGTATTTCCATTTTTCAATATTTGTGAAGCACATTGCCTTTGGCAAGTACTATTTATTTGCATATTCTATAAAATAAAATAATGCTGTTCTTTTAATACCACATATTACACTGTCTTTTTAATTTAGTAGTAATGTTAATGGTTGTCCATTGATTCTTGTGCCATAATTTTTACTTGCAATTACAGTGGAACTTTGGAACTATTGACCATAGTGACCTTAGGCTGGTTTTGTTAAAGAAATTTATTCAATAACTATTTTATGTAATTTAAGGACAAAGCAATATGGAAATTCAGGGGCACATAATGAGAGATAAGTAGAAAAGTCATGATCCTCACTTATGTAATGATTAAGACAACTTGACTTCTGATAGTTTCTCACTAATCAATGCTTGAGTATTCCAAAAAGGTGGTTTACAGTTTGTCTAGATTTTGCTTTTATTTTGACTTTATTCCAATTATCCTATTTCTTCACTCCAGGCTCTGGTGTTGTCTTAGATTTCTACTCCTAGGTTTAACCCCTTTCCCCAGGGTCTGTCTGTGCCTTAGACTCAACTTTACTGTCCCCGTGCTCCCCTTTCCTCAGCTTCTTGTGAACCTTGCCACCTTTTCTTTACCACCTGTTTCCTTTCATCCCATCTGAGCCTGATTCCCTTTTTAGGTTACTCTCTTTCCATTTTTATTTCAGAAGGGAACAGGATTTTTAATATAAATATAAGAATTCACGAACAGGTGACTTGGGTATTTTTTTGTACTCAAAAACAAGGACATCTATTGTACAGTTCCCCCTCACACCTGAGCATTCCCTAATGAAATTGCATTTTAAATTAAGACTAAAGTAAAGGCCACCTTAAATTTGGTAACATAGTTTTTAGCATATAAAAAGGATGTGGTTTTTAAGAAGTATCTTTCCGTGGAATGGATTTAAAAATTAATCTAGCTATTGCTTCTGCTTAATATAATCGTCAAATATTCATCATTTCTAACTTTTTTCACTAAATCTCAGTTAATAAATATACATTATTAATTAAATCTCTTTGATGGAGATGATTCCAGATGGTGGGAGGATAATTAATTCAATGTCACCAAATATTAGATGACAGGTGCATTATTTTTATTTAGAAGCCACTGGCATGTGAACTTTCACATTCAATGTAAAAGCAATTCACTGTATGGTAATTGCTGAACAAGTGTGTCCCATCAGACTTAAATAACAGAATTCCACTGCTCAGAAAACAGAGGTGTTAGTGCAGCTGCTGTTCTAAGTGGATGTTGTACATTGACTATATGACAGGTTATTGTCTGGGCTTATGATCATCTATTGCTTCTTAGTTTAATATCTTACAGAAATTATTTTTGCTTCTTATTTTTCCTTGCTAATCTTCACAATCCCTGTTAAGCCATATAAGTAACTCCCTATCAATGATTTGTTCTAATAGCAGTTGAGAATGAATGAGACAAGATGCAGAAAGCAATTAATATTTGCTTTGTTTTTTCTACATTTTTCCTTGTTCTTCATGTACTACTAATAATCATACCATGAGATCAAAAATAAAGACAAAATACTAACACATTAATGCTTTGGGCAAGCATTTTGGGGAATGTTATTTTAAGTACCTGCACTTGTCCAGCCCTGGGAAGGAGTGTGGCAACACAGATGGCTTCATCAGCTGGCTGTATTCCAGGGGCTCACTGGTAGTTATCCTGCCTGTCACTTAAGGTTTACGTGTATATACAGATGGTTTACAGAGTTGACGTCTTGGTAAAAATCACAGGGCTGAGTCACACAATAGCACCCTGTAGATAGAGGTCAAATCAAGAGTTCTTCCTTTTGGAACTTAGGAGTCATCTACATTGATTCTAATCTGTTATTTGGATTTTCACAGGTGGTTATCCAGGCTCTTCTCATTAATGCTAATAATTCCAAGTTCTTTATTTTAAGCCCAAATCTTTTCCCTATTATTTTGACCAATTTATTCTAGTTCTAACCTGGAAAAAAAAATGCATTCTCAAATTATTCCTTCTTCCAAGTGACTGACAACTTTTTGGAGAGTTGAAGATAGCCAGTATGTTCTTTTGAAACATGTTGGTATTTAAGGGTTTTTTCATGGTTTTTCTATTGCGCTTTTCGGGTCCTTGTTTCTAGGTCCCTTCTGTCCCTCACGCTTTCATTTAGTGATGCTGTGGCTTGTCAGTGAACTGTTAATGTGATGTTCACAAGCAGACAAGTTCTTCTAGCATGTTTTGAGCATGATTGCATGCTATTTCAGAGTCTTTGTCTGTAAAAGGAGAGGACTAAACTAGATTACCTCTGGAATCACAGATGTTTACAGCTTCATCTGTAAAAGCAGAGGACTAAACTAGATTACCTCTGGAATCACAAATGTTTAGAGCTAGAATGGATCTCAAAATATAAAAGGTCAGTACTACTGTCAGGCAGTTTTCTCTTGAATCGGAATGTAAGCACTTATATTTATACATGCCAACTTTTATTTTGTGGTTTTTAGCCTGATTTCCCTACTTGTCAACTTCTAACACTTGATTCTGACATCTATTACAATAGTTACTTTTTTTTTCAGTTTTATAGCAGCCATGAATTTTGTATACATAGATTGAGGGTCTTTGAGTAACTCATATAAATATTGAATAAGACAAGGCCTAGAGCACAACTCTGTCTCACACCATTGGAGTACTCTTTCTAGGTGACAACTAAATATAAATGAAGATAAAATTAGTATATTTAACCACTTACTCACTTCATTACAATTTAACCCACATTTATCCAAGACATCCTGAGAACTTTCGTTAAATTTCTTACTGAATTAAATAAGCCAATCTCATAACATTTGTGTGATTTTTGGTTTTTGACATGATATAGCTTCTTGATAATCATCTTATTCTTTACTAATAACTTAAAACAAAAATGTTTAATAATTAATTCTAGAATCTTGCCAGGAATCAATATCCAACTTACTCATGTATACTTTAAAATTATTTTTTAATGTTTATTTATACTTGAGAGAGACAAAGTGCGAGCAGGGGAGGGAGGAGAGAGACAGAGACAGAATCTGAAGCAGGCTCCAGGCTCTGAGCTGTCAGCACAGAGCCCAATGCAGGGCTGGAACTCACAAGTCGTGAGATCATGACATGAGCTGAAGTTGGACGCTTAACCTACTGAGTCACCCAGGTGTCCCACTCATGTATATTTTTTAAATGAGGAAACATTAGATCTAGATATATGTGAAGTATTTGATGGATTATAAAGGATGCTATGGGAAGGAAGTTGAGGGAAAGCATAACTCTACCTGGCAGAGGGAAGTGAGTTAGGTAAGGATTCATTAGTGAAGCTTGAAGCATAGGTAGCAGTTTTCTAGAACAAGGAAGAAGCAAATGGAATAGTTCATTTAAAGGCACATAGGGGCTAAAGTACAAGATGTATAGGGAACCAGATGGAGTGTATTGTATAACAATATGAAAAAGCAGTGACCACCAGAAGGATAAAAAAAAAAAAAAGAAAAGAACTTTTTAAATACTGACTGAAGCACAGCTTGGAACCGAGAACTCAACCAGGAGAATTGCCAGGCAACAACATAAAGAGGTTCCCTTTGAACATTCAGTTGACATGTTTAGCTCACTCTCGCCTAGTATGGGCACCATCTGACACCCAAACAAACAATCAGTATGGTAGGGAACTTTGATATTTCTGGAAAAATCTTCCCACTAGAAGACCCATCTGAAGTCTCTAGACAAAAGATTAGAGGCCAACATCCCTTTGAAAGACTCAGGCTGCTTAAATAAGACTTTGGTTACTTTAGCTTGGCATTTCCCAGGATATTCTGAAACTCTCTATTTTCTTTGTTCTTGCATTTTATAGAAACTGAAAATTTTAGTATAATAGGGAAGATGGATTTGGCTTAGTTTCAGTTTTTTCTTCTACGTAAAGTCCTAAGGCAACTTAATCTAAATATTTTTTTCTTTCTTTGATTAAAGAATTTTACTGATCTATATTCCAATAATTTACTAGTCAGATGTCCAGTCTTTTCTTGTGATCTCCCTCCTCAAATTGTCACAAGAATCCACATATGTTACCTCTGATCAGCATGGGTGAAAAGTAAGCCTTGCTGCCATCATTCCCTCTTTTGGTTCTTGAGAAGAGGAATAAGAAATTTTAGGCATAATTTGAGCTGGCACCTGTATCATTTTCTATATTTCCATTCATTTAGGTTGATTACTGGTTTTATATATATGTGTGTGTATGTGTATATGTGTATGTGCATGTGTATATATGTGTGTGTGTGTGTGTGTATATATATATTTATATGCATATATATATATATATATATATATATATATAAAGAGAGAGACAAAAACAGAGAGACAGAGACAGAAGGACAGAGAGAGAGAGAGAGAGAGGAGAGGGACAGAGAGATAGAGAGAGAATCATCTATCCAATAGATAATTATTTTGCATGTTCATGGAATATTTAGAAAATATTGTGATTCCTTGGCCAAAAAAAAAAAATCAAGTTCAAAAAGCAGACATTTTGCAAGATGTTTTCCTGAATGTAAGCAATAATAAAGAAACCAAGGATATAGAAAAACACTCCTAAATATAACATTTGAACAAAAGAGTAAATGAAAAGAGAAATCCATGGAAATAAATTAAAAAACACTGTACTAAAACATATGAAACATAAAAAATATGTGAACCATAAGAAAGCTATAATGAGGGTGAAAATATATAGTAGAAAATTTTATTATAAAAGAGGAAATATAAAAGTAAAAGAAATGTTTCATCTTACATAATTATAAAAAGATCAATAAATACACCAAAATAAAATAGAAGGTAAGTAATATAATCACCAAAATTGATGAAACAGAAAACTTTTAAACAAAAGATAAACAAACTCAAAAGCTGGTTCAATAAAGTGACCAATAAAATAAATAAATAAAATCCAGTTAGGGAAATAGATGATTGAAAATAGAAATGAGACAAAGTAGAAATAAGAAAGAAATTTATAAGCACATTTGACCACAGACAGTGTAAGGATTAGGATTAGTCTGGAAGATTAATTACTATGTATAATTCTAAAGAAGAAGCAAATTTGATAACCCAGAAGTATGGATAATTTCCTCCAAAAGAATGTAAAAAATTAACTAAGAATAACTGCAAAATATGACTACATTAATTACTGTGGAAGAAATTACTATGAAGAGGTGATTCAAGATCTACCATTGAATAAAGGATCAAGACTAACTGGGTTTTTCAGCAGGATTTTATCTAGTCAGTGTTCAAAGATGGGCAGTTTTCATGGGGTCAGCATAATTTAATAACAAACCTAAAAAAATAAAACTATAATCAAATATTATTTATGTATATAGCTACTATATACATTAAAAATATAAAATATTAGCTAATAGAATTCAATAATTCACCAAAAGAGGGATCAAGTAGTATAATACTAGAAAGTCTAGGGTCATTCAAGTTAAGGAATTATATCAATGGAATACAACCAATTGAAATGTAAAGGCTTATGATTATATCAATAGATGTTGAAGCTTTTGATAATATGCAATAATTCTTTTTTATGTCTCTTTTTATTTATTCTTTTACTTTTTAAATTTATTTATAAGAATTCAAGTTAGTTAACATATAGTATAGTATTGGTTTCAGGAGTAGAACCTAGTTACTCATTATTTACATATAACACCCAGCAGTCTTCCCAACAAGTGCCTTCCTTAATGCCCATCACCCATTTATCCCATAGCCCATCCCCCACCCACCTCCCTTCCAGCAACTGTCGTTTGTTTTCTGTATTTAAGAGTCTCTTATGATTTGTCTCCCTCTGTGATTTTGCAATAATCATTCTTAATAAAAAATCTTCAAGTAAAATAGGAATTAATGAAACACTTTTACTAAAACCCAACAGTGAATTATGTTTTTAAAAGGCCAAAACTAGATTAGAAATTAAGGAATATTAGGATCTAAGGAGGTAAAATTGCCATCACCTTCGCTTCACAAGAAAAATAAGTTATATGTATTGGAAGACAGGAGATAAATCTATCCTTTTTCACTAAGTCTGGATTGTATAGATAGAAAACCTAAGAGACTTTGGTAGGAAAAGATGTATAGCTGATAAAAGAACTTGGGTAATTGGTTAGATATCAGATATATATTAATAATACAGTAATTTCCTTTATTTTTGTCTTAAACATCCAGAAATATAAATAGGAAATATATTAATATAAGTGGTAAAAGCAATAAGAATTTTGGAGACATTTGGATAAGAAAGGAACATGATATATACAAAGAAAATCATGTAAAGCAAGATCGAAATGAAAATAGATACCATTTTCTTAAAAGTTATAATTTTAAAAAGCTCAGTAATTCGAAGTTAGTATGTAAGTTGAATGCAATACAAATGAGAATGCTGATATGTTTTAAAATTTGCCTTCAAGTTGGATAAAATTGGTAAGGTTTAGACAAATAAATAGCTAAAAGTATTAAAAATTTTTTTTGAGAAAGAACAATAGTAAGGGTGGATGTACTGTACCAGAAATCATAACATTCTATAAAGTCACCATAATACCATAAATATTTTATCAAGTAGTATAAAGATAGGTGGGGCAAAACTGAGCATCTAGAAATTGGTCCCTGAGTTTATAAGAATTTAGCTTAATAAATTTTATATGTCACTTCAGTGGGAAAGGGTGGATTGTTCCATAAATGTGCTGGCACAAATGACTCTATTCATGCAAATTATATTTAAGATCCTATACAAAAATAAATTCCTGAAAGATGAAGGATTTGTGTACAAATCAAAACAAAGTAGCAAATATTTTGCATTTGCACGGTCTAGGGTCAAGGGTACATCTAACCAAAACTGTAAACCCTTGGGGCTTACAAAGCAAAAGACAGATGTATAAGAGTTAAACATTTCAGTTGTAAAGGACCATAATCAAAATCAGAAAATGATGGTTCTGGTAATATTATAATGTAATTAACAGACAATAAGCAATTGATACTTTGCAGAGAACTTTTAACAATTGATGAGAAAAGATGAACAATTCAATTTTTTAAAGTGAACAAAATGTATGACTAGGTAGTTTCACTAAAGAGAACGCCCAAAATATTAACACACATATAAAAGTCTTAGATGCACTCATAGTCAGTGATATGAAATTTAAAGCAATTATGAGCTATGACTTTACACCCATCACCCTGGCACCTGTTGCTGGATGTGATTCAAGGACAAAGGCATTCCCATACATTGCTGGTGGTATGTGTAGAACAACAGCTCCTTTTGGAAAGCAATTTGACAACACCTATTTAAAAAAATTTTTTAAATGCATATTCCCTTTACCTAGCAGCCTTCTTGAGATTCTGATCTGTATAAAGTATATCACATGCATATAATGATGTTTATTGCAGCATTATTTATAGTGGCAGAAAACTGGAAACAGAATGAACAGTCATTAACAGGATAACACTTGAATAAATTATGGTACATCTATCATAGAGTATTAAGGAACGATTGATGAAAATAAACTAGGACCATACTGGATAATCTAAATGGCTTTATAGAAGGTTATGTTGAGGTAGAAATAAAAATGCATAAAATATATATAATATATCCTATTTTTAAAACAAAAAACAAAGACAAAATCCATACTGTGTGTGTATGTCTGTCTCTAGTTATGATTATATGAGTTTGGAGAAAAAAATTGGAAGGACACCTTCAACTTGATAACAATGGTCTGGCATCTGGAGAAGGGGTAAAAACAAAAAAGTAAGGGAAGAATAATATGTTTTATTGTTATACCTCATAATTTACATTATATATAATTATATTAGAAATTTTATATCTAGAAAATATATTAACAAATGTTATATTGTACTTATAAATTCATACAACATATGCACAAATATATTAGTACATATTATATTACATAAATTCACAGATACATTCATATATTCTTGAATATGTATCAAATATTTCTTAAGCAAACATTTTAACATCTGTACAAAGTATATATTTTATGTGATTACTTTTAGGATGTTATGTAAAATTATGTTTTAGGTAATTTTTTACTTTTAAAGAACAAGCTCATGAGAGATGGATTAGAGATAGGAAAGACAGCTAGATAACTTCTTCAATAATACATAAATAAAACTGAACTGGGGGTCAGGGCACCTGGGTGGCTCAGTCATTAAGCATCTGACTCTTGATTTCAGCTCAGGTCATGATCTCACAGTTTGTGGAATGGAGCCCCAAGTCAGGCTCTGTGCTCACAGCAAAGAGCCTACTTGGGATTCTCTCATTCCTTCTCTTATGATATTTTATAATAAGTCTTGTTCTGAGAGCACTAGTGGGAAAAGTACTTCAATTTTACACATTAAGACTCTTGGATACCCTAGACCTAGGCATCTCCATATTAATTTTAAATCATGTCAGTTTCCACACTCATACACGTGGCCTCCTAAGATTTTGAATGAGTTTTCTTTCCATTTATAGATGGTTTGGGAGGAAATTTACCTTGTGGCATTATTGTTATCCAGTCCATAGTATATTTATTTAGGTCTATTTTATTGTCTTGTAGAAATATACTTTTCAGTGTAGAGTCCTTAGTTTTTATTAGTGTTTATTAGGTTTATTAATATTTTATTAGGTTTATTAATATATCTCTGATGTTATTAATAATGTTTTATATAATTTTAGACTTTAACTTCCAATTGTTTGCTGGTAGAATATTGAAGTACACTGAATTTTGTTGATCTTGTATCAAGCAACCTTACTTAATTAACTAATTAATTTTAATAGTTCATAGATTACCATATCATATGTGAATAAATAGTTCTACCTCTTTTTTTTTTATTATTTTTCCCTGGCTTTCTTTTTCTTTTCATAATGCACTGGCTAGGACTTTCAGTACAATATTGAATAGAAATGGTTATAATAGACATCCTTATCTTTTTTCCAAATTCAAGGAGAAAGAATTCAATATTTTATCATTTACTATGCTTTTTGTAGAGACCCTTTATCAAAATAAGAATATTAAGAATGCAGAGTTTTCTGAGTTTTCCCTTAAATACCCATTCAGATACTTAATTTTAAAAATGCTGGTGAGATGATAATATGATTTTCCTTTCCTATTAATGTGATAAAATAAATTGATTTTTTTATATATGAATTTTTTTTTTAATATATGAAGTTTATTGTCAAATTGGTTTCCATACAACACCCAGTGCTCATCCCAAAAGGTGCCCTCCTCAATACCCATCACCCACCCTCCCCTCCCTCCCACCCCCCATCAACCCTCAGTTTGTTCTCAGTTTTTAAGAGTCTCTTATGCTTTGGCTGTCTTCCACTCTAACCTCTTTTTTTTTCCTTTCTATATGAAATTTATTGTCAAATTGGTTTCCATACAACACCCAGTTCTCATCCCAACAGGTACCCTCCTCAATGCCCATCACCCACTTTCCCTTCCCTCCCACCCCCCATCAACCCTCAGTTTGTTCTCAGTATTTAAGAGTCTCTTATGGTTTGTTTCCTTCCCTCTTTGTGACTTTTTTCCCCTTCCCCTCCCCCCTGGTCTTCTGTTAAGTTTCTCAGGATCCACGTAAGAGTGAAAACATACAGTATCTGTCTTTCTCTGTATGACTTATTTCACTTGCATAACGCCCTCCAGTTCCATCCACGTTGCTACAAATGGCCAGATTTCATTCTTTCTCATTGCCAAGTAGTATTCCACTATATATATCAACCATATCTTCTTTATCCATTCATCAGTTGGTGGACATTTAGGCTCTTTCCATAATTTGGCTATTGTTGAAAGTGCTGCTATAAACATTGGGAAACAAGTGCCCCTATGCATCAGCACTCCTGTATCCCTTGGGTAAATTCCTAGCAGTGCTATTGCTGGCTCATAGGGTAGATGTATTTTTAATTTTTTGAGGAACCTAAACACTGTTTTCCAGAGTGGCTGCAACCGTTTGCATTCCCACCAACAGTGCAAGAGGGTTTCCCATTTCTCCACATCCTTGCCAGCATCTATAGTCTCCTGATTTGTTCATTTTAGCCACTCTGACCCAGTGTAAGGTGGTATCTGAGTGTGGTTTTGATTTGTATTGCCCTGATGAGGAGTGACGTTGAGCATCTTCTCATGTGCCTATTGGCCATCTGGATGTCTTTAGAGAAGTGTCTATTCATGTTTTCTGCCCATTTCTTCACTGGGTTATTTGTTTTTTTGGGTGTGGAATTTGGTGAGTTCTCTATAGATTTTGGATACTAGCCCTTTGTCTGATAAGTCATTTGCAAATATCTTTTCCTATTCTGTCGGTTGCCTTTTAGTTTTGTTGATTGTTTCCTCTCCAGTGCAGAAGCTTTTTATCTTCATGAGGTCCCAATAGTTTATTTTTGCTTTTAATTCCCTTGCCTTTGGGGATGTGTCAAGTAAGAAATTGCTGTGGCTGAGGTCAGAGAAGTTTTTTCCTGCTTTCTCCTCTAGTGTTTTGATGGTTTCCTGTCTCACATTCAGGTCCTTTATCCATTTAGAGTTTATTTTTGTGAATGGTGTAAGAAAGTGGTCTAGTTTCATTCTTCTGCATGTTGCTACCTGGTTCTCCCAGCACCATTTGTTAAAGAGGCTGTCTTTTTTCCATTGGATATTCTTTCCTGCTTTGTCAAAGATTGGTTGGCCATACTTTTGTGGGTCCAATTCTGGAGTCTCTACTCTATTCCATTGGTCTATGTGTCTGTTTTTGTGCCAATACCATGCTGTCTTGATGATTACAGCTTTGTAGGAGAGTCTGGGATTGTGATACCTTCTGCTTTGGTTTTCTTGTTCAATATTACTTTGGCTATTCAGGGTCTTTTGTGGTTCCATACAAATTTTAAGATTGCTTGTTCTAGCTTCGAGAAGAATGTTGGTGCAATTTTGATTGGGATTGCATCGAATGTGTAGATTGCTTTGGGTAGTATTGACATTTTAACAATATTTATTCTTCTAATCCATGAGCATGGAATGTTTTTCCATTTCTTTGTATCTTCAATTTCCTTCATAAGCTTTCTATAGTTTTCAGCATACAGATCTTGTACATCTTGGGTTAGATTTATTCCTAGGAATTCTATGCTTCTTGGTGCAATTGTGAATGGGATCAGTTTATTTGTCTTTCTGTTGCTTCATTATTAGTGTATAAGAATGCAACTGATTTCTGTACATTAAGTTTGTATCCTGCAACTTTGCTGAATTCATGTATCAGTTCTAGCAGACATTTGGTGGAGTCTATCAGGTTTTCCATGTATAATATCATGTCATCTGCAAAAGGTGAAAGCTTGACTTCATTTTTGCCAATTTTCATGACTTTGATTTCCTTTTGTTCTCTGATTGCTGATGGTAGAACTTCCAATGGTATAGTAAACAACAGCGGTGAGAGTGGGCATCCCTGTCGTGTTCCTGATCTCAGGGAGAAAGCTCTCAGCTGAGGATGATATTAGCTGTGGGCTTTTCATAAATGGCTTTTATGACATTTAAGTATGTTACTTGTATCCCGACTTTCTCGAGGGTCTTTATTAAGAAAGGATGCTGAATTTTGTCAATGCTTTTTCTGCATCGATTGACAGGATCATATGGTTCTTTTCTTTTCTTTTATTAATGTGATGTATCACATTGATTGATTTGTGAATATTGAACCAGCCCTACAGCCCAGGAATGAATCCCACTTGATCATGGTGAGTAATTCTTTTTATATGCTATTGAATTCGATTTGCTAGTATCTTATTGAGAACTTTTGCATCCATATTCATCAGGGATATTGGCCTATAGTTCTCTTTTTTTGCTGGGTCTCTGTCTGGTTTAGGAATCAAAGTAATGCTGGCTTCATAGAACGAGCCTGGAAGTTCTCCTTCCCTTTCTATGTTTTGAAACAGCTTGAGAAGGATAGGTATGATCTCTGCTTTAAACGTCTGGTAGAATTCCCCAGGAAAGCCATCTGGTCCTGGGCTCTTATTTGTTGGGAGATTTTTGATAACCGATTCAATTTCTTCACTGGTTATGGGTCTGTTCAAGCTTTCTATTTCCTCCTGATTGAGTTTTGGAAGAGTGTGGGTGTTTAGGAATTTGTCCATTTCTTCCAGGTTGTCCAATTTGTTGGCATATAATTTTTCATAGTATTCCCTGATAATTGCTTGTATTTCTGAGGGATTGGTTGTAATAATTCCATTTTCATTCATGATTTTATCTATTTGGGTCATCTCCCTTTTCTTTTTGAGAAGCCTGCTAGAGGTTTATCAATTTTGTTTATTTTTTCAAAAACCAACTCTTGGTTTCATTGATCTGCTCTACAGTTTTTTTAGATTCTGTATTGTTTATTTCTTCTCTGGTCTTTATTATTTCTCTTCTTCTGCTGGGTTTGTGGTGTCTTTACTGTTCTTCTTCTATTTCCGTTAGGTGTGCTGTTAGATTTTGTATTTGGGATTTTTCTTGTTTCTTGAGATAGGCCTGGATGGCAATGTATTTTCCTCTCAGGACTGCCTTTGCTGCATCCCAAAGCATTTGGATTGTTGTATTTTCATTTTCATTTGTTTCCATATATTTTTTAATTTCTTCTCTAATTGCCTGGTTGACCCATTCATTCTTAAGTAGGATGTTCTTTAACTTCCATGCTTTTGGAGGTTTTCCAGACTTTTTCCTGTGGTTGATTTCAAGCTTCATAGCATTGTGGTCTGAAAGTATGCATGGTATGATCTCAATTCTTGTATACTTATGAAGGGCTGTTTTGTGACCCAGTATGTGATCTATCTTGGAGAATGTTCCATGTGCACTTGAGAAGAAAGTATATTCTGTTGCTTTGGGATTCAGAGTTCTAAATATATCTGTCAAGTCCATCTGATCTAATGTCTCATTCAGGGCCCTTGTTTCTTTATTGATCCTGTGTCTAGATGATCTATCCATTGTTGTAAGTGGGGTATTAAAGTCCCCTGCAATTACCACATTCTTATCAATAACGTTGCTTATGTTTGTGATTAATTGTTTTATATATTTGGGGGCTCCGGTATTCGGCACATAGACATTTATAATTGTTAGCTCTTCCTGATGGATAGATCCTGTAATTATGATATAATGCCCTTCTTCATCTCTTGTTACAGCCTTTAATTTAAAGTCTAGCTTGTCTGATATAAGTATGGCTATTCCGGCTTTCTTTTGACTTCCCGTAGCATGATGGATAGTTCTCCATCCCCTCACTTTCAATCTGAAGGTGTCCTCAGGCCTAAAGTGAGTCTCTTGTAGACAGCAAAGAGATGGGTCTTGTTTTTTTTTAATCCATTTTGGTACCCTATGTCTTTTGGTTGGAGCACTTAGTCCATTTACATTCAGTGTTATTAGAGAAAGATACGGGTTTAGAGTCATTGTGATGTCTGTAGGTTTCATGCTTGTAGTGATGTCTCTGGTATTTTGTGGTCCTTGCAACATTTCACTCACAGAATCCCCCTTAGGATCTCTTGTAGCGCTGGTTTAGTGGTGATGAATTCCTTCAGTTTTTGTTTGTTTGGGAAAACCTTTATCTCTCCTTCTATTCTGAATGACAGACTTGTTGGATAAAGGATTCTCGGCTGCATATTTTTCTGTTCATCACATTGAAGATTTCCTGCCATTCCTTTGTGGCCTGCCAAGTTTCAGTAGATAGATCTGCCACTAGTCTTATTGGTCTCCCTTTATATGTTAGAGCCTGTTTATCCCTAGCTGCTTTCAGAATTCTCTCTTTATCCTTGTATTTTGCCAGTTTCACTATGATATGCCGTGCAGAATATAGATTCACGTTACATCTGAAGGGATTTCTCTGTGCCTCGTGGATTTTAATGCCTTTTTCCTTCCCCAGATCAGGGAAGTTCTCAGTTATGATTTGTTCAAGTACACCTTCAGCACCTTTCTCTCTCTCTTCCTCTTCTGGAATTCCTATTACAGATATTGTTCCGTTTCAATGTTTCACTTAGTTCTCTAATTCTCCCCTCATACTCCTGGATTTTTTTATCTCTCTTTTTTTCAGCTTCCTCTTTTTCCATAATTCTATACTCTAATTCACCTATTCTCTCCTCTGCCTCTTCAATCCATGCTATGGCCATCTACATTTTATTTTGCACCTCATTTATAGCATTTTTTAATTCATCATGACTATTGTTTTAGTCCCTTGATCTCTGTAACAATAGATTCTCTTCTGTCCTCTATGCTTTTTCAAGCCCAGCGATTAATTTTATGACTATTATTCTAAATTCTTGTTCCGTTATATTGCTTAAATCAGTTGATTAATTCATTAGCTGTCGCTACTTCCTGGAATTTCTTTTGAGGAGAATTCTTCCATTTCATCATTTTGGCTAGTTTTCTCTACCTTATGCATTTTAAAAGCTTGTTGTTTGTTCTGCACCTGCAAGCACTGCTATATTAAAGGAGGGTCACACAATGGCTAGGGCCTGGCCCTTCCGGAGGTGTTTTTTCAGGGGTTGTTACTTGCTCTCTGTTGTTGTGACTTTGGTTATTTTATTACCCTACTCATAGTAATATTTTGGACCCTCCATGAGATGTGGTTTAATTTCTTCCTTAGAGTAGCCCTGTAAAGGAAAACAGATAGACAAACAGGAGACAAAAACATGCAAACACACAAAAAACACAAAAAAACAAACAAAAACAAAAACCTAAAGACTAAAAACAAAAAATCCAAAAACACCGACTACAAGTAAACAAGAGGGTGGAGATGGTGCTGATGGAAGAGCACACACAAAGAGAGAAATGACAGGGGTGGGGCAGGGGTGGTAGGGGAGTGGGGGGAGAAAAAATAAACATTGACCAGGCAGAGAGACTAAAAGGCTTAATGCAGAGAGAGAGAGAAAGGAAAATAAAGAAGGAGGCAGGGAAAACGAAATGAAGATAAAGTTACCCAGAGAGAGAGAAACTATATGGATTGATTATTCCAGAGAGAGAAAGGAGTGTTAAGAAGGAGGTATAGAACATGTATCAAGACAATGGATTAAATATGTCTGTTTAGACAGACCAATAACCAGAGTAACCATCCTAGGGGAAGGAAGAGATAAGGAGGAGAAATTGGGGGGGGGCAGAGAATATGTCTATATATCCCGAGTTGACCTGGGGTTAATCCTGGCAATGCTGCATTTTTTGTGGGGAGTAGCTGTCTGCAGGGTCTGTGGGCTCTGGTGGATACGCAGTTACCCAGTGTAAAGGGGCGTGGTTTGGCGTTATCTGGACCCACCTCCACTATGGACCCGGGAGTGATCCCTTAGGCCCCGCCTTGGTGGAGTGGGGGTGGGGAATGATGATCCTTATTCTCTTCTCCAAGGAGCTGGACCGGTGAACTCAGTTTGAGTCATCCTCACTGTGCTGCAGACACAGACGGGGCCATCCTTCTTGCTCCACCAACTCCCCTGACCCTGTGCTTGGCTAGGATTCAGAGTCTTGCTCAGTTCGCTCCGGCAATGGGGAAGTGCCTCTCGGTGTAGTGATAATGTGGTCCCGGCTGGCTTTGTCTGTGCTGCTGCATTTCAGGGAGGATGGCCTTCTACTGTGGATTGAGCCGGTGCCCTCGTTGTCAGGAGCCACCGGGGTGGAGAATGCAGGCCGGCTTTATCTTCTCCCACAGCACTCCAGGGAAAGGGTGGCGTTTTCCCCCTGCAGACTGCGCGCTCGGAACAGCCACTGTGCCAGGGGGGTGGTGGATGCAGGCAGGTTCTGTACTATGGCGGTGCCCTCCAGGGAGGGGAACCACTTTCTCCAGCTTTGGACTGAGCCCCAGATCTACCACCGCACCCAAGGCTGGCTCCCCTTCTCCCCAAGTGTGCAAACAGGGAGCCAGCTCCAGTCTGAAGAAAGCCCCGCAGTTAGAGATTGGATCCCTCTTAGTCTCAGTCCGAGGTCTTTCTCCTGTCCAGCTAGGTCCTGCACTTCCTTCGAGGCTCTTTCTCTTCCCTTTGTTGGCAGAAGGGGGTCCCTCCCCTCTGTGCCCACACGGCCTTTTTTATTTCCCCCAGTTCGCAGTTACCTACCTATCTTTTTTCCAGCTTTCCCATTTTCTTCCTACTAGATTCAGTCTCTTTTCCTCCCAGGCTCTGGTGTTCAAAGTCCTTTGGCTTCTATACTTCTTTGTTTGAGAGACGTGGGAAGTATGGATTCCCCCTACTTCTCTGCCATGTTGGGCCCCTCCCTTCCATTTATCAAATTGGTTGATTTTTAAATGTTAAACTAGACTTGGATTCCTAGAATAAAACTCATTTGTTCGTGAGGTATGATTTCTTTCTGTATGTCACTGGATTCAATTAGATAATTTCTTTTATTTAGTATTTTTGTAGCCATGCTTATGAAAAGCTTGAGGTATTCCTTTCTTGTGATTTCCTTGTCAAATTTTGGCATTATAGTTATGCTGGCCTCATAAAACCAGTTGAAAACTGTGACCTTTTTTCTGTTCTCTGAAGGTGTATGTATAATATTTGTATTAATTCTTCCTAAGTGTTTCTAAGAATTCACAGAAAAGCCAACAGGATCTGGAGGTTTATTTGTGAAAAAAAAATTAAACTATGGGTTTAATTACTTTGTCTTGTTTAATTGCTTTGTTTTTTGTTTTTTCTCAAAATTTGGAAAACATTTATTCCCGTGCTTATATTTATAAAACAAACTACATTCTGTTTTTCCACTCAATATCTTTTGACTTTACTTTATGGAATGGCAAAATTAATAGATTTCCATTTTCATCCCTACCACTATCTAACTTTAAGTGTGTCTATATGTATGTGTGTGTGTGTGTGTGTGTGTGTGTGTGTGATATATATACACACATATTAGTTTTTACCTTGGTATTACTAATATCCTTATCTCTGTTACTTAATCTCTTGGTATTAAAGACAGTGTTTTAACCCCTCATCACACACAAAAAGGTGTTCTTATACCCAGATTGCCACTCTTTTTTTCTCTCCCTTCTAATTTTCTTGATATACAATTTCAAATATTTTCAGTATTTATATTTACATTTTGTTCTTTAATCATAATCTCTGTTTTTTTCTTTTTTCTTTTAGTCATATAGCTAAATGGAATCTGTTCATTTCAGACCTTTGCCCACAATTTCTATATTCTCTTGGTGGCTGATGTTTGTCTTCTGGTACTTTCTTCTTAACAGTTCATGAAAAATATATATGCAGAGTATGTGGAGATACCCCCCCCCCATTTTTTTTTATTTGATACTTTAATGACAGTTTGGTTGGGTTTATGCTTCTTGGGACATTCTTTGTTTCTTCAGGGACATTTTAGCCATTGGTGTACTATAATTGAATATTGAATGTTGCTGTGGAGTTATCTGAGACCAGCCTAAAAACCTTTACCATAGGAGACTGATAATTCTCTTCACTTTAAAAAAGAAATTAATTTAAATATAATAACCAAATGTGTAATACCAGTTTCATATAAGAACTAGTAGCATTTAGGGGCACCTGGGTGCCACAGTTGGTTAAGTGTCTGATACTTGGTCTCAGTTCAGGTCATGATCTCACAGTTGGTGAGCTCAAGTGCCACATTGGGCTCTGTGTTGATGGTGCGGAGCCTGTTTGAGATTCTGTCTCTCTTTCTGTATGCTCCTCCTTCGCTTGTGTGCTCGCTCTCTCTCTCTCAAAATAAATAAACATAAAAAGAAAAAAAATGGTAGCATTTGAGGGAAATTTTTGTTTGGATACAATTTGAGTAAGTATAAAAAGTCTCCCTATCTAAGGATTTGGGGTCAAAACAAAAAATATACTTCAAAACATGTCTTTTAGATAAATAATTATTTCCTTGGGCATTAAAATACCTGAATTCTTCACTATTAAAATTATGATAGTACAAGGTTAAAGGTTGTTTAGCCTCATTCTTGTTGTATGGGATGGTTTCAGCATCTTTAGCTTAGTGAGTCCATTTGTAGCCAGGTTCTATCAGTGGAAGAGATGCTCAGTAAATAAATGGAGATTGACTGATGCCAACATGGAGGTATTATAATAATTTCTTTACTCCTTCCTCTGAATAGAAACAGCCTTCCTGACATTCATATTTCCATGGTCCAATGTGAGTTCATCATCATTAAAAAAAGGAGACAGAGGATAAGAGAAGACTCAGATTTTGCATTTAGATCTATTAGAGAGATAGCTTAATCAGAAAAATTAGGACCCGTGAAAGTGAGTATAGGGAGTGGAAAGTAGAGACATGGAATCTCAGTTCCCTTCATCATTATCAAACATCTTGGAAAGTTCCTTAAGCATTTAAACACTTCTTTCTCTGCAGAATTGTAAAAATTTCCCTTATTTCAAAAACTTCACTTAAAAAAGTCTCTTCTGGGAGTCTTTGAAAGTTTAGGCCATTTAAAAATGTATATTATTAATTTTCTTGAGTTAATAGCCATTATGGTCTAGCAGTGTGTATAATATACATCAAGGGACATCTTAAAAAGCATATTATCATAAAATGCATATTTAAGGACTTTCTACCTTCATAAATTGAATTTAATAGATTATAACAACTCCAGTGGGCCCATTAGGGTCTTTGGAAAACACAGTTCAGGGCCTTGTTAGAACATATATTCTCTTCATGTCATACATATTCTACTTATAGGGAGTTTGTTCTAGTAGCCTAGAGCTTGAATATGTTTGTCTTGCTTAGTTAAGAAAAATAAAAATTGAAAGGTAAATTTTTTCAGCAACATAGGCAGAAAGAAATTTTTACAACTAATTACATTGTTTTTCATTTCAAATATCATACATAAAAAAGTGTCAGTTGAAAGTGATAGCTGCCAGAAGTTTTTAATACAAAATTACTATGTATTAAAAAAACCCCTCCTTTTACATGTCAGAAAGGGTGTGTGAGGGTATATGTGTTTCAGTTTAAGATGCAGTTATTAATTGTTACTTATCAATGGATATACTTTAATGAAAAAATCCACTATAAAATATGTCCAGTGTTTTTCATATTGTTGTCTGCAGGCTGCCTACATCAGAATCTCCCAGGTGCTTAAAATGCCTGCTCCTGAGTCCCACCATAGATTGACTGGATCAGAAGTCATGTGCCTTGGGAGTTTGTATTTTAATCAACTCCTCAGAGATTCTCGCACAATAAGTAAAATTTGAGAGAAGTAGTTATTTCAATCTATAAATCTATCCACTTAAGGTAGTAACACCTAGAGTCCTATCTGGACTGAACTCTGGCTATAGAGTCTAACTGCAGCGTGTATGCTAGAACTCCTTAAACATTCGTCAGGGAATACTTATTTTGAACCCAGTCCTTATCTGCACTGCCCACTTTGGATGTCTGCAAGAAGCCACCAAGTTTTGTGGCTCTAACACTGAGTCACTGAGCTCTCAGTCAGTGGGAGCAGCCAGGAAATTAATATAGAATAGAGATTTGAATGTAGTTATCCGTTAGAAATCCTCTCCACGACTAGGACTTTGGACATTTAAAAAAAAATTTTTTTTGACAGTTCCAAATCAAAAGGCACCAGCCCCAAGGTGTCCACTCAAGACCTGTGGATGTTCAGCAATAATCAATTTGTATCGCCAGGACACCACTGGCTTCATCAACACAAAACACAACAAAACAAAAACCCTCAATCATGTTCTTTCATTTTATAGTCTTCCTCTGAAATGGAAGTATAAAAAGAATTATATTATTAAGTAATAACTGTATCTGTAAACTAGTTTTTCCCATTTTCCCTCATTTTAGAAGTGCAAACAGTAGTATCTTGACCCAGGGAAAATTCCACTTCTCTGTGGCCCAGACACAAGGCTTATACTGAAAGAAAATTCATTTACTACTGAGAAACATTAACTCTGATGGTTGAGATAAATTTAAAACAAATGCCATGCTGATGGCTTGCAGTCCTTGAAAGGATTGCCTGGTTACTGGTTTCATGAAGAGAAAAGTGGTTGTAACACAGTCATCTAGGGGAGCCTGGGTGGTTCAGTCGGTTAAGCGTCCTAGTCTTGATTTTGGCTCAGGTCATGATCTCACAGTCATGGGATCAAACCCCATGTGGGGCTCTGCCTTGATAGTGTGATAGCATGGAGCCTGCTTGGGATTCTCTCTCCTTTCTCCCTCCCCCCCCCTTCTCTCACTCCTCTCTCTCTCAAAAATAAATAAATAATAACATTTAAAAGCTTTTTAAAAAAACCACACAGTCATCTAGAGGTGCTTTTATGTGCTTGTGAGGTTTTCTCAAAATTAGAGAGGTAAGCTGTGCCATTTGCACCGCAGGTCCTGCATTCACTGGCTTCTAAGGCTAGGAGCTAACAAAATGCTTCCCAGCTGTGCTTAACTGCCTTGTGGGGTTGGTTCTTGATTGTTGATAAGGATCCCCAGCTGTGCTGGCTCAGGAGCCCTCTGACTAACAGTCCTCCTTCCTCTGTAGAGAACCCCTACTGGAATAGAGTTGTTAATACCATAAAAGTGGTATAAAAATCTAGGCAAGTAGTGGGCTTCCTCAGCCCAAGCTTGCAGTAAATGGAAAATGTGAAAAGTTTGAAATGAAGTATGAACATCGAGTTCTGACATGGGAGGAATAAACTGAATCAATAAAAAAGGTAATTATTTGGATCTTTAAAGCTTAAACTAAATAATCTGAATCATATAGGTTCTGAGTAATACACAGAAATGGTTTGCTATTAGCCTTGCTGTAAGAAACAGATCTTTATGTTAGCTTTTAGAGAAGTTTTTAAACTTAAATTAAAAATGATTTAAACGTGGGGCACCTGGGTGGATGGCTCAGTTGGTTAGGAGTCCAGCTTCGGCTCAGGTCATGATCTTGTGGTTCATGAGCTTGAGTCCTGTGTCGGGCTCTGTGTTGACAGCTCAGAGCCTGGATTCTGTTTCGGATTCTGTGTCTCCCTCTACCCCTACCCCACTTACGCTCTATCTGTGTGTCTCTCTCTCAAAAATAAATAAATAAATAAACATTTTTAAAAAATGAAAGGATTTAAATGTGCAAAAGTGCAGCATTCTTGCACTTTTCTTTCTCCATTCCTGTAGTTTCATTCCCACTTAGCTGCAGCCTTACTTATCAGTGATCTATTAACTTAGAGGCAGGTAAAAACTTACCTGTTACCTCCTGTTTCCCATACTGGCTAGACCTGACTAACCATTCAATAGTGAATCATGACTCTATCACTATCTGAATAATATAGGCCAGAAGATAAGGATAGTACAGTCTAAAGTAGGATTCTATGTCTGAATTGTCTGAGAATGGTCTTCTGTCCTCCATTTCAAGTTTGCTTTAGAGATTTGTCTTTTCCCTATTAGTTGGTTCCCAGATAAGACAGTAAGAAAACAGGGGCGCCTGGGTGGCTCAGTCGGTTAAGTGTCTAACTCTTGATTTCAACTCAGGTGATGATTTCATGGTTCATGAGTTCGAGACTCACATAGGGCTCTTCACTGACAGTGTGGACTCTGCCTGGGATTCTCTCTCTCTCTCCCTCTCCCTCCTGTTCTCTGTCTCTCAAAAAGTAAATACACTATCAAAACAATTTTAAAAAACAAACAAACCATCCTCACTGCTGGTAAATAAATGTACTGGGATCAGTTTGGGAGATCCAAACACTGCTTATGACAAGACTTCTAGTGTTTCTTGTATCTCTTCATAAATCAGACAAGAGTGTTTCCCGAGTTCTGTGCTAGATGCTGTGGAGGAATTTTAAAAACATAGAAAACAACATCTGTGTCTTAAGAGAGTCCTAATACTGTTGGAGATTCAAACCAAAGTACTTCCCCTGTTTCTCTTGGCAGTTTGATTTGTCATAATTTGGCTCTCCTCTCTCAGGGGGATGATTCTCAAATCTGTATCCTGCACCTGACTTCTTTTCTGGAGTTTGGTCTACTTTACCCAACTGCCTCCTAGACCTGTCATCCCTTTTGTTCTTTGATTCAGTATGTCCAAAGCAAAACCCTTCTTTCCTCTCATGTCTGCTTCTCTTCCTGCATTTGCTCTTTTCTATTTGTGAAGACATCACTGTCCTTCCAAGCTTTACCCAAACCCCAAACTTGTAATTTTTGTTAACTCTTATTTCTCTCTTATCTCTTGCTTCTGTCCCATGTCATTTCTCATACCTCCTTTTCTTTTGCATTCCCACGCTATTAATCTAAGCTCCAGCCTTCCATGCTTTAGCCTAGATGGATGGAGTATCTCCTAACTGAATCCCTGCCTCTGATCTCTGCTATCCCAGTGCCTGTCCTACATGTCCAGCTCCATTAATCTCCACATTTACGGTGTCAGTCTTCTGCTTGAAAAGAATCAGTGGCTTACTAGTGGCTACAGGAGGATGTCCTGACCTCCCTAACTTGCCCTTCATGGTCTTTCACAACCTAATCATGCGTGACTTTCCAACCTCATTTCATAGCATTTCTCTTGTTCAGAATCCTGTGTTTTACCCAAACCAGCAAGCTTGCTGGTCCTTAAAATTGTGCCTTTACTTTTTTTACCTTTATCTTATTCTGAAATAGCCTCTTCCATTTCTTTTGATCTAGATCTTGCCTAAAACATTCCAATAATTATCTTGCCAAGAATTAAGTCCAGAATTAAATATACACTAAAGTTTAAGAATCTGAGCTTTAGAACATGACCGCCTGGGTTCATACCCTAGCTGTGCCACTTATTAGCTGTGTCAGTAGTAAATGATTTTTCTCTTTATATCTTGCTAACTCTAATTAAGAACTCCCAGTAAAGTTTATAGAAGATTTTATGTCAAAGCAAGCAAAGAAGAAACCTCTCTGGTCCATGCATCCTAGTCAGAGAAAGAACAAGTTAGAGACTGCCATGGGACCAGTGAGTCACTGGACCTAGCAGTTGAGATTCGCCTGTGATGACTGTGAAGAGTTTCCTCCTAGATTGTAATTCTCACCGGATCCCAGGCAGCAGCTGCAACAGACTGAATTGTCTCTCCCAGATGAGAATAAAGTTTCATCTCCTTTCCTCATCAGCAAAATGAAATGAAATGGCGCATTTTGAAAAGGGCCTGAAATATTATTGCAAACATTGCTATAATTTGGAAAATTTTACACTAGGACACAGATGATTTGGCGATTTTGAGAATTCATTCTAGATGGGGCACCAGTTCCAAATCAG
This sequence comes from Lynx canadensis, assembly GCF_007474595.2. Classification (NCBI taxonomy): domain Eukaryota; kingdom Metazoa; phylum Chordata; class Mammalia; order Carnivora; family Felidae; genus Lynx; species Lynx canadensis. The sequence goes on from NC_044307.1 coordinate 63,693,939, forward strand.
CCTGAGAAACTGTCATTTAAATGCCATTATTTTACTCAAAATTCCTCTTGATGACATTTCATTCACAAGACATTTGTGGGAGACCTACTATTTGTTTCTGCCTGTGTGCATCTGAGAATGGGCAGACCAGTCAAATGATTTGGAGAAATGGGCCTATATTAGCATATCTTACATCCTGCTCGTTTTCTTGCCCTGCCTGTGCTTTTTCCACCTCCTCAGATATCACCTTAGGCCTGGCATCCCTGAAGAGACATCCTCTTGGTATATCATATTACCCAGGATTTATTCCTGCTATGTTGCCTCTTTCCTTTTTAAAATCAAATGTTCTCTTTCTCTGACTGACTTATTTTGCTTAGCATTATACTCTCTAGGTCCATCCAATACCATAATGATGTCACTCATATGTGGAATTTAAGAAACAAACAAATGAAAACGTAAGAAAGAGAGAGAAAGGAAGAAACAGACTTTTAATTATAGAGAAAAAACTAATGGTTGGGGGGAGGGATGATGGGCTGAATAGGTGATGGGGATTAAGGAAGGTACTTGTGATGAGTACCAGGTGACGCATGGAATTATTAAATCACTATACTGTACACCTGAAACTAATATAACACGTTAACTGTCTGGAATTAAAATAAAAATTTATAAAATAAGAGTGGGGGGAAAATCAAATCAAATGTTCTCCCTCCACCTCTTCCTCCTCTCAGATAAACTGAAAAGAACCTATGTCTTATTGTTTGTCATTCCTAATGTAGTGCCCACAATTTTAAGCAAAGTGTGAAGGGTGAGATATGGCATACCATCTTGCCAACATGGTACATTGGGACCATTGCAGTGGATGCATTAGTTTACTGTTATTTGTTAGTATCTATAGAACTCATGATAACAGTACATTGAATGTGTCCTTTGTCCCTGGACCAAAAAATCAATTTCTCTGAAGCTGGGAAGTTCTGACACTACATTAGCAAACATGAACACTGCCTAATAGATTTCCCAAAGGTCTCACTTTCTACAAGATAGGCTTGAATTCTAGACTATACAAATGTTAATTGGGTGGCTTTCCTGCAGCAATTAGCCAAGTTGACTGACGAGGCAAAACTAGGGAAACTTAACAATAGCTGACTTAAATTTATGCAAAAACAGCTGTTAGTTTAACCAGAATTATGCCATTGATTAGTTATCAAATCAAAGATAAGATCACTTATTGCTATTTTGAGCCCTAAGGATCTTCTAAATTCTTTAATTATACTAACATTTTGTACCTAAGATTATTCTGAGTAATGGACAATAAGAAGATCTTGGAAATGGTTTGTGATACATCAGTGAGAGTGTTTCATGAAAGAGGATTGCTCTTAATGTATGAAATTAAATTCATAATCTATAATTATTAATCTATCTACATTTTTAGTTACTAAAGGAAATTGATATAAGCTGATTTCATAGAAGTTATTTTGTTAGATTAAGTTTTTTCTCCCCGTTGGAGAGATAACTTAATTAGGTTTATGTCACAAATACAATTAGGTGAGTAATCTTGACTAATCCATTTAGATAAAAGAATTTTGAACAACTTGAGACATAAATACATTTATCAAGACAGTCTCTTTGAGACTTTTAAAGCAAGGGCATTGGTCTCAACACAAAGTTGTTTCAGCCTTCCTCTGTTCATACTAATGGCCTTATGAAGTCTCATTTTAAAAGAATCTGGGTGAATGCACCTTACATATAAATTCTTTTATCTCAGCAGTGCAACAATGCTAATTAGGGTAGCTTTAGAAGTTATTTACTCTAATCATTTAAAAATTCAAAAGGCCAATAATGGCAAAAACTTATGTAGATTCACACAGTTGTAAAGACAGATGTGTGATTAGACTTGAGCCCCCTGTTTCCAAGCACCAGACTCTGTTCACCAGATCACAGTTAGAACCTTAAGCTCTGGCTTGGTAGTTTTTGAAAATCTATCATGTTTCTCAGTCTATATTTAGCTTCCAGAAACATAATCAGTTAGGCACTTCTGTGTCATTATCATCATCAATAACAGCAAAGCAATAAATTAGTATCTATTGTAAGATATATTAACATGATAAATCTTAATCACAGATACCCATTAAGTTAGAAAAGGATTTTTTTTATTTACAAAAGTTCTGTTTTATAACTTCCTTTCATTAGTTAATATACATATGTGGATTAGTAATATACATATGTGTATATATATATGTAATTTTCAAGTTTACAACATTTAGGCAAAGGGGCTTTACTTAAAATGATATTCCTTAACTTACTGGTTCTTAATAGTACATAGAAAACAAGACATTTTTTTTTTTTTTTACTTTTTATTTTTTTTTATTTTTTTATTTTTATGAAATTTATTGACAAATTGGTTTCCATACAACACCCAGTGCTCATCCCAAAAGGTGCCCTCCTCAATACCCATCACCCACCCTCCCCTCCCTCCCACCCCCCATCAACCCTCAGTTTGTTCTCAGTTTTTAACAGTCTCTTATGCTTTGGCTCTCTCCCACTCTAACCTCTTTTTTTTTTTTTCCTTCCCCTCCCCCATGGGTTCCTGTTAAGTTTCTCAGGATCCACATAAGAGTGAAACCATATGGTATCTGTCTTTCTCTGTATGGCTTATTTCACTTAGCATCACACTCTCCAGTTCCATCCACGTTGCTACAAAGGGCCATATTTCATTTTTTCTCATTGCCACATAGTATTCCATTGTGTATATAAACCACAATTTCTTTATCCATTCATCAGTTGATGGACATTTAGGCTCTTTCCATAATTTGGCTATTGTTGAGAGTGCTGCTATGAACATTGGGGTACAAGTGCCCCTATGCATCAGTACTCCTGTATCCCTTGGATAAATTCCTAGCAGTGCTATTGCTGGGTCATAGGGTAGGTCTATTTTTAATTTTCTGAGGAACCTCCACACTGCTTTCCAGAGCAGCTGCACCAATTTGCATTCCCACCAACAGTGCAAGAGGGTTCCCGTTTCTCCACATCCTCTCCAGCATCTATAGTCTCCTGATTGGTTCATTTTGGCCACTCTGACTGGCGTGAGGTGATACCTGAGTGTGGTTTTGATTTGTATTTCCCTGATAAGGAGCGACGCTGAACATCTTTTCATGTGCCTGTTGGCCATCTGGATGTCTTCTTTAGAGAAGTGTCTATTCATGTTTTCTGCCCATTTCTTCACTGGGTTATTTGTTTTTCGGGTGTGGAGTTTGGTGAGCTCTTTATAGATTTTAGATACTAGCCCTTTGTCCGATATGTCATTTGCAAATATCTTTTCCCATTCCGTTGGTTGCCTTTTAGTTTTGTTGGTGGTTTCCTTTGCTGTGCAGAAGCTTTTTATCTTCATAAGGTCCCAGTAATTCACTTTTGCTTTTAATTCCCTTGCCTTTGGGGATGTGTCGAGTAAGAGATTGCTACGGCTGAGGTCAGAGAGGTCTTTTCCTGCTTTCTCCTCTAAGGTTTTGATGGTTTCCTGTCTCACATTTAGGTCCTTTATCCATTTTGAGTTTATTTTTGTAAATGGTGTGAGAAAGTGGTCTAGTTTCAACCTTCTGCATGTTGCTGTCCAGTTCTCCCAGCACCATTTGTTAAAGAGGCTGTCTTTTTTCCATTGGATGTTCTTTCCTGCGTTGTCAAAGATGAGTTGGCCATACGTTTGTGGGTCTAGTTCTGGGGTTTCTATTCTATTCCATTGGTCTGTGTGTCTGTTTTTGTGCCAATACCATGCTGTCTTGATGATGACAGCTTTGTAGTAGAGGCTAAAGTCTGGGATTGTGATGCCTCCTGCTTTGGTCTTCTTCTTCAAAATTCCTTTGGCTATTCGGGGCCTTTTGTGGTTCCATATGAATTTTAGGATTGCTTGTTCTAGTTTCAAGAAGAATGCTGGTGCAATTTTGATTGGGATTGCATTGAATGTGTAGATAGCTTTGGGTAGTATTGACATTTTGACAATATTTATTTTTCCAATCCATGAGCAGGGAATGTCTTTCCATTTCTTTAAGTCTTCTTCAATTACCTTCATAAGCTTTCTATAGTTTTCAGCATACAGATCCTTTACATCTTTGGTTAGATTTATTCCTAGGTATTTTATGCTTCTTGGTGCAATTGTGAATGGGATCATTTTCTTTATTTGTCTTTCTGTTGCTTCATTGTTAGTGTATAAGAATGCAACTGATTTCTGGACATTGATTTTGTATCCTGCAACTTTGCTGAATTCATGTATCAGTTCTAGCAGACTTTTGGTGGAGTCTATCGGATTTTCCATGTATAATATCATGTCATCTGCAAAAAGCGAAAGCTTGACTTCATCTTTGCCAATTTGGATGCCTTTGATTTCCTTTTGTTGTCTGATTGCTGATGCTAGAACTTCCAGCACTATGTTAAACAACAGCGGTGAGAGTGGGCATCCCTGTCGTGTTCCTGATCTCAGGGAAAAAGCTCTCAGTTTTTCCCCGTTGAGGATGATGTGAGCTGTGGGCTTTTCATAAATGGCTTTTATGATCTTTAAGTATGTTCCTTGTATCCCGACTTTCTCAAGGGTTTTTATTAAGAAAGGGTGCTGGATTTTGTCAAAGGCCTTTTCTGCATCGATTGACAGGATCATATGGTTCTTCTCTTTTTTTTTGTTAATGTGATGTATCACATTGATTGATTTGCGAATGTTGAACCAGCCCTGCATCCCAGGAATGAATCCCACTTGATCATGGTGAATAATTCTTTTTATATGCTGTTGAATTCGATTTGCTAGTATCTTATTGAGAATTTTTGCATCCATATTCATCAGGGATATTGGCCTGTAGTTCTCTTTTTTTACTGGGTCTCTGTCTGGTTTAGGAATCAAAGTAATACTGGCTTCATAGAAGGAGTCTGGAAGTTTTCCTTCCCTTTCTATTTCTTGGAATAGCTTGAGAAGGATAGGTATTATCTCTGCTTTAAATGTCTGGTAGAACTCCCCTGGGAAGCCATCTGGTCCTGGACTCTTATTTGTTGGGAGATTTTTGATAACCGATTCAATTTCTTCGCTGGTTATGGGTCTGTTCAAGCTTTCTATTTCCTCCTGATTGAGTTTTGGAAGAGTGTGGGTGTTCAGGAATGTGTCCATTTCTTCCAGGTTGTCCAATTTGTTGGCATATAATTTTTCATAGTATTCCCTGATAATTGTTTGTATCTCTGAGGGATTGGTTGTAATAATTCCATTTTCATTCATGATTTTATCTATTTGGGTCATCTCCCTTTTCTTTTTGAGAAGCCTGGCTAGAGGTTTGTCAATTTTGTTTATTTTTTCAAAAAAACAACTCTTGGTTTCGTTGATCTGCTCTACAGTTTTTTTAGATTCTATATTGTTTATTTCTGCTCTGATCTTTATTATTTCTCTTCTTCTGCTGGGTTTAGGCTGCCTTTGCTGTTCTGCTTCTATTTCCTTTAGGTGTGCTGTTAGATTTTGTATTTGGGATTTTTCTTGTTTCTTGAGATAGGCCTGGATTGCAATGTATTTTCCTCTCAGGACTGCCTTCGCTGCGTCCCAAAGCGTTTGGATTGTTGTATTTTCATTTTTGTTTGTTTCCATATATTTTTTGATTTCTTCTCTAATTGCCTGGTTGACCCACTCATTCGTTAGTAGGGTGTTCTTTAACCTCCACGCTTTTGGAGGTTTTCCAGACTTTTTCCTGTGGTTGATTTCAAGCTTCATAGCATTGTGGTCTGAAAGTATGCATGGTATAATTTCAATTCTTGTAAACTTATGAAGGGCTGTTTTGTGACCCAGTATATGATCTATCTTGGAGAATGTTCCATGTGCACTCGAGAAGAAAGTATACTCTGTTGCTTTGGGATGCAGAGTTCTAAATATATCTGTCAAGTCCATCTGATCCAATGTATCATTCAGGGCCCTTGTTTCTTTATTGACTGTGTGTCTAGATGATCTATCCATTTCTGTAAGTGGGGTGTTAAAGTCCCCTGCAATTACCACATTCTTATCAATAAGGTTGCTTCTGTTTATGAGTAATTGTTTTATATACTTGGGGGCTCCGGTATTCGGCGCATAGACATTTATAATTGTTAGGTCTTCCTGATGGATAGACCCTGTAACTATTATATAATGTCCTTCTTCATCTCTTGTTACAGCCTTTAATTTAAAGTCTAGTTTGTCTGATATAAGTATGGCTACTCCAGCTTTCTTTTGGCTTCCAGTAGCATGATAAATAGTTTTCCATCCCCTCACTCTGAATCTAAAGGTGTCCTCAGGTCTAAAATGAGTCTCTTGTAGACAGCAAATAGATGGGTCTTGTTTTTTTATCCATTCTGATACTCTATGTCTTTTGGTTGGCGCATTTAATCCGTTTACATTCAGTGTTATTATAGAAAGATACGGGTTTAGAGTCATTGTGATGTCTGTATGTTTTATGCTTGTAGTGATGTCTCTGGTACTTTGTCTCACAGGGTCCCCCTTAGGATCTCTTGTAGGGCTGGTTTAGTGGTGACAAATTCCTTCAGTTTTTGATTGTTTGGGAAGACCTTTATCTCTCCTTCTATTCTAAATGACAGACTTGCTGGATAAAGGAGTCTCGGCTGCATATTTTTGCTGTCTAGCACCCTGAAAATCTCGTGCCAATTCTTTCTGGCCTGCCAAGTTTCAAAAGAGAGATCAGTCACGAGTCTTATAGGTCTCCCTTTATATGTGAGGGCACGTTTACCCCTTGCTGCTTTCAGAATTTTCTCTTTATCCTTGTATTTTGCCAGTTTCACTATGATATGTCGTGCAGAAGATCGATTCAAGTTACGTCTGAAGGGAGTTCTCTGTGCCTCTTGGATTTCAATGCCTTTTTCCTTCCCCAGTTCAGGGAAGTTCTCAGCTATGATTTCTTCAAGTACCCCTTCAGCACCTTTCCCTCTATCTTCCTCCTCTGGGATACCAATTATGCGTATATTATTTCTTTTTAGTGTATCACTTAGTTCTCTAATTTTCCCCTCATACTCCTGGATTTTTTTATCTCTCTTTTTCTCAGCTTCCTCTTTTTCCATAACTTTATCTTCTAGTTCACCTATCCTCTCCTCTGCCTCTTCCATCCGAGCCGTGGTGGTTTGCATTTTGTTTTGCATTTCCTTTAAAGCGTTTTTCAGCTCCTCGTGACTGTTCCTTAGTCCCTTGATCTCTGTAGCAAGAGATTCTCTGCTGTCCTCTACACTGTTTTCAAGCCCAGCGATTAATTTTATGACTATTATTCTAAATTCACTTTCTGTTATATTATTTAAATCCTTTTTGATCAGCTCATTAGCTGTTGTTATTTCCTGGAGATTCTTCTGAGGGGAATTCTTCCGCTTGGTCATTTTGGATAGTCCCTGGTGTGGTGAGGACCTGCAGGGCACTTCCCCTGTGCTGTGGTGTATAACTGGAGTTGGTGGGTGGGGCCGCAGTCAGTCCTGATGTCTGCCCCCAGCCCACCGCTGGGGCCACAGTCAGACTGGTGTGTGCCTTCTCTTCCCCTCTCCTAGGGGCGGGATTCACTGTGGGGTGGCGTGGCCCGTCTGGGCTACTTGCACACTGCCAGGCTTGTGATGCTGGGGATCTGGCGTATTAGCTGGGGTGGGAAGGCAAGGTGCACGGCGGGAGGGGGGGCAGGCTTAGCTCGCTTCTCCTTAGGTGATCCACTTCAGGAGGGGCCCTGTGGCAGCGGGAGGGAGTCAGATCCGCTGCCGGAGGTTTGGCTCCGCAGAAGCACAGAGTTGGGTGTTTGCGCGGAGCGAGCAATTTCCCTGGCCGGAACCGGTTCCCTTTGGGATTTTGGCTGGGGGATGGGCGGGGGAGATGGCGCTGGCGAGCGCCTTTGTTCCCCGCCAAACTGAGCTCTGTCGTCCGGGGGCTCCGCAGCTCACCCTCCCTTTGTCCTCCAGCCTTCCCGCTTTCCGAGCAGAGCTGTTAACTTATGACCTCCCAGACGCTAAGTCGCGCTTGCTGTTGGAACACAGTCCGTCAGTCCCCTCCGCTTTTGCAAGCCGGACTCGGGGGCTCTGCTTGGCTGGCGAGCCGCCCCTCCGCCCCGGCTCCCTCCCGCCAGTCCGTGGAGCGCGCACCACCTCGCCGCCCTTCCTACCCTCTTCCGTGGGCCTCTCGTCTGCACTTGGGTCCGGTGACTCCGTTCTGCTAATCCTCTGGTGGTTTTCTGGGTTATTTAGGCAGGTGTAGGTGGAATCTAAGTTATCAGCAGGACGCGCGGTGAGCCCAGCGTCCTCCTACGCCGCCATCTTCCTGCGCCCTCTCGAAAACAAGACATTTTAATGGTTTAAATTACTGAAAAGTTAACTGTATCGTAAATTTATGTAAAACCTTTAAACTTTATAATTTACAAAGGAAATGTGTTTAAATTGTTTCTGATCTACATCAAGTAGATTACTTTCATAACAATAAACCAGAGAATAACACAAATCAGTCTCCACATTAAATTAATTTTGTTAAGAGTTTTCACTGACATCTATTTTATATATAGTCAGTATTATATATATGTCACATATACAAAATATAAAATACACTTATAGAGTAGGAGGATAATTGATAAACTACATGCATATGTAGGAGAATTCTAAATAATCCCAGCAGAGGAAGATGGGAAAGGCTGAAAGAGTAAATGCATTCTCCATTCTTCCCACCTATTGATCAGAAAAGGGTGGAAGCCTTGCATTTGAGGTGCTGGAACACAACTTCTATCCAAAGCCCAGGATGGTGACTAAACTATTCAGACACAGGATTGATCCTAAGGAAGCCAGTTTATATGCAATTTATGGGAGTCCCAGGAAGAGGGGAGAGAGATAAACAAGACAGAAATAAGAGCCAAAAACTTCCCAAGTTTGATGAAAATTATTAGTATATTGATCCAAGAAGCTCAATAGATCCAAGATAGGATAATAATAAAGAGAACCAATTGTAGACACGTTGTAGTCAAACTGCTGAAAACCGAAGACAATTAGTAAATTATGAAAGCACCAGGAGAAAAAACAATTAATCATGTACATGGAACCACAATGAGAACAATGGCTAATGTCTTCAGAAATCGTGAAGACCAGAAGGCAATAGAATGACATACTCAAAAAGAAATTGTCAATTAAGAACTCTATATCTGGTGAAACTGCCTTTCAAGTATGAAGACAAAAATAAAGACATTTCCAGATAAAAATAAAATAAAAATAAGTTATTTTCTAGCAGATATGACCCACCTGAGTGACTAAAAGGAGTCTTTCAGACCAAAAATCCAGAGGAAATAATGAAAAGCACTGGAAATTGTAAATATATGGGTCAATGTAGTAACTCTGATAGATATTTACATGTGTTTGTATAATATATAGATTATATTCTCTATTTTTTTAAAAGCCTATTTTTATTTTTTATTTTTTTAAATATTTTTTAATGATTATTTATTTTTGAGAGAGAGAGAGAGGCAGAGTGTGAGCAGGGTAGGGCAGAAAGAGAGGGAGATACAGAACAGGCTCCAGGCTCTGAGCTGTCAGCACAGAGCCCAGTGTGGGGCTCGAACTCACGAACTGGGAGATCATGATCTGAGCCAAAGTTGGATGCTTAACTGACTGAGCCACCCAGGTGCCCTAAGAGCCTATTTAAAAAAAAAAATTTTTAATGTTTATTTATTTTTGAGAGACACAGTGCAAGCAGGGGAGGGGCAGAGAGAGAGGGAGACACAGAGTCCAAAGCAGGCTCCAGGCTCTGAGATGTCAGCACAGAGCCCGATGGGGGGCTCGAACCCACAAACCGTGAGATCATGGCCTGAGCTGAACTCAGATGCTTAACTGACTGAGTCACCTAGGCGCCCTGTAAAAGCCTATTTTTAACACAAAACTTTAACAATGTACTATTAGGTTTATAACATACGGTTATAACATATATCATATGTAATGTATATGGCAACAATAATATGCAGAAAGGGGAAGAAAATGGAGCTGAATTGGAGCAAAGTTGCCATAATTTACTGAAATCAAACCAGTGTTCACTAGAATAGATTGTGATAAGTTAAAAGTGCAAATTGTAAGTGCTAGAGCAATTACTTTTTAAAAGGCTAAATACTCATAAGAGAAAACTAAAATAGTATGCTAAAATATTTTGTGAACAAAGTGAAGGCAGTAAAGAAAGAACAAAGGAATGAAAAAGATGACACATACAGAAATTATATAACAAGTGGAAAATATGTCTAACCCAATGTCACAAAGAATTTCTTCTATACTCTACCATTTTTTAGTTTTGAATTTTACATTTGAGTCTAAATTCCATCCAAGTTAATTTTCACATAGGGTGTGATTTATGGACCAAAGTTCATTTTTACACAGATATCCACCATACCAAATATTACATTAAAATCTTATCTTAAAGTCATATGGAAATACAAATGACCTGACATAGCCAAAGCAACTCTGAAAACAAACAACCAAACAAAATCTGAAGGACTAATGTTACCTGTTTTCAACATTTATCATAAAGATAATCAAGAAGGTTAGTGTTCATTTAAGTATAGACACATAGACCAATGGAAAAGAATAGAATCCAGAAATAATTCCACATATATACGACAACTTATTTTCAAAAGATGTACTAAAATAATTTTCAACAAACTCCTGGAACAGACATTCATGTAAAAAAATAATTTTAATCCATATCTCCCACATTATCCATACATTTACATTTATCCATTTACATTTATCTATAAATAACTAAATTTGTTTATAAACTCAGAAATGATGCTAAAAGGAGAATTCACAAAAGAAAAAGTAGATATATTATAGTTTATCAAATCCCTCTGAGCTCAAAGTAATGGAGCAAATAACTTGAGATGATAGGAAGAGTTTTTTGACCATGTGAAAGTCACATATGTCCTCTGAGTTGGGAATTTATCATCAATAAATGGGGATGACAATATCCACCTCCTAAAGTTATTGCTAGAATTAAAGTGGGCCCTTACTATGTATAGCATTTGGCACAGAGTCTGACATATATAAGTTGTATAGAGTAGAAGCTAATTACTATATTTTATTGAGAGTATCTATTGAAATATTAGTGATGTTAATACCTACATTGGGGATAATGATGGATTAATTCAAACTCTGTAAAAGGGTTTCATTACTTACCTAATGTAGTATTTTGAATACAAAAACACTACAATTTTGTTTGGAAGAACATTAACTTTTGGTAGTTTTTGAAGATTCACCAAAGAATGGGTATTAAAAAAATCTTAAATGTGATCTAATTTCCATTATCCTCTTTCCTTTGGTTCGGATTGCATTTAAGTTTGCATCAGACTAGAATGATTTATTGTATTTTCAAAGAAACTTTAGAGATGTTCTGTTGGCTTTGTTTTTGAATCTTTTTTGCTTTTAAACTTATCCAAACACTAAGAAATGATCTGGATGCATTTACTTTCTAACAACCTCCGATATCAAATGAATTTTCTTTAATTCTAGTTTAAATCTTTAATACTACAGTTTTGTTTTTACTCAATTTCTTCTCAATAGAGAAAAAGAGAACAGCTGGTTACTATTGTCAGATTTCTTTTGTTTGGGATTTATTAAGTATGCAACCCTTGAATATCTTTCCTTTTTTTCCTGTTTGCGTATACAACTGACACTGCTTTTTTCTGAAGGATGGTAGAATTTACAATGAAGAAGCTTTTTTTCTTTAAGTTTTTATTTAAATTATAGTTAGTTAACATATATTGTAATATTAGTTTCAGTAGTAGAATTTCAGCAGAATTCAGTAGTAGAATGAAAAGGAGTGCTCATCACATGTCCTCCTTAATAACCATCACCCATTTAACCTATCCCCTCACCCACCTCCCCTCCAGCAACCTCAGTTCTCTATAGTTAAGAGTCTGTTTTATGGTTTTCCTATCTCTTTCCCCCCACCATGTTCATTTGTTTTGTTTCTTAAAATCCACATATGAATGAAATCATATGGTATTTGTCTTTCTCTGACTGACTTATTTTGCTTAGCATAATACAGTCTAGCTCCTTCCACATTGTTGCAAATGGCAAGTTGTCATTCTTTTTTATGGCTCAGTAATATTCCGTTGTATATCTACACCATATTTCTTCATTCATGAGTCAAAGGACATTTAGACTTTTTCCATAATTTGGCTAATGTTGATAATGCCCCTATAAATATCAGGGTGCATGTGTCCCTTAAGTTCAGTATTTTTGTATCCTTTGGGTAAATAGCTAGTAGTGCAATTGCTAGATCATGGGGTAGTTCTATTTTTAACTTTTTGAGGAACCTCCATACTATTTTCCAGAGTGGCAGCACCAGTTTGCATTCCCACCAACAGTGTAAAAGGGTTCCAGTTTCTCCATATTCTCCCCAACACTTATTGTTTCCTGTGTTGTTGGTTTTATCCATTATGACAAATGTGAGGTGATATTTCATTGTAGTTTTGATTTGTTTTTGTTTTTTATTTTTTTAAATTTACATCCAAACTAGTTAGCATATAGTGCAACAATGATTTCAGGAGTAGATTCCTTACTGCCCCTTACCCATTTAGCCCATTCCCCCTCCCACCACCCCTCCAGTAACCCTCAGTTTGTTCTCCATATTTATGAGTCTCTTCCGTTTTGTCCACCTCCCTGTTTTTATATTATTTTTGTTTCCCTTCCCTTATGATCATCTGTTTTGTCTCTTAAAGTGCTCATATGAGTGAAGTCATATGATTTTTGTCTTTCTCTGACTAATTTCACTTAGCATAATACGCTCCAGTTCCATCCACATAGTTGCAAATGGCAAGATTTCATTCTTTTCGATTGCCGAGTAATACTCCATTGTATATATATACATCTTCTTTATCCATTCATCCATCAATGGACATTTGGGCTCTTTCCCTACTTTGGCTATTGTTGATAGTGCTGCTATAAACATGGGGGTGCATCTGTCCCTTTGAAACAGCACACCTGTATCCCGTGGATAAATGCCTAGTAGTGCAATTGCTGGGTCTAGGGTAGTTCTATTTTTAGTTTTTTGAGGAACCTCCATACTGTTTTCCAGAGTGGCTGCACCAGCTTGCATTCCCACCAACAATGCAAAAAAGATCCTCTTTCTGCGCATCCTGGCCAACATCTGTTGTTGCCTGAGTTGTTAATGTTAGCCATTCTGATAGGTGGAATGTGGTATCTCATTGTGGTTTTGATTTGTATTTCCCTGATGATGAGTGATGTTGAGTATTTTTTTCATGTGTTGGTTAGCCATCTGGATGTCTTCTTTGGAGAAGTGTCTATTCATGTCTTTTGCCCATTTCTTCACTGGATTATTTGTTTTTTGGGTGTTGAGTTTGATAAGTTCTTTGTAAATTTTGGATACTAACCCTTTATCTGATATGTCATTTGCAAATATCTTTTCCCATTCTGTCGGTTGCCTTTTAGTTTTGTTGATTGTTTCCTTCACTGTGCAGAAGCTTTTTATTTTGATGAGGTCCCAGTAGTTCATTTTTGCTTTTGTTTCCCTTGCCTCTGGAGACGTATTGAGTAAGAAGTTGCTGCGGCCAAGATCAAAGAGAGGTTTTTGCCTGCTTTCTCCTCAAGGATTTTGATGACTTCCTGTCTTACATTGAGGTCTTTCATCCATTTTGAGTTTATTTTTGTGTGTGGTATAAGAAAGTGGTCCAGGTTCATTCTTCTGCATGTCGCTGTCCAGTTTTCCCAGCCCCACTTGCTGAAGAGACTGTCTTTATTCCATTGGATATTCTTTCCTGCTTTGTCAAAGATGAGTTGGCCATACATTTGTGGGTCCACTTCTGGGTTCTCTATTCTGGGTGATCTGGGTGTCTGTTCTTGTGCCAGTACCATACTGTCTTGATGATTACAGCTTTGTAGAATAGCTTGAAGTCTGGGATTGTGATGCCTCCTGCTTTGGTTTTCTTTTTCAGGACTGCTTTGGCTATTCAGGGTCTTTTCTGTTTCCATACAAATTTTAGGATTATTTGTTCTAGCTCTATGAAGAATGCTGGTGTTATTTTGATAGGGATTTCATTGAATATGTAGATTGCTTTGGGTAGTATTGACATTTTAACAATATTTGTTCTTCCTATCCAGGAGCATGGAATATTTTTCCATTTTTTTGTGTCTTCTTCAATTTATTTCATAAGCTTTCTATAGTTTTCAGTGTGTAGATTTTTCACCTTTTTGGTTAGATTTATTCCCAGGTATTTTATGGTTTTTGGTGCAATTATAAATGGGATCGATTCCTTGATTTCTCTTTCTGTTGCTTCATTGTTGGTATATAGGAATGCAACTGATTTCTGTGTGTTGATTTTATATCCTGCAACTTTGCTGAATTCATGAATCAATTCTAGCAGTTTTTTGGTGCAATCTTTTAGGTTTTCCATATAGAGTATCATGTCATCTGCGAAGAGTGAAAGTTTGACCTCCTCCTGGCCAATTTGGATGCCTTTTATTTCTTTGTGTTGTCTGATTGCAGTGGCTAAGACTTCCAATACTATGTTGAATAACAGTGGTGAGAGTGGACATCCCTGTCTCATTCCTGACCTTAGGGGGAAAGCTCCCAGTTTTTCCCCATTGAGGATGATATTAGCGTTGGGTCATTCATATATGACTTTTATGATCTCGAAGTATGCTCCTTCTATCCCTACTTTCTTGAGGGTTTTGATCAAGAAAGTATGCTGTATTTTGTCGAATGCTTTCTCTGCATCTATTGAGAGGATCTAATGGTTCTTGTCCTTTCTTTATTGATGTGATGAATCACATTAATTGTTTTGCAGATATTGAACCAGCCCTGCATCCCAGGTATAGATCACACTTGGTCGTGGTGAATAATTTTTTTAATGTATTGTTGGATCCGGTTGGCTAATATCTTGTTGAGGATTTTTGCATCCATGTTCATCAGAGAAATTGGTCTATAGTTCTCCTTTTTAGCAGGGTCTCTGTCTGGTTTTAGAATCAAGGTAATGCTGGCTTCATAGAAAGAGTTTGGCAGTTTCCTTCCATTTCTATTTTTTGGAAAGTTTGAAGAGAATAGGGGTTAACTCTTCCTTAAATGTTTGGTAGAATTCACCTGGAAAGCCATCTGGCCCTGGACTCTTGCTTTTTGGCAGATTTTGATTACTAATTCGATTTCCTTCCTGGTTATGGGTCTGTTCAAATTTTCTATTTCTTCCTGTTTCAGTTTTGGTAGTGTATATGTTTCTAGGAATTTGTCCATTTCTTCCAGATTTCCCATTTTATTGGCATATAATTGCTCATAATATTCTCTTATTATTGTTTATATTTCTGCTGTGTTGGTTGTGATTTGTCCTCTTTCATTCTTGATTTTATTTATTTGGGTCATTTCCTTTTTCTTTTTGATCAAACTGGCTAGTGGTTTATTAATTTTTTTAATTCTTCCAAAGAACCAGCTTCTGGTTTCATTGATCTGTTCTACTGTTTTTTGGTTTCAAAAGCATCAATTTGTGCTCTAAGCTTTATTATTTCCTGTCTTCTACTGGTTTTGGGTTTTATTTGCTGTTCTTTTTCCAGCTCCTTAAGGCATAAGGTTAGGTTGTGTATGTGAGATCTTTCTTCCTTCTTTAGGAAGGCCTGGATTGCTATATACTTTCCTCTTGTGACCGCCTTTGCTGCGTCCCAGAGGTTTTGGGTTGTGGTGTTATCATTTTCTTTGGCTTCCATATACTTTTTTAATTTCCTCTTTAACTTCTTGGTTAGCCCATTCATTCTTTAGTAGGATGTTCTTCAGTCTCCAAGTATTTGTTACCTTTCCAAATTTTTTCTTGTGGTTGATTTTGAGTTTCAGAGCACTGTGGTCTGAAAATATGCATGGTATGATCTCGATCTTTTTGTACTTACTTAGGGCTGATTTGTGTCCCAGTATATGGTCTATTCTGGAGAACGTTCCATGTGCACTGGAGAAGAATGTATACTCTGCTGCTTTAGGATGAAATGTTCGGAATATATCTGTTAAGTACATCTGGTCTAGTGTGCCATTCAAAGCCATTGTTTCCTTGTTGATTTTTCTTGATTAGATGATCTGTCTATTGCTGTGAGTGGGGTGTTGAAGCCTCCTACTATTATGGTATTACTATCGATGAGTTTCTTTATGTTTGTGATGAATTGATTTATATATTTGGGTGCTTTTACATTTGGCACATAAATGTTTACAATTGTTAGGTCTTCTTGGTGGATAGCCCCCTTGATTATGATATAATGCCCTTCTGCACCTCTTGATACAGTCTTTATTTTAAAGTCTAGATTTTCTGATATAAGTATGGCTATTCTGGCTTTCTTTCATTGACCATTAGCATGATAGATGGTTCCCCATCCCCTTATTTTCAATCTGAAGGTGTCTTTAGGTCTAAAGTGGGCCTCTTGTAAACAGTATATAGAAGGATTTTGTTTTTTTATCCATTCTGTTATCCTATGTCTTTTGATTAGAGCTTTGAGTCCATTGACGTTTAGAGTGAGTACTGAAAGATATGAATATATTGCCATTATGATGCTTGTAGAGTTGGAGTTTCTGGTGGTGTTCTCTGGTACTTTCTCATCTTTGTTGCTTTTGGTATTTATTTATTTATTCATATGTGTATATATATGTGTATATATATACATATATATGTATATATATGTATGTATATATGGGTTTTTCCCATCTTTTCTCCCCTCAGAGAGTCCCCCTTAAAATTTCTCGCAGGGCTGGTTTAGTGGTCACAAACTCCTTTAGTTTTTGTTTGTCTGGAAAACTTTTTATCTCTCCTTCTATTTTGAATGACAGCCTTGCTGGATAAAGAATTCTTGGCTGCATATTTTTCTGATTCAGCACACTGAATACATCCTGCCACTCCTTTCTAACCTGCCAAGTTTCTGTGGATAGGTCTGCTGCAAACCTGATCTGTCTTCCCTTGTAGGTTAGGGACTTTTTTCTCCCCTTGCTGCTTTCATGATTCTTTCCTTGCCTGAGTATTTTGTGAATTTGACTATGATATGCCTTGTTGATGGTCGGTTTTTGTTGAATCTAATGGGGGTCCTCTGTGCTTCCTGGATTTTGATGTCTGTGTCTTTCCCCAGGTTAGCAAAATTTTTTGCTATGATTTGCTCACATAACCCTTCTACCCCTATTTCTCTCTCCTCCTCTTCTGGGACCCCTATGATTCTGATGTTCCTTTTTAATGAGTCACTGATTTCCCTAATTCTTAAATCATGCTCTTTTGCCTTTCTCTTTTTTTCTGCTTCATTATTCTCTATAAGTTTGTCCTCTATATTGCTGGTTCTCTGTTCTGCCTCATCCATCCTTGCCGCTGCTGCATCCATCCGTGATTGCAACTTAGTTATTGCATTTTTAATTTCATTGTGGCCATTTTTAACTTCTTTTATCTCTGCAGAAAGGGATTCTAATCTGTTTTTTACTCTAGCTAGTATTCTTATTATCATTATTCTAACTTCTGGTTCAGACATCTTGCTTGTATTTGTGTTGGTTAAATCCCTGGCTGTCATTTCTTCATGCTCTTTCTTTTGGGGTGAATTCCTTCTCATTGTAGTTTTGATTTGTAGTTCCCTGATGATGAGTGATGTTGAGCATCTTTTCCTGTATCTGTTGGAGATATGTATGTCTTCTTTGGGAAAATGTCTATTCATGTCTTCTGCCCATTTCTTATTTGGATTATTTTTTGGGGGGTGTTGAGTTTCGTGAGTTCTTTGTAGATTTTGGATATTAACCCTTTATCAGATATTTAATTTGCAAATATCCTTTCCTATTCTGAAGGTTGCCCTTTTGTTTATTGTTTCCTTTTCTCTACAGAGGCTTTTTATCTTGATAAAGTCCCAACAGGTTTTTTTGCTGTGTTTCCCTGGCCTCTGGAAATGTATCTAGTAAGAAGATGCTATAGCTGATGTCAAAGAGATTGCTGCTTGTGTTCTCCTCTAGGATTTTGATGATTTCCTGTCTCACATTTAGGTCTTTCATCCATTTTAAATTTATTTTTGTGTATGATGTCAGAAAGTTGTCCAGTTTCATTCTTTTGCATAGAGCTGTCCAGTTTTCCCAACATCATTTGTTGAAGCGACTGTCTTTTTTCCATTGGATATTCTTTCCTGCTTTGTTGAAGATTAGTAGACCACATAGTTGTGGGTTCATTTCTGGATTCTCTGTTCTGTTACACTGATCTATGTGTCTGTTTTTGTCCCAGGACCATACAGTCTTGATTACTATAGCTTTGTAATATAACTTGAAGTCTGGAATTGTGATGCTTTCAGCTTTGCTTTTCTTTCTCAAGATTGTTTTGGCTATTTGGGGTCTTTTCTGGTTCCGTACAAATTTTAGGATTGTTTGTTCTAGCTCTGTGAAAAATTCTAGTGGAATTTTGATAGGGATTTCATTAAATATGTAGATTGCTTTGGGTAGTGTAGACATTTTAACAGTATTTGTTCTGATCTACAAGGGAGAAGTTTTAGAACTCATCTAGTGCTAACATATAACCTGATGAATTAATACTGGTAAAACATGAATTGTCAAGCAACATTTTTTCTAAGTTTGCTTGTTTATTTATTTATTTATATATTTATTTTAATACCCATCACCCACCCTCTCCTCCCTCCCACCCCCATAAACCCTCAGTTTGTTCTCAGTTTTTAAGAGTCTCTTATGTTTTGGCTCTCTCTCCCACTCTAACCTCTTTTTGTTTTTTTCCTTCCCCTCCCCCATGGGTTTCTGTTAAGTCTCAGGATCCACATAAGAGTGAAAACATATGGTATCTGTCTTTCTCTGTATGGCTTATTTCACTTAGCACAACACTCTCCAGTTCCATCCATGTTGCTACAAAAGGCCATATTTCATTCTTTCTCATTGCCACAAGTAACATTTCTTTTGTATTCCTTATGGTGAATTGTCTGATTTGTTCTATGCTCAGTTACCAGTTGGATATTATTCTTTTTCTTATAAATGATCAAAACTCTTTGCATATTAATAATGTTAACTATTAAGCCACCATATGATACTTTTTCCTATCTTGTCATTTTCCTTTTAGTTTAGTTTATATTTTTTTTCTTACAAGTTTATAATTATTATTTTGTCAAATATATTTTTTCTATTATGATTTTCTTCTTTTGGTTCTATACTTAGAGGCACCATGCTCACCATAAGCTCTGAGCTATGTTCACTTTATATTTTTTCTGTTCCTTTAATATTTTTATTTTCAAGTCAGCTCTTTAACCCATCCAGAATTAAATGCATGATTGCACATTTATTCCCAATGAAATTTATATTGTTCATTATAGCATATTGTTTCAGTCTGTTGTAACATTTCATGTCTTGAATCTGTTGCATATATATTCATAATATATAATGTATCAGTGGTTCTCAACTGAAGGTAATTTCACCTTCTGTGGAAAATTTGGCAATATTTAGAGACATTTTTATTTGTCAGGACTGAACATAGACAGGCTGGGGGAGAGACTGACTACTGGCCTCTAGTGAGTAGAGGCCAGCGTTGAGGTTAAACATCCTACAATGTACAGGATAGCCCTCACAGCAAAGAATTGTCAATAATGCCAAGATGAAGAGACCATCATATAGGTGAAGGAGTGGGAGAGATCTATTGGGTACCATTCTTCTCCCAGTTACAAAATCACCAATAGTAGTATTACCTGGGCCGTATTTCTGTTTCCTGCTCTGAGGAGCACTTGAAGAGACTTTGCCTCATGCTTTGCAGAAATCCAGATATACACTGAATTTTTTTTATCATCCCTGGATGGTTTCAAAAACAAATGAGCTTAATAGTTTTAGAGCACAGACCCTGGAGCCGTGCTGAGGCAGGTTCTACCTCTTATTAGTTGTGTGACCTTGAGCAAGTTACTTAACCTCTCTGTCTTCAGTTTCTTCATGTGTAAGGTGAGAGTAATAGTCATATCCTTATGCTGGATTATTACAGAATTATAAGATGCTTAAAGTAATGCTTGACATGTAGTAAACATTATAGAAGGACTTGGTAACAATGAAAAAGTAAATGACTTGGTTTTTTTGTGAACCACCTTATTTGATCACAATGGCCTGTACTTGCTTTTTTTCTTAATTTAATTTAATTTAATTTAATTTAATTTAATTTTATAAGAGAGGGAAAGAGTTCACAAGAAGGTTGTTGGGAGTGGGGGAGAGGGACAGAGAGAGAGAGAGAGAGAGAGAGAGAGAGAGAGATAGGAGAACCTTCAGCAGGCTCTATCCTCAGTGCAGAGCCTGATACAGGACTTGATCCTACGACCCTGGGATCATGACCTGAGTCAAAATCAAGAGTCAGATGCTCAACTGACTAAGCCACCCAGGCACCCCTGTTATTGCTTTTTATATAATTATACTTTTTAAAATCCATTGTAGATTTTTGCCAGTGATCAAATTGAAGCAGCATGTTTCTTCTTTACCCTTCTGGAACATCTCTTATCCTCTTGCCATGCAGCATAAACCCCATCAGATCATCAACTCTGTTCTCTCTCTGATTATTATTTAACTTTTATTACCTCTATCAAGGTTGCAGATTTCCTTATAGGCACATATCTCTTTAACATGTAGAGTTGTTTATTTTTCCTCCCGTGAAAACCATTAATTTTGAATAAAGACTGTATTCATTCTGAGTTACATTCTGAAAGTTAATGATGATATCTTTGGAATTATATTGTCTCCTTGTGCCAAAAATTTCAATTCATTCTATTAACATGTGCTGAACACATTTTATGTCACCATCTAGACACCATGTTGTCTCTTATCCCCTTACTAGGTAGATATTTTCTTCTGTGTATTTCTGAGTCTCTTAATTCCTATTTTGCTTTCTGGCATATATGTCATCTTCTAGAACAGCACTGTTCAATGGAATTTTCTGTAATAACATAAATGTTCTAATCTGCACAGCCCAATAGTGTAGATACCACTGAGCACTTGAAAGTGGCTAGGGCAACTGAAGAACAGAGTTTTAAATTTTATTTAATCTTAATTAATTTAAATGTAAATCACCACCTGGGGCTAGTGGCTAGCACATTGAACAGCACAGCTCTAGAGCATTTCCTCACCCTTCCATTTTCAGTTTAAAATATTCAGCTTGGGGCGCCTGGGTGGCTCAGTCAGTTAAGCATCCGACTTCAGCTCAGGTCATGATCTCACGATTTGTGAGTTCAAGCCCTGTGTTGGGCTCTGTGCTGACAACTCAGAGCCTGGAGCCTGCTTCAGATTCTGTGTCTCCCTCTCTCTCTGCCCCTCCCCAACTTGTGCTCTCTCTCTCTCTCTCTCTTTCAAGAATATATAAATGTAAAATTTTTTTCATCTTTATTCTAACTTAAACCTATTTCACTCAATGTACTTGTATATAGTTTTGTTTATCCTATATATTATATATATTTCTTATACTCCAGTAATCAAGTTAATTTTACTTCATATCCTGTGTTTTCAATATAGTAACAATACATAGTCTTAGATAATTGGGACTGCGCATGTGTATTTCTGTTAGTAGAGTATATAATACATTATCTTGTAAAGTCAGGTGCTTTCTTTTCTTTAGTTTTTGTTTGGGATAAAAATAATAGTGTTCATTGTAGGAAAACAATGAAGAACAACAGAATAAATTGAGAATAAAAATCATCCTAGTGGCACAAAGCAGAGGTTACTACTACTACTACTACTACTACTAATACTACTAATACTACACACACACACACACACACACACACACACACACTGTGTTATGTGATAGACTGTGACTTGGATGAGTTCTTTATATGCATAATATATTCTTTTATTTTTAGATATTTTTACTAATTATACAGATAATACATGTGTTTTGTTTTTAAAAAATTGAAAAACAAGAGTATGCTGAAGGAACAAAATCACCCATAATCACAGAATCCATAAATCAACCACTTTTACTGTTCTGGTTTGAAACAAATATTTGAAACAAAATATTTTTTCTAAGTTCCATAGTAGGTGGATGCATAGGCTGGTAGGCAAGTAGGTAGCTAGAAGGGTAGATACATGGCCATTTAATTTTTTAAAAAATTATGCTACAGATACGCAGCATTTGCGAATAAATGTATCCATCCTTCAGATGATAAACAAAAATATGTGTCACTATGGATATGTGTTATAAACAATAGTATTAGTGGCCATTTTGAACATTTGTAACTAAAGTAATAAGAATAGAATAGAAAAGAATAGAATAGAATAGGAAAGAATAGAATAGAATAGAATAGAATAGAATAGAATAGAATAGAATAGAATTTGTAACATGTATTCACTGAATTTGTCAATCCCTGGTGTCTTACTTTTTACAGCATAAGAATTTTTAAATAGTATAAAATAAAATTCACAAATATGATTTTAATGGCTGCATCATATATAGATACCATAATTTATTTAATAGTTCCCTATTACTGGACATTTAGGACATTTCTCTTTTTTTTACTATTATAAATAGCATTGCACTCTTCAATTTAGTGCCTGAAACTTTTCATCTCTGATTATTTCCCTAGGATATATTCTTAGAAGCAAAATTGCTGGACCAAAGTAAATGAACAGATTTAAAATTCTTGATACATATTGCCAAATTGCCCTCCAGAAAGTTCTTTGTTGCTTATAGAAGAAAATAAATAATCCTTGTTCTATTTCTACCGTTTAATCATTTTTATGCAGCCTTTCTTTGAACCTTTAAACTTCTCTTTGGTTTTAGGACTCAGAATTGTTTTTTAATAAATGTTTCTTTCAAGGGATTAGCAAAGTAATCACATTGTTATAAATACCTAAACAATGTAACTCTCTTGTTTTTTCTTAGTAAAGGATCTCAGGATATAACATTTTTCATTATATAAATTATTTCTTTCTAGGGTGAACCAGGAGAAAAAGGAGATCCAGGTCTGGCTGGCATTAACGGACAAAATGTAAGCCGAACTGTTTTTTTTTCTTCTTCTAATATTCTGTTTACATTTTGCCACTGAAATGTGTTGACTATCTAATGGTATTAAGACTTTACTATCAGTGAAAGAACCACCCACAATCAGGGCAAAATCAAGAATCAAGACAATTTTTTACATGGCTCAGTAAAAGCTCTGTGTTTTTAGTGTCATTATGGGTGGCCTCTTGCCTTTTTGTATTATGTGTCATCCTTAACAGTGCTTTCTTTTTTGTTGTTTTTGGGTTGCATTTTTCTAGTCTTCCTTTCTCTGTCTTTTCTCTTCCTATATACATTTTCATATGGCCCATGTTATTACCCACAGTCACTCTTCATCTTACACCAAAGCTCCATCCACTGAAGGTTCTGCATGGGTAGGATTGAAATGATGAAAAGAAGGGGAGAAGGGGACGGAGACTTGTGTATGTGTGTTCCAGTTCATCAACCTTGGGGATACTATTGCCTGTAACATCTGGAAGTCCTAGCATCTCCATTTCCTTCCCTTAAGACAGCAGACATTCCCCCACCCCCACCCCTATCCCCTGAGCTTCACTTTGACTGTTATGATGAAATTTGAAGGTTATCCCAAATATGGGTTTTCTCTAAAATATAGAATAATCTTCTGGTCTTCAAAATCACCATTTATTATAGATATTCTAACTTTACTGGGGAAAGTGACCACCATGAGAATTATTTTTTTCCTAGTTTTCTTTTTCCACTTGCATAAAAATGTTTTAGAAAAGTTCTAGAAAGCTACACTACTTGCTTTGTGGAAAAAGAAAAATGAAGCTAGATTTGGTCCCTAATGTCTTAGATGTGTTATGAAACCATCTTATATGCAGTAGATCACTACGGTGGGAAGGGAAGCTGATCATTACAGTCCCTGGGGCTTGTGGACAAAGTAAGAGGGATACCTGAGTATGGGAAGGGGTTTTCTCCAAAAGAGAAATACCCCAGGAATTAACCCTAGAGTCAACACTGGGTTGAGGTTCTGACCCCCACTGCTTTACTCTCTTGTTTACTTCTTGAGAAACCCCATTCACATATTTCATATGAGGGTCATTCTTAATCCTCTCCCCTTTGAAATGATTTTTCTATATGAGAGAATGGGAACTGGTACTTAGGGCTTGTAGCTGGAGTTGTCTCTGCATCTTCTCTAGTTCCTTACAGTGCATCAAGACACTGGATGTCACAACTGTGGGCCCATACATTTAAACACAACCTCTGATTCACCTCCCTTCCCTACTAGTGGAGGTACCTGATATCAGAGTAAGAGTTCTGGAGTGGAAAGCCAGAACCCACTGTGTCCCAGTTGGATCACTGGCTGAGAAAATCACTTCTCTATCTGTAAAGGATGGGTTTAGAATACATTCTCAAGTCCTCATCACTATGATGTCCTATCATTTTATACAAAGAGATTATTAAGATTATGAACTTGGAAAGCATAATAAACATAGAAGCATTCATTTAGGTTTTGTAATATTCCTGCTGCATGTAAGGAGATGTAGGGATAACAAAACAGAATATAGCTGGAGCCAGCGTATGAAAAGTGCTGTATGTAAGGATGTTTGCCCTTCCTCCTCTGAACACATGGAGGAGAATTCATCTGAGCTGTGTTTAATGAAGATTAGTGTCACAGTGTGTTCTATAAATTGGATCATATTGGGGCCTTTGCCTATGTTTTGTTTTTTTCTGTTATACTTTTCATGAGATCAAAGACCATTTCTTGGAATCCCCAGGACTTAGTAAATATTTGCAGTTAAGTTCTCAGGAATTATTTTCCAAGTTTTAATTTTAAAAACTGAGAAAGTATTATAATAGTCTAAAATATAAGTAATTAGAGCTGAAAGTAGGATAACAGAGGTTGATATTGCAGTTGTAAAATATATGCAGTTTGGCACTTGACGTCATTGAAAACTCAAAAATAGCTCAAGATTTTGACCATTCATTATGAGAACAATGTTATCTTGTGAAAAATGTAGGAGTGTCGAAAGAAATTAATGATAGTGTTACAAAAGAAAACCAAGCTGCATGCATGTGGGCTCTCTGAGAGAGAGGAAAAAAACAAAGATTTTTAGAAGTTCATTAAGATAACATTGGAATTGAAATAGAGAGGGACTTATCCAAACACTTCAATGAAACTTGGAGATTTGAGGTGTTGGAATCTGAAATCTATTTACATTAGCTTAGAAATTTGGAAATTTTTCTTACAGTGTCTGAAAGTAAGTTGATTTGGCTTTGCAGATGTAATCAATTGATAAACACATATATTTTGTTTTTTGTTTTGGGGTTTTTTTAAAATTTTTTTAATATTAAATTTTTTGTCAAATTGGTTTCCATACAACATCCAGTGCTCATCCCAACAGGTGCCCTCCTCAATACCCATCCCCCACCCCCCTCCCTCCCACCCCCCATCAACCCTCAGTTTATTTTCAGTTTTTAAGGCTTTTAAAAACTGAGGATAAACACATATATTTTGAGTGCCTACTACATGCCCAGTGTTCTGGCAGCTGTGGTAGGATTTCCAAACCTGATTAAGACCAACCTGTTAAGAGAGTACATAGTATAGTGGGAAGTGTGACCTTTCCTCTTTGAGAAGGATTTTGGAAGAGTTCTTTGCATGCCCTCAATCACAGGGGTGTCATTTCTTTAGCACCATAATTGTTTAATGTAGCTCATTAGGTACATCATAAAGCAGGACAAAGCACATTAACTTTTCTCACTTGGTTACTTAATTAATATGTAGATGATATTATTTTCCCTTCCTCAGTTTTGCCAAAGATATTCAGGAGTCATGACTAAGGAGAAATAAGAAAAAGTAATGAAAATTCTCCTTTTGTCCCCTCTACTCTCACTAAGAGTGAAGAATTCTGTGCTCTGCTATTGCATCATTGATGGTGGTATTGTTAATGTGTTATCGTTCATAAACTGTTTCCACAAGAATCTGAAATTTGATCCTTTCTCTAGGTTTATGGGCTAGCCAGAGCAAGGGGTGATAGCATCCCTATTTTCAGAGGCAAGAAATAAAGGTTTGGGAAATTAAGCGACTTTTTTTTTTCTTTTAGAAAATGGTGAAATCAGCTTTTAACCCTACATGTTTGACCGAAAAGTCTCTTATTTTCCCACTAAATCATGCCCCAATTGTCATTGCCTATTTTTCAATGCTAAGATAAACTGACTCTGCAAATTAAAATCACTCAGCATTTATGACAGTTCACTCCGACTTTCAATAAGCACAGGTACACATTCTTAGAGAATGCAGGGCATTATATTAGCGATTTCAATTTGAATTAAAGTCAAGCCATGATGGGGTTCTAACTTGAGAAACATTCTGCTGGAATACAGAGTGAATAAACCCAATGGGCCAGCTCACTCCAGCTACTTTCCAAGTCAAAGAAATTTGGAAGAATTTAGAAACGCTACTAAATTCAAAAGGCCAATGTAATGGTCTTTATTCTTGCATATCACAAATATCTTGATGTAAATGTATCTTTTAATAATTTCTTCTGTGTTAGCTTTGCCAAAAAATGGGCAAGCTCACTTTGGAAAATATGAACCTGATATAGAGGGAAATATTCAGCAGTTCAGTCTTTCTCAGTAGGACACTATTGGCATTCTGGGTAAGACAGTTCTTTGTTATGTGGGACTGTCTTGGGAGAGGAGAATGTTTAGCATCCCTAAGGCTCACCAACTAATGTAGCAGCTCTTAATCATTAGGACAAGGAAATTCTCTGATATCTTTCTAAATGCATCCTTGGTAGTATAAGTGCATGTAAACTTTGGATTGATCTCCAAGGCATTGGAGCATTGGACTAAAGTTATTGAATTAAATACCTGCTCATATTTCCCTTATAGTTTAAATAATGCATACCAAACATAATAAAATTCTCAAAAATTTGAGTTGCGTGAATTTAGTCTTTAAAAAACAAGACCTCAGCTTTACACATATTCTTAAATGATTTTGATTGTGACTTACTATGAGATATATTCGACAATTGCATTTTAGAACAGACTTGAGAGGGAGTCTCATAAAGTTGTTAATGTAACCTTTAAAGCCAGACTTCCTGGGCTCCGGTCCCAGCTCTGCCACTGCCTAACTGGCATACTACTTGGAACATTACTTATCCCCTCTGTGCCTCACTTTTTTCATTTGCACAATGGGATGATAATATTAATAGCACTTGCTTCAAGGCTACTTTTGTTTGTTTTTGAGGGTGAACAGGGTTATCATGCATT
This sequence comes from Lynx canadensis, assembly GCF_007474595.2. Taxonomy (NCBI): domain Eukaryota; kingdom Metazoa; phylum Chordata; class Mammalia; order Carnivora; family Felidae; genus Lynx; species Lynx canadensis. Next base: position 63,721,094 of record NC_044307.1, read on the forward strand.
TAGGACAGTGTCTCGTGTACAGTAAGAGCTATATAAACACATAGACCTTTGCTATTATTTGAAACTGGGTTAAATAAAACATTTATCTTTAATAGAAATATCATTTCAGTTATGTGCTTTTGTGGGGTTACATAATCTTAGAAAAGTCAATTTCAATCATTGAGTTTAGACTCTTCCTCTGCGTCTTTCTTACTGTCTTTCAAACATGTTTTATAAAAATTACAGTATGTGATGTTTCTAAAATAATCATGTTAATCTCCTTATCCCAATGCAATCTGTACTATTAAATACAAAAATATTGAAATCACAAAGCTGAGATATCAGCTGGCAACAGCTGGTGCCATTGCTAGGGAACAAGATACAGTCAGTGGGAAGACAAGGCAAAGAATTAATTGATAGGTTAAAATTTTTAACAACTATTATTTTGTATCATCTTCTGATTTTTAAAGATGCTATATACCATGAGTAGTAGATCTTCCAGTAAATTTAATTTCATTGTCTACCTGCTTTTATAATTCTAGATATAATACTGTCCTTCTGCTTCCACCTTGCCTTTAGATAAGAGTTCCTGTCTGCACATAACATCCAGAGTCAACTACTGTGCTTTTGAGAATCTTTATATATGTGAATATTATTGAGAACCTTGATAATATATTCCCATCTTACTCAATGTTGAACTCATAGACTGTTGCATCTGATTCTTTATGCTTTGTGGTGAGTGCTGCGTCTTTTTCTCTCCAGTACTCCATAACCATTGATAGCAGCACCAGTGTGACATGAGGAGAAAAATGGCACTTAAGCAAAGTATTACTGATCTGTTTCTCAGAGCTTATTATGATGCCATGCACTTAAAAACATTGTCACGAGAGGACATGAGTTACATGGGCCCAATTTCGATGGCCGCAAAAGTAGAAGAAGCTTGATGAAGTAGTACTTCTCAATTGCATTTTATCCGATGTGAGTTAAAGGATGCTTGTTCCATATCCATCAAACTGAGTACAAAACTGAACAGAATGAACTATTAATTATCCCTTAAACTTGGACTTGAAGAGTAAAAGCAACATTTATTAAGTACCTACAATGTACTGTTTTTTATAACCTATGATTCTCAGAACAACCCTTAAAGATAACTATTATTTATACCTATATTATAGGGAAGCTTAAACAATTTAGAATTTTACATAAAATGCCATTCTTTTCCTCACCCTCCTGAACTCCACATCTCTAAATCTTGAGTACCTCCAGTAGAATTAGGCCTCTCTGTGAACTGTTCCCTTCACACTTGCTGTATACTTCCATAATAGTATTCAACACTCACATTAGCTTGTAGTGGGTTGCATTACTTCTCCAACCGCTTCCTGACTATAGTTGATTGAAATGGGATGGTAAGCTGATTCATTTGCCAATAAATCCTTCCCAGAAGTTGCAGTTAGTGTTAGTTTTTTAGGCAGGAATATTGAAAGAATTGTAATGTATTATTTTATGCCTAACATAATTTTTTAACACGTAATGTGTGTTGATTAAGAATAATAGTAATAACTGGAACACTGCTACACACAGAATTCACTGTAACCCTGTGCCCCAGAGTTAACCATTTCCTGAGTGTTTTATTTAATGTTCCCTTTTTAAAAACAACATTTTCATATTCGTGTGGTCATAGAATATAGAGTTTAGTCTTCTATGTTTGTGCATGGTCAACAATATTTGACCATGCACAATATCCATTTATAAATAAATGGATACCTGGTGGCTCTCTCAGCCATTTCTTCCTCATGTTTGTCTTTTCTCTGGATAGAGTTACACCAAGAAGCCCAAAGAAAACTCTTAGTAATTTTCTCAGCCCAGTAAATGGTATAACCTCCTATCACTTACTTAAGCCTTGACACCTCCTTTTCTCTGCCCCCTCTTCCAACATATCTGCCTCTTCTACTTCCCAGTATGTGCGGTCTCTGACCTCTCCTCTCCATCTCCAGTATCACCACCCTATCCCAGCCACCCTCGTCTCTTGCCTCAAAAGCTGTGACAGCCCCTTTTCTGCTTCCACTCTTGCTGCCTACAATCTATTTTTACATTGTAGTCAAAGTGATTTTTTTTGAAGCAAAGTCACATCATGTCGTTTTTCTGCTTAAAACACTTAGGTTCAAAACCCAATCCTCCTTACCATGACCTGCAGTTCACTACATGCTTTGACCCCTTAACTTGATCTCCTGCTCCCTGTCTGCATGCTCATGACACTGTCTTCACCTTGGGGGCTTTGGTGCTTGCTGTGCCTTCTAACCTCAATACTTTCCCCCTGGATCACTGCATGGCTGGATCCTCTGAAACAACAAATGTCACCTCCACACAGAAACTGTTTCTGATGACCCCAACTGACATACCAGCTCTCTCCCTTTCAGGCAGAGCACATTTAGCCTATCGACCTGTTTATCATCAGTCACTCTCCTCTTATAACCTGAGTTCCGTGAAGGCAGGAATCTTGACCCTGTTAAGGAAAAAATTATTCTCACATTTATTAAGATGGTAAGGAGGACTTTTTGTTCAAGACTATTAGAATAGGGGCATTGCAGTAGAGGAGTGAAATTGAGCTCAACTCCAAATACAATAAGGACGGGTGGGGATTTATAGCCAACCGAGTGACAGGCTCAATGAATGGAAAATTACTAAGAGCAAACACTGAGGGTGGGAGGATTCTTGATAACTGAACTATAGGATTCTTGCTAAAGGCAGGCCAAAGACTTACACATTAGAGATGGGGGATGAGGAATTTGATCTGCTGTTAAGGGTGGGGGATGCTATGTAAACTGATTGAGTAAGATTTTTTGCTAAAACTGGTCTCAGCAAGCCGAAGACAGAAAAAGACAGAGGTCAAGGTTGAGGCCTAGTCAAGAAGAGGACTCAGAAGAGTCTGATTGAAGTTTGGTTGAAGAGAGGGTCTTTGTCAATTTCTAAGGAGCACTATCCAATAGAAAAATGTTTAATATATAATACTTACACAGTATATTTCTAAATATGATATTATAATCAAGACAAATATAAATATATTTTCCAGTAGCCATGTTAAGAAAAATAAAAGGAAACAGATGCAACTAATTAAAAAATATATTTAATTTAAAATATCCAAAATACTATTTTAATATATAATCAATATAAAAATCATTAATGAGCCATTTTGTATTTTTTAAAATAAATATTAAAAACCCATTATGTTTTGTACTCTCAGAACATTTCAATGCAGACTAGTCTCATTTTGCTTATTTGGGAAGGAATGGATATTTCAAATAATAAGAGAATATTACATCTCAAATAGGATTTACTTTTTCACTCATCCCTTTTCTAAATAAATAAATAAAACACTCCAAGGTAACAATGGAAGACCGTAGCTATGAGTTTTATCCTGAAAGGTATTTCTACAATTGTGAAGTGTTTTTTGTTTGTTTGTTCGTTTGTTTCCCTTTTGGATGCTATTTTTATCCATTAGATTTTTTTTTCTTAAAGTGTAAGATTACAGTTTTCACATAATCTCTGCAACAAGATTATTTTAAGTATCCAGTTTTCTTTCATTTCTTTAAATTCATCATTGACTTCTATATTGAATAGCTACAGGTGATAGCGTTTGGCATTGTTTACTGACTACAAAATGTCAGAGCAGGGATAGACGGATCCCTGAGCCAGGAAAAGTAAGATATCTAGATATACTGTGCATTCTGTGACATCAGAATTATTTCTTTTTTCCATTATTGTTCTCCATTCATCCAGTGTATTAAATCAAGAATGAAGAAAGATATTTTTTTCTATTTACCACACAGTCAGGATGTCGATCTAACTCTCTTTCTGTTTACACTGTGGGTATCTTCAGCTATAGAACTGATTCCCTCCGGTGAAATCTATTGTGATATTCCTGGGAGCTGTCATTTCTGAGTCTGATCAACTAAATACCCACTAAAACACCCAAGAGTCCAGAAGATTCATGAATATATTCATCTGATACTCTATGTCTCGTATAGTTTCATTTAATATCTTTATAAATCCAAGTAAAAAAAAATTATCAATTAGAGAACTAAAACATACTTTGAAACAGGAAAGAGACTACATTGTAGCTTCAGCCTGTGAGTGATAGGAAAAGAATATGTCCTTCATTTGTTTTCTCCCACAATTAGATTACTTGATAGAGACATAAAAATGTTTTTTTTTAATTTAATTCTTGATTTTTTTGGCAAGCTTTATAAAGGCCAAATCAATGCTAAATCAAAGGTATTTACAATATCCACAAATTTAATCCAAAGTGGATACTTAAAAGCTCATATAGATTTAAATGATGTTCTCCCAGATGGTGAATTAATGTAATTTTAGCAGGAAGCAAAGTTGCACAAATATGCAGTATTCAGGACTCATGCTGATTTAATGTATCTGTACTCACCACAACACAGATGTTGCTTATCATTTTAGTACCAGTTGTCTCTCTTTCTTTCTATACTACAAACTGAAGAATGAGATTTGGGAGTTCAGTAAATTATGATTTATCTTGTGACTAATGACTTGTTAGAAATGTCAGCTTTCTGTGAATTGCATACAGAAATCACATTGGTTGTATTCTTCCTACAGGGTTTGAAAGGTGACTTGGGTCCTCGGGGCCCCCCTGGCCCAAAAGGAGAAAAGGTATTGTATCCACCCAGAAGAATGTCAGTTTTTCTTAAGAAAATTCTGAGAACACATGCAGTGACTTTTCATTGAAAAAGTTAATTTTGCTAAAATTAACCAAAGGCTGTATGTTAAAAGCATCTGAAGAAAAGCCTTTTGGTTCATTTAATTAGTTTGAAGAAACTAAAAGCACAACTGCTAGTTGACATTAATTTGTGTTTATAAGATTTCACTTTCTCTCCCTCACTTAACAGTATTAGCTATTCCATTGCCAAATTAGCAACTGTGTCTTGTATCGGGGAATTTTGCCAGTAGCACTGAACTGCTACCATAATGCTGAAGCAGGTGGCCTTTAGCGGGAAGGAGGTTAACTTCCTAATTCATTCTTAGTTTGAATGCTTCATTTCCTGCCACTTTTTCTCACATGCCATTTTATCATGATATATTGGCAGTGACCTTGAAAAGAGATTTAGAAATACTAAAACCAAGAGTCACAGAATAAGGTCATTGCATGACCCCATTTTGATAAGAATTGTATGTGTGGGGCGTTCATACTGTATTTTGTTCTCCATTCTTAGCACATTTGGAAATCCTCGTCTGTCTTCAATATTTACCTCTATGTTAAAGTTGATCTTGCAAATCAGTCCTCAGTGAGTGATTTAAGCTATGTCGATGTTCCTTAACAAGTATTGGCTACTTTTATTCAATTGTTCCAAAAAGTAATGATTACTCAACGCTAAGTCTTTACTTTTGAGGTGACTATGTCAGATGAGAAAAGAAAAATTTATAGAGATACTTTCAACATGAGAACACATCTCAGAGCTTTATACCACACAGTATAAATTCTCTATAATGACCACATAAAGAGCATTATAGCAATGATGCTTGCTCTTAATGGTTAAGAGTTCTTACGAAATAAACCAGGGTCCTGATACAATAAAGCATATAGATGACATATAAATCAGAAAATAGTAAACTTTTATATGAGCCATTTTTTAAAGATTTTGAAAGGGTTCTCAATATATCCACTTGTTAATTTGTATTCACATAGGTCAGCAAAGCAATTTTTGTATTTAAAAATACATAAATGTAGGCAAGGCCTCTTAAAATTGATAGCAAGTGCAATGTCAATTTAGCAGAGCTTTGTAAGAGGCAATGGGACTGCTTCTTGCAGCTGGGAGGCATGAAGTGGGGAGATCCATTTATTATTTCTGCTGATCCTCATACTAACTTTGTCAGAAAAATTATCTGTCGTTGTGACACTTCCCAGCTGGTCCACTGGCAAGTAACCATATTTGAAGAGATATTCTTTCTAATTTTGGATTCGTAGACAAAAGAATAGAAAATTAGATTATTTTAGCTTTTCAAAACAAGTTCTGCTGTTATAGAAAGTATGGGGGTGCACAAGATGATATTTATATCATGAGAGCTAAAAGCACATCATGCATTTTTCACCGTGTGGAGAATTTATCAAGATGAAATTCTATTTTTTCCTTCAAAGTGTGTGTGTGTGTGTGTGTGTGTGTGTGTGTGTGTGTATACATATATACATATATATATACATATATACATATATATATCTATATTGCTTCTATCCATTCAGAAAACTTAAAAATAAAATGTGCAGAAAAGGATCACTGGTAACTGCAACTATTCTTTAACCTATTTTAGGGAGATACAGGACCTCCAGGACCACCAGCCTTAACTGTAAGTATTCTCCAAATCAGAATTCAAAATTGAAATGCCCTGTTCATTTTTCACACTACATCATGACTAAACCAGAATTTAAACCATAGGATATTTTGAGTACTGAAAGTTACCCTAGAATAGATCTAGTTAAACCTCCAGATTTTAAAGATGAGGCATCTGCCCACATCAGGGAAGTACATAACCTGAGGTCATACTGGGAGTTACTAGAAAAGTCTAGAGGCAGTACCAATTCGGAGCAATTTTCTCTACCCTCCATATGGTTCATAATCATGCCCCTTGAACGTTTGATTATACATTCTTAACATGATATTTAACGTTAATGGAAGCAGAGACTGTTCTACCTACTCTAAAAACCGTAAAAGAACAAAATACACTATAATCGCCCAGTGGGTAAAAACAGCTACCTATTTAAAATGATTGTTACATTCCCCAAAACCTGTCCAAGACCAGTTTTTTTCCTATATGATTTGCTTCTAAGATTCACAAATGATAAAATGGCAGTATTTCAGTAGCAGATTTATGAGAAAAGTTCCTAATGTGCACATAATGAGATTGTTCTCAGTTAAATGGTTCATCATTTATTAAGCATTTAATCATAAATATATAATGACTTTATATTTAGGTATAATTTACTGTTATGGATTTTCTTCATAGGCCATTAAGGACTCTCATTTAACTTAAAGATTTGGTCTAACAGTGACTCTAAGCCTAATAGAAAAGAGGAAACTTTCTTAAATAAGATCATTTGTAGCCTGAGGTCTCTTGGATTTTATGTTGATACTACCTAATGACATAAATTAAGAATTTAAATCATCAGTTTTCAGACATGTTCTGATTGTAGAAGGTCAGGCTTAAAAGAAATCTTCTAGTATCTGTGTTGAGCTCTTCCTAACAAGGCAGAACAGTAATCTCAAAGACTGTGTGGCTTTGATAACATTTACATTTATCTTTGTACTTGAAAATGTCATACATATTCTGAACAATATGTTAATAATATCTTACACAAATAATTTTTGCAATGCTTACTTAAAGGACAGATATTTCTTCATAAATGAGAAATCTAAGGAATCAAACAGATAATTTAGGAATAACCAAATTCAATTTGCCATGAAATTCTGTGCTTGAAGATTTCATTTTCAGATGGAAATAAAAACTATATATTTGAGGGGTGGTTTTAACTGAATATTATTCAGCTTTTTTATACTTTGTGGAATTTATTTTTAAAATTATTTGGCAGTGATTTACAGTTAAGACTGCTCATGTTACTTAAGTCACATGCTTTCTTTTGTTCAACTAAGTTATATGCTCACCCACTCTATTTAGTTATCTGATTTCCTAGTCATTCCCAACTTGTGTTTGAAGAGCAAAGTGTAATCTATGTTTATCATTTCACCTGAAAATGCAGTTTTGGCCCCTGACCCAGAAAATTGTATTGGAATATATCTATTTCATGGATTTTTAATGACAGCTAATGTCTTCCCACCAAGTAGCACCCTATAGATCCCAGCAGTATTTAGCTTGCAGGCACTAAGGGAGTACAAACTAATTTTTACAGTTCCATAAAGACATGACAAGGCAAAACCACTGTGAAATGAAATGTTTATTTCATAAAGTTAAATATTGGTATTACTAGTTATATGCTTGTCATTACTTTATTAACATAATCTACTGTTAAAAAACAGGCAGCAGACATGAATAAACATTTTTCCAAAGAAGATATACAGTTGGCCAACAGACATATCACTCATCTTCAGGGAAATACAAATCAAAACTATGATGAGATATCATCTGACAGTAGTCAGAATGGCTAAAATCAACAACACAGAAAACAACAAGTGTTGACAAGGATGCAGAGAAAGGGGAACCTGCTTACACTGCTGGTGGGAATGCAAACTGGTGCTGCCACTCTGGAAAACAGCGTGGAAGTTACTCAAAAAGTTAAAAATAGAACTGCCCTATGATCCAACAATTGCACTACTAGGTATTTACCCAAAGGATACAAAATACTGATTTGAAGGGATAAATGCACCCTGATGTTTATAGCAGCATTATCAACAATAGGCAAATTATGAGAAGAGACTAAATGTCCATCAACTGATGAATGAAAAAATAAGTTGTTGTATGTATGTATATATATATATATACACACACACACACACACATATACATATACATATATGTATATGTATATACATACATATATACATATATATATAATTGTATATAATGGAATATTACTCAGCCCCCCAAAAATATGGAATGTTGCCATTTGAGCAGCATATATGGAGCTAAAGAGTATTATGCTAAGCGAAATAAGTCAGTGAAAGATAAACACCATATGATTTAATTCATATGTGAAATTTAAGAAACTAAACAGAGGAACATAGGAGAAAAAAGTTGAGGCAAACCAAGAAACAGACGCTTAACTATGGAGAACAAACTGAGGGTTACCAGAAGGGAGGTGGATGGGGAGATTGGGCTAAATGGGTGATGGGGTTAAGGAGGGCACTTGTATGAGCAGCAGATGTATATAAGTGATGAATCACTAAATTCTACACCTTAAACTAATATTACACTGTTAACTAACTGGAATTTAAATAAAAACTGGAAAGAAAATGAATACATACATACACACATACATACATATCTTAAAAATTAAAAAAACACATAATCAAATGTTAACTATGAAATAGGAATGAACTGAAATGTATACCACCTTACCATGTACTAAATATTTAATTGACCTTATAATGCAGATTAATACATTTTAATGAAATGATTTGTAACAGTTTTCAAGAAAGCTAAACTTGGAAGCTATACTGCCTCCATTGTATTTACACTAAACGAAACATTGTTATATAGGAGTTAATAAACTGAGAATTCATCCATAGTGATTCTCAAAGCTAGTTGTGCACTAAATCCACTATAGAGCTTTAAAACATACCAATCTGTGGCTCCACCCCCAGAAATTACAATTCAGTAGATCTGGTGTGGATCAGTATACTTAAACCTCCCTGAGTAGTTCTAAATATAGAGCTGGAATCCAAAGCTGTTGTATATGAGCACTATAATGGAACAAGCTTTCTTCTGTTCAAAAGCTTTAGACTTTTGAGAAGTCTGGCTTTCACCTGAAACCCAACTTAATGCGTAGTAATAAAAAAATGTCTCTTTCCATTAGGGAGGCATACTAGTAAAACTAAATTAAGATTGAAGCCTTCTTGGTTAAGTGGAGGAGATTAAGGCCAGGAAGGCAACTTTAATTATAGCCTTAACCTAGCCATTCAAGGACTCCAGAGAGCTCAGGTGCCTTAATGCTTCTCAGAATTTAATGCGCACAGAAACATTCAGGGGTCTTGTTCAAATGCATAGTTTATTTCATAAGTCTGAGGTGGGGGTGGGATTCTACATTTCTTTTTTTGTTTTGTCTTGTTTCTAAATGTTTATTTTATTGCAAGAGAGAGATCAAGAAAGAGCAAGAGAGAACAAGCAGGGGAGGGGCAGTGAGAGAGAGAAAGAGAGAGAGACAGGCTGTCAGTGCAGAGCCCAATTGGGGCCCAATCTCACAAACCATGAGATCATGACCTGAGCCAAAATCAAGAGTTGGACGCTTAACTGACTGAAGCACCAGGCACCCCAAGATTCTCCATCTCTAACTGGAGGATGCAGATGCTACTTGTTCTCAGACCACACTTTGAGTCACAGGGCTTAGCACTTGAGCCCCAGCTCTACTGCAGACTTGCTGCCTCATTCCGTAGATTAGTGACTCCCTAGCCATACTGCACTTTAGATGTACCTATATCACCTGATATAGAGGTGTTTACCTTCAAATTTTTCCTGCTTTTCCTGAGCTTCTTTGATCTGTAAATTTATGTATTTCACCTAATTTGGGAAATTGTCCATTGTTTCATCAAATTTGTTTTCTGCCTCATTATCTCTCTCTTCTTCTGAGACTCCAGTTACATACGATTACATAAAATATTTTCCCACACATTCCTTTGTTTTCCATATAATTTTCTCCTCTTTTGAATGGATCATTTCTAGTGAACTCTTTTCAAACTTACTCATTATTGGTCATCTCCATTCTGTTGTTAAGACCATCCTTTGAATTTTTCATTTCAGATACTATATTTTTAAGTTAGTGAATTTCTGTTTGCTTTTTAAAAAAATAATATCTACAAAAGGCCACATTTCATTCTTTCTCATTGCCAAGTAGTATTCCATTGTATATATAAACCACAATTTCTTTATCCATTCATCAGTTGATGGACATTTAGGCTCTTTCCATGATTTGGCTATTGTTGAAAGTCCTGCTATAAACATTGGGGTACAAGTGCTCCTATGCATCAGCACTCTGTATCCCTGTATCCCTTGGGTAAATTCCTAGAACTGGAGAGTGTTATGCTAAGTGAAATAAGTCATACAGAGAAAGACAGATACCATATGTTTTCACTGTTATGTGGATCCTGAGAAACTTAACAGAAGACCATGGGGGAGGGGAAGGGAAAAAAAAGTTAGAGAGGGAGGGAGCCAAACCATAAGAGACTCTTACAAACTGAAGATAAACAGGATTGATGGGGGGTGGGAGGGAGGGGAAAGTGGGTGATGGGCATTGAGGAGGGCACCTGTTGGGATGAGCACTGGGTGTTGTATGGAAACCAATTTGACAATAAATTTCATATTAAAAAAATAAATAAATAAATAAATAAATAAATAAATAATATCTATTTCTCTTCTGATATTTTCTATCTTTTCATTCCCTGGGAGCCATATTTTCTTTCACGTCCTTGAGAATAGTTTTGATAGATGTTTTAAACATCTTTGTCTTAAAATTCCATCATCTGAGTAATGTCAAGTTGGTCTCTGTTTACTGTCTATTCTCTTTAGAATAGGTAATGTTTTTTTTTTTTTTTATTTTTCAATGTTTATTCATTTTTCTTTTGAGAGACAGAGAGAGCAGGGGAGGGGCAGAGAGAGAGAGGGAGAAGCACCAGAGACAGAGACACACAGTATCCAAAGCAGGCTCCAGGCTCCAAGCCATCAGCACAGAGCTTTATGTGTGGTTCTAACTCACAGACTGTGAGATAATGACCTGAGCTGAAGTTGGCTACTTAACCAACTGAGCCACACACGTGCCCCTAGAATGGGTAATGTTTTAATGCTAACTTCTATGTCAAAAAATTTTGGACTGCATTTTAAGCACGTGAATGATACTGGAACTCTGAACGCCTACTTCTCTGAAGAGCATTAATATGGGTTTTTTGGGGGGGGGAGTTGTTTGTTTTTTGTTTATTTATTTTGAGAGAGAGAGAGGAGCACAAGCAAGGGAGGGGCAGAGAGAGAGAGCGAGAGAGAAAATCCCAAGCAGGTTCTGCACTGTCAGTGTGCAGCCTGATGAGGGACTCAAACCAACGAACTGTGAGATCATGACCTGAGCTGAAATCAAGGGTTGGATGCTTAACTGACTGAGCCACCAAGGCACCCCAAACATTAATGTGTTTTCAAAGCAAGGAGTTAAATTAGCTGGACAGACGTTGTAAACTCTCTTCCCTGTAGTTGACAACAGCGGAAATCCTGGTTTTATTCTTTTAGCCTAACCTGAGCTGCTTGGTGTGTGTACTGCGTGTGTATGGTTAGGGGTCAGCTAGAGGTTTGGGCAGACTTTATACACAGAATTTGGGACTGCCTTTCTCTACAGAATTTTGGAAACCACACATTTCTTTACTTTCCAGTATGTACATCTGCTCAAAATTCTGCCCTCTAACTTTCAATCCATCAAGAATGCAGGCTCTCCATTTAGCTACCCTGTGACCCAGACTGTAGCTTGCCTCCAAATGAAACATTTTGGAAACAGGAAACCGATCACATGCTGTTTTGTTTTTCTGCATGTTGCCTCCTCTCCAGTACCTACCTGCTTTGGGTTTTTTTTGTTGTTGTTGTTTTGTTTTTTTAAGTTCATTTATTTATTTTGAGAGAGAGAGAGAAAGCACATACACAACACACACACACACACACACACACACGCACACGCACACTCACACGTGCACATTTGGGGGAGGGCAGAGAGAGAGAGAAAGAATCCCAAACAGGGTCTGTGCTTCCAGCATGGAGCCTGATGCTGGGCTCAATCTCACAAACTGTGAGATCATGACCTGAGCCAAAACCAAGAGTCAGATACTTAACTGACTGAGCCACGCGGGCGCACCCCTACCTGCTTCTGTTGATTTTCCAGTGTCTTCAGGTAGTTGTGGGTTTTTTTTGTAATGTTTATTTATTTTTGCGGGAGGGAGAGAGGGGAGTGAGGGGCAGAGAGAGAGGGAGACACAGAATCTGAAGCAGGCTCCAGGCTCTGAGCTGTCAGCACAGAGCCCGATGCAGGCGGGAACTCACAAATGGATGCTTAACCGACTGAGCCACCCAGGTGCCCCTTCAGGTAGTTGCTTTTATATTGGAGTTTATAGTTGTTTTCTGTAAGTATGTTAATTCAGTAGGAACTACTAGGCCTTCCTGAAAGTCAATGATATTTTTTTTTATCAAAGTTGAATTACTTCTAATTTACTTAGAAATTTTATAACTGCAAATATAAGTGAATTAGCCTTACAAATTATTTACTCTATTGGCCTCACCTTCAATATATATCTGAATCTGACTCATTCTCACATTTCTACTATTACTACCTGGTTCTAGATACCATCATCCCTGGATTATTTCAGGACCAGTTAATGGTCTCCCCACTTCTTCCCTTGATCTCCTTGAGTTTTACAAAAAAACAGAGGCCAAAAAGTTTCCTTGTCATGCTTCTGTTCAAAATCTCCAATGTTTCTCCATCTGATTCAGAGTAAAAGCCAAATTCTATACAATGGCCTACAAAGTCTTAAAAGTCAACTCTCCTTGCATTTCTGACTTCATTTCTTATTCTTCTCATCTTGCTGACTTGGTTCCACAACAATGGCCTTCTTGCAGTTCTTCAGGCATGTCTGGTACACTCCCACATGAGAAGGTTTGTTGCTGTTTACTCTGCCTGCTCCAACCATGTGCATAGCTACTTCCTTTAGGTTTTCTCAATGAGAGCTACTCTATTTAAAATTACAGGGGCGCCTGGGTGGCGCAGTCGGTTAAGCGTCCGACTTCAGCCAGGTCACGATCTCGCGGTCCGTGAGTTCGAGCCCCGCGTCGGGCTCTGGGCTGATGGCTCAGAGCCTGGAGCCTGCTTCGGATTCTGTGTCTCCCTCTCTCTCTGCCCCTCCCCCGTTCATGCTCTGTCTCTCTCTGTCCCAAAAATAAATAAACGTTGAAAAAAAAAATTTTAAAAATAAATAAATAAATAAAATAAAATTACACATACCCACATGGAATTTCTAGTCTGCATTAGCACTTCATTTTTATCATTTTCTCCATGGCACTTATCACTCTCTAACATATCATTTAAAATGCCTACTTACTAGATTATTTGTTGTCAACATTCCTGTATCTTTGACTTTGAATCCCATGAGAGGCAAAGGTTCTTTGTGAGTTTTGTTCATTGTTGAATTCTAAGCATACAGAATAGAGTTTGGCACATAGTATGCCCTGAGGAAAAAATGATGTTTAATGAATATTGTCTTTGTAAGTATTTTAATCTTTGCTTTTTAGCCTCATTAATTCCACTTATTAACCTTATTTCTCTTAGATAGTTTGTATAAAATAAGGATCAGCTCTTATGATTTTGATGAAAATCATTTGGACGGATGTTTTCTTTCTCACAAAATTTTTGCTCTGCTTATTCCATTTTTATTACTTTAAGGTCATTTGTTTATTGAAGTTTTCTTAAGTCAGTTTTCTATAAAATTGCTTAATATTTATTTTTTTTAAAAAGCAGAGTGCTAGCCAAATAGAATAAATCTGTGGTTCCTATTACTTGATTATACACAAAAGTATAAATTGAAATAAAAGTCTTTAATTCACAGTTTTAGGTTTTACCTTATCCTGCCTGATTTATTATTCATTTGTCAGCACTTTAACTCCTGGAATATAAAATTTGGCATCTAATCCATAAAAATATTAAATATATTGCTATAATTTTGGACTTGTGCTTTCAGTAGCACAAATGAAGCCAAATAAAACCAAATTGTGCCATGATTCCAGCTGAAATTCTCTAAGCAACTACTTATTAACAAAAAAAGAATAATTCCTTTATAAATATATTTTACATATATATATTCAAATTCTAGTTTTTAAAATGTTATCAAATCACATTTTTGAAACTTATTTAGTTGCACCCATACCTGGAATGAATGTCACAATGACACTTAACAAGTGACTTACTGGACATCACCATCATAGTATAATAGGGCTTTTCCACCATATTCCTCCTAAAGGACATCAATTTAGACAATCACCCATGGATAGGATAGCCATGTAGAAGTCCAGGAAGGAGTCTAGTGGAGAAGTTCCAGCATACCCCTAAAGCAAAGAAATTGAAAAGGATAAAAGGAACAGTTTCAATTTACAGTCGTCACTCCTCCCAAGGCTTTTTTAGTTCATGCCAAGAGAGACTTTCTCAGCCCATGATTTCTCCTGCTGGAGAAGATGAGAACATGTGAGTGAGAATTCACCTGCCTTAGCTATGCAGGATGCTACCCAAAAAACCTACTTCCTTCCTGCCTCAGCCGGAATACTGAGGTGTCTTGTGTGTTGCAGTGGGTGTTGGGAGAACAGCAGAAAGGGCTCTCAGGGGGCACCAAATGCATGTGAATCCTACAGAGTGTGTGCCCCCAGACTCCACTAGGAAATTCACCCACAAGCTGCAGGGCATTCTTCACTTTTGATTTCCTCTCCAATGGCCCAAGGCTTCCTGTGCCTCACCTCCACACACATCTACCTCATGGCCAGCTCTATGTGTATGCTCCCTGTGGCAGCAAGAATGAGCCTTTGCAGAGGACTAGTCAGCACCTGAAGAAGCTGGTTCCACTCTGTGGGATTGATAGAAACACACAAAATTGGGCATTCATCACTGCCCTAAAAAAAGCACCATAGTCAGCATAATCCTGACTGTGTAGTATTGAGAGAAGGCATAAAACCTTAAGAATTTCTCCAGAAGAAGAAAGAAGAAGCATGGAGTGGGCATATCTGAGTAAAAGGTCTGACAAAGCCTTAGAATCCCTAACAGGGTTGATGGAAGGTATTTCTCTCAGTTATGAACTGAGAGAAAGAGTAAAGACTGAAAGAGGTAACTGCTTTTTCAGATATGAAGACAGCAACACAAGACTTCAAGGAACACTAAAAATCAAGGAAACATGACACCAACAAAGAACACAATAATTTTGCAATAACAGACCCCAAAGAAATAGAAATCTGCGATTTGCCTGATGAAGAATTCAAAATAGTTATTTTAAGGAAGCTCAGTGAGCTATAAGAAAGACAGTTCAATGAAATCAGGAGAATAATACATCAATAAAATGAGAAGTTTCACAGAGAGAAATCATAAAAAAGAATCAGACAAATTCTGGAGCTGAAAAATGCAATAAATACGGTAGAGAGCATAAACAGACTGGATCAGGTAGAAGAAAGAATCTGTCAAGTAGAAGGCAGGTTCAGTCAGAGCAGAACAGAAGAATGAGAGAGTAAAGAAAGCCTACATGAGCTATGGGATATCATTAATACAAACAACCTGTACATTATTGGGTTACCAAAAAGAGAAGAGAGGAGAGACAGTTAGAAAACTTATTTAAAGAAATAATGCCTGAGAAATTCCCAAAGCTGGGAAGATACCTGGATGCCTGAGTTCATGAAGCTTGTGGGATGAAGCACATAGATTCACAATTGCCAGGACATGGAAACAACCTAAGTGTCCTTCAACAGATGAATGGATAAAGAGTATGCAGTGTGTGTGTGTGTGTGTGTGTGTGTGTGTGTGTGTGTGTGTGTGTGTGTGATTAGCCATAAAAAGAAGGAAATCCTGCCCTTAGCAACAACATAGATGGACCTTCAAATTTCTTTGATCAAAATACAGTTTATCTAAGGTCATAGTGCAAATTTGTGTTAAGGTAAGTTCTCATAAATTATTCTGAAACCATGAATCTGAAACCATGAAACATCAGAGTCTGTTTTATGGGTTGCCTCTGTCTTTTTCCCCCTATGTTCATCTATTTTGTTTCTTAAATTCTATGTGTGAGTGACATATGATATTTGTCTTTTTTTGGACTGATATATTTCATTTAGCATAATACACTCTAGCTTCATCCTAGTCATTGCAAATGGCAAAATCTCATTCTTTTTGATGGTTGAGTAATGTGTGTGTATGTTTATGTATATGTATATGTAAATGTATATGTGTATGTATATACATGCCACATCTTCTTCATCCATTCATCAGTTGGTGGACATTTGGGCTTTCTCCAGAATTTGGCTATTTTTGATAATGCTGCTATAAACATCAGGGTGCATGTATCCCTTCATCTCAGTATTTTTGTATCCCTTGGGTAAATACCTAGTAGTGTAATTGCTGGATCGTAGAGAGGATCTATTTTTAACTTTTTGAGGACCCTCCATACTGTTTTACAGAGAAGCTGCACCAGTTTGCATTCCAACCAACAGTGTAAGAGGGTTCTTTCTCTGGATCCTTGCCAACACCACTTTACATTTAAATATAAATCCTTACATTTAAATGTGCAAGTATAAGTGCAAATTATTAAGTTCTTTGTCATTTGTTATCAACAACTTTATATGTAACTTCTTTATATATAACTTTGTGTCTTTATATATAACTTCTTAAAATTGTTACATATGTTCTGTAGTCTTACTGTTACTCACTATTAACAGATATTCCTCAACTAAAAAAATATACTGCTGTTTTTACACTAAAGTTTTGCCAAAATCTGTAACTGAAGCTTCAGAAGCAAGGCAGAGACTAATATGGAAATAAGACAGTTGGCTAACACCTCTGCCTGCTTCCCTCTTTTGGCCTTTGCGTGTCATTTCAGAAGAGACAGGTGAAGGAGGGTAGAACAGTGCTATTTCATGGAATATATCCACTAATTTTAGTTCCCAGGAAAATGACTATGTTACTCTGGCCCTGGCCCTTTGGGGAGTTATTAAATACTCATCCAGATGGCACCAAATGTTTACACAGAAGCCAAAGGTTAAGTCAGTCAATAGCAGAAGTGTCTTCGATATGCTTACTAAATGATATTTTAAATGTCAATCCCTTGGTACCTGAATAAATCTACCATAAGTGAAAATTAGGCACAGAGAAGGAGCACAGATTTCACCCATCCCAAACTACCTTAAATATGAAACTACCTTAAATATCAGGCACCCGAGAGAAAATCTCAGCTGGTCATTTATAAATCAAATGACATACAAATTAACAGATGACCTCAATAAACAAGAGATCATATAGTATTCACATAAGGGAAGCCTTGAAATA
The DNA here is from genome assembly GCF_007474595.2 of Lynx canadensis. Lineage (NCBI taxonomy): Eukaryota > Metazoa > Chordata > Mammalia > Carnivora > Felidae > Lynx > Lynx canadensis. The sequence continues at coordinate 63,738,846 of NC_044307.1, forward strand.
GTTTCTTTCCCCGAAATTAATGTGTTGAAGATCTAAGAATGATCAGTTCAGTAGATGATGAGGTCCATTCTCACCCTTTCTTCCTCCTTTGATCTACCCACTTACTTGAATGCTAACCATGTGTCAGATACTATGCTGGCTACTGGGAACACAGAAACAACACCTGTCGTTGCCTTCTCAGAACCTATTTGGTCTATGAAAAAGCAAGCAGTTGTTTAAAACTGATCATTTTCAAACTCATCATTTGCAGTTAGCATATAAACAGTCTACAAGTATTTGTACAACTGTAGTTATGTTGGTATTACATAAAACATTTAGTTATTTAAGAGAAAATCATTTTTGCTAGAATTCTTATGCTGTAATTTAAGCAGTTATTTAATTTAAATACATTTAAATCACAGACTCAACTACTAAATAATGTTTTCTTACTAAGATTCCTGAGGAACTATAACCATCTCTTTTTAGGTGAATGAAATAGAAAAGTTCTTATTAAATATCCATAGAACATAGTTTCTTTCAGTTCTGGATTGAATAAATATATGCTGTATAGTGTATATGTATTATACACTTTTATATATACATATAAATATATGTACTATAGCATAGTAATTAATAGGCAATTCAATTTAAGATTATTTAAAATTGCTTACATATCAAAATCTGAATTATTTATATGGTCTTTCTATGAATTGCCTGAATTTAAATTTTGTCTTAAAAAGTTGCATAATTCATATTTAATTAACTGTTAACTTTCTGAAACTGATGCTCCAGCTCAATCTTGAGATTCTTGGGGAGCTAGTGAGCCAGAAGAAAGAAGGCAATTCAAATATTTTTAAAAAATCAATCTTTTTTTTTTAATTTGTGGACAAAAGATTTGTATGAATGAATCATTGGATTAAAATAGAAGGTGTTTCTGTACTACAAAACTATGATTATTGACTGTGCAGAAATATAGGGGAGTTGATGCTTAAGGCCTTAGAAAGATTTATGTTCAGCCTCAGAGAAGATTTATGTTTTGGGAAAATGTATCATCAGCTCATTTGACAGAAGGTGATTTATATATCTTTCATTAGATAAATGATTTGAGAATAGCTCCTTCTACCCTTCTGTTTATAGTTTGCTTCTGTTTCAAAAGACATTTCAAATTGTTTTCATCACAATTCTAAATTATGTATTTTAAAGCTCAATAATAAAACTTTCTTCCTAAAAGTGCTATACATTGGCAGTTTAGGAATTTTATGAAGGAGCTATTTTTTCATGTTGAGATAGTCAGCAGTCTAGAAAAATAAATTTAAATGTATCTCAAATGCTATTAGAAAATTATAAAATGGATAAGCCCTTTGAAACATTACATGGAGAAGAATGTGTATTTAAGTCAAATATATGCAGGAATTGGTTAAATTCAGTTCCACTCTAAGTATATAAAAATTTTTTTTGGTAAGAATTTATATTCATCTGTAAAATGGAATTTAAAAGTGCTCTCTAAAAGAATTAGAATTATTTTTATTCCACTTAACTATTCTACTGGTTTTAACAAACCAAAAATTCACACATTATGGCTTAGGAGTTATACAGTCCCTTCATCCAGGGTTTGAACCTGACCGTGTTACTTGACTTTTCTGTGCCCTAGTTTCAGCATCTATAAAATGGAATGATAATACTTCTTACTGCATAGCACTGAAGTAATGATTAAATTAACTAGCATATGTAAAATTTTTTGAATAATGACTGACTTCTAGTAAGTACTATTTAACTTTTAGCTAGTGTTCTCATTGTTATTATGCTAATATTCAGTGGCAAAATATCAATACATATACATATACATATAAATATGAATTAATGTCAATAGGAATGAGGCCTTTATAAAGTAATTTCTTGGAAATGTTCAAAGAGAATTTTTGTATAACTATGGTGTCTTTAAGGGCAGAGTTCTTTCTTCTTAAGAGAATTATTAACAATAAGCAGAATTGAAATATTTTCTTTTTTACTTCTAGTATAATCTCTATGATGATAGCAACATTTTCTATCTTATGCATGCCCAGAGACTGAAAGTGCAGAGTAGGTACTCAATAAAAATTTCTTCTTCTTAGGAAGAAGAAATAGATATTTTTCACTGACAAACATATTGTCAAAATAAAATATCACCAAATCCTACAGTTAAAATACCTATAGGAAAATATAAATCCACTCACTTGAACATTATAGTAAAGGGCAGATGACCTCCTTCCAACTAAAAGTAATTAATTTAGGGCAGATAGTCCCCTTATCTTGTATTATTTTTCAACAATGGCAATCCTGATGTCACTTACTGTCCCTGATTTATTTTTGTCAGTTTGAGAGACATGTTTATGGGCAATTTGAATTATCTCCCTAACTGAAGAATCTTACCTTCTGTTTAATATACTGCAGATATGAATAGAAGCTTTATATGTTTTAATTCATTATTAAAGTTTCTTTTGATAAATAAGTAAACACTGGGTGAAAGGCCAAGTGACTGAAGTCTATCCTGAAATGTGCAACTTTTTATTTATTTTATTTCGGGCATGTCACTGACTAATATAGTAGTCAGTTTAGACTGACTAATAGTCAAAACGGAAGGTTTTAACAATTATTTCAAATTCTGAAATTCTATTATTTCACCTTTTAAATTTCCTAAGGAATTCTACTTCATTTAGCTGCATATAATCTAATATCTATCTCTTTAATAACATTTTTAAAAATCCTGTCTTTTATCATATTATTTTAGGGGCGCCTGGGTGGCTCAGTCGGTTAAGCGTCCGACTTCGGCTCAGGTCATGATCTCATGGTCAGTGAGTTCGAGCCCCGCGTCAGGCTCTGTGCTGACAGCTCAGAGCCTGGAGCCTGCTTCAGATTCTGTGTCTCCCTCTCTCTCTCACCCTCCCCCATTCATGCTCTGTCTCTGTGTCAAAAATAAATAAACATTAAAAAAAATTATTTTAAAAGGATAGAGATTAAATGTAAAAAGTAGTTAAGTTAGACATATCTGCAATATAAAGAAAGGGTTTGACTTAACAGTGTCAAGAACTGTGGAAGGTATGAAATTATACCCTACTTGTAATAGTTTAGCCTGCCACAGTTTAATGGATCCTAGCAGAAAACTTGAGATACTGAGTCAAAGACAAAGGTATTGTTATTCATGGCAGCAGGCAGCACGAACTTCATGATGCCCTTGCCACCAAACCTCAGGAATAATCCAGGTGCTGCACATACAATGGATTTGTGTCACAACTGAGAAACTCCAAGTTTAGGGAACCCAAATCTTTTTTAATAGACTACAAAAAAAAAAAAGTGCTTTGTCTAAGAGGAAGACATTATCCTTAAAATTCTGAACAGTAAGCAAATATTCCCTTTGCTTTTCTGTATAAGCATCTTTAAAAAGATCATACAGAAGTACGAAAGAGCAATTAGTACCTCCCTCACAAGACATGCAGAAACATGAAAGACCCATGGAAAGACCCATTGTCTCCCAACAATACCCATTCCTCTTTTCTGTACTGTCTTGGCTCCTGGCAAATTTTCCTTTGAATATGCCACTTCATCCATCACTCTTAATAACCTTACCAAAAGAGGCTGACACCAGAACTGTTCAATTTGTCTCATGTACCATTCAATGAGGGCTATTATTAATAGGTAGGACTCTAAGCATGTAGATGAGGCCAACCTAGAGCATTGATTTCAAACATGTACCCCTAGATCCCAGACCCAACCAGCTGAACAATCCCATGAATCATCCAAATCTGCCTTAGAAAACCAGATGATTTGCTTCTTAAGTTTCTGAACTGATATTTCCCCCTGACCTGAAGCATTAATCCAGTATATCAATAAGGAAATATACATTTTTAACAAAACTTACAGAAACCCATTTTTTATTTTATTTTATTTTATTTTATTTTTTATTTTTTTTCAATATATGAAGTTTATTGTCAAATTGGTTTCCATACAACACCCAGTGCTCATCCCAAAAGGTGCCCTCCTCGATACCCATCACCCACCCTCCCCTCCCTCCCACCCCCCATCAACCCTCAGTTTGTTCTCAGTTTTTAAGAGTCTCTTATGCTTTGGCTCTCTTCCACTCTAACCTCTTTTTTTTTTTTCTTCCCCTCCCCCATGGGTTTCTGTTAACAAAAGTTACAGAAACCCCCTGCTCTATGTTAGTGTGCTACCATAAGGGTGCTGAGTGAGCAGTGTATTCAGTCAATTAGCTAAGAATCTAGCACCATAGCAAGATAACAAGAGCATATTAGGTGGCTGAGTCATGATTAAGTTTGAATTTTCTAGATTCCCTTTTAGCTAGGCTCGTGAGTGAAAAGATGGCTTAGAGCATAGAGCAGTTAGTACCTCACTCGTAAGACAAGCAGAAATACCAAATATTCATGGAGAATCATCTCCAACAATGTGCACTGCATCCCTTTTTAAACAAATCCAGCAAATCATTGCTCTTTTATTTACCACACTGCTAACAGTACTACTGCTTCATTCAGCCTCTGACCAATTCTAATCCTCAGATGCCTTCGGAGGCATTGCCATTCTTACTTCCCTTCAGTCTATGCTGTTGAGTTTTCATTCCATTTCTTATAGAATGCTATTCTGTTTTACAACCACTTCTTGGTTTCCCAACAAACTATATTCTAAAGTTTAATATCCTCATATATCAAAAATGTCAAGGGTGATCCTGTCAGATCTTATAATTTGATAAGATGACCTGAAATCCCACTCGTGGGCTAACATGATGCATATTTAAATAAATCTTATCCTCCAAATATTTCTTTGGAAGTGCAAGTAGAACATATTAAAAGCAGAATTGAATTTTGAGGTCAGATATATTTGAGTTCAAATCTCAGGTCCCCTACTTATTTGCAATGTTACCTTTAGGAAGTTTGTTTTCTCATCTATAAGAAGGAAAAATTCTTTTTGTAGAGTTGTTAGAATTAAATTCAATTACTTATGTGAAGACTCTAGTGGAATTCCTGACACAAGAGCAAGTACTCAATAAATGTCAGTTCTCCATTCTTTTCCTAATTTGTTGTTGTGAGTGTGTGGAGGTCATCAAAAGATTTGTTGAAATGTTGATGAAGTGTTGCCCTAGGGCTTCTACCACTTGGTTCTGTGCAAATGTGAGAGTCTTTTTTATGTTGTTTGCTTTGTCCTTTTGTTCACTATTATTTCCTTGTTTGTTATAGCTTTATATTTGTACATTGGCTCTCAAATTATATTGATTTGTTCACATGATACACTACTCTTTTTAGTAACTCAGAGGTAACTTTCTGATTGCTCCATTTCACTGAAATATTAAAAGAAAACATTAATTGTAATTTACCTTCATGACAACTTTCTGGTGTTTGATTAATAGTTTGAAAATTAAGGCATTTGTTCCTGGCTTTGAGAACATCACAGTTTTGTCATATGAAGAAAAAACATCATATTACAAACCCAGCAGATTGAAAAGTGACGTGGGAATAATATCCCGGGGGTGGGGGTCTATGTAATACATCATGACTAATCTTATTAATGCGACTTGCACTGAAATGAAGTTACACTGACACAGCCTTAACTTATTCAGTATATAAAATAGATATGATTATATAGGGTAAATGTTTGACCCCCATTTCTAAAAGGTTGTGTTTAAAGAAATATTTGTATATAGATTGACTTGTTCATTGACCTGCAATATAATTTCCACAAAAATTGAGTTAACTTTTAGATATACTTAAGTCTCAGAATTTTAATATTTTCGAGGATGCCTTTTTTGTCAATATAAAAACTGTCAGCACACTTTGTCTCACTTAACATCCACAAAAAGCTAGTAAATAGACAATGCAGTTACTTTACCCATATAAAAAAAATTAGTAAATGTGGCCACACAAACAATTCCCATATTGAAATTCATATACATATATATGAATCCAGTTTTTAAAACTTGGGTAAGGATGTAAACAGAGTTTATATAAAAGAAAGAATAAAATGGCTCTTAAACATATAAAAATTTATCTAAATTCACTCACAATAAGAGAAATATAAATGAAAATGCCCCTGAGATATTAGTTTTCCCTTACAATATTGGCAGTGGTCTCAATTTCTTTGTATATATATCCAGAAGTGGGATATCTGGATCATATGTAGTTACATTTTCAATTTTTCTAGTAACCTCTATACTGTTTTTCATAGCCACTGCACCATTTTACATTCCCACTAACAGGGTACATGTGTTCCAGTTTTTCCACATTCTTGCCAACATTTATGTTTTTTTTAAAGTAACCATCCTAACAAGTGTGAAGTGATATTTCATTGTGATTTTAACTTTTATTTCCCTGATGATTACTGATGTTGAATATCTTTTCATACGCCTATAACAAATAGCCAAGATACAGAAACAACCTAAATGTCAATTGATGGGTAAATGGACAAATACACGGTGTATATATACAATGAAATATTATTGAGCCTTTAAAAAAATGATATCCTGCCCCTTGCAACAACATGAAAGAACCTGAAGGATATTAGCTAAGTGAAATAAGTCAGTCACAGAAGGACAAATAATGTATGATTCCACTTGAGGTATCTAACATAGTGAGACTCAGAAACAAAGAGTAGAGTGATAGTTGCCAGAAGCTGGGGGGAGAAATTACAGAGCTGTTGTTCAGTGCATGTAAAGTTTCAGATACACAAAATTAATAAGTTCTAGAGATCCACTGTACAATATTGTGCCTATAGTTAATACTGTATTATGCACTTAAAAATTGTTAAGAGAATAGACCTCATGTTAAATATTCTTACCAGCTCAGAGCCTGGAGCCTGCTTCAGATTCTGTGTCTCCTCTCCTCTGCCCCTCCCTGCTTGTGCTCTTTCTCTCTCTCTAAAATAAATCTCTCTATAAATAAGCATTTATAAATAAATAAATAAATAATAAATAAATAAATGAATAAATACTCTCGCCACAATAAAAAGATTGGCAAAGGTCAAAAAGTTTGATAGTACAGTATGTGGGCAAAAATGTGGAAAAACACTTATACGTTGTGAGGGAAATGTATGTGGATACAGTTTCTTGGAGGACAATTTGATGTTGTTTATCAAATATTCAAATTTTAACTACAGATAGTCTCATTCATTTATGAAATTAATGTGTGTACAAGGCTATTTTTTCAGCATTGCTTGAAATAGTAAAATAATGAAACAATCTAGATGCCTAACCACAAGTGATTTGTTAATCGAGTTATAGTATTACTTTTATTTAAAAAATATAAAATTTTCACAATTTTATGACTATGTACACATCGGTATTTGTAGAGCCACATGGTGTACTTTTCTTTTATTGAATAGTTTTGTTGTGGTTTGTTTTGTTTTGTTTTCTGGTGTTTCTAATTATCTCTCTGTTTGCCCTGTAACTATCCTCCATGTTTTTATTTTTTTTCTTTAATGTTTATTTTTTTTTTTCAACGTTTATTTTATTTTTGGGACAGAGAGAGACAGAGCATGAACGGGGGAGGGGCAGAGAGAGAGGGAGACACAGAATGGGAAACAGGCTCCAGGCTCTGAGCCATCAGCCCAGAGCCCGACGCGGGGCTCGAACTCACAGACCGCAAGATCGTGACCTGGCTGAAGTCGGACGCTTAACCGACTGCGCCACCCAGGCGCCCCTATTTAATGTTTATTTTTTATATTAGAGAGACAAAGAGAGACAGTGCATGAGTGGGGAAGGGGCAGAAATAGAAGGAGACAGAATCTGAAACAGGTTCTATGCTCCGAGCTGTCAACACAGAGCCCAATACAGGGCTTGAACTCACAATCCCTGAGATCATAACCTGAACCCAAGTCAGATGCTTAACCAACTGAGTCACCCTGGCACCCTTATCCTCCATATTTTTCAAATTCTGTCACTGAGTCTTTTATTTGGAAGAGTCCCATTAAGACCTTTTACTCCATTCTTGGCCACTAGCTTTCCATGAAAACTACAAAATTCTCATTCTGTGATTCCTTTTGTTTTTTTTTTTTTCCTCTGGATTGATTCCAAATTTTCTTTACCATCATCTCCTTTCTTGGTTTTACTCTTTCATTTATGTGAATGCATCTTCAAGCGAATTATTAAGAAAATGTAAATAGGGAGGTAAGTTTTCTGAGATTTCACATGTCTAAAATTTTTTTATTCTACTTGCACACTTGATTGCTAGTTTATCTTGGTATTGAATTCTAGGTTGGAAATTATTTCCATCAGAATTATAAAGGTTTCACTTATTGTCTGATTAAAAATACGATGCATCATGAATTCTTCTTCTTCCTGGTTTCCTAAGAAGAGGTAAAGCAGGAGTACTGATATCTGATTAATACACCATTCTTCTCCTGAAACTCTTCATGCAAGGAAACAGAAGGGAAGGACATGTTTTCAATTCTCTTTCTGGTTGGGCAGAAACAACCTCTATCTGCTCCTTCCTCTGTGCCACGTGATACATGGTTAAACTTTGTGATCTATGAGGATATCTCTTGATGTATGATGATGAGGTACTTGACACTTTTCCATTAATGGAGCCTAGCTTCCAGACTATTGTCTTATATGAACTCTTAGTTATCAAAAGTTGTACATTGACTCTTCCATTGTCTTTACACTTACACTATTATGATCTTAATCATCCTGAGGGAAATGGATGCTCTTGGCAGAAAGGAGGAAGGCCAGTGGAAAGAAGTTAAACAGAGAAGTCGTCAATGTATGTTAGTAATATGTTTCTAAAATTTCTTTCTACACTATAGAGCATTTTCCCCCTCTTAAAAGTTTGGTGTTTACCACCTTAATCAGTTGTCACTTACATAGTCTGATACTGTATTAACCATCTTCACAGTTATCTGCATTAAATTCCTAGGTCTTTCATGTGGTGTGTAAATATCTCTATATTGATTTATGTTTTAATCCCAAAATTACTAGATTAAGTTTCCTTCAGTCTTGTCACTTATGTTGCATCGCCCAAATGCAAAAGTTATTCATGATATTAAATTTGGTATTATGTTTGTATGATGTTGTCCATTCCCAGAAGTTACTGGAAGACACTTAAAAACAACCTATGTATAGATTTTTCCTTTTTCTGCAGGGAAACCATGTCTCCCATGTGGCCAGTGAGCTATGACAAAGCCAATCCAAAAACACAGATTGTTATTATGATCAGATTCATCATTAACACTGAATCAATCATATTCTCGCTCACATAAATCATTAAGACAGATGATACAAATGGATTTGACAGACCATCAGCCTACTTGTCAACATAACCTTGAGATAACTGAAATCAAACCATTTCATTATTGGGTTAGGTCTGAAATAAAGCAAATTTACATAAAGTTTTTCATGGTCAAGAAATCTAAAAATATGAAATTAACAAAATATGAAAATATTTGTGACAAGTCAATTAAGGCAAGAATAATTACCAAATATGAAACTATATTATTTTATTTTTTTAAGTTTATTTACTTATTTTGAGAGAGAGCAAGTGAGCGAGCAAGGGAGGGGCAGAGAGAGAGGGAGAGGAGAATTCCAAGCAGGCTCCTTGCTGTCAGTGTGAAGCCTGAGGTGGGCCTCAATCCCACAAACTGCAAGGTCATGTCCTGAGCCAAAATCAAATGCTTAACTGACTGAGCCACCCAGATGCCCTGAAACTACATTGTTTTAAATGACATAAGCATTTTAAATAATTTGATTGGTTCTATTTCTTATTAATTAATGGTTTGTATAGATACTTTAATCTCTTCAGTTCATGTTGGTTTTTTTTCAAAAAGTACTTAATTATCATCAATATGAGATAAATTAATAGAATTTATATTTCTTTCTCTAATGAAGGGCAACTCCTCCAAATAGAAGTAGAACATCTATTTTGCAAGTTTACCACATAAGAATTAAAAATAACTTGGATTATTTTGGTATCAAGTGGCATTTGTGTATGAAGAATATAAATTTTTAATTTGAATTTCGGTAGCTATGGTAATTAATATTCTCACCTCAGCAGAAGTACCAAGAGAAGTGTAAACAATCAGAATCTTTTCAGTCATTCAGCCATTCAGTGCCTACTAAATGCTGTGCTAGATAATATTCAAAGTGGAAAGGAACGGAGGATATATACAACTTACAAAGTAGAATATCTCATAATAGGGGCAAAAATCATTGTTAGAGGAAAGTTTACGGGTAGTACAGATGTCCCACAGCATTCCAGATTCACAGACTATAAATTCTGTTATTTGATTTATATTTCTAGTGTTCATGGCTGAATCAAGTTACTAAAAACCTGCTATTTCAGAATCTACATATAAAAAGAGATGTGAGGGGCACCTGGGTGGCTCAGTCGGTTGAGCGTCCGACTTTGGCTCAGGTCATAATCTCACAGTCCATGAGTTCAAGCCCCGCTTCAGGCTCTGTGCTGACAGCTGAGAGCCTGGAGCCTCCTTTGGATTCTGTATCTCTCCCTTTCTTTGCCCCTCCCCTGTCTCTGTCTTTCTTTCAAAAATAAACATTAAAAAAAATAGATGTGATTTTTGGGGCACCTAGATGGCCCAGTTGGTTGAGTGTCAAACTCGATTTTTGGCTCAGGTCTTGATTTTGGTTCACACTTCATGAGATCAAGCCCTGTGTCAGGCTCTGCACTGACAGCATGGAGCTTGCTTGGAATTCTCTCTCTCTGCCCCTTCCCTGCTCTCTCTCTCTCTCTCTCTCTGTGTCAAAATAAATATTTAAAAAAAAATAAAAAGAGATGTGATTTCTCAGTTCAGAAAACATAGGAAAAGATTACTATTAAAATTTATCTCTGTAACCACATGGAGCAATCATAATTAATTGGCCTCATGTCCAAAATGCTGGCAAGGCTTTCCAATGAAATTGTTAAATTTTGAAAGCACTACAAATAACCTCTTTTTTAAATTGTTTAAGGTAAGATGAAACTGTCCATCCAAGTATGGAACCTGTTTACTATAACTGATAATGATGGAAACATTCCTGTCCATACAAATATTTTATAGTTTTTTTTTTTTTCTAGTGACAGCTCTTCTTATTCTTCTCTTGTCAGTATTATTGGAAAGGTTTGTCAGCGCATTTTTTTTTTTTTTTTTAGTGTATGAAAGAAATCCCATTTTTTTTTTATTTCAAAGACATTTGTTTCCTAGTGTGTACTGACAACTGCTTATGATAAAATGTTAGGGTTTTTATATATAACATAAAATACCTTTTCTGAATACCTACACACCCTAAGGGAAATTCTTTCTTGTATCATGACAATTTATGAAATGATGTAAAACTGGTCACTCCTTTAATTTATTAACATAAACATTCTTGAATTCCACTTCTCAGAACTAATATGAGAAAACCATTTCCCATGACTGGACTATATGTCTGTTACATTTACACTAACTTGCTTTTTGTTTTTTTGTTCTTATGTCTCCAGCTTATAAAATTTGTTCCCATTGTTCTCATATTAAAGGCATGAAATTTTCTATAAAGACGGATAAACTCTGTTTTCCATTTTAATTTTGTACACTCTATTTGAAAGACAGAAAATGCTCTCATGGTATTTTAAGAATCTATGAAGATTCTGCTTAATCTTATGTTTCAAGTCTATGAAGCATATCCTTAAGCAATAATCATAACAGTTAAAATACACTTACTTGCATAACATTTTTGTTGAAATACGTTTTAGGTATCATATATTCTGCAACATCCCTGGCAAGGGAGTGCAAATAATACTTCAAAATGAAACTTCCTTTTTTTACTTCAGCTTCTTTCTTTGATTAAGAAGTTATGAATATATCTTGCCTCCTACACAAATGAAAATGTGTTTAAATGCAATTAATCTACCCTATTAACTCTACTAAACATTTACTGTATTTGTTAAACACTTCAAAATTCTGTTCTGAACCAGTTAATTCTAAGTAATTTCTCAGTTAAATATTTACATGGGCTTCCATAGTGATAAGCTCTAGACTGTCTTAAATAGCAGATTGTCCAGAGAGAGCTATGTGAAATGTAACACACTATAATAGCTGTCCACTGGAACTTAAAATGATTTAGCTAGTTTGGACTATTTTTTTACATAGTTTTAGTTTAGCTAAAAGAGGCAACAACCTTATGAATTCCTTTCCCTGTCAACATTTTTAATGTCCAGGATTCCACTTAAAAAAAAAAAAAAAGGAATTGGGCACCTGGATGGCTTAGTCGGTTAAGTGTCCAACATCGGCTCAGGTCCTGATCTCAGGGTCAGGTTTGTGTGTTTGAGCCCCACATCGGGCTCTGTGCTGACACCTCAGAACCTGGAGCCTGCTTCAGATCCTGTGTCTCATTCTATCTCTGCCCCTTCCCTGCTTGTGCTCTGTCTCTCTCTGTTTCTCAAAAATAAATAAATGTAAAAAAATAAAATTAAAAAAAAATAAAAGGAATGAATGCCTCTGTAGACATATGCAGATATTTACATCATGAATATCCTAAATACATTCTTATACTTCTCTTTCAGAAAAGAAGCAAATCTTTATGTTCGTGAAAAATTAGGAATAATCCAGTTTACGGTTATTTTCAGAGCAGACTAAGATGAAAAAAGTATAAAAAATAAATAGGCATTACTCTTCAGCAAATAAAATCAAAGAAGAAAACAATGCACAGATTATACAAATATGCCATGTACACAAAGATACATAAAATAATGATTCTCTAATTTAAAAGTGGTTTAAATTATAAAATATCAAATAGTGGTTGAAGATTTAAATAAGTTCCATAATGGAGATGATATAAGAAGAGGTAAATAATTAATTCTTACATGAATTGTAAGGCCATTTTACTCTTAGACATCAGATCATTGAATTACTTTAGATGAGAAATACAGACAAGATAGAAAGTTATCCAATGTATTTAAGTTCAAGTTTTGAAAATAATTGTGATTAGATATCAACCAGAAATCTGTTTCCTATCACCACCACCCAGTATTCCATCCTGGTGTTTTCTTCCTGATGGTGCAATTTACTAAGTATATATTGAGTCTCTTCTATAAGTGTGGTAGAGGATAGAAAACAAATGATGCTCTGTCCTCTAGGACTCATAGTCAAATAAGAGTAAGTAAAGTACACACATAATGGCATTTACAAGGCCAGAGAAAGAAAGAATTGGGCAAAAGGTCTGAGACAAATGGTGAGCTCCACCCAAATTTAAGTAGGCTGGAGCTTAGATATATCTATAATTTTCAATAGTAAGTGATCAGCAAATTCACTGTTTGATTTTACTAAACGAACAGAGTAGTAAACTGGATAATTGCAAATAGTGAATCATCCCCAAATTTTAATCTCTTATTTGGGGAAGAAATATAATTTTTTTATACTTGATTGACCTATGTTTTACTAATGACAATACTGATATTATTTTTCTTCATTAATGTCAACTACTTTCAATAAAGACAGCCCCCAAATGTTCTGAACATTAATGTAATGTGGCTAGGATTAAAAATTGGTCATGGATAATCCAAATAGTGAATAATCCATTGGAGATTAAAAATAATTCCCTAACTTTTCATCAAAAACCTATCTGGGTTCTAGACTTAGCAAATATAGGGTGGGGGTGGGGCATGGGATTCAGAATCATGAACATTCAGGAGGCATACTAGTGAGCTTATGTGTGTGAGTGTACCATTTGGACTTTGCACACAAAAGGGTCTCATAAATATTTTTGAATCCATTCCAAATCAAGTTTAATATTTTTGCATTTTTGTAGGCTTTTGTTATACAATTTCTCCAACTAGTAAAGGGAATGCAATTTTGATTATATGTAGTTCAGACTTAATTGTACTCCCTTGATGAATATTTGGTGTGAGTATGTTTTAGTATCTCATGTTGAAAAACACTGAAAGAGCTGTCAACATTTGTATAGATATCAAAAATGTTGTATATAAGTTTGACTATTCATGAAATTATAATAGTTTCCTAAGGGTAAAAGCAAGGAGTTTAATCTAAAGCCAAGATTGTGTCGTTCTTATAAAAAAATGACACAACTCCCTGTAATTACATTGTAATTAATACTTGGTATATTTGGATTTCAGAAGTTGTTTTGCTTATGCACATTATAAATTTGCCATCCTTAAGTTGGCCTAATTAGCCAGCTTTCCTCTGTTAGATTTCTTTTGGCAGGTATTTTTTGTAAAAAATCAAACAGAACTGATCATTTTTTTCATTCCTTGTTTTTTATTCCTCCCTAAATCAATAAAACATAGGCTTTATATGTCCCTATGATATTAAATTGTTCCAAGAATAAATAAAAGAAATGAAAGTAATAAATACATACTTTTTACTAGTGTTTTGTTTGGAAGGAATCAGAAAGATTTGAGGAAACACTGAGGATTTGTGATACATGCAGAATTTTTTGTATTAATGCTTTTTGAAAATGAGTTACAGTAATTTATATTAAATACTGACAACTTTAATCAAATGAGAGCTATCTGAATGAAAAATTACAACATGTTTATAACTTTTTTATTTCAAATAAAATTAGATGGTGAAATTATGCACATTATGACATTCATTAAAACTTAAGTTTCTTCTGTAAAAAAATGAATATACATATAATAAATAATTATAGGTCATCACAAGCACATCTGATGTTTTAGTTTAAAATTAACAACAGCTTTTAAAGAAAAAAGGTCATAATGTACAAATGTATCATAATTTTTTTAAAATTAGGTAATAAATCGGTTTCTTCTGGAATGGTGGTAAATTCAGATTTGTTTGAATATGAATTACTAGATTTCTCATTTATTCCAAACCATTTAAGCATTAAATGTATGATAGGTTAATCATTAATATTTGTAAAACCCTTTGAAAATTGTTGGATTTACCCAAAAACTTATTAAAGTAAATTGATTTCCCACTATAAATTTTTTCATTCAGACATTAATAGGCACATAGTATTGAATAAGACACAGATTCTACTTGTTATCCTTAGAGCTTGGTGAATTCATTACCTGAGCAATCATTTAAATGAACTTATGATAAGGAGTTTAAAGGACAAGTATAAGGCACTTTAGGACTGATGAACCAAGACATTCATCCCATCCTGTGGAAAGTCAGAGAAGGTCAGGTGTTTTCTTAAGATCAGTTTGGCTGTGACGTGGAGGTTGGGGAGGTTGGTGTCTGGTTCAACTGAGAAGTTCTTACAGATGAGCAAGCAAGAAGTAATCATTGGAGCTGTTGTGATGTAAAGAAATAGATGGTTCCAAATATACTTTGGAGATGCACCAACCAGACTTGGTAATTGGAAATGAAAGAGAGATTTGAGAGAGGAAAGTGTGGAGGTTGAGCTCTAGATTTTTGGCATGAGCACTAGCAGAGTGTTGTGTGGATTTACTGAGTTGGGGAATGCTGGAAGAGAATCCAGTTTGGGAGAGAGGGTCCTAAGTTCAGTGTCTGATGTGCTGTTTCAGATGCCTGTGAGATATTAGAGTGAGTATCAAAAACAGGCAGTTGGATATGTGAATATGCAGCCCAGAAAATAACCTAGATTATAAACCTTGGAGTCACTGGCCTAGAATATTCAAAGCCCTCAGTACATGAGATCATGGGGAGGTAATGAGCACTGAGAAGAAAATAAGCCGAAACTCTCATGTTTAAAAGATGGAATAGGGAAGAAGGAAGCATCAGGAGAGCTAAGAAGAAACTTTAAAAGAGGCAATAATTACTGACAGTTTTAAAAAATAGCCATATGATCATTTTGAGTTTCATGTTGAGTAAGAATTCTCGTATAAAAGTAACTGACAATCAGGAGACTTAATTTGCAGATTAACAGCACCTGGGATTTCCTGGGCCTTTTTTATAATCTGAAAAAAAGATTATTTTTCTGCCTCTTGATAAGCTGTGAGAAAGTGTTAAATAATGTCTGTGATACTAAAAATTAAATGCTATGAAGAGACATATGTTGAAGCCAACATCATAACCATGTGTTTTCTCAGAGGATACTTACATAGCTACTCTCAACGAAAAGTGTGGCTGTATTTATAGAGTTCAAATATAGAAAGAGACTTTTTTTCCCTGCTTGAAAATATTGTTACTACTTATTTATGGTAGTTCGGTGAAACATAGTTCTGACCATATGGGAGTCTTTATTGAAGTGAACACTGGTCTCACACCTGATTTGGAATCGCCTTTTTTTTTTCTTTTCTGGAGTTAACTCCAAAGATAAGCCAGTCGCCGAAGAACTTACCATTTTTAATATATTACAGAATCTAACTTTGGAAAAACTCAAATCATTTAAAAAGATTTGCTTAATCAATAAAGTAGGTATTAATTTTCACAGCATGCTTTGTGAGGCAACTGTACTTGAAACCGTCTATTAACATGTGTTCTTCACCCCCACCCCACACCAGGGTTCCCTGGGGATACAAGGCCCACAAGGTCCACCTGGAAAAGAAGGTCAGAGGGTAAGTAAACTTGGAACAACTGGCAGCCATTACTGTCTCAGGGCTCACTTATTTCCGAACATTAATAAAAATAAACCCAAAATATAGCAAGCAGATGGGCCTAAGAAGAGTATTAACTATCCAAAGGCTGAAATTTGAGATTTTGACAGAGCCTTTACAATCCAGAAAGTTCTATATATTTTTAAGATTGGCAGCACAAATGTAGAGACATAGTTTAGGTGAAATGAATTAACCGTAATTTGATCTAGGACACGTTGGTCATACTTTGGAGTTTTGAGTTAAGCTGATGTTTGCAGAGTTAAGTTGACGAGTATCTTTGTGGAGTTCCAGCCTGTTCATGAATTCTGTGAGGATTGTGAATATTAACTACAGTCTTTAGCCGAATTAAATTATTGACATTAGTGATGCATTGTAATTCTTCTTTCATTACTGTTTACTGCCTTTGAGATAAAATGTGTAGTAAGTGAATAAATTGTACTTGAAATAGTTAGTCTTATCTTCCTCCAGTAAAGGGACCCCCTGCAGTGATAATGGGTCAGGCTCAGTTGAATATTTTCAGCAGTGGGATACCCCATTCTTATGGCTTATTGTTATTACCATTTTCAAATCATTTTAAAGTCTCAAAACATTTTATGTGTGCTTGCTCATACAATTATTATTATTAACTTTGTTACCTTATTTATGAGGACTGTATGACTCAGAGAGTTTAGGTGACTTGCCTAAAGTCAAAGAGCTAATAAAAAGTAGAACCAGGACTGGATTTGGGGGCTTTTGATTCTAAATCCCATGTTCTCTTTTACTGTCCCAGCATATTAACCCCAAATCTCTTTTTTAGTCATTTTTTATTTGTTATTTCCAGTCTGCCCTCTGGCAAATAAGTCATTTGCCTCAAGTATTAGAGTCCTTCAAATATTTGGGAACCAGTGGTATATTTTACCAAGGTTTAGCTTTTATCAGGTCAATAAAATCCCATTTCTCTTAACTCTTTCTTTTATGTGGATTCCTAACTCCTAACACACTGATAATAATTCCCAGAAAATACTCATGGACTTTCTGGATGTATCAGGAATGGGACTGAACTTGTGTGGTCTTATTTAGGGCAGAGCAAAATGTGGCAAGTATGCCCGGTACTATTGACCATATACTTCTACTGGAGTTTAAGATTGAGATGATGCTTCTGTGTATTTTTTTTAAACTAACTCCTTCTACTAGAGTGGCTTTGTTCCTTTGTTTTTGTTTTTTATATTTTTTGGTGGGACAATTAAGATTTGATTTGGGAAAAAATCAAAATTAAAAAATTCTGTGTCTAGATTTTATGCCCAATGGCTAGTTTAGTAAACACAAAAAGGCTTATTAGTAAATTTTGATGGCTAAGAAAATAAAAAGACAACTTTTGGGAGTAATGGCTAAGATTTATGGGTTACCTATAATGTGCTAAATGCTTCATCTTATTTCATTATTTATTTCTCCCAATAGCTCTAGGAAGTATAAAATGCTATCACCCTTATAGAGAAACTAAGGTTTTAAACAACTCAGATAGGATACATGGCTAATAAGTGGAATTATGCTGATATTTAAAAATTATTTATAAAGTAGCATACTTGAGTTCTACTCCCAACACCTATATATACAATTATAGTTTCCCCTTCGGATCTCCAGCCCCTCTCTATTCAGGAGTTCATTAATCCATCTGATGAAAGTTTTAAGTAGTCCTAGGGAGAAAAATAAAAAATTATTTCTCTAGATCTGGGCTTTTGAGTCTGCCTTAAGCATTTAAACCACTGGGAGCAGAGGGCTAAATGAAATGACCTTGTGAAGTTAATTTTTAAGCTTCTTTTTCTGTTTTCTCACATAATGGCCAAGATGTCTAACTGCATCTAGGACCATGTTTCTGAGTTATTTTCTATGTTCAGTATCCAGGGGACATTTTCCTTCTAACCTCTCTCCTTTCTTGGAAACTGAGTGATAAATTATACCCCCCTAGTTAATATACAGAATATATAGGAACTCAAGCACCTCAACAGCAAACCCCTAGTAACACAATTTAAAAATGGGCAAAGAACCTGACTTAGACATTTCTCAAAATAAGACATAAAAATGGCCAACATGTACATTAAAAGTTGCCAAATATCACTAATAATCAGGGAATGCAAATCAAAACCGTAACGAGCTATCACCTCACACCTGTTAGAATGGCTATTGTCAGAAACACAAGAGATAAGAAGTGTTGGTAAGGATGCAGAGAAAAGGGAACCCTAGTGCACTGTTGGTAGGAATGTAAATTGGGACAGCCACCGTAGAAAAGAGCATGGAGGTTTCTTAAAATTAAAAATAGAACTACCTAATGACCCAGCAATTACACTTCTGGGTATCTATCCAAAGGAAATAAAACCAGCAATTCAAGGAAATATTTGCACTCCCATGATATGCAAACAACTTAAACATGTGTTGACAGGTGAATGGATAAAGAAAATGTGATCACACACACACACACACACACACACACACACGTGTGCACATAATGGAATATTATTCAGTCTTTAAAAAGGAGGAAATCCTGTCATTTGTAATAACATGGATGAATATGGAGGACATTATGCTAAGTGAGTTAAGCCAGATACACAGAAAGACAAATACTGCATGTTCTCACTTATATGTCTAAATCCAAAAATGTCAGATTCATATAAACAGAGGTAGAATGGTGGTTACCAGAGGCTAGGATGAGGGAGCTAGGGGAGATGTTGTTGGTCAAAGTGTATAGCTTTAGTTATGCAAGGTAAATAACTTCTAGAGATCTAATGTACAACAAAGAGACTATAATTAATATTGTATACTTGAAATTTGCTAAAAGGTTAGATCTTATGTGTTTTTACCACAAGAAAAAAAAAAGGGTAATTATCTGTGAGGTGATGGATATGTTAATTAGCTTAATTGTGGCGAATAGTTCACAATGTAGATCAGATCATCAAGTTGTATGCCTTAACTATATATAATTTTTCCAACTGTAGCTCAATGAAGTAGAAAAATAATAAGCAGATTTAGTTTCAATACCCAAAAATGTATACTCTGTAGGTTGTTTGAAATGGAAATTATGGAGCTAGGAGGGTGAGGTGAGGTCTAAGGCATTATGTCTGAATTATTCTTCCCATGGCAGAGTTGTCTGTGTGCATGGTAAGTACATTTGACATGAGATCCATCTTCTTAACAAATTTTTAATTGGACAGTGATATCGCACTTTTGATTTATACAAACATGTGGTCAGTTTGAAGTTCCCTCTCTTTTATTTTAATGAAAACTTCTGCCAAGTCAGATTTTCATCCATCCTGTTGTTGTTCAGTTGCCTTTTTGAATTGCAGAGTAGGAATTGATCTTTGTCCTTATTACATTTTATCTTCTGAATTTTGGTCTCGAATGTCATTCTATTAGTTTTCTTTCCAATGAAATAGCTCCCAGCTTTATATCACCTTAAAATTTGATAAACCTATCCTCTAAGTCTTCATGCAAATCTTTAATAAATCCTGAACAGAACAGAAGCTGACAAGTTCACATAACACCAGCAATGGCTGCCATCTTGATTATCATTGATGTTCTTGTGGCATGATAATTAAATCATGTACAAATACATTCAACTCTACCTCTTTCCCACCCACAATTCTTAATTTGGCTTGTAAGATAATTATGAGAGCTTTTGTCAGATACTTGCTGAAATGAAAAAAAAATATTCAAATGAGGCTTTTAAAAAATAATAATGCTTCAAATTAAAATTGTACCCTATCAAAGCTTACATTTCAGAGGAAGGTGTGTTAAAGAATAAATTAAACTTATGTATTCTTTGTGATAATTATGGAGGAACATATTCAAATTATAAAGTTCAATCACTACCTTATGCAAATTTACTCCATTTATAAATATGTATAGTCCCAATAACTTAATATTACTTTTCTTTTATTTTCTATCAAGAGTAACATGTCAGAAACTGAAGAATGTAATAGAATTTTATGGATACCGTTAGGCATGGCTTGTCATTATTACTGCTGCCTTTCACAAGTGTCATATTTATTGAGGAAAATAGCTGGAACAGATATTGGCATTATCCACATTTACAAATTATTATTTCCAAATACACTCCACAACTTACGCTGCTTTGAAGCTACTTAAAATGGAAGCAAATTAAAGAAATGACCATTCTTACATATTTGCAGTTAGGTCCATCTTAGTGCTACCATTTCTTCTCTGCTCAAGAGTTAGGTAGCACTCAGCTCTTTTAGAGATACTAATGTACTTGTATGTGTATGTGTGTGTGTATGCATACACACATACTTACATACACATGTTCTACAAACAGAGACCATTTTCCCACTTCACTGATGCTTGCAATAGAAAACAACAGAAAAATCTATGAATTTAAATTTATTTTTTGATGATGCATTGTCCACAAAACTCTTATATTTTGCTTATGGGTGTTTGACCAGGAAGGAATTGGCTGTCATTAAGTTAATTGCAATGGCATATAAAATATGTGGCCAGTCTTATACACTTTACTTTTGGGCATAAATGTCTTTAATGAAAGTAGAACATTTAATTTTAAACAAATAATTGACTTGTTGGTTTTCCTCAATGGTTAAATAGCTAATAGCTTCTACTCTACCAATATCTCACAGTTATCGTTAGTTTCAAACATAGATGTCACATACTTTGAAAAATATCAAACATCATTGAAACGTGTTAATATTACTATTATTATTTTTATTAAACCATACAGATTCTGATTGATAAACTCCTTTTCTTTTTCTCTTTAACCCTTTGTGTACAGTTTTCTGTAAGCACAATAAGAACACTGGTTTCTCTCCAAGTACCACACCAAAATTCTGTTTCAAATGTCTATTAATTCATTTTAATCTTTTCACTGTCTTTTAAGCTGCTAAATCTTAGATTATGAAGTGTTCATTTAATAAAATATAGTCGCAGGATGCTTCTTGTACTTAAAAGCTTCTCTTAACCTCAGCAATGTTTGGTGGCAATATATATCTGAGATTTATAGTTTTTTTTTTTCTTAACCTCCTGAGTTTCTTCTTTGAATCTGTCGTATGCCATTATATATCTATTTTTTACTTTGTAATCTTTATGAAGTCTTAGAAGTAAAAAATTTGGCTGCCACATTTTTAAGTCTCACATCCTTTATAGATTAACACAATTTTAAAAATTCAACTAATGCTTAGCATTGACCCTAAACCTAAGATGACAGTATGTCAGAGAGAAGTAAGGGAGAACAGCATGGAGGCCAAGAGGATGTTCAGCCCTGGTGAGGTCAGAGAAGGGCCAGGATAGGGTACCAGGATACTGCAGGGCCAAAAAGTCAACAGAAGAGCATTTCAGAATGCATGGAAGGTTGAGTAGGATTAAAATTTGGAACAAAGTCAGAGGAAAGATGTTGGATAAAAGAAGAGGTGGCTGGAATTGGTGCCAGCTGAGAGAGAAGTTTCAGTTGAATAATTGAGAGAGCGTTAGAAATAAAAATTGCAAGAAAGGTGTAAAAGGGGGTGAATTTTGAGGAAGGAGAGGCACCAATAGGGAATCCAATAGAGAGATAAAGACAAGAACTGAATGGAAGCCCAGAAAAGTATCTCAGTGAAAAGAGTATTTCAGACAACTAAGCATGTTTATGGAAGTTCACATGATATATCTCAAAAGAACTCACATTTATAAAAATTCCCTCTAAGATGTAGATTCCTACAGAATTTCCTAATATTCTTAATAGCACCTCCCAAAACATAAAAAATTACTGTTTTAATGTAACCTTGGATTTTTCCATTTTAATCACATTAAGTGCATGTCTGAATAGTCATCTCACGGTTGGCATGAAACTACCATGGACTTTTTTAAAGAAATCACTCTAAGTCTCTGAAAAAAACATTTTGTTGGTGAGTCAGCTAGTTGCTGCCCCAAATAGAGGTTGTTTGGTTGGACCAAGATGACACCTCACTCTTTCATTTTTTATTGCTGGGTTCTAATTTTGAGCCTGAACAGAAATTTTATGGTAAAAAAAAAAAATTTTTTTTTAGGGTAGCTTATTCTACAGTGCTAATTTCAGAGCCATAGAATTACCTCATAGTTCCAATGACGTGAGTTCAGGGCCTGGTAGAAACCACTAACAATAGTCTGTAGTTGAGATTAAATTATTTTACATGGGCTTGAATTTTAGGGAGGAGCCTTATAGAGAAAAGAATGAATAATGATGAATTTTCAGCTTCAGAAAGTAATTTAGTTGCACATGAAGATGAGAGAGAAATATAAGATTGTCTTCTTATCTCTATGTATTGAAACTGACACTGACCTTTAAAATGTACAATGAGTGTATCCATAATTCTGCTCACTCACTAATGCTATTGCTGGTTTCCTTGTACCAAGAATTTGAATTGCTATAAGGAAAAAGTCAACTTTTTTTTAAATAATTGTTTTAATTCTGGTCCTAGGTAGAACATAAATATAGGGGGAGAAAATCACCTTTTTTGGCTTGGATCCATTTATAAATATGTAAATATACATATTGTAAATAACATCTTAGAGGTTCTGCATTCTACAACTAATGTTTCATGTTTGTTGCACATGTTTTAAACTTCCTGGCTATACAAATGACATCTTTTTCCATTTACTTCCTATGAAATTTCTTAAGGATATCTTCTTAAGGATTACCTTGAGAGTTTCCAAGAAATACCATTTTAGATCCTATATGACATTTTTAGATGCGTAACTGGGAAATTGTATACCTAGGGGTTCCAAGGGCTATGTAACTTTTCCCCAACATCTTACTCGGATGTACAAAACCAAGTATGAAACTTAGAGGATAAAAATGATCAAATTTACATTTATCCTTGCATTTCTTATATTTTAAATTTATTTATTTATTTATTTATTTTGAGAGAGAAAGAGACAGAGAATGCTAGCAGGGGAGGTGGGGAGAGAGAGAGAGTGAATCCCAACAAGGCTGTCAACACAGAGCCCGACTCAGGGCTTGAACACATGACATGCTCACAAACCATGTTCATTGACCATGAGATCATGACCTGAGCCAAAATCAAGAGTCAGACACTTAACCAACTGAGCCACTCAGGCAACCCTATCCCTGTGTTTCTATTTGCAGAGCTCCAGAGTAGACTTTGGGGAACCATCACCATTGTTTCAGTACCTGATACTACTCTCTGTGTCGTTATTTGTTGTCTTTCTAGAAACTCACTTACCATTTAGAATTATCTAGTTATCCCCTATTTACCTATAAGGCTATTAAAATTAATATTTATAGGAGGTCAATATTATATAATTGAGAAAACTCTTAACTGAGTTAAAATAGCCACCTAGAGAGAAAAAAATATACTGTAATACAAATTCTACCATATAAAAATTGTATGATGGTTTGCTTTCATTTATATTCTTTTGGTCTGAAGTACCATTTCTACTAGGAATATAAAGCATTCAAACATTATAAATATCTGTATCTTTATATATCTTATGTACAGATTTTGTACATTTATAATCTGACTTTATTCAGTTCTTTTTTATGTGCTTTGAGTGTTATATGTTGTATGTGTGTATAAATTAGTAAATATAAGTCATCTATATGCTTTCATCATTTTATACCCTATTTCAGAGATTAAGTGGGAAATCAGTATAGAATATACTAGCATAGTAGTCTTCTTACCTTTATTATATGATACATTTCTAGTAGCAAAAGTGTATCATTTATTACTTTGCATATTAATTTCCTCTGCTTGTCCTGACTGATGAAGTCCCAATAGCATGTAACTTCATCAACTGATCATATAATAAGGTACGATTTAGTGATTGTGAGATTTCCTAATATTGTCCGTTAGAAGCTCCTCAAGATACAGAATCAGAATTTCAGAGAACTTTGATAAAGAAGTTCAAGGAATGACATTGGTCTGTTTTATCTGAAAATTTGTACTTCACAATTTTCTCCCAGTGTTGTGCCACTCAGATATTCCTGCTTACTCCAGTTTGGTCTGGTGTCCACCAAAACTGCATCAAATGTAGTTGCTAAAGCAATGGAGTAAGGCAAGAAGAAGAGAAAGAGGCTAACATATGTTAATGTCAAACAAATGCTTACAAAGAGGTAGTTGTGTAGCACCGACAGGACTCCTCTACTTTTGCCTCACACTCTGACTAGTGGGAAAGATAAAGAAACAAGACTTTGGGGGTATAGGGAAGATGGCGGCATAGGAGGACGCTGGGCTCACCGCACGTCCTGCTGATCACTTAGATTCCACCTACACCTGCCTAAATAACCCAGAAAACCGCCAGAGGATTAGCAGAACGGAGTCGCCAGACCCAAGTGCAGACGAGAGGCCCATGGAAGAGGGTAGGAAGGGCGGCGAGGTGGTGCACACTCCACGGACTGGCGGGAGGGAGCCGGGGTGGAGGGGCGTCTCGCCGGCCAAGCAGAGTCCCTGAGTCTGGCTTGCAAAAGCGGAGGGGCCTGATGGACTGTGTTCCGACAGCAAGCGCGACTTAGCGTCTGGGAGGTCATAAGTTAACAGCTCTGCTCAGAAAGCGGGAAGGCCGGAGGACAAAGGGAGGGAGAGCTGCTGAGCCCCCGGACGACAGAGCTCAGTTTGGTGGGGAATAAAGGCGCTCGCCAGCGCCATCTCCCCCGCCCATCCCCCAGCCAAAATCCCAAAGGGAACCGGTTCCTGCCAGGGAAATTGCTCGCTCTGCGCAAACACCCAACTCTGTGCTTCTGCGGAGCCAAACCTCCGGCAGCGGATCTGACTCCCTCCAGCTGTCACAGGGCCCCTCCTGAAGTGGATCACCTAAGGAGAAGCGAGCTAAGCCTGCCCCCCTGCCGCCGTGCACCTTGCCTACCCACCCCAGCTAATACGCCAGATCCCCAGCATCACAAGCCTGGCAGTGTGCAAGTAGCCCAGACGGGCCACGCCACCCCACAGTGAATCCCACCCCTAGGAGAGGGGAAGAGGAGGCACACACCAGTCTGACTGTGGCCCCAGCGGTGGGCTGGGGGCAGACATCAGGTCGGACTGCGGCCCTGCCCACCAACTCCAGTTATACACCACAGCACAGGGGAAGTGCCCTGCAGGCCCTCACCACACCAGGGACTATCCAAAATGACCAAGCGGAAGAATTCCCCTCAGAAGAATCTCCAGGAAATAACAACAGCTAATGAGCTGATCAAAAAGGATTTAAATAATATAACAGAAAGTGAATTTAGAATAATAGTCATAAAATTAATCGCTGGGCTTGAAAACAGTGTAGAGGACAGCAGAGAATCTCTTGCTACAGAGATCAAGGGACTAAGGAACAGTCACGAGGAGCTGAAAAACGCTTTAAAGGAAATGCAAAACAAAATGCAAACCACCACGGCTCGGATGGAAGAGGCAGAGGAGAGGATAGGTGAACTAGAAGATAAAGTTATGGAAAAAGAGGAAGCTGAGAAAAAGAGATATAAAAAAATCCAGGAGTATGAGGGGAAAATTAGAGAACTAAGTGACACACTAAAAAGAAATAATATACGCATAATTGGTATCCCAGAGGAGGAAGAGAGAGGGAAAGGTGCTGAAGGGGTACTTGAAGAAATCATAGCTGAGAACTTCCCTGAACTGGGGAAGGAAAAAGGCATTGAAATCCAAGAGGCACAGAGAACTCCCTTCAGACGTAACTTGAATCGATCTTCTGCACGACATATCATAGTGAAACTGGCAAAATACAAGGATAAAGAGAAAATTCTGAAAGCAGCAAGGGGTAAACGTGCCCTCACATATAAAGGGAGACCTATAAGACTCGTGACTGATCTCTCTTTTGAAACTTGGCAGGCCAGAAAGAATTGGCACGAGATTTTCAGGGTGCTAGACAGAAAAAATATGCAGCCGAGAATCCTTTATCCAGCAAGTCTGTCATTTAGAATAGAAGGAGAGATAAAGGTCTTCCCAAACACACAAAAACTGAAGGAATTTGTCACCACTAAACCAGCCCTACAAGAGACCCTAAGGGGGACCCTGTGAGACAAAGTACCAGAGACATCACTACAAGCATAAAACATACAGACATCACAATGACTCTAAACCCGTATCTTTCTATAATAACACTGAATGTAAACGGATTAAATGCGCCAACCAAAAGACATAGGGTATCAGAATGGATAAAAAAACAAGACCCATCTATTTGCTGTCTACAAGAGACTCATTTTAGACCTGAGGACACCTTTAGATTGACAGTGAGGGGATGGAGAACTATTTATCATGCTACTGGAAGCCAAAAGAAAGCTGGAGTAGCCATACTTATATCAGACAAACTAGACTTTAAATTAAAGGCTGTAACAAGAGATGAAGAAGGACATTATATAATAGTTACAGGGTCTATCCATCAGGAAGAGCTAACAATTATAAATGTCTATGTGCCGAATACCGGAGCCCCCAAGTATATAAAACAATTACTCATAAACAGAAGCAACCTTATTGATAAGAATGTGGTAATTGCAGGGGACTTTAACACCCCACTTACAGAAATGGATAGATCATCTAGACACACGGTCAATAAAGAAACAAGGGCCCTGAATGAGACATTGGATCAGATGGACTTGACAGATATATTTAGAACTCTGCATCCCAAAGCAACAGAATATACTTTCTTCTCGAGTGCACATGGAACATTCTCCAAGATAGATCATATACTGGGTCACAAAACAGCCCTTCATAAGTTTACAAGAATTGAAATTATACCATGCATACTTTCAGACCACAATGCTATGAAGCTTGAAATCAACCACAGGAAAAAGTCTGGAAAACCTCCAAAAGCATGGAGGTTAAAGAACACCCTACTAAAGAATGAGTGGGTCAACCAGGCAATTAGAGAAGAAATCAAAAAATACATGGAAACAAACGAAAATGAAAATACAACAATCCAAACGCTTTGGGACGCAGCGAAGGCAGTCCTGAGAGGAAAATACATTGCAATCCAGGCCTATCTCAAGAAACAAGAAAAATCCCAAATACAAAATCTAACAGCACACCTAAAGGAAATAGAAGCAGAACAGCAAAGGCAGCCTAAACCCAGCAGAAGAAGAGAAATAATAAAGATCAGAGCAGAAATAAACAATATAGAATCTAAAAAAACTGTAGAGCAGATCAACGAAACCAAGAGTTGGTTTTTTGAAAAAATAAACAAAATTGACAAACCTCTAGCCAGGCTTCTCAAAAAAGAAAAGGGAGATGACCCAAATAGATAAAATCATGAGTGAAAATGGAATTATTACAACCAATCCCTCAGAGATACAAACAATTATCAGGGAATACTATGAAAAATTATATGCCAACAAATTGGACAACCTGGAAGAAATGGACAAATTCCTGAACACCCACACTCTTCCAAAACTCAATCAGGAGGAAAGGGAAAGCTTGAACAGACCCATAATCAGCGAAGAAATTGAATCGGTTATCAAAAATCTCCCAACAAATAAGAGTCCAGGACCAGATGGCTTCCCAGGGGAGTTCTACCAGACGTTTAAAACAGAGATAATACCTATCCTTCTCAAGCTATTCCAAGAAATAGAAAGGGAAGGAAAACTTCCAGACTCCTTCTATGAAGCCAGTATTACTTTGATTCCTAAACCAGACAGAGACCCAGTAAAAAAAGAGAACTACAGGCCAATATCCCTGATGAATATGGATGCAAAAATTCTCAATAAGATACTAGCAAATCGAATTCAACAGCATATGAAAAGAATTATTCACCATGATCAAGTGGGATTCATTCCTGGGATGCAGGGCTGGTTCAACATTCGCAAATCAATCCACGTGATACATCACATTAACAAAAAAAAAGAGAAGAACCATATGATCCTGTCAATCGATGCAGAAAAGGCCTTTGACAAAATCCAGCACCCTTTCTTAATAAAAACCCTTGAAAAAGTCGGGATAGAAGGAACATACTTAAAGATCATAAAAGCCATTTATGAAAAGCCCACAGCTCACATCATCCTCAATGGGGAAAAACTGAGAGCTTTTTCCCTGAGATCAGGAACACGACAGGGATGCCCACTCTCACCGCTGTTGTTTAACATAGTGCTGGAAGTTCTAGCATCAGCAATCAGACAACAAAAGGAAATCAAAGGCATCAAAATTGGCAAAGATGAAGTCAAGCTTTCGCTTTTTGCAGATGACATGATATTATACATGGAAAATCCGATAGACTCCACCAAAAGTCTGCTAGAACTGATACATGAATTCAGCAAAGTTGCAGGATACAAAATCAATGTCCAGAAATCAGTTGCATTCTTATACACTAACAATGAAGCCACAGAAAGACAAATAAAGAAACTGATCCCATTCACAATTGCACCAAGAAGCATAAAATACCTAGGAATAAATCTAACCAAAGATGTAAAGGATCTGTATGCTGAAAACTATAGAAAGCTTATGAAGTTAATTGAAGAAGATTTAAAGAAATGGAAAGACATTCCCTGCTCATGGATTGGAAAAATAAATATTGTCAAAATGTCAATACTACCCAAAGCTATCTACACATTCAATGCAATCCCAATCAAAATTGCACCAGCATTCTTCTCAAAACTAGAACAAGCAATCCTAAAATTCATATGGAATCACAAAAGGCCCCGAATAGCCAAAGGAATTTTGAAGAAGAAGACCAAAGCAGGAGGCATCACAATCCCAGACTTTAGCCTCTACTACAAAGCTGTCATCATCAAGACAGCATGGTATTAGCACAAAAACAGACACACAGACCAATGGAATAGAATAGAAACCCCAGAACTAGACCCACAAACGTATGGCCAACTCATCTTTGACAAAGCAGGAAAGAACATCCAATGGAAAAAAGACAGCCTCTTTAACAAATGGTGCTGGGAGAACTGGACAGCAACATGCAGAAGGTTGAAACTAGACCACTTTCTCACACCATTTACAAAAATAAACTCAAAATGGATAAAGGACCTAAATGTGAGACAGGAAACCATCAAAACCTTAGAGGAGAAAGCAGGAAAAGACCTCTCTGACCTCAGCCGTAGCAATCTCTTACTCGACACATCCCCAAAGGCAAGGGAATTAAAAGCAAAAGTGAATTACTGGGACCTTATGAAGATAAAAAGCTTCTGCACAGCAAAGGAAACCACCAACAAAACTAAAAGGCAACCAACGGAATGGGAAAAGATATTTGCAAATGACATATCGGACAAAGGGCTAGTATCTAAAATCTATAAAGAGCTCACCAAACTCCACACCCGAAAAACAAATAACCCAGTGAAGAAATGGGCAGAAAACATGAATAGACACTTCTCTAAAGAAGACATCCAGATGGCCAACAGGCACATGAAAAGATGTTCAGCGTCGCTCCTTATCAGGGAAATACAAATCAAAACCACACTCAGGTATCACCTCACGCCAGTCAGAGTGGCCAAAATGAACAAATCAGGAGACTATAGATGCTGGAGAGGATGTGGAGAAACGGGAACCCTCTTGCACTGTTGGTGGGAATGCAAATTGGTGCAGCCGCTCTGGAAAGCAGTGTGGAGGTTCCTCAGAAAATTAAAAATAGACCTACCCTATGACCCAGCAATAGCACTGCTAGGAATTTATCCAAGGGATACAGGAGTACTGATGCATAGGGGCACTTGTACCCCAATGTTCATAGCAGCACTCTCAACAATAGCCAAATTATGGAAAGAGCCTAAATGTCCATCAACTGATGAATGGATAAAGAAATTGTGGTATATATACACAATGGAATACTACGTGGCAATGAGAAAAAATGAAATATGGCCTTTTGTAGCAACGTGGATGGAACTGGAGAGTGTAATGCTAAGTGAAATAAGCCATACAGAGAAAGACAGATACCATATGGTTTCACTCTTATGTGGATCCTGAGAAACTTAACAGGAACCCATGGGGGAGGGGAAGGAAAAAAAAAAAAAAAGAGGTTAGAGTGGGAGAGAGCCAAAGCATAAGAGACTGTTAAAAACTGAGAACAAACTGAGGGTTGATGGGGGGTGGGAGGGAGGGGAGGGTGGGTGATGGGTATTGAGGAGGGCACCTTTTGGGATGAGCACTGGGTGTTGTATGGAAACCAATTTGTCAATAAATTTCATATATATATATAAAAAAAAAGAAACAAGACTTTGGGAGACTTCTAGCTCAGTCTTATTAGAAACAGGTGAAAAAAGACATAGTATGAGATGTAGCCCAGACATTATGAGAACAGGCCACCCCTTAGATTAGTATCACAGCTAGTTAATGACAGTAATGGACAGTGGTCCATTGTGGTAAACTTCACTCTAATTAATGAGTCTCTACAGTGCACTTGAAGCAGAAGATTTCACAAAGTGCTCTGGGACAGCTATAACAAGAAAAAGAGATTGTAACCAACGGTTTAATTCCAGTAATACCCATATAGGTCGTTAAACCACAGCAAGCTGAGGTCCTTATTCATTTAAATAAAGGGCCAAATGACACCATTTGTATTGTAACAGAATAGCTTTATCAGCTGTTATTTGGATTAATAAAGAGAAATGTTTCATATTTTGTAAACAGAGTGCTGATTCTGAATGGCTTATTTATTTATGTGAATACACCCAAGAACTGGTCTCTGCTGCGTAAGTAGCCCGACAACTTATGGGGCCTCCTTAGAACTGGAGACACATCTCCCTGAGGCCCATAGAGACAGGGAGCTGCTTCAGTGTATGGGCCTGGGGGCCATTTCAGGGACATCCGGTTGTCAGATTTTAGAGCTGAAAGAGAACAATGGTGTTATTCCAGTCCACCAGATAATGAAACTGATGTCCAGAAACATTCAATAATTCTTCAAGACTTCAGGCCATTAATCTCTTTATTCTGTATAATAAGAAGCCCTTACTGTCTGTTTTGTTGTTCCAATCCAAAACCCGGATTTCCATGTCTTTAAAATGGAGAATATTGAGAATTTGACCAAAGCCATGTATTTTTCTCATTAAGGCCACACATTATAAGGGACAACTGTAGAGAGGTAAGTTGGTCCTTTTCTGGTCTCTACACATTGTAAAGAGTACACATTTTGTGCCTGTGCCCTGTTTATCCTGCACCAACAGCTGGGAACAAGCACTGGCTGCTCAGTGGGGATCTGGGGAACAGAGCTGTTCTGTTTCCAGCTGTGGGACTGGATTAACTTGTGACTTCCGGCAAATCGTTCAAGATTCTAATCTAAATTTATCTGTTTCATCACAATTTAGCCCTCAGGTATGTTCTGAGATTAAGTCAGGAGCACTTTGAATGCAGTCTAGTGACAGGTGTTCTATGAAAGAATCTTATAAATATTAACTACTTAGTCATAGAAACACTTAAAGAGAATGGAAAAGGAGAAGGCACTTTCCTCCAAAGTGACAGTATGCTAATATTCCTGCATCAGTATTGTTCAGAACATCACACTGAATGTGTTAGTAGCTATTTGGTACATTTACCACTGGGAATGTCAAGTACAGAGTTATTTATCCATTTGGCATGCAGTGAATATATATGAAGGCAACTGCCAAAAGCAAGAATTAATCACAAGTTA
Organism: Lynx canadensis; assembly: GCF_007474595.2. Taxonomy (NCBI): domain Eukaryota; kingdom Metazoa; phylum Chordata; class Mammalia; order Carnivora; family Felidae; genus Lynx; species Lynx canadensis. Next base: position 63,770,843 of record NC_044307.1, read on the forward strand.
TTAATCAATTTGGGAAATATAAACATATAAGTTTCAGAAAGGCAAAACACTTGGAACATGAAACATTTTTATGGCCAAATGACTTTGAAAGCCAGCATTATGTTTATAATAAACAATACAAGACCTCAACTTTGTAAAACTCAAAATACTATTTTGAGTTACCTTAGGTGATAGCACAGATTCTGAAACCAAGCTTAAATTTATAGCACTTTAGTCTTCTCAGTATGTTATGTTTCACTTTTCAGGGGAGCAGTAGAGACATTGCAAAATAAATGTGACGCAACAATTCTAAGAAAGTTGGAAATTTCTCTTTTATGGAATATAAGCAAATGGTACAGTACTCTTATTTCTAAATATCTGGCATAACAGTATTCAGAGTAGTTCTTGAATTTTCTAGAAATAACTTAGAACTGACTTTTCCTAATTTTCCTTAAAAACCAGTAAACTTGTACTTGGATATTTTTTTCATGAATAGTTATAGATACATTTGACATCTATTTGACATTTTTAACTTGTTCAGCGAATCACATACATGCAATGTACATGTATATATCTGTGTTTTTATTGTACTTTTAAAATTTGTAACAGTACACAACATATGCTGTGACCACTATGTTGTTATTTGTCATTTGTAATTCAAAAATAACTAAACTATGCACACCTGAACACTAGCAAGGAGCATTTTTAATATTTTCAATGTCAGAGATATTAATATCTAAAAGTACATTTAATGCCACTATGTTGTTATTTGTCATTTGTAATTCAAAAATAACTAAACTATGCACACCTGAACACTAGCAAGGAGCATTTTTAGTATTTTCAATGTCAGAGATATTAATATCTAAAAGTACATTTAATGCCTCATATGCACATAAAATTCAGTAATATAAACACACACCATTTATATGCATTCAATAATAATAATATTATATTCATTAATAATGCCACTTAAGAACATTAACTCCAGGGTGCCTGAGTAGCTCGGTCAGTTAAGTGTCTGACTCTTGATTTCAGCTCGTCATGATCTCACAATTTGTGGGATTGAACCCTGCGTCAGGCTCTGCATTGACAGTGTGGAGCCTGCTTAGGATTCTCTCTGTCTGTCTCTCTGCCCCTCCCCTGCACGTACTCACTCCCTCTCTCTCATTCTCAAAATAAATACATTTTTAAAAACTTAAAAAAAAATAGCATTAACCCCAGAAAATATCATGAAAAGAGCAAAATACCATCGAAGAAAACAGTGCCATACTTTCTGCCATACTGAAGCCTGTCACTGCACACTCTCTGTTGGCCATGTGTTTTATACAATGTTCCACACCTTTTCAAAAAACACTTTAATAGCATGCATTTAAATCATGTTTAAATTTAAATTAAACACTTCAATTGTGTACTTATTTGATCATGTTTATAGTTTATCTTTAAGAGAATTTGAAGGTCTTATAAATACAGCCTAACGAAAATCTGTACACTGAGAGGAAAAGACAAGAGCTAATTAACAAAAAGTTAGAAAAGGAAGAAAATAGTGAGAATGCCTATTTTGAGAGAAGCAACTGCATTTTGAACGAAAACCTCTCTGAGAAATCTGAAAGCCTATTTTATTTACTCAAGAAACATTCTAGTGCCTGTTTTATGTGAGGTACCATGGAAGTTGACTTCAGTCAGGTTTCCCTAAAAGGAGAATCTAAGATGGAGTTCTTGGGTAACTGATTTTCAGAAGAGACCTGTAAGAGTGAGGGAAGTGGAAAAAGGAAGAAGAAGACCACAGGCAAAAATGTGATTTCAGAAGTCTACTCTTAGCCAGACCCCGCCAGGTATCCTGGAGCCCAGAGAATTTATCCCTACATTCGAGTGTGGGGTGAGGCTTGGATACCCACCGACCACACTAGGTGGGGAGAGGGGCAGGAACTTCTGAGATACCTCCACGCAAGGCAGTTCCTGTAGACTAAGGCAAACCTCTGGAGAAGAGCACAGACTGAAGCCATTAGCAGCCAGCATCCATGGTAGCTGGGCACCAACTCTGCCACCACCTACATCTGTACCAGAGGTGGAATAAACATCATCCTTAACATTACCAGTGCAGGGCCCTTCATGGTTTTTGAAGAGAAGGGAAGACATGATGAAAATGCTGATTAATAATAACCTCACCATGAGAGAGAGACAGATAGAGAGTGTGAATGTGTGTGTTTTATATTGGAGCAAGTGATAGAACTATTTTTTTAGTCTGATCAATAAGTAATAAAAGGCTAAACTCAGGTGATGCTTATAAAAATAATGTGAAATGACCAGATGGGACAGATATCAAAGAAACAGAATGAGCAGAGACAAGGCAATAGAATTAAGTATCAAAAGTGGCGACTAAAGTATCAAATCTGAAATGGTGATAGTGCCATTAACCAAAGTAGAAAATACTAGAGGAAAACATTCTTTTGGAGATGAGTCAGTGTCAAGCCTACAGCATTAGAGTAGCCAAAAGGATCTGCAAATGGAAATGTACCAGCTCCTTAAAACCTGGATTGAGATCATAAGGAAGAAGACAGAGTTTTCTGTTAAGAAGTCGTCGGTTTATAGGTGATAACTGAAGCCACCAGACTAGATAGGATGGCCAAGGGAGAGACTGTAGGAAGAAAAGAACTGAGGACAGAACCTTGAAATTAAGGTAAATTTATATATAGGGGTGAGTGGAGGTGAATGAGAAAGTTAAAAGTACATTTGACCCTTGAACAACGTGGGTTTGAACTGTGCAGGTCCACTTAATTACATTGATTTTTGGTAAATACGGTCCTGTGAATGTATTTTTTCTTCCTTATGATTTTCTTAATTATATTTTCTTTTCTCTGGTTTTATTATAAGAATATAGTATATAAAACATATAAAATATGTGTTAATCGACTATTGTTATAAGTAAGCCTTTTGGTCAATAGTGGGCTATTAGTAGTTAAGTTTTGGGGGGAGTCAAAAGATACACAGATTTCAACTGTGCAGGGATCAGCATCCCTAACCCCTGAGTTGTTCAAGGGTCAACTGTATAGAGAAATGGAATAAGAGAACAGTTTTGAAAGGAAGGGGATAGCCAACTGATTAGAAATGCTTCAGAGACGTTAGGGAGGATGGGGTCTGAGGAAAAGCCTTTGGTGATCCGAAACAAGGCTGGTTTTGAGAGTAGCTGTGCTGTGCAGAAGCAGATATGAAATTTTATGGGTCTTGAAAGTATAGTAGTTATTGAGAAAGGGAATTATCGACTATTCTTTTCAGAAGCTGAGGTATGAAGAGGGATGGCTTAAGATCACATCTGGAGAGGTCAAGGAAAAGCTTTTTGTTGTCATTTTGTTTCATTTTATTTTCTAATTGAGTACATTTACAAACTGAGGCAAGGAAATCAACAAATAGGGAGAAACTGAAGTTGCAAGCAACATGAAACAATAATAAATAAAAGACAAGACCCAAGTGTGAATATGAGTAAGCACCTCTACGTTGAGGACACATTGGAAGACAGGAGGGGTATGGGTGCTCTCTTCGGGGACAGAGTAGGAGTCAAGGCACTATGCATGTTTATCTCATACAGAAAGAATTTTTCAGCATAGATATGACTTAATAAAACATTAGTAGCATTGGTCTCAAGATTGTTCATCGTTTTCAGGAAAGTAAAATTCTAACTACTTTTTTCCTTCATGGACAGCAGGCCCAACTCACTCAAGTAAAAGCAGCTAGAAATATAGAAATAGAGGAAGCCAAACTGAAAAGGTGGAAGGGAGGCGGGGCATTGGAAGAAGAAAAGATCTATTATTGTAATTTCAGAATTTTGCTAGATTCTTAAGCATCTGGTGAAGTATAGGCATTTCACTTAACCTTTCTATCTGTGTTTTCTTTCCTTTGTAAATTACCCATGGTATCTTACAAGAGCTTCTGTTATCAGCCATTTGTCTGAATTCATTTACTTTGTTTTAGAAATCCATTTTGCTAGAATACAATTCTAACTTCTTAGAAGATTTTGCTTTATTGGTATAATGGAAATGATGTCAGAGTAAAATGTTGCCAAAATTAAGTTGTTCTTATTTTTATTTCTTTTGGCAATTTTTCACTTTTTATATCTCTGTACACATTCTATAAAGTGTCATTTATTTTTTTCTCAAATGATATAAAATTTCTGAAACATGCTAATTAAGTATAATTCCCAAGCTAGGAAATGTCAAGGGACTGATTTACTATATAAGTAGTCCTGCCTCTGTCTTTTTATCAATAAATCCTTGGGTCTATGGTTATAAATTTTTGTGTACTATACTGCTAACTTACTATGGGCTTAAAATAATTTTCAATGGGAGCTGATGGAAATGAATATGATGTATTTCTTTGCAGTTGTTGCCATAGAGATAAAACCCTTTCAAAGTAAAACGGAGATGGCATAAAAATTACTAATTCAAAAGGAGTTATGCTTCTAATTTAATGTTGAGAATGGTGCACTAGTCCCTTTTTTGTTTTGTCAAAATTGCATGGCTTGAGAGTGTCTAATATACTTTCATTAGATAATTTCTCATATGAGAAAAACTAAAGCAGTGAATGAAATAGGTAAATTCCCACACCCCACATGGGATGACACTTTCGTTTTTAATCTTTTGTATGTAAGACTTAACAACAATCCTAATGATCTCCCTCATGCTCCACATCTATACTCTTATATATCTTGCTTTTTAACTTCAAGACTAATTACTTATAATGGGTTTTCTTAACAACAAACAATTTACTTTCTTTTTCTGTCACATTATCTCTAACAATTAGACACATTTTCTAACAATAACAGGATTACAAAGATAAATCTATGAAACTTTCTCAAATCTTAACTACTCTTCCTGTTCAGATTTTGAAAGTCTTATAGACTTACCTTGAAATATCAAATTAGGACACTGTTAGAAAATATTCTATGACTTAGAATTAATTGTTTTATTTAACCCCATTTTGATTCTGTTACAAAAATGTCAGCATTGTCACTTTCTGCAAACATTGGAATGCGCTAAACCAACACTAAGACAGATGATTAATTAGGTGGGGAAATGTCAGCCAATGAAATAAGACTGCCATCAGACAATGTGCCTACATCCCTGGGAGAACTACGTGATGGAGAAAGAGGAGAAGGGGACAAGATCAGGGAAAATAGACAGCCCTATCTGCATTTTCCTAAAAACTAACCCCACATTTTCTTTTTATTTTCTTTTTTTTTTTTTTTTTTTGAGAGAGAGAGAGAGAGAGAGAGCGGGCGGGGGTGGGGGCAGAGAGAGGAAGGGAGAGAATCCCTGATGCAGGACTCAATCTCACAAACCGTGAGATCATGACCTGAGCTGAAACCAAGAGTTGGATGTCCAACCGACTGAACCACCCAGATGCCCCTATATTTGCTTTCTTTCTTTTTTTAAAAAAATTTTTTATTCGTTTTTTGAGAGAGATAGAGAGAGAATGAGCAGAGGAGAGGCAGGAAGAGGAAGGGAGAGAATCCCTAGCAGGCTCCACACTGTCAGCATGGAGCCCAATGCGAGACTCGAACTCACAAACCGTGAGATCATGACCTGAGCTGAAACCAAGAGTTGGATGCTTAACCAACTGAGCCACCCAGGCAGCCCTGTATTTCCTTTCTTTTAAAGCCTAGACCACTTTTCACCTAGTCAAAAGAATTTAAAAGGAAATAGAAGAATTGAGAGGATTGTCCAATAAAAGAGATAGGAGTTAATAAACCACAGGTGCTGTGTAATACAATGCTATTCAAGTCTGGTACTCAGACAAGGTGATCCTGGACCATGATAAGTACAAAAATTGAAAATACATGTTCAGAAACTTTTATAGCAATTTAATATTGCTGTGTATTCCAGTGATTACTGGACTCATCCAGTAGGTTAGATGTGAGTTGTTGAACCACATGGAGTCACAAGGGTACTAACTGCCTATAAGTCATAAACAATACGGCCTCAGCAAAACATGTGACATTTTGAGGTTAGTTTGTAAACTGCAATCCACAAAAAAATCTGAGAAAATGTAATCATTTATTTTTATAGATTATTATTTTTAATTATTTTAAGTTTTAGTCAAGTTAGGGAAGTAAAATTTGTATTGTTTATTTTTAACCCCAACCAACTAGTGGCAAAACAAGCTTCACAGGAGTTTTTGACACATCTTTTCATCAGAAATAAACTAACTGGTGACCATGAAACTGATTGCAAAGAAATAAAGATCAAAATAATTGATATTAGTCTTACTAGGAAGTATGATCATTCATATATTGAGCTCAGTTCATTGATGGTGAAGTTTTAAGTGTTTCATGTTATTTGCAGAGATGAACTGTCTAATGAAGCAATGAAATGATCAAAATGTAGCAACATTTACACCTAAAACATTAATAAGTTCAAAAGCAAAAGAATTTGGAAAGAATGAACTTTGATATAAAAAGCCAAGTGAAGCAAATGCTCAGTACTTGATATTCAAACATTAGTGCCTTGAAGATGTCTTCTAAAGTAGTACTTTGGATTGCTGAGACAAAAACAAACATACAATTGCTGAGGCATCAGTGCAAGATGACATCAAAGACATTTGCTTGGAAATATTGAGTGAATATGTCAAGGATTACATGGCTTGACATGTTGTTGTTTTTTTAACTAGCTAATATCAATTCAAACAACAAATAAAACCAGGAAAATATTTTTACTACATCTTGACAAATGCATACATAATACGTGGCAGTTCTTTTGGTATATGTATAATTGTAGATGATGGTGATACAAGGAAGAATCTTTTTCTTCAGCTTATTTGTTAACAAGTATGACTACTTCTGAGCTGTAGAAAAATAATGAAGGATGGCATTGTCAACAAATATGGTCTGGAGTTCAATTTTTGTACAGGAGTGTGTTTTGACAACACAGATGCAGTGATGGGGAGTATTCCAGAGTGGTTATCCTGATTAGGGAGCTTGCAGTAGAATGTAAACCGATAACATTGCTTCATTCATCAGGAAAATCTTGCCAACAAATAAATATCAGCTAAGCAAAACAATAGGCCTAACGACATGGTAAAAACTGTTAACTTATAAAGATTAATATGTTAAATTTGAGATTTTTTAAAATTTTGAGATAGTGTGGAAAATGGTCAAAACAACTATTCTTGCATAGTGAGTTATGGTTATTGAGGAGAAAAAGGTTGTCAAGTAGGTTAGACTTGTAGAATCAACTCACTGTTACTGCAAGTTAAGAAACCAATGGCTCAATATCACTTATGAGGGAAATGCAAATCAAAATCACAATGAGACATCACCTCATACCTGTTAAAAGTGACTCTCATCAAAAAAGAGAAGGGGGGGCACCTGGGTGGCTCAGTCAGTTAAGCATCCGACTTTGGCTCAGATCATGATCTTGAAGTTTGTGAGTGTGAGCCCCGCATTGGGCTCTGTGCTGACAGCTCGGAGCCTGGGGCTTGCTTCAGATTCTGTGTCTCCCTCTCTCTCTCTCCCACTACCCTGCTCATGCTGTGTCTCTCTCTGTTTCGCAAAAATAAATAAGTGTTTAAAAACATTTTTTAAAGAGAGAGAGAGAGAGAGAGATAACAAGTGTTGGTGAGGATACTGAGGAAAGTGAACCCGTATGCATTACTTGTGGGAATGTATATTGATACAACCATCACAGGTTCCTCAAAGAATTAAAAATAGAACTACCATTTGAGCCAGCAACCCCACTTCTGGGCATATATATCCACAGGAAATGAAGACAGTATATTGAAAAGGTACCTACTACACTGCCATGTTCATTGTTGCATTATTCACAACAGCCAAGATACAGGAACAACTTAAGTGTCCATCAACAAATGAATGGATAAAGAAGATGTGGTGTATATATACAAGGAGATACTGGTCAGCCACAAGAAAGGAGGAAATCTTTATTTAGGACAACATGGATGGACCTTGAGGGCATTTTGCTAGGTGAAATAAGTTGCCACAGAGAAAAGATAAATACTGTATGATATGACTTATACGTGGAATCTGAAAAAGCTAAATTCATAGAAACAGACTAGAATAGTGGTTACCATGGACTGTGGGGTAGGGTCAGTAAGAGAAAAAAGAAGAAACCAGTTACTTCTCACCTTTAAAAAATGTAATTTGGACCATTTAAGAAACTTGCTTATTTGCCTATATTCAGTATTTTTTTAAGTTTATGTATGTATTTTGAGATGGGGGAGCGGGGAGGAGTGCAGAGAGAGAGAGAATCCCAAGCAGGCTCCACACTGTTAGCTCAGAGCCTGAATGGGGCTCTAACCCACAAACCATGAGATCATGACCTGGACCAAAATCAGGAGTCTGACGCTCAACCAACTGAGCTACCCAGGCATCCCTTCAGTATTTTTAATAATATCAATACTTCCATGCAAAGGAAGAATGTAGTATATTTTCCAATGGCAGAAGAAAACTGCAGAGGAACAAGTGAAGTTTCTACAGATTGTTACAATATGTTCCCATAGTTTTACAACCATTATTAAAGAAATGTGATGCTGTTCTACATCAGTGAAACTTACCATCAAATATTTTTAACATTTGATAGAAGGTTTTGAATTTTATTTTCCATCAGAAGATTCATGTATAAGAAATGAATATTCATATATAAGAATTCCATGATACCAAATTCACTTCTTTCATTGAAAAATAATTTAAACTAAGCCAAAATTTATAGGGTAGATTGCTGGTCCTGGCTATTGATGAAAGATTAAAAATGAATTTTGAAAAAGCAGCATCACTTCATTTTTTTTAATAAAAGTTGTAAAGAATATTCTTCTTAGTTTGCTGAAGCCAGTTTGGAATCTCTTATTTCATTCTTATCAACATACCTCCATTAAACTGATTTCTATACTGGATATCAGTAAAACAAAACAATGAAGCACTTAAGATAAGTTATGCCCTATGAGTAGCATTGCCATTTGAACTTAGGTTAAATATAACAAACAAGAATCAAGCTTTAGTATAAAGTTGTTATACTAAAACTTTAAATACTGATATAATAGTTTCCTTTGTCTAAAAGAGTTTATAGGCACTGAGTATGGAGAATTACTATTTCACTCGTAACTTTTGTTTCATTATAATGGCAAAGGACTAAAAGTCCCAAGCATAATAGTGAATCATTATTATCAGCATATATACACACTTTCAACAATGTGTACAGTTTTATAATTTTTTCTTTTTTTCTCTAAGTTTTTTTTGATTATATTTATTAAAGTATTTTTATGTCTATTGAATCCAATAGTAAACATGTCCTTATTTCACTTTTTTCCAGTAATTTGGTTTTATTACATTTTATAAAAGTACCAGTCTGTAACAAATTGGAATTTTCCACCATAGAGTTAGAGAAGTACTGATTCAGTGAGTTACCTTGACTTTAGGCTAAAACCGTAACAAAAACTTTATCACCAGCAGAAAAATTCCTTTTATTCAGGTATTGCTAATTAAGTACTTAAAATAGTTTACCCTTGTAATAATTAAGAGAAATGTGCACTTAGCCAGTTTAACGTGTTTTACTGTGTGTTCTGCTTTATTCCTGGCTACCTATGTTAGTTCTTCTGGAATCTATATGCAGGTCAAGACAAGCAGGGGAGCTAAATGGAAGTTAATTTTTTTGAATGGAATATCTGAAAAAATATTCTAAGAGGAAGGAGGACTCTCCTTTCTCATTCTTGGTTTTCTCCTTGGGAAGGAAAAGATAAAATGGAATGAATGGGTAAAGTGTGAACAATAGTCTGACTTACCTTTGTAAGATTATGAGGATCCATTTTACACAAAGAGTTTAAACACCCTAGAGCTCAGCAAAAAAGCAATTATGTATTGGATTTAGGTGCTTGGAAAGGCAAGAAAGATACAGTTAAAGGTGTCCAGGTAAGGATCTATAAGGATAACTAACTTTGTAGCTGAGCTTTGGTTCACCCTAGCCGGTTTTCTTTAGGTAAGGTGAATATGCCTAATTCTGGCGTGGCTATACCTGACTCGTTCACAAAACTGCAAAATTTGGGGGCATCTCATCACTTGTTGGTGCTGTGTTACACTAATAATATATATGCAATAGTATGGGAATAAAAATAATATACATAGTAATCCTATATTATCCTGGTTACAACATCCTTTTCTGTTAATGGTTATCATCTACATTTTTCAGAAAAGGACACTGAGGCTTAAAGAAGTTAAAGAGCAAGCTAAAGAGTCACTGAGCAAGAAATTGGTAGAGCTGGGTTCTAACCGAAGTCCATTGCCGAATTCTGTTCCATAATCACCGTGTTTTCCAAACTGTGTGTTATGATCCATTAGCAGGTCAGAAATCAACTTAATAGAACATAATAAAACTTTCTTTTAATGTTTTTTTTAACATTTATTTATTATTGAGAGACAGAGAGAGAGGCAGAGCATGAGCAGCGGAGGGGCAGAGAGAGGAGGAGACACAGAATCCGAAGCAGGCTCCAGGCTCTGAGCGGTCAGCACAGAGCCTGACGTGGGGCTTGAACTCACAAACCATGAGATCATGACCTGAGCCCAGTTCCTGAGTTCGAGCCCCGCATCGGGCTCTGTGCTAATAGCTCGGAGCCTGGAGCCTGCTTCAGATTCTGTGTCTCCCTCTCTATCTGCCCCTACTCCGCTCTCTCTCTCTCTCTCTCTCTCTCAAAAATAAATAAACATTAAAAAATTTTAAGAAATAAAAAACAAACTGTTTTAACCAATGTAATGGAAAATGAATGACATCAGATGATACTCATTTTGTACCTGATACTGGTACAAAAGCTTCTCTGCCTCTTTGTCTCTACCCGGGCCTCTGTCCGGGGCTGTCTTGAATTATTTCCCTACTAACACCTTCAACTTTCCTTCTCGCCCCTGACCTACAACTTGTGCACATGAATGCTAGTTGGTGGGGGGAAGTGTTCCTCTGGCCACAGAATGGCCTCGGTGGTGGTAGCCAAAGCAACCCAAAGACTGCCAGCGGAAGGAGGGCCATTCATCGTTTGATGGGAATCTGGTTGCTTGAACTTTTTATTAATAAAACGTCAACCTCTGCATCACTTCAGCAACACAAACCCTCAAAGGTCATGGGTTCTGGAGTCATGCAGACTTCTGGGTAAGTCCCTGTTCTGTGACCCAGGGAATGTTATCCATCCTCTCTGAGACTCAGTTTCTTCAGCTATACAGTGGAAATGACACTGCCTAACCTGAAGTGATGATTAGAAAAACGTGTGAGGAACATAGCCGATACAGGGCCCGTCACATGGCAGCTTTTCCATAACTGCTAATTGTGATATCATACTTATAACATTAATTTCCAAGTATTTGAGCACAATGAAATCTGTTCATATTAAAACCATGGAAAAGATTTAATAGTTCTTTTAGCATCCCAGAGGCTTTCGTGGATTTGTCCTTACCACAGTTGCCCTGAAGAAGTTCAGAGAATCAACAGGTGTTTGGGGGCTGAAATCCAGCCTGTGGCCCACTAACCAACTGTGTGCCCCCTTGTTTGGCTGCAGCCACCAGGAAGAAGGGGGTCTTGCTCTTATGAGCACAAAAGTACATACCAGCTAACTGGTGGCCCCATCTCCTGGGTTATCAAAGTCAGTCAGCACTATCCTATGGGAGCTTGGAAGTGCTATCTCTGGTAGATTTTTCCATTTAATGAAGTGCTAGATGAATAAACTTTTACTGTAATTGGCTCCCCCCAAGACATTTGTACTTCTAATAGTATTATAGAACCATTTCGGGAGGTTCTTCTCTTTGTTCTCATACAGACACATGTAAAATTAAGGACATCAGGACTAAACTATTTATAGCGTAGGTTGACAAAGTATTTTCTGAAATGTTTTATGGACAGCAGATGTTTCATAAGGATTCTTCATTATTTCTCTTTCCATTCCTTGATGTTATAAAATATGACAGAAGGCTTTTGTAAGGTCACCATATATCTAGGTTATTGAACACAGATACTCTGTTTCAAAGCCCTAAGAGACTGATACTTTGGGTCAGTAGACCCAGATTGAATTTCAGCTTGTTCAGTTTTCATTTTAAACTCCATTTCAAAATATTTGCCATTATTATGTTATTAGAAAGACTACTAAAGTTTTGTGTAACTGCAAAGTCCTTTATGATCTCCAGTTAGGTGTTTTAAAATTTAGCTGCATGTATTGAAATATCGGAAGTGGGTTATGCTGTTACAACACTTACCATATGTTAATAACTGAATTGACATTTTATAGGATAATGTTTTTCTAGTAGATAAAAAGAAAATGGTGCTAAATTCCTGAATTCCTTGGGCCATTAGTTCTTTTCCTGGGTGAAAGACTTGAGCAACATTAGACTCCAATATACAAAACCTGAAGAAAACAGTGAAGATTTTATCTTATGATATAATAAATAGGTTTTTTTTTTTACTTTTTGTACTTCTGTATTTTACTACTTTGGAAATATTTTCCTTTGGAAATATTATCTACACACACACACACACCTATAACACACACACACTCCCAACAAAAATAGATCTTAAAAACAACACTGAGTACAAAAATATTGTGAAAGGATACATACAGAAATAGTTTTTTTAAAATTTCAAAATATGACACTCTGTATATATATATATATATATATATATATATATGCATATGTACGCAAATTTTAAAGAATACATGGACCAGAAATAGAACATCAGACTCATGAGAGTAGTTACACCTTGGTAGTAGTGAGGGAAACAGGACTAGAGGTAGCCTAAAAGCACTTCCATTTAATGTTAGTCTGTAACATTTTGTTTATTTTTAAAAAGATTTAAATAAATTATTATAAAATACTACCAGGTGTTAATTCTATATTATGGGGGGAAGTAATCATTTGTTATGTTACTCTTTTTATATATCTACTTTTTTTATATATATATATGAAATTTATTGACAAATTGGTTTCCATACAACACCCAGTGCTCATCCCAAAAGGTGCCCTCCTCAATACCCATCACCCACCCTCCCCTCCCTCCCACCCCCCATCAACCCTCAGTTTGTTCTCAGTTTTTAACAGTCTCTTATGCTTTGGCTCTCTCCCACTCTAACGTCCTTTTTTTTTTTTTTTTCCTTCCTCTCCCCCATGGGTTCCTGATAAGTTTCTCAGGATCCACATAAGAGTGAAACCATATGGTATCTGTCTTTCTCTGTATGGCTTATTTCACTTAGCATCACACTCTCCAGTTCCATCCACGTTGCTACAAAAGGCCCTATTTCATTTTTTCTCATTGCCACGTAGTATTCCATTGTGTATATATACCACAATTTCTTTATCCATTCATCAGTTGATGGACATTTAGGCTCTTTCCATAATTTGGCTATTGTTGAGAGTGCTGCTATGAACATTGGGGTACAAGTGCCCCTATGCATCAGTACTCCTGTATCCCTTGGGTAAATTCCTAGCAGTGCTATTGCTGGGTCATAGGGTAGGTCTATTTTTAATTTTCTGAGGAAACTCCACACTGCTTTCCAGAGCGGCTGCACCAATTTGCATTCCCACCAACAGTGCAAGAGGGTTCCCGTTTCTCCACATCCTCGCCAGCATCTATAGTCTCCTGATTTGTTCATTTTGGCCACTCTGACTGGCGTGAGGTGATACCTGAGTGTGGTTTTGATTTGTATTTCCCTGATAAGGAGCGACGCTGAACATCTTTTCATGTGCCTGTTGGCCATCTGGATGTCTTCTTTAGAGAAGTGTCTATTCATGTTTTCTGCCCATTTCTTCACTGGGTTATTTGTTTTTCGGGTGTGGAGTTTGGTGAGCTCTTTATAGATTTTAGATACTAGCCCTTTGTCCGATATGTCATTTGCAAATATCTTTTCCCATTCCGTTGGTTGCCTTTTAGTTTTGTTGGTGGTTTCCTTTGCTGTGCAGAAGCTTTTTATCTTCATAAGGTCCCAGTAATTCACTTTTGCTTTTAATTCCCTTGCCTTTGGGGATGTGTCGAGTAAGAGATTGCTACGGCTGAGGTCAGAGAGGTCTTTTCCTGCTTTCTCCTCTAAGGTTTTGATGGTTTCCTGTCTCACATTTAGGTCCTTTATCCATTTTGAGTTTATTTTTGTAAATGGTGTGAGAAAGTGGTCTAGTTTCAACCTTCTGCATGTTGCTGTCCAGTTCTCCCAGCACCATTTGTTAAAGAGGCTGTCTTTTTTCCATTGGATGTTCTTTCCTGCTTTGTCAAAGATGAGTTGGCCATACGTTTGTGGGTCTAGTTCTGGGGTTTCTATTCTATTCCATTGGTCTGTGTGTCTGTTTTTGTAACAATACCATGCTGTCTTGATGATGACAGCTTTGTAGTAGAGGCTAAAGTCTGGGATTGTGATGCCTCCTGCTTTGGTCTTCTTCTTCAAAATTCCTTTGGCTATTCGGGGCCTTTTGTGGTTCCATATGAATTTTAGGATTGCTTGCTCTAGTTTCGAGAAGAATGCTGGTGCAATTTTGATTGGGATTGCATTGAATGTGTAGATAGCTTTGGGTAGTATTGACATTTTGACAATATTTATTTTTCCAATCCATGAGCAGGGAATGTCTTTCCATTTCTTTAAATCTTCTTCAATTACCTTCATAAGCTTTCTATAGTTTTCAGCATACAGATCCTTTACATCTTTGGTTAGATTTATTCCTAGGTATTTTATGCTTCTTGGTGCAATTGTGAATGGGATCATTTTCTTTATTTGTCTTTCTGTGGCTTCATTGTTAGTGTATAAGAATGCAACTGATTTCTGGACATTGATTTTGTATCCTGCAACTTTGCTGAATTCATGTATCAGTTCTAGCAGACTTTTGGTGGAGTCTATCGGATTTTCCATGTATAATATCATGTCATCTGCAAAAAGCGAAAGCTTGACTTCATCTTTGCCAATTTGGATGCCTTTGATTTCCTTTTGTTGTCTGATTGCTGATGCTAGAACTTCCAGCACTATGTTAAACAACAGCGGTGAGAGTGGGCATCCCTGTCGTGTTCCTGATCTCAGGGAAAAAGCTCTCAGTTTTTCCCCATTGAGGATGATGTGAGCTGTGGGCTTTTCATAAATGGCTGTTATGATCTTTAAGTATGTTCCTTCTATCCCGACTTTCTCAAGGGTTTTTATTAAGAAAGGGTGCTGGATTTTGTCAAAGGCCTTTTCTGCATCGATTGACAGGATCATATGGTTCTTCTCTTTTTTTTTTGTTAATGTGATGTATCACGTTGATTGATTTGTGAATGTTGAACCAGCCCTGCATCCCAGGAATGAATCCCACTTGATCATGGTGAATAATTCTTTTTATATGCTGTTGAATTCGATTTGCTAGTATCTTATTGAGAATTTTTGCATCCATATTCATCAGGGATATTGGCCTGTAGTTCTCTTTTTTTACTGGGTCTCTGTCTGGTTTAGGAATCAAAGTAATACTGGCTTCATAGAATGAGTCTGGAAGTTTTCCTTCCCTTTCTATTTCTTGGAATAGCTTGAGAAGGATAGGTATTATCTCTGCTTTAAACGTCTGGTAGAACTCCCCTGGGAAGCCATCTGGTCCTGGACTCTTATTTGTTGGGAGATTTTTGATAACCGATTCAATTTCTTCGCTGGTTATGGGTCTGTTCAAGCTTTCCATTTCCTCCTGATTGAGTTTTGGAAGAGTGTGGGTGTTCAGGAATTTGTCCATTTCTTCCAGGTTGTCCAATTTATTGGCATATAATTTTTCATAGTATTCCCTGATAATTGTTTGTATCTCTGAGGGATTGGTTGTAATAATTCCATTTTCATTCATGATTTTATCTATTTGGGTCATCTCCCTTTTCTTTTTGAGAAGCCTGGCTAGAGGTTTGTCAATTTTGTTTATTTTTTCAAAAAACCAACTCTTGGTTTCGTTGATCTGCTCTACAGTTTTTTTAGATTCTATATTGTTTATTTCTGCTCTGATCTTTATTATTTCTCTTCTTCTGCTGGGTTTAGGCTGCCTTTGCTGTTCTGCTTCTATTTCCTTTAGGTGTGCTGTTAGATTTTGTATTTGGGATTTCTTGTTTCTTGAGATAGGCCTGGATTGCAATGTATTTTCCTCTCAGGACTGCCTTCGCTGCGTCCCAAAGCGTTTGGATTGTTGTATTTTCATTTTCGTTTGTTTCCATATATTTTTTGATTTCTTCTCTAATTGCCTGGTTGACCCACTCATTCGTTAGTAGGGTGTTCTTTAACCTCCATGCTTTTGGAGGTTTTCCAGACTTTTTCCTGTGGTTGATTTCAAGCTTCATAGCATTGTGGTCTGAAAGTATGCATGGTATAATTTCAATTCTTGTAAACTTATGAAGGGCTGTTTTGTGACCCAGTATATGATCTATCTTGGAGAATGTTCCATGTGCACTCGAGAAGAAAGTATATTCTGTTCCTTTGGGATGCAGAGTTCTAAATATATCTGTCAAGTCCATCTGATCCAATGTCTCATTCAGGGCCCTTGTTTCTTTATTGACCATGTGTCTAGATGATCTATCCATTTCTGTAAGTGGGGTGTTAAAGTCCCCTGCAATTACCACATTCTTATCAATAAGGTTGCTTCTGTTTATGAGTAATTGTTTTATATACTTGGGGGCTCCGGTATTCGGCACATAGACATTTATAATTGTTAGCTCTTCCTGATGGATAGACCCTGTAACTATTATATAATGCCCTTCTTCATCTCTTGTTACAGCCTTTAATTTAAAGTCTAGTTTGTCTGATATAAGTATGGCTACTCCAGCTTTCTTTTGGCTTCCAGTAGCATGATAAATAGTTCTCCATCCCCTCACTGTCAATCTAAAGGTGTCCTCAGGTCTAAAATGAGTCTCTTGTAGACAGCAAATAGATGGGTCTTGTTTTTTTATCCATTCTGATACCCTATGTCTTTTGGTTGGCGCATTTAATCCATTTACATTCAGTGTTATTATAGAAAGATACGGGTTTAGAGTCATTGTGATGTCTGTATGTTTTATGCTTGTAGTGATGTCTCTGGTACTTTGTCTCACAGGGTCCCCCTTAGGGTCTCTTGTAGGGCTGGTTTAGTGGTGACAAATTCCTTCAGTTTTTGTTTGTTTGGGAAGACCTTTATCTCTCCTTCTATTCTAAATGACAGACTTGCTGGATAAAGGATTCTCGGCTGCATATTTTTTCTGTCTAGCACCCTGAAAATCTCGTGCCAATTCTTTCTGGCCTGCCAAGTTTCAAAAGAGAGATCAGTCACGAGTCTTATAGGTCTCCCTTTATATGTGAGGGCACGTTTACCCCTTGCTGCTTTCAGAATTTTCTCTTTATCCTTGTATTTTGCCAGTTTCACTATGATATGTCGTGCAGAAGATCGATTCAAGTTACGTCTGAAGGGAGTTCTCTGTGCCTCTTGGATTTCAATGCCTTTTTCCTTCCCCAGTTCAGGGAAGTTCTCAGCTATGATTTCTTCAAGTACCCCTTCAGCACCTTTCCCTCTCTCTTCCTCCTCTGGGATACCAATTATGCGTATATTATTTCTTTTTAGTGTATCACTTAGTTCTCTAATTTTCCCCTCATACTCCTGGATTTTTTTTATCTCTCTTTTTCTCAGCTTCCTCTTTTTCCATAACTTTATCTTCTAGTTCACCTATTCTCTCCTCTGCCTCTTCCATCCGAGCCGTGGTGGTTTGCATTTTGTTTTGCATTTCATTTAAAGCGTTTTTCAGCTCCTCGTGACTGTTCCTTAGTCCCTTGATCTCTGTAGCAAGAGATTCTCTGCTGTCCTGTATGCTGTTTTCCAGCCCAGCGATTAATTTTATGACTATTATTCTAAATTCACTTTCTGTTATATTATTTAAATCCTTTTTGATCAGCTCATTAGCTGTTGTTATTTCCTGGAGATTCTTCTGAGGGGAATTCTTCCGCTTGGTCATTTTGGATAGTCCCTGGTGTGGTGAGGGCCTGCAGGGCACTTCCCCTGTGCTGTGGTGTATAACTGGAGTTGGTGGGCGGGGCCGCAGTCCGACCTGATGTCTGCCCCCAGCCCACCGCTGGGGCCACAGTCAGACTGGTGTGTGCCTTCTCTTCCCCTCTCCTAGGGGCGGGATTCACTGTGGGGTGGCGTGGCCCGTCTGGGCTACTTGCACACTGCCAGGCTTGTGATGCTGGGGATCTGGCGTATTAGCTGGGGTGGGAAGGCAAGGTGCACGGCGGCAGGGGGGGGCAGGCTTAGCTCGCTTCTCCTTAGGTGATCCACTTCAGGAGGGGCCCTGTGGCAGCTGGAGGGAGTCAGATCCGCTGCCGGAGGTTTGGCTCCGCAGAAGCACAGAGTTGGGTGTTTGCGTGGAGCGAGCAATTTCCCTGGCCGGAACCGGTTCCCTTTGGGATTTTGGCTGGGGGATGGGCGGGGGAGATGGCGCTGGCGAGCGCCTTTGTTCCCCGCCAAACTGAGCTCTGTCATCCGGGGGCTCCGCAGCTCACCCTCCCTTTGTCCTCCGGCCTTCCCGCTTTCCGAGCAGAGCTGTTAACTTATGACCTCCCAGACGCTAAGTCGCGCTTGCTGTCGGAACACAGTCCATCAGGCCCCTCCACTTTTGCAAGCCGGACTCGAGGGCTCTGCTTGGCTGGCGAGCCGCCCCTCCGCCCCGGCTCCCTCCCGCCAGTCCCTGGAGCGCGCAGTGCCTCGCCGCCCTTCCTACCCTCTTCCGTGGGCCTCTCGTCTGCACTTGGGTCCGGTGACTCCTTTCTGCTAATCCTCTGGCGGTTTTCTGGGTTATTTAGGCAGGTGTAGGTGGAATCTAAGTGATCAGCAGGACGCGCGGTGAGCCCAGCGTCCTCCTACGCCGCCATCTTCCTATATATCTACTTTTTAAAAATTCTCAGTAAAATAATTTCAGAGTACTTATGAAGGTTTTATCTTGTGTTCCCTACAACAACAATATTAAAAGAAATAACAATTAAAACATCACCAGATCCTAAAGAACTTTCAAGATATAGTCAATCCCACAGTTTAGGTCTTGATCTCTAAAAGTATAGTAATGAATGAAATCACACTCTTTTTCTCATTAGTGCAAGCTCCTTATTTGTCTAGTATCTTTTCAAAAAGTTAATTCCATTTTGTTAGCTCAGTCCAAAAATAAGAACAAATATTTATTAAGCACTTAGTGTTCAATTGTAGACGTTGAAAATAGAACAATGAAAACTATAAACTGGGAGTCAGCAAACCATGGCCCTTGGTCCAAATCTGACCCACCATATGTTTTTGTAAACATATACTCATTTCCTTACATACTTTCTATGGCTGCTCTACAACAACAGAGTTGAGTATTGTGACAGACTAAAATATTTACTATCTTACCCTTTACAGGAAAAATTGCCAACTGCTGCAATAGAAAAAAAAGTTCTGCCCTCATGGAGCTTAAAGTCTATTACAGAGATAGACAGCAACAAAATAAGTAAGTTTTGGTCAACGGTGAAAGATGCAACCAAAAGTAAGAAAACAGGAGAAGGGATAGGGAATATTGTTAGGAAGTCAGAGAAAGCTGTGTTAAAAAGATGACCTGTGACCAGAGATCTAAAAGAGGTGAAGGAGCAGGCTCTGTGGAAATCTGGATGAAGCAGCAGGTACAAGAGCCTGAGGTGGAAATTTCAAGGGACTACAGGAAACCGGTGAGGCTAGAATGGTATGAGAGGGGAGAGGAGGTAGAATCTATTGGGCCTTGTTGAGCAGAACCCTGCAGGCCATAGTTTGGTCTTTGTGAAGTTTAAATTTGAGTAGGGGCCCTAGTTTGTCCTTTGTGAAATCTGAGTATTCATGGAATGAATAAGCCATAGGAATAAAAGGTACAGCACAGGAATATAGTCAGTGGTTGTAATAGTGTTGCATGGTGACTGATGGTAGCTACAATTGTAGTGAGCATAGCCTAATGTATGGAGATGTTGCATCAGGATACTCTATACCTGAAACCGATGTAACATGTGTCAACTCTATTCAAATAAAAAAAGTCAAGATACAATGTTCATTTCATTTAGAGGTTAAGGCCAAAACTAGAAATCCTTAGGCAAAATGTTGTTTACATTTGAAAACTTCAGTTCCAACCTTGCCAGGAATCCTACCAATCCTCACCAATGTTCAGGGGAGAAGAGAACTAGGTATCTGATGACTGCTTATTACCACTATTTCTGTGGACATATCTTACCCATAAGTCAACCATGTTCACATGCTAGTGTTAACACATTCTGTATGAGGTTTTATTTTAGACCACTAGGTTGACCCCAATACTGATTTTTAAAAGGAGTCTTTGGGATATATTTTTCCTTCATATTTTCTAAGAATGTGATTGATTTACAGCCTCTCCATCTGGATATGTTAGACTACCTTCTCCATGCCCCCATGGGGTTTAACCTCTCGGGGAAAGCTTGGAACTTTCTGTACAGAAGAATAGGTAGGCATTTATGGAGACTTACTCCATGCCAGGTACTGTCACAGCCTTCAGGGAATTACAGTCTGATAATGATGAAAAATTATAGACAGTTTTTTTCCAACTTAGATATTTCTCTTGAAGTAACTACTTCTCAGGTGTTCATATTTTCCAGTCCACTGTTTTTAGGTAGGTATCTCTTTACTCTTTTTTTTTTAAGGTGGGTGCAGCTAAGGCTGAGAGATTAGCTCATAAATAAAAGGGAAGGTACTAGCGACCAGGTCCCTGGCTTCTCAAACAGTGCCTACTGTTTTCCATCCTATTATTGTTGTTAAGGCAATGATCAATTATTCTTGTCATAAATATATAAGATTTAGAATCTATATTTACCTTGATATATGCCTTTCTATATAATATAAAATATGACCATGGACAAAAAGTACACTACATATTTAAAGTATGCCAAAATAGAAATACTACTACTCTTATAATCCGAAGCCATTTATGTCCAAATTTTATGCAACTTCCAAATCTTGAAAATAATGGTTAATTATTCTCTTTTCTTGGATCTCTTTAAGCAACCTTATTTTTTTGTGTGAAAAAAAAAAACTTATACAGTAGGAAGAAGAGAAATGTTCTAATACTAGATTATAAGCCCCTTAAGGGCAGAATCTGCGTCTAATTTTCTCTGTATTTTTTTGTGTTCTACATTTTATTTTTTTTATGAATATAATTTATTGTCAAATTGGCTTACATACAACACCCAGTGCTCATCCCAACAAGTGCCTTCCTCAATGCCCATCACCCATTTTCCCTCTCCCCCATCCACCCTTAGTTTGTTCTCTGTATTTAAGAGTCTCTTGTGGTTTGCCTCCCTCCCTATCTGTAATATGGGAAGCACTGTAAGTAATAAGTAATGAATATATAAATGCTTACTATTGATATAAGATTATCTGTTTATTCTCTCACTCCTTTGTGTTTTTCATTAGCAGTTCATTTCTCATTAAGGTAGTAAATAAATCAGTAGTTTTCATCATTTACAACATTAATTCTTTTGCAGTTTTAGTTATTGATGTTTCTGAAGGATTTAAAGTATGGTTCTGTCTTCAGGAGCCCAAACATCCAACTGGACCTATGAACATTACCACATAATTTTATGTTTAGAATCACAAATACAAAGTGATCGGATTTTTCTCTTTGCCTCTGGAGATCTTGATATCAAATAGTCACCATCTACATGTGTTCTATCCTTTGAATGGACTTAACTCCTATTTCTTCTTGATGATTTTATCTAAATAATCAGATAAAAATACTTTATTATATATAAGTAAAAGATAATGACATAACTACTTAAATTTCTACTTTGTTTCCCCAACTGTTGATTTCTCAACCGTAATCCCACATTAAGGGATTTTTATCTTTTGTTAGCCTCTCAGGATTCATTTGTAAAGTCGTTGGAACCTCTGGTCATCTGTTACTATAGGGCATCTTTGTAGCTTTGATTCTATATTTTAAAAGCTGTGCAAACTATGATATTATTTCCCAGTAAAGACTCTAAGTTATTGGTTGTCGTAATATAAAAGAGATTATAAACTACATTTGCATATTTCTAGGTATTAGTTTAAATATCCTCTTTTATTTTTTTCCTGTAAGGTCTTTCACTTGAGTTAGGCCAGCTAACTGACATATTGCTCATTAATCATACATATTAACTGGAGTAGTTAAAGCTTTAAAATCCAACGTACCATTCTGTCCACAGGGACTAGTTCTTGTTTTCTAAATGTGATGACATATGCTTCAGACACTGCTAATTAGGTCTTTCCCTTGAAAATTCATCCTGACATGTTTCGAGAACATTTTTCCCCTTGAGTATGAGTTCATTAAATTATTAATATCCTTGTATAAGTCTTCCAGGATTACTTACACAATGCAGCTTTCTCTATTTTAAAGCCATAGTTCACAGTGAAAGATAAAATAGGTCTCACTTCCTCATATATCTTCTTTTCTAGTCAAAAACAATGGATTGGGTAAATATCAGAGAGTAATAGGTATTATATTCAGTAACATAAAATGTTAATGGAAGGTAATAAATAGTTTGTACATGTAAATGGAAATGTGTATTAGTCAGGTTCTCCAGAGAAACAAAATCAACAGGATGTGTATACATAGAGTTATTTTAAGTAATTGGCACAGACAGTTATGGAAGCTTACTAAATCCAAAGTCTGTGGAGTAGGCAGGTGGACTGGACACCCAAATCTTTGCAAATCCAAAGGCAGTCTGCTGGCGGAACTCTTTCTGGCTTGGAAGAGATCAGTCTTTGTTCTATCCAGACCTTCAACTGATTGGATAAGTCTCACTCAAATTATGGAAGACATTCTACTTTATTCAAAGTCCACTGATTCAAATGTTAATGTCACCAAAAAAAAAAAAATACCTTTACAAAAACAGAATAATGTTTGACCAAATACATGGACACCATGGTCCAGTCAATTTGACACATAAAATTAACCATCACAAGATGCTATATAGATAATCAACTCCTGGTTATCTGCACAAATAGAAGGAGATATTTCCATAAGCAATCTAAGTCAGATAACCTAAAATCAGCTCTGTTCAGCCCCTGTATTAAATGATGACTTTATAGTAGTATTACCTTCCTGCCTATTATATAGATAGGCAGGTACTTAGATCAACCTCTATTATGTGACTTTTTTAAAACGAAACTTCCAGTAGCTTCCCATTATAATCAAAACAATAAAACTTGGAGCCCCTCATCATAATCTATGAGTTCCATCGTAATCTGGCCTGCCTACCACCTTCCCACTGACTTGCTCCTCTCTAGCTGCCTGCGTTTCTTGCCGTTCCTTGAACAAGCCATACTCTGGGCTCACTTCTTGCTGCTCTCGCTGCTGGATTTTCTTTCTCAGACCTTGCATGGCCCAGGGATTCACTTGGCTCAGCTGTCTGATTTTTCTATCTGAAACTGCACACCTTCCTGTATAACTTTATACAGTTTACCCTGCTTTATTTTTTCATAATGCTTATTGCTATCCAAAATTCATGTCTTTATTTGTTTAGTTACCAAATATGCAATAAGTATGATGTGGTAATGATCAGAGATGAGACAGCCAATTTGCCTGGGTTCCCAACTTTGCTACTTAGTAGCCATGTGATCATAGGCAAGTTGCTTGTCACTCAGTCACCTCATCTGTAAAGCAGAGATACCGCAAAGATATTTTGAAGATGTAATGAATAAATAGTTGTAAATTGCTTAGGATGGTGTGTGGCAGAGAATAAGGACCATATGATATCCATTATGATTATTGTTCCCAATGAAAGGACAAGATTGAAGATATTTCCAAAGCATAGAAAGGGATCTGGCTATATTAGGGCTCAGTAAATGTTTTTTAAGTGAATGAATGGATGAATGAATGAGTCTGAACATGAGCTGGCCGAAAGTGGGAAAAATGTCCTACAAAGACACAGTGAAGAGGTGGCAGATGAACAAAAAAAGTTTAAAAGTTGTAATGGAAGTTTTATGTAGTTGAGAAGCTGAATTAGGTAGGTTTTATGAATGAATCCATATGTATGTAGGCATGTGTATATGTATGTACTACATGTAGGCAGGATGCTGGGAACAAGATGTAGCTAGGACTTCTGCCTGTATGGTAGTTCCCTAGAGGGGGTGGAAAAAATCAAAGGAGAACATGAAAAGAATCCAGCAAATGACCCACCATGAAAACTGCAAGGACCAAGTGGGACACTGGCTTTCCCAGGAAATCCTAATCTTATGTTTTGAAAAGGTTGGAGCTGAGAGAAAAAGAGACTCTCTGGAGAGACATATTGATGAAGCTAGACTCCAAATTAATTTTACCCACAGTTTCAAGTGATCCTGGATGTGAAGTTTAAAGAAATGTTAAGTAGTATTCAAGTCAAGAAAAAAAATTACCCAGTATTTGTATAAAATGGCATGTCCTCAAGTGTTCAGTATTTGAAGGTCATCAGTACATTTCCCAATACTTGGATCAATCAAGGATCAAACCAAAAAAAAAAAAAAAAAAAAGAGTGATGGGCTGGGAAATGCCTTCTGAACACACTTGATCAAAAAGTTGGTGTTAAGTATCAGAGCAGAAAAGGACCAAAGAGGATACACACATCTATTTCAGTGCAGAAGCATCCAGGAAATGCTGTCCCTGTTTAAAAAGACATTTTATGGTTTGTGCCCCATCTTGTTGCTGAGGGTGTACAGATGATTTTCTCCCTACATTTCACTCCCATGCTGATGACCCTACCTCCTTCTCTTCCCTCTCAAAGAGAAGGCTGAAGGGAGTTATTGAAGACTAGCACATAATCACTATGGGCAAGAACTTATTCTTCCTTTCCCTCCCCAGAACTTCCTTTCCCTCCCCATAACCAAATGAACAAGTCAATCCAAATAGTTGTTATGAATAACTGTCCTTTGTCTTCTACTTTGAAGGCAAGACCCAGGTCTTAGTCATATTAATGTGTTTCCTCCCTGCACCATATATAAAACACAGACAGTACATTTTTCTTAAATAAATTTACCCATCTTTTGGTTAGGGTTTGGTTCTGAAGTCAGCATTTAAATATCCAAAATGCAATTTGACCTATTAAATTCAAATTGATGAATTGAGAATTATGCACTAAAAGTTCTCTTTCAAATCAGGTGACCTTTATAGATCATCTTATGGATCCTCTGGAATTCTCTTCATTTACCAGGCAGTTATTGGATAGCTGCAAAATGTATTCCTGTGAATTTATTTGGTGCTGGTTAATCAATCCTTCACATTCAAAATGCAGTTCTAAAATTCTACCCTTGAGGATACATTTCATCTTTTAAAGTAGGCAACTCAAAAATGCTGAAATTTTACCCACTATAACTTTATGTTAATTGAAATCAAGATATAAAATATCATTGATGATTTCTTTGTCCCAGAGCCAGCTGTTGAGGCCAAGTGTGTTCTTGTTTTACTGGCTCAGACTCTGACCTCTCTGAAGCTTCTTGGGGAACCTCAGTACATTGTTTTCATTTTAATGTTTCTATGAAAGTAGACATGACAGTTTATGTGCATTATTTTTTCCTCTACATGTTGATTCTATCTGCTCTAAATTAAAAATATAACAGGTTCCCTTAACAAAAGTGAAATAGAAAATTCTGCCTTCACGAGGCATTATGAAAGTGCTTAGAGATGTGGAAGACCAGAGGCATCATCCTCAGACCAAGAAGACTGTGTACAAGGACTGATTCCCCATTTCCCTTCTGTGAGCATGCCTGCTGTGAATTTCCAGTTATGGAGGAAAAGAACATTTTACAGTGTGCTTCCAGCATCCACCCTCTTAATGTGGCACAGAGATGTTAAAATATATTCCCAGCATGTTCCGGAAGTTGTTTAGCCACACCCTACTGTTGCCCCACACATGATACCAAGATGCATCAAGTGCCTTGGCAGAGAATGACAATGGCAGTCATAGAAAACAGAGCCAGAAATTGGGACTGAGAGAGTTGATGGTTGGCAAGGCAATCAGAAGTCCAGACAAATCCCAATGGCAGGATGGAGGGTCTGCAGAAGTCAGGGTAGATTCTGAGGCAGGAGCAAGCAGAAGTCAGGGGAGCAGGTGAGAGCCCAGGAGACCCAAATTCCAAAGGACAAAGTGATAAGCAACTGGGACGTTAAAAAAAATCTGCCTTGGTTGTGAGGATATAAGAGAAACTCAACAATTACAGCAGCAAAGTAACCTAAATTGTGAATGATTGGGGCAGGGAGGACACCTGGGTGGCTCAGTTGGTTAAGCCTCTAACTTCAGCTCAGATCATGATCTCACAGTTCATGAGTTCGAGACCCACATTGGGCTCTGTGCTGACAGCTCAGAACCTGGAGCCTGCCTCAGATTCTGTGTCTCCCTCTCTCTCTGCGCATCCTCCTCCTCTCTCCCTCTCTCTCCCTCTCAAAAATAAACATTAAAAAAATGATCAGGATACCGACCAAGGAAACCTCAATTCTGAGGATTATGGATTTTAAGATCAGATACACTCGGCTTTAAATTTTTGCCCCACCAATTAAGAGAAGAGTGATTTGGAGTGAGATGTTTAACCTTTCTCTCTCTGTAAAATTGGAACGGAACGGTACCATCCTCCCAAGGTAGTTTTGAAAAGGTTAAGCAAACTAATGTTAAGTCATTGCTCAGCAGTCTCTGCCTGGACCATGGCAAGTACTTGATAAATGGCAACCATTTTTATAATTGTTAGTCATAGACTTTTCTTAAGTTTTTTTTTGTACAACATGGATAGCTCAGGGCACAGGAGGGAAAGTTGATTGTTAGTATATTCAAACAGAAGGGGGTTAAGAGGTCAGACCTCGACTATACTTAATCTTTATGACCAAATTAGTAACAACATAATAACTTAATAGGAATACTAAACAGTGACTCTAGACATTACTGACAGACCAGACCCTTTGGCTTAGACCAATGCATTTAGATTATCACTTATTCAATTGTAGCTGAGGGGGATTACATAATATTGTCATATTTCTAACTTGTTTTGAAAAGCCACTGGAGTTACTCAGAACATGTACAGGGGACAGAAAGATGGGGAAATTGTGGAATGATTTAGAAATTTTGAGATCCCACCCTAAAGAAGAAAGGCAATATTGGGAATGGCAGCATAGTGTGGACTCATCTTTCCTGGGCTCTAAACCTATTTCAAATCATTTGTCCATGCTGAATTATATCCTCTTCCCATGTCCTTCAAAGAGCCACTTGTCTGATCCCTGAAATAATCAGACCTTTATGAGTAGGGTTGTTGCTGTCATAGATGTATTTTTAAATATCTGTTAAGAAATAAAATGCATTTAGGATATTATGCATTCTCACATAAGTATTCCAATCCCCCTTTTTTCACATATCATTGATTCCAAAATGTGGTAAGTTTTTACATAAGTCATAAGTCTTATTTCCGCTCACAATGTACCACATTCCAAAATGTGGTAAGTTTTTACATAAGTCATAAGTCTTATTTCCGCTCACAATGTAAAAAAAGAAAACTGAACTTCCCAAATAGTCTGTAATGTTTTCCTGTGTAATTAACACCTCATTCACAGTTGGGAGTGCCAGTCAAGGCCCTGTGTCTTCTTCCTTGACATTTCCTTGATACCTTGTTCAGGCTGAGCTGATGCCTAAGAGTGTGCTAAATACACACACGGGACAGGGAAATATTTGAGCAGAGCCAGCTGTATTAGCAAGATCTGGCAATTTAGAGAGACTGCTTTCACATATGTCTCCTCTGTGGGCTTGAGGTCTGCATACCATCCTTTATTTAAGTCCAAATACTGCTGCAAACTTGTCTTCATCATCCTCATCCTCATCAACAGCAAAAACCATCTGTCAGATAAGTACCAGTAGCCCATTATGTGCATTCTTTCTCCTCGTGGTGCTCCTGCAGGGCCGAGTTTATAAATCAAGTGACTAATTTAAGATGCGCTCATACTGTAAGTCACCCTGGGAGCACCAGGCTATTTTGAACCGTTGAGACTCGTAGATGTCATTTATTTAAGTAGCCTTGTTTTGTTTGCTTTTTTCTTCCTGATGATAGTGACCCTCTGTGGCTTTGCACACAGCAAATGCAGATGGCTGAAGTCATTAGATAATTCAAATAAAATCATTCTATTGTTGAAATCTCCTGGTTTCATTTTTTAAAAAAGTTTATTGTAACATACATTCAGAAAAATATATGTATCACACGGATATACAGCTTGGTGATTTTTCAAAAATTGAGCACATCCAGGGCTCCTGGGTGGCTTGTTTGACTAAGCATCCAACTTTGGCTCAGGTCATGATCTCACAGCTGGTGGGTTCGAGCCCCACATCGGGCTCTCTCCTGTCAGCGCAGAGCTCTCTTTGGTTCCTGTCTCCCTCTCTCTGTCCCTCCCCACTTGGTACTTTCTCTCTGTCTCAAAAATAAATAAAAACGTAAAAAAAATTGTAAAAAAAATTGAGCACACCCATGTAACCAGCACACAGGTTCAGGAAATAGAACATGAGTATCACCAGCACCTTAAAATCCCTCTAATGCTCTCTTTCCGTCACTTCCAGCTCCCACAGCAGTAACCCATAATAACTTCTAACAGCATGGTTTAATTTTGACTGCGTTTATTCCTTTTATGTTTGCAAGAGTCACTTGTATTGTTGCATGTAGTTGTATTCCATTCATTTTTGTTTCTATATAGTATTCCATTCTATGAATACCTCACAATTTAATTTTTATATGTCTATGCTTAATGGGCGCAACTTGATTGTTATCTTGGATGAAAAAAATACCACATGCATAGTTAAGAATTGGTTATACTTTTTTTATGAAATTTATTGTCAAATTGGTTTCCATACAACACCCAGTGCTCATCCCAAAAAATGCAGTCTTCAATACCCATCACCCACCCCCCCCACCCTCCCAACCCCCATCAACCCTCAGTTTGTTCTCAGTTTTTAAGAGTCTTTTATGCTTTGGCTCTCTCCCACTCTAACCTCTTTTTTTTTCCCTTCTCCTCCCCCATGGGTTTCTGTTAAGTTTCTCAGGATCCACATAAGAGTGAAAACATATGGTATCTGTCTTTCTCTGTATGGCTTATTTCACTTAGCATCACACTCTCCAGTTCCATCCATGTTTCTACAAAGGGCCATATTTCATTCTTTCTCATTGCCACGTAGTACTCCATTGTGTATATAAACCACAATTTCTTTATCCATTCATCAGTTGATGGACATTTAGGCTCTTTCCATAATTTGGCTATTGTTGACAGTGCTGCTATAAACATTGGGGTACAAGTGCCCCTATGCATCAGTACTCCTGTATCCCTTGGATAAATTCCTAGCAGTGCTATTGCTGGGTCATAGGGTAGATGTACTTTTAATTTTTTGAGGAAGCTCCACACTGTTTTCCAGAGTGGCTGCACCAGTTTGCATTCCCACCAACAGTGCAAGAGGGTTCCCATTTCTCCGTTGGTTATACTTTTCAATTAATGCACAATACATATTTTAGAAGGTTTGCTTGATACTGTATATTATCAAACATTTTTAAATGAAAAAAGTAGAGAATTTGGCAAAGGATGGTAGAAGGGCAGGAAGAAAAGGAACTAATGTTCTTATTACCACCATGTATCGGATGTCGTGTCAAGAGTATTCTTGTTTTTAACTGTGGACAATACATATCACATAAAATTCTCTGTCTTAACCATTTTCAAGTGTATAGTTCTATAATGTTAAACGTATTCACATTGTTGGGAAACAGATCTCCAGAACTTTTTCATCTTGCAAAAGTAAAACTGTGAACTCATTAAACAACAACTCCCCTCTTTTCTCTTCCCCCAGCCCCTGGTAACCACCACTGTCTGGTTCTATAAACTTGTCTACTCTAGGTACCTCATGTAAGTGGTGCACACAGTAATCATACAGTATTTTCATTTAGTGACTTATTTGACTATGCTTGTTTCAACTAGCATAATGTCATCAAGGTTCATGTAGCCTGTGTCAGAATTTCCTTCCTTTTTAAAGGTAAATAATATTCCATTGTATGTTTATAACCACATTTTGTTTATCCATTTATCTGTTAGTGGACATTTGAACTGGTTCCACCTCATGGCTATGCTGCTATGAACATGGGTGTGCAAATATCTCTTCAACACCCTGTTTTCAATTCTCTTGGATATATGCCTACAAGTGGGATTTCTATATCATATGTTAGTTCTACTAATAATTTTTTTAAGAATCTGCATAGTGGTTTCCATAGCAGTTGCAATATTTTACCAAGAGTGAATAAGTGTTCCAATTTTTCCACATTCCTGCCAACACGTTTTGAAAGAAAGCCATCCTAATGGGTGTATATATGGTAAGAATTTACATGTGATCTTTTTTTTTAATGCTTAGCAAACCTGTTGCAAAATATAAGTATCAATTTTACAGCAATGAAATCTTGACACACACACACACACACACACACACACTCACACACACACACACAAATTCCTTAAGAGACAAAGCCAGAATTCTAGTCCAGGTGCTCTTGAATTTGACAATGGACTTTTTATCCTCAAAGCTTCACATAATCACAAAACCAATTAAGGTTTTTGGTCTAAGCTACAAGATTTACAAGACATTAGGGGCTCTACATGATTGCCTAACTTTATTTTATTTTGTTTTTTAGTTGTTTTTTTTATGTTTATTTATCTTTGAGAGAGAGACAGAGTGTGAGCAGGGGAGGGGCAGAAAGAGAGGGAGAAACAGGATCTGAAGCAGGCTCCAGGCTCTGAGCTGTCAGCACAGAGCCTGACGTGGCGGGGCTCCAACCCATGAACTGTAAGATCATGACCTGAGCCGAAGTCAGACGCTTAACCAACTGAGCCACCCAGCCACCCCTATTTTATTGTATTTTTTAATGTTTATTTATTTTTGAGAGAGAGATACAGAGCGTGAGTGAGGGAAGGGCAGAGGGAGAGGGAGACACAGAATTGGAAGCATTTTCCAGGCTCTGAGCTGTCAGTACAGAGCCTGATGTGGGACTTGAACTCACAAACTGAGTGATCATGACCTGAGCCAAAGTCAGATGCTTAACTGACTGAGCTGCCCAGGCACCCCAATGACTGGCTAACTTTAAATATGAATAAGACTTGTTCATTTTAGCCACTCTGACTGGCGTGAGGTGGTATCTCAGTGTGGTTTTGATTTGTATTTCCCTGATGAGGAGTGACGTTGAGCATCTTTTCATGTGCCTGTTGGCCATCTGGATGTCTTCTTTAGAGAAGTGTCTATTCATGTTTTCTGCCCATTTCTTCACTGGGTTATTTGTTTTTCATGTGTGGAGTTTGGTGAGTTCTTTATAGATTCTGGATATTAGCCCTTAGTCCGATATGTCATTTGCAAATATCTTTTTCCGTTCTGTCGGTTGCCTTTTAGTTTTGTTGATTGTTTCCTTTGCAATGCAGAAGCTTTTTATCTTGATGAGGTCCCAATAGTTCATTTTTGCTTTTAATTCTCTTGCCTTTGGAGATGGGTCAAGTAAGAAATTGCTGCGGCTGAGGTCAGAGATGTTTTCTCCTGCTTGCTCCTCTAGGGTTTTGGTGGTTTACTGTGTCACATTCAGGTCCTTATCCATTTTGAGTTTATTTTTGTGAATGGTGTTAAGAAAGTGGTGTAGTTTCATTCTTCTGCATGTTGCTGTCCAGTCTCCCAGCACCATTTACCCAAGGGATACAGGAGTGCTGATGCATAGGGGCACTTGTACCCCCATGTTTATAGCAGCACTGTCAACAATAGCCAAATTATGGAAAGAGCCTAAATGTCCATCAACTGATGAATGGATAAAGAAATTGTGGTTTATATACGCAATGGAATACTACTTGGCAATGAGAAAGAATGAAATATGGCCTTTTGTAGCAACATGGAGGGAACTGGAAAGTGTTATGCTAAGTGAAATAAGCCATACAGAGAAAGACAAATACCATATGTTTTCACTCTTATGTGGCTCTGAGAAACTTAACAGAAGACCATGAGGGAGGGGAAGGAAAAAAAAAGTTAGAGAGGGAGGGAGCCAAACCATAAGAGACTCTTAAAAACTGAGAATAAACTGAGGGTTGATGGGGGGTGGGAGGGAGAGAAGGGTGGGTGATGGGCACTGAGGAGGGCACCTGTTGGGATGAGCACTGGGTGTTGTATGGAAACCAATTTGACAATAAATTTCATATTAAAAATAAATAAATAAATAAGTATGAATAAGAGCTCGAGGCTTACAGTAGGGGTTCTCAAAGTACGGTCTTTTAGCCATTAACATCAACATTACTGGGAACTTATTAAAAATAAATGTGAATTCTCAGGCCCTGCCCCAGACCTAGTCAATCAGAAACTCTGGAAGTGGGGGCAGAAATCTTTTGGGTTTTTTTAAAAGTATAATTCACATACAGTCTTACAGTAGTTTCAGGTATGCAACATAGTGATTCAATATTTATACACATTACAAAATAATCACCACAATAAGTCTTGCCACCATCTGTTACCATACAAAATTACTATAATTCTATCAACTTTCTTCTCTTTGATGTACTTTTACATCCCCATGACTTCTTTACTGTATACCTGGAAGTTTGTACCTCTTAATCTCCTTCATCTATTTCATCCATTCTCCCACCACCCACCTGTCTGGCAACCACCAGTTTATTCTCTGTACTTCGGAGTATGTGTTCTGTTTTGTTTGTTCATTTGTTTTGTTTTCTAGATTCCACATATCAGGGAAATCATACAGTATTTGTCTTTCTCTGTCTGACTTATTTCACTTAGCATAATACCCTCTAGGTCCATCCATGTTGTTGCAAATGGCAAGATTTCATTCTTTTGTATGGCTGAGTAATATTTCAGTGTGTGTGTGTGTGTGTGTGTGTGTGTGTGTGTGTGTGTATTATCTTCTTTATCCTTCATCTAATAATGGACACTTAGGTTTCTTCCATAGCTTGGCTATTGTAAATAATGCTGCAATAAATATACTGGTGCATGTATCTCTTCAGATTAGTGTTTTTTCCTTAAATAAATACCCAGTAGTGGAATCAGTGTGGTATTTCTATTTTTACTTTTTTGAGGGACTCCATACTGTTTTCCATAGTGGCTGTACCACTGTACATGTCCACCAACAGTGCACGAGAGTTCCCTTTTCCTCACATATTGATCTGTTGTAACTAGCCCTCCTGATGATACTGATGCACAATTGGGTTGGAGCACCGCTGGGCTTAAATCATTAGACAAATATCTAAACTGCTGTCTAATAACCTTTCCACTTTTACAAACAGGAAACTTACATGTTGAGCACTTTGAGGTTTCCAGGGCAACCTGATACAATGAATCTGTGTTTTGTGCTTTATGCTCCACTTTTCAGAAAAGTGTTGGATTAGCCCAATTGTGATTATGCTGGAACAGTAGGTCCCCATCCAATTGGAGATTCAGCCAGACTCCAATTTATCAGAATTGCTTCTGAACAAATGGCCACCTGGGAGCACA
The DNA here is from genome assembly GCF_007474595.2 of Lynx canadensis. Lineage (NCBI taxonomy): Eukaryota > Metazoa > Chordata > Mammalia > Carnivora > Felidae > Lynx > Lynx canadensis. The sequence goes on from NC_044307.1 coordinate 63,804,284, forward strand.
CATCCTAACCAGGAAGGTTACCCCAGGTCAGCATTTGTCTGTTATCTGCTAGGATTTGCATCCCCACCCTCATCCAAGTCCCCACTTTTTGTCTTACTTTTCAGTGGGGTCTAGAGTAAGCCTTGCAGTGAAGGCACTGAAATAGAAGGAGGCAGAAGTGGGAACAAACATGAGCCCGCCATTCCTCCCATCGCACCGGCAGCAGCCCTCACCCCTGGCCCCAGGCATCCCCACACAATCCCCTGGAGTCCTGTAAGGAAACAACAGAGATTCATAGATTACACTCCCCTCAGAAAAACTGGAGGAATCTGATTTTAGTTCTAGGATGAGAGTTGTGGTTTATGCCTGCTGTCTTGGCATATATTACAAATAAAATATTCCCCGAGTTATCCATGCTTAAACAATAAAATGCACCCTACCAAAAATCTACTGTTATGTCTTAGGTAGGCTTTTGCCCTTCCCTAATGTTTTTAAGTGAAAAAACAAAAGACGTTTTGGAGGAATGGGAGACTGTGAGACTGTTCAGTGCAGCTGGAGGCCTTGAATGGGAGTAAAGAAGACAAAGGAGTTAATTCGTGGGGCTCCTTGGAGAGAAGAAAGATGATGTCTGGAAGTAGGACCACAGTCTGTCAGTCCAATAGTTCAAGACCACTCTGAGACCTCACCTTCTGGAGCTTCCACCAGGTTTTCATCTATTCACCCCCCCCTTCCCCCACTCTGTCCTGTAAGATCCCCCTGACAGGTCAATGAAACTTAAGACTTAAGCTAAAGTCCTAGGTCCCAATATATTTAAGGCGCATTTAGCTCTATGGCTAAGAAAATGGGGCCTATGCTGCTTTGTAAAGAAATCTTTAAAAAGTATTCAAATCCGTATTAAGGTGTTCTAGAAACTCAAGCCTACAAATCACATTTAAACTGAAAATACTTGTCATCTGAAGTTATCTCCTACACACAATATGTTCCAGTAATTTAACATCCCTGAAAAATATTTTACCTGCACATCCACTCTTAGCAAGGATGCGAGAACAAAAGCAGGCTTCCCCTGCACTCTTCCAGCATGCACATCAGTGCACTCTGACGATTGCAAGGCTGACTTGAATGATCACATAAACCCGCAGTGATATGCAAGAATTTGGATGCTTGCCCATGCCATACTGAATCATGACTGTTTTCACTCCTCATCCTAAGACATGCCAATGTTATCTTACAATATCTGACATTTGGTTTGCCTTAACCATTAACTCTGTGATAAAAGTTGATCAATAGTCAGCCTCATTTTCCCTACTTCCTGCCCCGATCAATATACATGTCTCCTTTAACGAAAGGAGAATGAACACAGAAGTTGATCCTATGGTTTTAACTTACCTCAACCTGAAAGAAAGAACCAATCACCCACTTCGATGCCATTGATTTTGTTTCTTTGTGCCCCTGTGAATAAATAAATTACAGTGCTTCCACTTTCTAAGTAAACTTTTTATCATTGATTAGTCCTCAGGGTCTAATTGACTTACATTTACTAAAAGACCCAATATATTGATTTTCAGAATGTGTAAACTACAAGACCAGAAAATGGTGTACATGTGTAAACTTTTATTAAGTATACAGACAATTAAATTATATATTCATTCCAATGTTACAGGTCCCTAAAGGAGCTCCCAGGTTCAGATCTCTGAAACAGAAACGTGAAACAGAAACATGAAAACACCACTAATTATATTTCTGTTTTTAATACAATTTTTAAAAATATGTTCCATAGACTTTAGCTGGGATTGTTTATAAAAACAGCTATTTTTATAGGAACTCCTGATGCTGTGACTTTAACTCACCTTCAACAGCAGTGCAAGCATTTCCTGTCCAGTCACAGTGTGGTTTATGCTTACCTCCCAAAACTTACTCTGCTGGTCTGGCATTGGACTTCCTACCCCACTCCAATCCTAAATGAAAACCAGAGAGAGAAAGCTACTTTGCCTGGCACTTTCAAGGCAAGAAAATTAGTGAATGAAATGGGCCTTTAGTGTTTATGTTTACAATTCTTTCCCCTCCCTTCCAAAATTGAAAGACTAACCCAAAACTTTTACTTTTTCAGTAGTAACAAGTCTTAATGTTTATTAATATGCTACCAATATGATAATAAAATAATCAGGAAAAATGAAATAGAGTGGACATATTTATCAAACATGCTCAAAAATGCTTCTTGTTCAAAATGTATGCTTGAATACCTAAGCTTACTTCCTTCTATTAGAAAGGGGAATAAATTTTAAATTTATAAAAAGTAACTAACTGCCCTTTAAGTGATATTAGGTACACAGTTACCTATAGATGTTAGCCCAATCTTATTTTTCTAACTCTTGAAACTGGAATTTAGCTGGTTGTGAACTTGGGAAAGTTAACATTCCATTATGATAATGACTAGTAAGCAAGGGGTCTTCATTTTAGTTTACTTAAAAAAATAGCTTAACCATCCAAAGGGAGGAAAAGAGCATGTTAATGTGCTTTATACACTACATAGGATTATGGTATGGCTTAGGGTAGTGCTTTTCATACTTTAGCAAACATAAGAATGACCTGAAATGGTTTTAAAATGCAAGTTCATGGCTTCTTTCCCCAGAGATTCTAAGCCAGTAAATTAAGATGGAGCTCCAGAATACGCAGCTGTAACACCCGATCTCACCCTCAGGTCACTGCTATAAAATTACAATTCAGAGGGGCACCTGGGTGGTTCAGTCTGACTTTGGCTCAGGTCATGATCTCACAGTTCGTGGGTTCAAGCCCCGCGTCAGGCTCTGTACTGACAGCCCAGAGTCTGGAGCATGCTTCCGATTCCGATTTTCCCTCTCTGTCTCTCTCCCGCTCTCTCACTCTCTCTATCTCAAAAATAAACATTAAAAAAATTTTTTTAATTACAATTCAGACCATTCTTTGAGGAACACCAATTTAAGATGACAAATGCAGGTTTTATTGCATCTGAAACCATAGAACCATCAGATAAAATGCCAATCTTAGACCATCCTTCAGATAGTTTATATTACTTGACAAGAGTAATAATAAGGTAGGCAAGCCTTTAAAGGACTGCTAATAAGTTAAGGTTTATTCATTCCAAGCACTACTTTTCTCATCTTGGTCATTAAGATTTGGCCCATTGCTTTTAGATTTTGTTGATGTTTAAAGGTGATGTGGACTTGAAATTATTTTTTAACTTTCAGTTGATTTTTACTATCTTTAAAGTTGCCATTTAATATTGTCTTATCTTAAAATACAAAGGAATCACAGGTATTTATTAACTGTTTCTCTTTGATTTCCAGGGAAGACGAGGAAAAACAGGTCCTCCAGGAAAACCAGGCCCCCCAGGACCGCCCGTGAGTAAACAGTAGGATGACTGTTCCTTAGGAGAGCCCTTATTTATCTGCAGGTTATTTTACTCCCCTGTAGCCAATTTCTATCTTTCTACTGTTTAAAATGGTTATCCTCCTTACACCTCCCACCACCACACAAAGCATGAGGTAAGGAAGGCTAGTAACTGTACACCTCACCTACTTCTTTATTACATGGACAGGAACAATTGTACTGCGTGCATGAGCACCCTAAGGCAAGTCTTCAAGTAGATGAATCCTGATTGGAATCTACCTACCTCCATCCCCTCAATTTCTTAACATCCAGGCTGGTAGTAACTTAGATATCTGGGGAAGCATGTCCTCTTTTCTTGATACAGCTGTTTTATTAGTAGAATTTTGTGGAACGCTGTTGCAGAAGAAAGCTATAAAGATCTTCAAGCCAACTAGCGGATATTTTTCTTTATCACAAACCTCTAGAAATTGTATTCCATTCCTTGTGGTTCTGCCAACTCTTCAACCCATTACAGTCTGATTTGTGTCCAAGCTACTCCACGGACACTCTCTATAGTCACCAATAATCTCTGAAGCATGAGATTCCCTGGGCGCTTACCAGACTTCATCTTATTTCACTGCTATACAGGAATTTACACTTGTGACTGCTGTCTTCTTGAAACTCCTGTTCTCTTGGTTTAGTGATGTTGATTTTTTTTCTCCTACCTCTCGGGCCATCCTCTTTTGTCTCCTTCATCAACTATGTACCCTCCTCTCCTATCTGTATGTTGCATGTGTTAAAGATTTCTAGTTTTTTATTTCAACCCAGACATTCCTCTTGAGTTCCAGGCTCATACATTCCAACCTGCTCGGTATCTCCACTTGGAGGTCTCCTATGTATTACAAAAGTAGGGTGTCCCAAACTAAACTCTAGAAATAATTTTTTTTCTCTCTCTCTCATCCTCCATATCCAAATCATGTCAATTCTATATACCAGTAGCTCATGAATCCATTTCCTCTTCTCTTTCCTCATTGCCACTGCCTTAGTTTAGGCCCTCGTCAGTTTGTATGTGTATTTTTGTAACCATCTCAGAGTGGGTGCTCTTTGCCTCTACCTTCTACAAGTGGAGTAATATTGGTAAATGAGGAGTCAGACTATGTAACTCTTTGGCTTGAAATTCTAACAGCTTCTTTCTCCTTCTAGATAGATTCTGCATCTTCTGCATATCATTCTGGGTCCTTCTTAGTTTGCCCTTTACCTCTCTTTGCCTGTCCCCCTATGCCTTTCCTTCATTTTAACCACTGTGTAATCTTTCCTTACTATCTCACAAATGCCGTCCTTTGTGCAGGTTCTCCTGGAGGCTTAAGTAAGCTTCCCTCTGTCTTCATGACTCATGTCAACATCAGCTTTCCTGCATGGCCTTTGTCAGTGCTCTCATTATGTGAAGCGTCCTTTCCACAATCCTTGTAATCTTATACCTCCCGCTCTCATGTAGAACATGGCACATTGCTTCCGACTGTTGTTTTCTTTGTCTGTCTGCCTGCTGCACTGCAGGTTTTTTGAACTTCTATTTTATCACCACTGCCTAGCACAGTTTCTGTCATGTAGCATGTGATTATTAATTATTATTAATTATTTAATGAATGAGTAAACAAAGAGATATATTTTGTAGGTAAGAAAAAAACCCAGGATGGAAGTGGCTTTTTAAGGACCAGAACCACCCTTCACCACCACTAAAGGGCTCCAGACCTAGCACCTTAGGAATTTCCTAGGATGTGGTCATGTGCCAAAAAATGCACATGATTGCTGTCTTGTCATGGATTTCATTTTGTTCACTTTAGCCCTTCAAGTGAACTGTTCTATAAGCAACATACTGGTGTTGCTGATTATAAAAGCAAGTTGGGAGGGTGGGGAATGGGAAGAGGCATAAATTGGGAGCCTGCAATCCATCCTTTAAAGGAATTAGCTTTGTTGATTTATATTCCAAATTTTCTGGCAAAACAGAGAACGCACTGTGAGATTTGCAATAATTGTTTTGTGCTATGAAGAAGAAAAGCTGGTGAATGCTAACAGGCAAGATTAGACCTTCATGTAGCTTTGTCAACATATGATACTGCTTTTAAAACGGGATAATTGTTGTCTCAAAGAAGGAATTTGAATGATGAAGGCTTTTGTGACAAGCCTGCCAACTGTCTAGGAAGGAAGATTACCCCAAGTCATGGAATGAGTTCTCAACTACAGATCAACCAAGTTTACTAAAGAATTTAGAAGATTAAGAAATATGTGACTTTATGAAAGAATTTTTAATATTCAATTTCACCAGTTTTAGTTTATTGCCAGAGTGGGGAAGAGAGGTACTTCTTTTATTTCAAGTTTTGGATTTAGAATTTAAACTCAGCTATGAGTCCGATACGGTGTTTGTTAAATCCTGAGTACACAGCTATTTAAAAGAAAAGTAGCTTATTATCTTTTGTAATATAACAATATACTGATTATTATAAAATACTGCAATATACCAAGTACAAAAATAAAGAGAAAATCTATGTAAAAAAGAAAAGGTTTTTATTTATAGATCAGCTTTTGTTTTAAAAGAAAAAGTATAACATGGCTCATTTTCTGTTTAAGAAAGTTGGTTTATGGAAATTCTCTGTCTTTTTGATTCTGGGATAACTCCTCCAGTTGACTAGAATATCTTTTCTCTAATGCAAGTATTATCAAAACCTTACTTTGGGGTACAGTTTGTTTCACCTTTTGGATTTTTTGGAGTTGTTCAGATGGTAGGTTGAATGCGTAACCTGCACACCAGCACGCTGCGGAAACTCTCGTAAGGCACCTACTCACACTTCCACGACTTAGCCAAGGGCAGCATTGAATAGGAAGGTAAAATAATAGGATCCCGACATCTTTCAATGCTACCTTCATAGCATAGAGCAGATTTCAGCAAGAGGGCTGTTGTTTCCCAAGTGGTTAGAAATGAACAGAGTTCTTCAAAAGCAGTCCTTTCAAGATTATATTAATTCATATCTTAAGAAAATGAGCTTACGAAAAAAGCAACCTGCCCCTAATTTTCATTGTTTCACAAATTCACAAACATTTATTTAAGGCCTCCCATGTACCCAGTACTCTGTTCAGAGCTGGGCTTGCAAATAGCAATACTATATTGTCCTTGCCTTCTGGGGATTCAAGTTTAGTTTACAGAAATGTGAACAAAGGGAAAGAATTAGAAAAGATAATGGTCGAGATGGTTTCCTTCAGGAATTGACAACTGGAGCATAAAAATCGGGCCTTAAAAAAAGAAGGAATTCCTGCCAGTTACGACATGAATGAACTTGAAGGACATTATGCTAAGTGAAATAAGCCAGTCACAGAAGGACAAAGACTGCATGATTCCACTTATATAACAGACTTAAAATGGCCAAACTCAGAGAAGCAGAGAACACAACAGTGGTTGCCGGGGGCTGGGGGAAATGAGAGTTGTTATTCAATGGGTATAAAGTTTCAGTTTTGCAAGATGAATAAGTTCTAGAGATCTGCTGTACAGCATCGTGCCTGTAGAGTATTGCGCACAGTATTGTACATTGAGAAGTTTGTCAAGAGCGTAGATCTCATGGTCGGTGTTCTTAACCACAAAACTACAACAACAACAACAACAACAACGAAAACTACCTAAGGGACACAAGGAAACTCTGGGAAGTGTTGATATATTGATTACCTCAATTGTGGTGATAGTATCACAGGTGTTTTAATTTGTCCAAACTCATTAAATTGTACACATTAACTATGTTCAGTTCTTGTATATCCATTATACCTCAATAAAACTGTTGAAAAAAGAAATGAAAAGGAATTATCCAGTAAAACAAATAGAGGGGAAGGAGAGAGCAAACTGAGTATTGCTGAAAGAGGAAATCAGCCTGAGCAAAAGCACAGAGCACTGCAGCTCTGGGCAGCGAGGCAAGGCAGGCAGCCCACACACTTCTGAGACCCAGTGCACTAGGCCAGCACTGGCAAGTCAGGCCCTGGCAGGGTCCTGGTGAACCAAGCTATGAAAATTCGTGAAGACTTCTAAGTGGGGAATCCCGTGGCCAGATTTCATTGATAAGGTCCCTTCCAAGGCAGCATGGTGGGCTTGCGTTGTTGAGAGGACACAGGATTCACTGTGGCTATCATAGTATTTACTGTTTTTAAATTATCAGCAGAATATTTTTTTAAATCTCTGTTAGAATGCCCCATGGAGCTATTTGTTTTTTATTACAAGTTATATATAGCTTGAGAGATGTCCCCATTTATTTATGGACATATTTAGATCAAGATGTTGTTGTTTTTCATTTGTCTTTAACAGCATTGTACCCTATGTGAAATGAGCCCTACTTCACAGCAGGAAGGAAGGTAATAAGAGAAAGAAGGAAAGGTTGGTCAAGACTAAAATCTTTCTAATTGAGATTGGGAGATGGTGTATGACTCACCCTAGTGGCTTGAACGTGAGGTTCCTAAAGCACATGTTAGAATTTCTCATGACAATATGAAATATTTTTAAAATATTAATTTTATCTCTCTTATCAACAATAATCAAACACTATGTAATATCCCTCAAGTGAGTGCATAGTATGTAATTTTAGCATGTATGTTGGAGCAATTAGCCTTTAGAAAAGTTAGGCAGGAAAAACTATTCTGCTCAGTGTGATTGTCTAAAAAGAACCATGGAGGCATGGATCCTTTGATAACAAGCATACTTTGCTCAGTTTCTTCAAGAAAATGTTTTTCCCTTCGGGGTTTTAGACATGTTCCCGAAATCAAAGATAATGTTGGTATTTAAAGGAATGTCAATGAAGATTTAAAAAAATAGAACTGAGAGAAATCTCTAATGGCTTGAAGCAACTCAAATAATTAAAACATTTAACCAATCCTTCTACTTGCAATTTTTTGTTCTGAAGCCAAATTTGTATTTTCTCACTTTCTTAAGAAGCATTTGTACCAAAAAGATAAGTTGTTTGCAAAGAATAATTTCCCACAACTTTCCATTTAGCATATAAAGGACAACCATTTTCCCCCTCGGAGAGTGTATTTCCTAGGGAGAAAAAAATGTAATAATGGAATATTTACTAAAAGTAGATCTATTGAACTACTGTTATTAAATTGTGTTTATGAATTGGTGTTTCATCGAAGTCATATATATTGCTCCAATTTAGTTCCCCATATTTAAAGTAATTTTTACTCTCTTTGGGGAAGATTTAGTTGAAATTTACACACATGTAATCTGCGTATAATAAGATTATTCTTAATAAAAATGCTTGTCATTGAGGAGCAACTAAACTGGATAACAGAGCTAGCCACAAGATGAACATATTTTTTGTAAAATATTAGTCCAATTTCCTGTTAATAGGCAGAGCTGATCTTACCTATGCAAAGGAAAAAGTTCTCAAATTCCCACAAGTAACTTCCACCATCTTGTTTTCAATGACTACTCTTCATTGGAGGCAAACCATTAAGTAAAGATGTCTTGGATTGATAATACCTGCAAATACACTATGCTTGAGAGCAGTTTTTCAGAGAAGAAGCTTGAGAGCATTAAGTATCTCCCAGAGAAGGAAATAACACTAACTCCTGAGGAAACAGGTTCAAAAGAGAGGGATGGATCAGGAGAGTTTATTATAGCACTTGCTCTGCAGTAGGTACCCCATTGCCAATGCCTTATGTAATCCTCACAACTATGGTGAGATGCAGAAACTTTCCCATTTTATAATAGGATAAAGGATGCTTAGAAATATCCAGTAATGTGCCCAAGATCACACAAGCCTAAGTTGGGGAGCCAGAAGTGAAACCCAGGAGCTGTTCTCTAAACCCACCTTTATTTTACTAGATCACAGGTGTGAAAGACAAGCTTCTAGTTTACAATTTGACTAGGATCAGCCTTACTTAAACATTATACACAGAACATGGTTTGATTTTCTTATGGTAATTCACAGCACTCCAGTGCCTCAGGGGAGCAGGATAGTGTAAGAAGATAGTGAGGAACCCAGCCCTTCACACTAGTGTCCTCAGGCAATTCACTTAACATTTCCTTGTCTCAGTTTCCTTTTCTGTAAATTTGAAATGATTGCACCTGCCTCATCAACTTCTCACAGCTGCTGGGAGAAAGAAAAGCAGTGCCATGTATGTGAAGATCTTTCTTGTAAATGAAAAGCTCTAACTATGTAACTGAGATACATTCCTATTATTCTGACCATCCATTCACACATATAGTATTGTAGACAGCAGAGATTATCTTGGCTCTGTAATTGAACCAACACATTTTTCCTTTTTACAAATTTCCCAAAATCCAGTTAACAAAAATGTGAATTTCTTTCATTGACTTGCTAAAGTAAAATATCCGTGCTCTACATACATATGGAATGCTTATTCTGTATATGTAAATCTACTCATGAAGAGATAGATATGAAAGTTACTCAGAGTCAGGTAATAATAACAACAGGGTCTAAGTATTCAGTGGTGTTTTTTTCCCCTCTGATTTACAGCCTCTTCCTTGCTTGTGGGACTAGTTCATCCATGATCTGAGCTGTTGCATTTTATGAGTCGTGATGTTCTCTAAGTCTCAATTACTATCCTTAACACTCTAATAAAAATTTCTCTTATTCTTTAAAGCAAGTTATCTGCGTAGCACAAGCAATGGAAAATAGTGGCCTGTGTTATGATAATGAGACTTGGAAAGTCGCAAGACTTGAAATGCCTTCATTTATTCAAAGTATTCTGGTTTTTAGTTCCTTTAGAAAAGAGAGGAAAGCAGCTGGAAATGAGGCGGAGCAGGAGGGAAAGCAGGAGAATTTAACTAATGAGCCATTAAAGGAAGTATGTATTAGCCCACCCATTTGACATTAACTTTGCTTCTCATTCATCATCACTGTAAAAGTGTTTATTAAAAACCACATTAATTTTAAAATGTGTTATTATTTCTTTCTGTTACAGGCAGGGCTCTTCATTCCCTTTCTTTTTTTTCTGGCATTGTTTTTGTGCATTGTTTCATTATTGCAGTATGAGAATTGAGCAGTGGGCTCAAATGTGTCACATTTCAGTGCATAGCAATTTATGTTGAAAACAGAAATTCAAGGAATTTGTAACGTGGGGCAGCAGCTCCCTCTACTGTTTCCGCTGGAAAAACTGTAAGCAAAGAAAGGCACTTCATAGCTCTTAAAGGATGTCCAAGCTATGGAATTTTTTGTTTGAGGCTTTAATATAAAGCTACATAATTTTCAAAATTATTTTAAGATATTTTTTTGCAATTTATGCTTATCCTATACTTTAAATACAAATGCTATTTTATCCACCGTCACTTTCAATATGAACTTGACACTCCTGAGGTGAAAACCCTTAGCTCATGGATACCTAAAATGTCCATCTGTTGTAAAATGCTGATAAAACTCTACAGTGATCATTTTGTGGGAGCTGACTCCAATGAAATTCATGCTTCTTTTCTAAAACAACAATATGATTTAAAACAAATACAACCCATGTTGTTTCTGTTTTAGTTTTAACTTCAGTGTAGAAGAACTTATTTTACCTTGAAAGCATGGGTCATTGCATGGTTTGAAGGTTATGATTATACTGCCTTATACAGAGTTAGAAGGGTAAATTAGGGTGTAATATTGAATTCATTTACTCAACAAATACTTACTGATCATCTATCACATGTGAGTCACTATTATAAACATTGAGCATACAGTAGTTTAAAAAAAATACATAGTGGGGTGCCTGGGTGGCTCAGTTGGTTAAGCATCCGACTTCAGCTCAGGTCATGATCTTGTAGTTCATGAGTTTGAGTCCCACATCCGGCTCTGTGCTGACAGCTCAGAGCCTGGACACAGAGCCTGGAGCCTCCTTCGGATTCTGTCCCCACTCTCCACCCCTCCCCCGCTCACGCCTTGTCTGTCTCTCTCTCAAAAATAAATAAACATTTAAAAATTTTTTTTCAAATAAAAAATACATAGCAACAAACTAACAAGCTGCAGACAAGCTCTCCCTTCAGTAACTTACACTCTGTTGTGTGTTGGGGGTAGTTATGGTTAATAAGCAAGTCAACAGATAGACAAAAACATTTCAGTTTAGCATGAGGTGATACAGGGGAACAAACTGGGAAATATGAGAGTGATTGGGGAGAAAGTTGTTACTCTAGTTAAAATGGTCAAGATGGCATCTCTGAGCATTTAGATGATGTTATTTGAGAAGAAGCATCCCATTTGAGGGTCAGAGCAAGAGCTATCCAACTAGAAAGATCAGGAATTCAAACGTGGGAAAGAGCTTGATGTATTTAATAATCATAGAAGAGCTAAGAGAAAAATAGTGCCAGAAAAGGTTTTGGAGCTGAATGGCATTTAACATGTAGGGCCTTATGAGGGTGGAAGCAGGTGTGTGGGATGGAGGTAGTAATGAGTGGCAAGGAAAATAGCCAGTCACATCTCACTTTTGTAAGTCTTGGGATGGCATTTTTATCTGAGGTGATTAGATTTTTTTTTTTTTTTGGATCTGATAAAATTACTTTTTCTACTGATAATTCTAGAGGTAACATCATTTTTAGCACATCATTTTTAGTCTTTGCATAGCCTGGGAATAGAGTTGTTTGCTGAGAGAAAACAAGAAAACTGACCAACTTCACATTAGCCCATTTAATTTCAATCTTGCCTGAATCCAGTAGATACCATGTCTTTCATTAAAGATGGAGACTCTCTTCACATTTAAGTCAGTCTTTCTTTTTCTCCACAACTAGACCTGATGCTTCTTTTGTGCTAGCTTTTGGGTTGGGTCAGATGAGTAATCACAGCAATGAAAATATATGCCCTCAAAACACCATGGTCCTAATGGCTTTCTGCACCTGTACCCCATTATCCATCACTACCCCCAATTTTTAAATCTTCCATCTCCAACTTTATCAACTGTGTCCCAAGAACTCAAAGTACAAAGTTATTGTTTCCAGCATATAGCAAGGCGCACCTCTAAAACATATTAGTACCCCAAATTCTGGACTACTGAATAAAGTGGGTGACAAGAACTGTCTGATTTAAAACATTTAATTTCTGGTTAAAACACCCTATATGTGACTATGTACATTTTGAGGCTCATCATGTCTAAATGGGAATCCAGTTCATATTCTTAACATCCCTTTAAAAAACCTTGAACTGATCAGGGTTTTATCATATGTCTCAGTTTTCCTTTCAGCAAAGAACCTAAGTCTCTTTGGTCTATTAAATGGCTAAAGGCCATGTACTATAATGATAATCTCTTCAGAGAAAATGAACCTAACCATTTATTTGAGTCAATGGGAATAGTAATTTCACTTCTTAATAAAAATAAGATGACTTCCTCAGATTTAAAAATAAAGACACATAAGACTTATAAAATAGAGACAGACATGGCCAGTTAATCATTTTCATTACCACTTGTCCCCCACTGGGGTCATGGTCCCAGACAAAACAGCTGTTGCCACATTGCTAAAATTCCAGTATCACCTTGTGTGGCCACAGATTACATAGACTTGCATGTGAGGCAGCTGGGGGTTTCAGGTTGAGAATTTGAAAACTAGCACTTGGGCTCAATTGCACAATTACGTCTCTTTTTCTGTCCATATGAACAGCAGCAATAGGACAGTATTAGCCACTTTCTGACTTCCTAAGTTTTTTTTACTAATGACACCTACACTCTGGAGGAAAAGGATTTTACCTTCTTATAGCCACTGACTTCTCTCGTCTTGGATCATGTTATTGAACCAACTATTAAGACTTCTGAATTGACAGGCATTATGTATTGCAATGATGGGACAAAATATGTGATATCCTTGATATATGGTCACTAAAGTGGTTATTAGGTGGGCCAGTACATAGATTAAGCACCATTTCTTTGTGGTAGATAAACGCTAAGGTTTTAATAAATCTGATTGTCCGTTGAGAGAGATTCAGAATGGGAGACTTGTTTCCTGAATAATCTTACAGTTTGTATTTGATGATATCATTTCCAAAATCATCTCTGTAAAGTATTTAATTTTACCACTGTATGACTCTGTGAGGTAGGCAAGAAAAGATTATCTCCATTTTAACCATAAGAAAACTTTAGGTCTTGAGAAATAGGGGCTTACCTAACTCCATGCAGTCAGTTTTCTCTGCACAGCTACTACTAGTAGAAAACTGTTTGGATCAAAAGTGATTAGAGAAGCAACAAATTTTCATTATTTATCTGGGGGATCTGAAACATGGAAGGAAATATTATAGAAAATTAGACTTGAAGGGCCTTCAGCTATATCTGTAATTTCATTAAAAAGTAAAAAGATCTGAAGCAAATACAGCAAATGGTTAGAATCTAACAACATTGGATTGTGGATTCATGTTATTTTCTATACTTTTCAGCATGCTTGAAATATCCCAAATTTATTGTAGGAAACAGGAAAAACATCCTACGGGCTAGGTTAATGTCAGGGTAATATCACCAATAACTTCCCTGGCGTAAAGTGTCAGCATCTTCTCTTTTGCCTGAAATCCTTTGGAGGGGCTGTTTTTTTTAAATTTTTTTTTTCAACGTTTATTTATTTTTGGGACAGAGAGAGACAGAGCATGAACGGGGGAGGGGCAGAGAGAGAGGGAGACACAGAATCGGAAACAGGCTCCAGGCTCTGAGCCATCAGCCCAGAGCCCGACGCGGGGCTCGAACTCACGGACTGCGAGATCGTGACCTGGCTGAAGTCGGACGCCCAACCGACTGCGCCACCCAGGCGCCCCTGGAGGGGCTGTTTTAAAAATAAAATCATTAAGTATTTTTTTCTAGAATTTAACTGAATGTACCCTTTGTAACCATGGTATCCAGTTAAGCCAAAAATCATCATTTGCAGATTTATCATTACTACAACCTATAGATCAGAGAGAATCCTTGATGTCACACATTCGAGTTGAAATTGGAGACTATAATCACACCAAAATGGAACCTACAGATTGTTCATTTTGCTTCTTGCCAGTCTGTCCAGAATGTCCCCAACTATTCGGATTTTGCACGAGCTCTCGGCCGCTGTGTAACTTGGCAGTGTATAAGCCATTGCCATCAGCCTGGTTATCTTAAGTCCCAAGCAGTTTGCCTGGAAATCACATTTTCTCTGCACAGGAAGTGTTGTCATTCTACCAGCATTTTTAAAGAGAGTAAATGTTATCACTTTATTACAGTAAACGAAAGCTCAAAGCATTGATAGGTGCAGGCTGTGTAAGCCAGATTCCCTTCTGGTTTAGGGGCTTATGGGGAGATTCCCGAGGTCACACAAGGGGGTGGAGGCACAACTTGTTCTCCAAGTATGGTTTTTGTTGGTGGTGAGCTTTGGGGGACGCCACTGGATATAAGTAATTTGTTTCACACACCTCCATTCTTACTAGTTTTCATACCCCTGTGGTTTTTATCACCTTGTGCTGGGTCAGTGATGTTGTTCCTGTGGGTGGCAAGCCACTCTCAAGATTCCTGCTGCTCCTGATATTGCAGGGAGCTGACAAATGATATTTTTCCTTTTGCAGGACATACTGCAGAGAGATGAGTATGAAACATTTTATGGATGGATAAGCAGAATAGCAGTGTTAGGGGAGGAATCATTATTTTTCTAACCATTATGCTACAGAAATCAGTCAAAAATGTCCCAGATTATCAACAATGCAGCGGGTTTTATACCAATTAGATTGATTTGTTTCACTGTATCAGGAAAAATAAGCTCCTTGGAAAACGATTTTTGTCTCCCTTGGAAAATAAAGTGTTAAAAACTTATGAGCTTCATAGCATAATTTAGAAAATCTGCTTTTATGAAATGGGTTAATTATACCCATTGAGCGCATTCACTGTCACAGTCTCACCCTCCCACTCTTGTTCCAAAATGACAAGTAAAACCAGGGACTGTGCAGTTTTGGAAAACAATCAGGTCACATATTGAGTATTTTGCTTATTCATACAACCATAAACTGCCTATGCTTGAGTTCCCTCAATTACACAGCTCAGTATGCAGGCCAGAAGAGACAAGCCCAGCTCAAGTGAGCACTTCCTGGAATACACAGAGGAATGAGTTTGAAAAATGTCCAAAGTGGCAGATGTGAAAAATTCCCATTCAAGATCCAGAAGCTGCTTTTGCTGCAATTCCTCACCTGTTATTCGCACTGTGTCTGAACTTCTGAACCAGGGATGCTGGCAATATCTTGGATTGAGACACTTAAAAGCTATTGATCTTTCAAAGTATGGTGCAGGTATATGCCACTGTGGTGGGGGAAACTGGCTGAGGCAAGAGAAGATCATGGATCACAGTGTTGCTCAGAATTTCCAGAGATTCACCAAGAATGAATGTGTGGCTGCTGGCTTCTAACAGAAGTGTTACTTTTGTTAGAGGAGGTCCCCAAAAGATGTCCTTGATGAAGTGAATTGTTGTGTCACTTAAATCCTTTAGATTTTGAGAATGCTAATACCAGATTTCTCTTCCACAACAAATACAATAGCGCTATTGTTGTTTTATTTGAAGGGTATTTCATTTTCTCTACTAAGTGTGACAACTTTCCATGACTGTTCTTCAGTGCAATTTCACGCTCATAAAAATTTCAGCCTCCCAAGCAGTATTACTCTCCTGGTTGGTCTTTTTCCACTAATTACAATCATTTTTTTATTTTTCCTTTTCTTCTATCGTCTCATAAATACTAGGACTCTTTACCCCTCATTTGGTGTCATTTGAATTTCAAAACTTATTTAAGGGGTGCCTGGATGACTCAGTCCCTTAAGTTTCCAACTTGATTTCAGCTCAGGTCATGATCTTATCATTCTTGAGATCGACCCCAAGTCCCTGTCAGGCTCTGGGCTGACAACACAGAGCCTGCTTGGGACTCTCTCTCTCCCTCTGTCTCTGCCCCTCCTCTGCTCGTACTTCCACTCTCCTAAAATAAATAAATAAACGTTTTTAAAAAGTTATTTAAGATGCTGATCACCATTGCCAACTCCCCCCCCACCCCCCCAGAAATCATCCTCTCTTTCTCTCTCTCTAATCTAAGCCCTCCATGATTTTAACATTTCTTGTGTCTACATGTGGTTCCTCTCTCTTCTCCTTATGCTTCTTCCAGTCTGGTCACTTTCCTCTTGATCTCTTCTTGGCATCCAAATCTTAGAAAATATGTGTCTACACCATGTCTCATAGCTCTGTTTGTCTGTTTGCTTGACCCTTACTGATTCTGTATCTCATTAAGAGATTCTGTGATGTTTTATCATTGAATTCCCTACTTGATTCTTTTAACCAGCTTTAAGACAATTGATATTTTATTTTCCTATCTGGCATCCCTCTCACTGTGAAGCAGATAAAGGAAAGAGTTAAAATTTCAAAGCTATGAGGTCAGGCTGACTTGGAGTCTAGCTCTCATCAACTAGGTGTGTGACCTTGGGTAAGAAAGTTAATGTTTTGTATATGTAAAATAAAGATAACGCCTACCTCATTGGATTGTTGTAAGAACAAAATGCAATTATATATGCCCCAGATACACAGTTACTATCAAAGCATAACTATATTTACTTATTAATATTATTATCATTAGTTCATTTTATCTTTCTCTGCTTATTATTTTCATCTTTCTTTCCCTGGATTTCGCCCAGCTGCTACCATTTCTGAAGTGAAAGTGTTGATACCTTCCCCAATTCATGCATTATCATTCTCATATAACATTTTTTTCTATCTGCTTTGCTCCTCTCCTGTTTTTCTCTGTTCAGGTCTTTACAGAGTAAACTTCATTTAAGAATGTTAATCTAAGTATATTCATTGGCATATTCATCATCCAAAAAAAAAAAAAACTCAGTATATTCAATATTCAGTGTGGATGAAAACATCTATTTCAGGATGAGGGCACTTTCAATTTCATGATTGTGTCTTTGTGTATTGGCCAAACAAATGAAATATGTCCTGCTTAGCTTGAAACCAGAGTTTTACCTGAGCTTATTCTCACTGAGTCCTCGCCTCTTACAGTCAAAGTTAATACTAAGACTTAATTCAAAAGAAGTAACTCCATTTCTCAGAACCATGTGCCAGAAACCAAGAGGCCTGGGCTGATGGTGGTATAAACAAAGAATTGGCCTTCGAGATTCTCATCCTCTCTCTTCTGTCTCCCTTTGTCTTTTGGCGCTATCTTCTCCTGTCCCTACTCCCCACGTACCATCCCTTTACTCCTCCCCTTCTCTGCCCCATTCAACTTGCTCTCAAGAAATATTTAATAAATGATTCATAAGAATATATTAGAATGGAACAACTCTTAGACTTGGTTCTACCATTTGCTTATTGTGTGATATAGGGGAAAATCTCTGTTTTTTTCATCTTACGAAGAATATAATAATACCCACTTCAGTTATTATAAAAATCAAATAAGATAGTGTGTTTTGCAATCACATTACCCTGCCATCCAAGAAAATACATGAAAACAAATTTAAAATTACACAGAGTTGGGAGTGCCTGGATGGCTCAATCTGTTAAGCATCTGGCTGTGGGTTTCAGCTCAGGTCATGATCTCAAAAGTTTGTGAGTTTGAACCCTGTGTCAGACTCTGTGCTGACAATGCAGAGCCTGCTTGGGATCCTCTGTCTCCTTCTCTCTGCTCCTGCCCTGCTCATGATCTCTTTTTTTTTTTCTTTTTTCTTTTCTGTATTTATTTTTAATTTCTTTCTTTATTTCCCTGGATTTCTTTATTTATTTTTCTTTCTTTCTTTATTTTTAATTTATATCCAAATTAGTTAGCATAGAGTGCAACAATGATTTCAGGGTTAGACTCCTTAATGCCCCTTACCCATTTAGCCCATCCCCCCCTCCCACAACCCCTCCAGTAACCCTCTGTTTGTTCTCCATATTTAAGAGTCGTGCCCTGCTCAGAATCTCTTAATCTCTCTCTCTCAAAACAAATAAATACACTTTAAAAAAAGGAATTATACAAAGTTATATACATGAAGCATTAGTATTATATCTCCCAGGAACATTTGCATTTGAGCTGGTGATAAAACCAAACAAATAAATTAAACTTTCAGGGGCACCTGGGTGTTCAGTCAGTTAAGCATCCGACTTTGGCTCAGGTCATGATCTCATAGCATGTGAGTTCAAACCCTGTGTCAGGCTCTGCACTGACAGCTCAGAGCCTGGAGCCTGCTTCCTATTCAGTGTCTCCCTCTCTCTCTGTCCCTCCTCCACTCACACTCTGTCTCTGTCTCTCAAAAATAAATAAACATTAAAAAAATTTAATAAAATAAAATAAATCAAACTTTCTCTATGCAGTTTTAGGCATAAACCAGGAAGAAGGTGACATATTTTCACCAATAGGGGCACCTCTCCAGGTCCTTGAATTTACCTACTACATACTGTCTGGCTACATTCCCATTGTAATCCTAAAAAGGAGAGCTTGAGATATCTATGTTGAAATGTAAATCTTCTCCTGGCTTCAGAAATCATTATTTTGTAGTTTGAGAGTTTTCAGCAATTTTGAGCCGTGGGGGCTGGGAGTGTTGATATCTACTTAGTCACTAAAAATTTGTAGCAGAAGCATAGCATTTTCAGAAAACTAATCCATTATAAAATTACAACCGTTTAACTTACATAATTAAATCCTGAGGGACAATGAAAAAAATTTCATTTAGAGCAAATATTTAAGATAAAAAAAAGTTCTATGTTTAAAAGAAAGAATTGATTTCCCAAATATTTTCTATCTAAAGAGTATTATTGATTTTTCTCTCAGAGTTAGGACACAACTTTCTATGTTGTAATTTTGCTCAAAAATCCATCCATAAGCTTTTTTCTACTTAACTAGAGCTCACTGCAGCTTTGTTTTCAATTATTTAGCCATATTCTTAGATTAATCTAAATCTGTTGGCCCTGTATTCTAGGAGTTTGGAAGCAGCAAGACTTCTGCTAGTTTTGCTACCATTTCTGGCTGAAACCAAAACCAACAAGCAAGAAGTTAGCTTTCCCCTCAAATTTTTTTCTTGTAGAAATAACAATTCTTTTTTTTTTTTTTGTATCTTTCTAAAATTTTATTTGAGAAAGAAAGTGCATGCATGCCAGAGAAGGGGCAGAGGGAAGGGGAGAGAGAGAATCCTAAGCAGGCTCCAAACTCAGCATGGAGCCCAACATGGGGCTTAATTCCACGACCCTGGGATCATTACCTGAGCCAAAATCAAGTCAAGCACTCAACCGACTGAGTCACCCAGGCACCCCTCTTGTAGAAATAATAATTCTATTGAGTTCAGCAAACCTTTGTGGGGAGGGAAAGGTACTATGTACCACATCTCGAGTTATAATCAGATTAAAAAAAGGTTAAAACTCCTTGTTTCATTCCAACTGGAAAGACAGTGTACCAAAGCCCACATAATCAGTGTAAATATGCTTTATATATACTAGGTTATATATTATATTATAGATGGAACTATATAAGAGAAAACCTTAGCTTTTCCAGCGACTACTATATATTGAAATATGCTTCATCTTACCATTCGTATGAATAACTTTAGGCTTCCTAATTATATTTTTTTAACCAAAGGAAAAATAATTACTGTTCTCTTCTTTTTCTACCAGCCATTAGAAACTGAAAATATTTCTTGAAAATTAGCCCAAATGACTTTCAATAACAAACCTTCAATCTGTTCTTACTGCAAAGCTATTTTTTAGCATGTTTTGAAGAGAGTTGACTAGTACATCTTACATCACAGAGGTTTTGGTATTTCAAAGGTTGCAACTGAAATTAATTGGAAACCCACAGGGCCAGAAGGCAGTTTTGTATAACCTGAAAATATGTATTTGTGAATCCTGAAAGGAGTCCTTAATAAGAGATTGAACAGCAATGGTGCATGGAGATAAGTGGCACCCAGATGGCTCAAGGAGGCTTAGTCAGCAGTTAGGAAAAACTAAGGGATGCTTTTAGAGAAAAGGAAAACAGGAAAATGGTTCAGAGAGGAAGATCGGAGAGGAGGTAGAGTAACTGTGGAATCATAGAGATTTTGATTCAGAATACTAGGGTGTGATAAAGCTGAATCAAAAGGTCTTAGCCCTGACTTGCATAGAGATCTTACACCAAAGACCAGGGAAGGGGACTGGGAGAGGGGCGGGGGAGGCGGCAGGGAGGCAAAAGTAGAGTTCTTTGACCTCTGTGTACTACATGAACTGAAAAGTGAAAGTACAGCCAAGACCAAGTCTGAAGAGTGTGGTTTTTAACACACTACTCTTCCTATCTTTTAAACTTCGGGAATCTGCAGCCAAAACTGAAATCTACAAAGAGGATGATAATACAAATAGCTCATCATTTTCACACCATGCATTTGATGACACTGGTTTCAGACATCATGATGTTTCATGATGCTTCTCTGTTTTCCACCTCTAGCAAGATTTTAGAAAACAAAACAAAACTCAATGGTATAAACGATTGCTGAGAGTATATACTCCCAAATTACCTGCAGCATCAATTCACTTCACACCAGGTATGGTTCTATGCAGTAGGAAACAACATCAGGATCTCTACCCATACCAGGTTTATGGACCTCTCAGATAATTACACATGAGCCCAGTTGGGTTCTGAACAAGTGTGTCTCCCTGGAATTCATGATCATTTTAAAGCTGCTCTGTAATTGTATACTCATCACATTAACCAAGATGTCCTATGTCTCCCAACCCAATACAGGCAGAGTGAAGCAGAGCTCCCTAAAAGACAGACAGACATAGTAAAGGCATGATTTCTGTATGTCTACATGTAGGCTACTATCACGAGCAAGATATTGGGACATTTTTTTCTTTCCATAATCCTTCAACTGTTTTTCCTAGTGGAGTTGCTTGTTAGCCAAGGCTTATGTGCCCTCCATAGCTAGCTTCCATTCTCCACTGGGCATGGGTCATCTAAGCAACTCCTTGATGAGTCCTCATAAATGCAGACCTCAGAGAAAGTGACCTCTCAAGTGGAGCATCTACTAACACCATGTGGTGCCGGGAGACCTGTCACTTACCACAAGTCTTTAACTTCTCCTTCCTCAGAGTTGATTGATAGTCTATAAGACTGACAGCTCTTACTAAACTTGGAAACACATGTCTTGTTGGATCTTCGCCAGCCATGCATTGTACCAGAATAGCAAATAGGAAAATAGCACATTTCTTGGGGATGTGGCTCCAGAACAGCCAGTTCCAAGACCCCACGGTCTACGTTGGTCTTCCAACAATAAACAGAGAGTTGCTCTCCACATTTATATACATAGTGTTTTCTCTGTAGTCACTGTCCCCACACTGAGGTGGTTTCTTTTTGCCAGTTTCAGAACAACCCAGTGAGCCATTGCCACACTGACTGCAGTCAGGTCAGAGGTAGACTGCCTGAGGACTCTATACTGGAGTCTTCTTTCAGTCACCTCACAGTTTCTTTAGCCCTCAGGGAGAATTTGTGTAAAGTATTGCCTTCAGGGTAGACTGTTAACTGTAAATCTCTGTTACATTAAACCTGGAATCTGTGATACCCAGTGTATCCTCCTGACTAAAAGAACAAGAAAGAAAATGTCACCATAAGTGCTCATCAGCAGATAAGGTAGTAGAGCCTAAAACTTTAGACTGACCCCATTTGGAGCACTACTTTGTGGATATGACATTTTATGGCAAGAATAGAACATATAAAATTGTGGAAGTAATTTTTATAGGCTTATTAATGCTGTGTATATCTGAATAATATTGTTCAAACTTTTCTATTGGCCAGAGTCTCTGTTCAGTGAGTTGTGCTCTTGATTTTGTTTTAAGAGGGAGGAGCAGTGCAGAGCCCTCCTGCCCTGCCCCTAGTGGTGTGCTCAACAGCAAGATCAGGATCCTGGATAAGGAATATTTTCTGGGTTTATGTAACACAGCTATACACTGTGAGGACATAACCAGTCTGTAAAAGATCAGACCTAATTCTCACTCATTTTTTTCTTTTCTTTTTTTTTAATTTTTTTGATGTTTATTTATCTTTGAGAGATAGAAAGAGAGTGAGTGGGAGAGGGACAGAGAGAGAGGGAGACAGAATCCAAAGCAGGCTCCAGGCTCTGAGCTGTCAGCACAGAGCCCAATGAAAGGCTCAGACTTGTGAACCGCGAGATCATGACCTGAGCAGAAGCCAGACCCTTAACCCACTGGGCCACCCAGGTGCCCCTCACCCAATTTTTTCCATCCTGTTATTTTTACTATTCTCATCCATGCTTCTACCTGTTCTGTGCCATGTAACCCCTACCATGCTGTTCACTCTCCTGTTTATTTTTCCTTCCTTATTTTTGTCTTCCAGAGCCCCCTTTATGAAGTCCCCCACTTCTTATATCCTTTGACCACCCCCTCTCCCAACCTCTGCAAACAAAAATCAGATGCATTTTGAGTATAGCTGTGGGTTGAGAGGAATTGGGGGGAATATTTAGGCATAATATCCTATCATGGGTTGCAAGAATGTATCAAGATAGATGGGAGATGCAAAGAATAGTTAGAGGGGCCTCCTTCATCTACCTGGTGGGACTACATCTAAAGACAAAGTGCTTCTGTCTTCCCCTCCTGCCCTGATCACAGCGTGGGCTCACAAGAAGTGCTAAATACAAGTTCTGTTGATTTTTTTTTTCAATTTCTGTATGTTAAGTAGAACGTAGAAGAGTGATCACCCATGTACTCTGGGGCACAGTTAACATGATTGAAAAAAATTACTACCAAAATTATTTTAGGCTGAGAGTCTGCTTTCAAGTTAAGATAGGAGAGTAGATGAGAACTGAGTTTGGGTCCAGCTGCCTATGTTAAATATTAGCCCTGCCACTTAGCAGTGGTGTGACCTTGGGCCAGTTAGCAATTTCTAACCCTCCATTTCTGTATCTGTGAATTGGAAATAATGATGGTAGTTACCTCTCAGTGTCACTGTAGGGATTAAATGAGTTAATGCACATAAAATGTCTGGTATAATGCCTGGCCCAGAGTAAATCCTGTATCAGTGTTTGCTATTCTTATTTGATTGATTCTTCTGCTCTATTTGAGAGACTGTATTATTCTGCTATATTTGGGATCGTTAATTATTAATACATTCAATGAGGATGAATGTGTATGAAGCTAAATTTACCCACCACATAACTGATTGGTGGGTATCTAATTGGCCATATTATCAACACACAATCAACATTCACCAAATGCCTACTATGCATATACCCATATGCTACCTGTTGATGCTACTACATATGGTGTCTAACATTTCTCCTTGCCTCATTATGTAGCTGCAGAAGGATCAATGTGTAAAGAATCTCATGTTCCCTGATTTTCAGAATGAGTGTTTAGTTTGCATCTTCTAGGCTAGAAACTTTCTTACAACTCCCAACCCAATTTTCCCTTCCCTCATTACTTCATCTAACTGACCTAGAAAACACAAAGCTGGCTGATAGAAAAAGAACGTGAAAAAAATATAGTGCCATGAGAATTCTTTTCTGACATTAGCTCTGTTTTTATTTCAGCAAGGTAACAGCATCGTTTGTCTTTCCAATCATACTCAGCTCTGTTACTCGTGAGGCCTATTATTTTCTCAAGAGTTATATCAACCTGCTTGCAGACATCCATCATTACATCTTTGTGTCTTCTGTATTTAGTGACACAATACAAAGGTTCCACATTAGGAGAGATCTTCAGACACAAGCTGTTCATAAGGAATACCAGTCATAAATGTTAACTGATGTTAATTTTTTTAATATACTTAAGGTGTTACCTATATCAGTGAGTACAGCTAGTAATTGTTCCTTAAGATTTTCTTCAGTTTTCAAAGTTTTTAATTCCTTTTTAAAGAAAATAATTTTTGTATAACAGTGATGTTTGATTTGCTCACCCTTAATTTTTCTTTGTATTATCTTCTGAGGTAAAATGTAAAGAACTTTGCCTCTGAAATATTTTCTCTCCTCTGAGGAGTTTTCGAGGTCTAGATGAAATATGCAGCCTCTTTTCTGACATTGCTGACTCTCTCTTGGCTTGAACCACTTGATTTAAAATAATGCTAAGCTTTGTATTTTCTTATGGCTCTCTCTCCCCAAAATGTAATCCCTGAAAACTCAGAGACTCTTCTCTTTTTCTCTATCTGGAATTTTTAGGGACAGACAGATGTCTTCTTCCCTGTCTACCCAAAGCTCAGCATAGTGCTGAACATTCCGTGTCAGCTGAAAACCACAAGCATTTCAATATCTTAAGTCTGAGGTTTTTGAACAGACATCTTTTTCTGCCCTGAATGTCCATGTGCAGCCATTTTCACTCAACTAATTGAGACAAATAAAGTAATAGAAAAAATATTTTCCCCTATTTTCTAAGTTAACACATGGGCACACATTTCTATAATATATTGATCAAAGCCCTGTGAAAAGTGTCAAAAATAAACTGAAGCTACTACCTCTTCCCTGGAGGAGTTTTATGGGTGCGATATTTTTTAATAAAGAATGTGCTGATGGCTGACCTTCTGGTAAAATGTTACACGTTCCCACTTAGGACCCCTCTTTGGATTCATGCAGGATTTAACCTAGAGGTACCTTTAGAAACCTGAAAAGCTAATGCCCTTGTAATTCTCTATTAATTAGAATATTTGACTAAACACGCTCTTCCTTTTTTCTGAACTGGAAGATTCCGAGAATTCTTAGATACATTCTTTAAATTCACATTGTTCTGGTGTTTACATATTTATCTTTGATTTGTTTCTAATACAGGGACCTCCTGGAATACAAGGAGTACAACAGACTCTTGGATATCATAACAATGTATGTATGGCTTCTTTTTTTTCACATCTTATACACACAGAGATTTTATGTGATCATGTATTTGGAAAAAGAAAACATTAATTCCTAAGTGTTCAGACTTTGAAACATAATCGCATGTAGTTAATATCTTTCTGCACTGAAAGTATGTTTCAAAAAAAATGTATTTTACTCAGCATCTTTTTACAAAACCAGGATATTATTTTTATAAATTAAAAAAAAATACTTCAAAGTTTGCAAAACGTCATGCAAAAAACTAATGCAAAAACCATGTTTCACCATCTATACTGCCGTATGTCCAGTTTCTCTCGGGGTAGAAATAGATTGTTTGCTGCCTTGAAGCTTGAGGAGCACAGTAGGTGATGGATTTCTCATCAAAACCAATCACTGCTATGCTAAAACCTCAAGCAAACTTTACATACCATAGGCCAAGACTAGGAGTCTCCCACCTTTCAGGGAGGAGCCACTTCCCCAAGGTTTTTAAATTGCAATCAAGATAGATGGAATATTGACCTGGTGGTACCTGAGTAGCAGAAGGTAAGACAGTTTTACTTTCTGTTTTCCAAGGAAACACAACGGAGGGGAAAAAAGTGGGTGCTGGCAATGACATAAGACCCAGAGACCTAAGTGAAACCATTGATTGACTCCTCATTTAATAATAAGTATTTGAGGTCTGATCACTCAGAGTGAGGCATTCTATTCACTGACTAGGATCCCTTCTAAACCTGATAGCTTATTGTTGATACTTCGTGGTGAATAATTGTGCCCCTATACAAAAACAAATTCAGGGATACCCCCCTTTCTGTCTCTCCTCTATGTTCTTGCTTTCCCTTTTTATAAATTCCTCTGACTGCTGTCATTCTTCTCTGTTTAGAAATCTCAGAGAGATGCTATGTGCCAGCAAAGGCCCTGAAGATAGCAGGTGCTCAGAAAAATGTTTATTAAATGATGAGCTAATGAGTTTTAAAAATCCCAATTCTTCTTTGATCAGATTGCACTCAACATAAAGACTGTGGAAAGTGTGGAAGGCTTGTTACACTTCCTAAGTGATCCTGTCTTATATTTTCTCATTTACTTAGGTTTTCTAGGGAGTATTCTACTAGGAAGGATGTTTGGGGTATATTTTATGATTCTTTATTAAACATTTTTCTGAATAGATCTATACCAGCTTTTTTAAAACATTAGGGCTTGGAACAAGTGGGAAAAAAAGTGAAGCATATCTAAAATTAATCAGTTAAAGTACAATGCTTTTGTGTAATGACATCTAGTGTCACAAAACAGGATTTATCATAAATGTTTCAAAATAATGAGAATGAGTTGGCTCTGATGTCACAGTGTCAGCTAGAAAAACTTAAAGAGCACACTCTATTACTATCACCTTTGGTATAAAATTTACCAAGTTGCTACTCAGCTACTTAAATATTTGCTATCCCTTGCAAAACTTTTAAAGCTCATATCTTCACAGGTCTCCCAACACTACTTCTATATATAGTTTATCTTGCCGATGAGTCAGTTTTTCCCCTTAAATGAAGACATATGAAGCATTTATATTTTAGTCTAAAGTTGAGAATGTAAATTTTTAACTTGAAGGTTATATTTCAAAAAAAAAAAAGGGGGGGGGGGTGCTGGCCAAAGCAGGCAAGTGGAGAATCTTGCTAGTAGCAAACTTTGTAGTACTTTGAAGTTAGCTATTGTCTGGCCCAAAATAATTCCAGCTATGTATCCTTATTGCCTTTACAGGACTGAGGCTCACAAGTATTTAGTCCACAAGTGCTCAAAATGTGGCTTTGAAGCTGGAGCCTTCCTGGTTAGAGAGGAGAGACCATAGCTTTTCTTCCCCCAAATGATGCACTATAGCCACTTAGCATCAAAAGACTTTAGACCCATCTGAGATTTAATGGAAGGTAGCTTCCCGAAAACTTTACTCTGTTTCACTCTGAGAGTAGTTAGTTAGGGCTGTTAGATGAGCCCCACCAGAATGGTTGGAGGAGGTAGGGCCCACGTTCTCAGTACCTACACTGACCAATATTTCTGGATGGTAACCACTTCATCCCCGCCCACAGCTTCACAAAGGAAAGAGCCAAGTGTGCCATGAGCAGCGAGATGCGTGTTTTCATTTAGCAGTGACTTCACCCACCTGCCCCATCTGTTTTGGATACTGAGGTGGTTTCATTTTGCATTTCATTGCATGCCTGGTGGTCTGGCTGTAGCTTAGGAGAGCGAAAGAGAGAGAGGAACATAAATGAAACTTTCTTAGATATTAAATAATGGACCATGTATTGAGACATATAAAGTAACATTCCAAGGTTAAAATAATCATCCCTTTTAAATTGGCATTGATTTATGTAATGTCTGCACTTGAGCTCTGGACCTCAGCAACTCAGCTCCCAGTTGTGCAGCCTGGATTCTGCTGAAGCAGCCACCTGTGGGAGGACAAGCAGCAGGTGACTCAGACACACCTCCTCCCCATTCTAACTTGAAGAGCCCACAGTCCCAGGAATCCTCAAAGGCAAGGGAATTGTCCTGTGGCCCCTGTATAGGAGTTGGTCTTTTCGCCTATAATTTTCCTTCTGTCTTCTGGAGGGAGAAGCTCAGGTATGAGAGACCTTGTCCCCACAAATCAAAAAGGGAATGGGGAAAAAAGGAAGTAAGGAATAGAGAAACTAAAGAGTAAGGTTGGGAACAATATGTAAATGTGTTTATGTGTATTTTTGCACGCCCACTTGAGGCTGCAAAGAATAAAAGGTAGATTTCCCTCTCCATCACAAAAATAATTTACAAACAGCTGCTCCCACTCTGTGAGATTGTTTGCACGGAGCAACAATGCTGAGAATATTCCCCTTAAGGAAAATCTGCTCACAATCCAGCAAACTGCTCTTCATTGTCTCTAACTCTGGGAATTTTAATAAAAATTTGATAGGCTCTGTCAACTGCTAAAGCCATCGGATCCAGAGCTTCTCACAAGAGTCTAGATGGGGAAAAAAGTATCATGTGTGGAGGCCAAGAACGGGCGGATTTTACATCTGATAATTGTTTTTAAAGATCCACATTGAAAATGCACAGTTGTGTGATCTTCCATCGTCACACTCGGTGCAATTTGCAGAGAACCAGTCTCAGCTTTTGGAGATTGATGCTGCGCCTCCCAACAGCCAATCTTCTGGGCCCAGAAGATTCAGAAATGAAATTTAAATCCTAACGTCTTATGTCTTCCTCCCTATGAACTGTCTCTTGTGGTCCAATCTATACATGCCCAGGTACATCCCCTTCTTTCCAGAGAATACCTTCTCCAAGTCACATGCAATAGCTTGAGTCTTCCCAATTGCCTGACGTAGGTTTCAAAACTCTCACTCATCACTTCCCATAAGAGAACAGAGGACAAGTTCCGACATCGCCAAATTCTCTTTTTTTAAGTTTATTTTGAGAGAGAGAGAGAGGGAGCATGAGCCAAGGAAGGGGAGGGGCAGAGAGAGAGAGAGGGAGAAAGAGATTCCCAAACAGTTTCCTCTCTGTCAACACAGAGCCCAATGCAGAGCTCGTTCCCATGAACTGCAAGATTATGACCTGAGCTGAAATCAAGAGTTAGATTCTTAACCAACTGAGCCATATAGGCAGCCCTGACTACTCAAATTCTTGAAATGGCCAGGCAGATTAGTACCCCCACACCACAACCCTCATCACATCACCACAGGAATTTTTAAATAAACACATTTAAAATGATGCAACTATTACATTTATTCAAAAGGTGTATGAGAACCCGTTCAAATGACATGGCTCCAGTGTACAAATGACCTAGTAAAATTAGAACAGTATCTGTGGCAGAATGCTAGATTGCAAAAACACAAGGACTATGTTTCTTATTATTTCTGTAGAGCCAAGTAATTGTCTGGTGAAGTTAGTTTGGAGAAAGTAGAGAGCAAGATCTCACATGTCAATGCTGCTGAAGTTCAAGTTCACATCTGCCTTGCTTATTGTTATCCCAAGATTGGAGGACAGCTCCAGAGGCCGCTGAATATCCTTGATTAGATGGATTTCCTGGTCTAGCTATTGAATGAAGCAAACATACAGTGCTCTGATGGGCAGTAAATAGCCCTGTTTTTCCTCTGGGTGTAAAAGCCACCAGAAAAAAAAATCAAGATTTTAGAACAGTACAGCATATGGATAGAATAATATGAGCTGGTGCTATAGATGCAGTTTTTCATCCCAGTCACAGCGTCTCTGATATCCTGTAGGGTGCTGAGAGGTGTGATGGGAGAGGGATCTAAACCAAGATGCTGTATTGTAATATGATCTCACCTAGATGCACTTTGGGTGCTCTTCTGTGCTGCAATTCAAGAGCATGGGGCCTCCCAATCCAAAAACCGTCTCTGGATAACTCATGTCTTATACCAAAGCATGTTCCAGCTTTCCCAAAAATGTCCTACCTTAAACACAGCCAGGGAGAGGTGCTGATGGGTTGTATACACTGATTGGCATCATGTCCAAATGGCTAGTATTATCAGAAAATGCCTCAAATTTGTTTTATGCAGGTTGCATCCAAGCGACCTATCATTTTGGAACTGCTGATTCTTTATGTATGTGTGTACATGTCTTAGGGTTTCATATCTCATTTTCAAGTATGTCCCTGTAATAATTTACAGCTCAGGATTTTGAGAATACAGTTTTTATTTTCAATTTAGAAATTTCAGATGAAAGTTAAATAGGAAAAAATGAGAAAATGTCTGTCACAAGACCAACAGTAACAGCAGTTATAAACTACTTATTTTTGATTGAAGTAGTATGAATAGCATGGAAGGCATATTTGAAATGTCAAATTATAGTAACAGTGATCTGAATGAGTGCCTCTGGATATTTTTGTTGTTTAAATGTTCCCCTAATTTTGGTGTGCCTGAGTGGCTCAGTCAGTTAAGCGTCCAACTCTTGATTTCAGCTCAGGTCATGATCTCACACCTTGTGAGTTCAAGCCCTGCATCAGGATCTGCACTGACAGCATGGAGCCTGCTTGGGATTCTCTGTCTCCTTCTCTCTCTGCCCCCCGCCTGCTCGCATTCTCTCTCAAAAATAAATAAACATTTTTTTTAAAGTTCCTCTACTTTTAATTTTTTCTATCAACACAGATATTTTATTTTATTTTTAAGCTTATTTATTTTGAAAGAGAGGCAGAGAGAGAGAGCACAAGCAGGCTCCATGCTAACAGCATGTGGAGCTCTATTCAATGAATGATGAGACCTGAACCAAAACCAAGAGTCAGACGCTTAACTGACTGAGCCACCTAGGCACCCCAACACATGTATTTTAATAAAAAGATTTTAATGAGAAAACACATAAATTCCAATTATAGGCTTATTTATTCAACAAATATTTGTTGAATGTTTCCTGTATGTTAAGTACTGTGCTAGGAATGGGGCATTCAATTCCAGGTCATCATGGAGCTTGTATTCTAGTGTAAAAGATGCAAAATTCTTTACACAAACACAAAATTAAAAATATTGGTAAGTATTATGAAAGAAAGCTACAATATCCAATGAGAAGATGAGAGGGGAACCTGTCTGGGAGACCTGCAGGAGGCTTCTGTGAATGGCATCTTCTAATACTTGAGACCTGAGGGATGATGAATAGTTGCTAACTGGACAAAGGGTGAGGACAGAGTGATGACTTAAAGGGTAAAATGGGAAGTACCTTGCTCCATTTGAGAAGCTAAAAGAAAGCTGTTCCAGACGGAAATTCTGAGGGAGAGCAGTGGCTACCATGATCCTGTAGAGGAAAATGAGTTCAAGTCAGGTGGGATTTTGATGGCTTTATAAAGGATTAGAAGGAAGGGGCTCAGAATCTCTTTCTGACTGTATATAGAAAATGTAGGTGTATGGGGAGCAAGACTGGATTATAGAATGCCAGTTAGGGAGCAACTGCAATAGTCCTGGCAAGACATGATGATAGCTTACCTGGAGTGAAGACAGTTAGTGTGAAGAGAAGAGACTTGGGGAACAGAGAAACCAGGCTGGATGACTGATGGGACTTGAGGAATAAGGAGGAGGGCGGTGTTAACAATGATAGCCAGAGTGAAGAAGGAAGACTTCTATGGAAGGGAAATTTTTCAGATTTTCTTTTTTTCCTTGGTTTTCTTTCTTTGCTTGAGTTTTTTTCAATTGTAAAATGAAATTACTATGCATTTTAACAAGTAACTATAGAGATACATTCGGAAGAAGTCAATTCTTATTACCCCACTTCTGGGCTAATGAATGTTAACAGCGTGATGTAATACTCTCATCTCTCTCTCTCATATATGTGTGTATTATTATATTTTTTTAATTTTCGTTTGAAACTCTTGAATATGAATTTTTTTCTAGAATTTACAAGTGTATACAGCAAGTAGAAAATTTGATACATGGGTCAAAACTCAGGAGATGTGTGCTGGGTTTATAAAACTGTCCATCTTTGTATAGATTATACCGAAGCCATGGGAGCAAAGAAGTATGCCCAGGAGAAAATGTTGAGTCACAAGAGAAAAGAGTCTGGACATAAGTCCTGAGGAAATCTAACCTTTACCCGTTAGGTGAGGAGAAAGAGGACAGGTCAGAAAAATAGGAAGATACTAGGAAAGTGAGGTATTATACAAGTCAAGAGAGTGGCAAGTGCAACCAAGAGGTTAATTAATGGAAAGTCCGTTACAGTGAGAAATAAAGATATCATTAACAATGTTACAAAGCCATGTCAGTGGAGTTGTTGGTGACCAAGTAATGTTGCCAGGCATTAATTTGGAGTAACGACAGTTTGCCCTTGGAAGTGTGGTATTTCTCCCGAATCATCTCCTGTGGGGGGGAAGTCACAGAAGATAGATAGTATCTCCAAAATTGGAGATTTTCAAGAATATTTCACAGAAGGTGAGAGAGACAAAAATGATTGAGATGGTATTCATAAAAAGCTGTTACGGCACTATTATCTTACTATATTTTTAATGCAGGGGCTGAGTGTATTAAACATAAATGGACTGTTTTTGTATTTATATTTGTCTTATGTTTACCTAGGGAAACCTTGGTGAATATGGAGCTGGTGGCCCAAAAGGAGAGAAGGTAATCAGATTTGCCAAAGTGAACAAAGCAACCGGGGTTTTACATCTACCTATGCATTCACATGTCAGGGGCAGTCCTGCTGCCACACGGAGTTCTGTCCTTGGGGAGCCCAGCCTGCAGGGGGCGCAAGCCTCTCCGCCTCCTGACCAGACAGCGGGATTAGGCACTGAGGATTTGCTCCTCAGTGAAGATTGCTGAATAGCAGTTGGCTACAAGGAAGAGGAAGGGGAAATAGCTGGAACAAGGGAAATGAAATTGGAACACAAGCTTTGATTCATAAAGCGATGTTTCATGAATCTGTGCAGGTGGCAAAAAAAAAAAAAAAATTGAAGACCCCCTTTAGCAAAATGCCTCAGGCTCAGGCTCCCTATTTTTGTGTCATCTTAAGTACCCATACATAAACCATCATGGGGGCATTTTTTGGTGGAGTTTTATAATGTATAATCATTATTATTTCAAAACAGTTTTAAAATTAAAATGCTAATAAATTTCTATTGCATTTCTCCTCGTCATCAGTCACTGGTTTAATTATGTGAGCTGTGAAGATGACAGATTCACTTGCCCATTCAGAAAGATGTTTCACTCTGATTTGATTCTGAAATTGTGATGACCTTGAATTCAGTGTGAATGTACCATTGTCAGGAAAAAAAACAATGCACATTAAACCTACAGACAGAGATGAGTAGGTCTGAAAATACTCCGAGGGAATGTGTCCTGTGAGTGCTACTTTCATTCATTCACCCAGTAAAAATTCTCTTGATTGAGAGCAGGGTATTTCGACATGAATTCGAGAAAATATGACTTCTGCGCCTTATAAATCAGTGCAACCAATCTATTCAAAAGACCATACATCTATCACCAGAAAATATTGCTAAAAGATGGTCTCAACAGAAACTAGAAACTTCTTTTAAATTGACCATTGAAAATGAAATTTTCTGCAAAAAAAAAAATAAGTAAAACCTTGACATTCTTAAAAAGATATCCAGAAAGTATTGATTATACAGCAATAATAAGGCATTTATGTGTCTAGGATTGTACGGGTAGTACATTAGCATTATTTTCTGTAATCAAATAGCTTACAGAATTCCTACACCACCGTGACAAACACATTACATTTTAAGCAATTACTACTGCGCACATGTGGGCTAATGGGGGAAAGAAAGAAAGCCACAAAGCTTGTCACATAGGACAGCTGAGCAAAGAAGAGTGCTGTGGCACTTTTAAAGTATTTAAATGATGATTCATTTATTGAAACAAAACAGCTGGCTTCTGTTTTGCTATGTTCATTAGGAAACATATGTTACTTAGGAATTCTTAAGACCTCAATGATGAGAAATTTGATTCTGTAAAACAGGTGTATTTCAAACTCTAAGGACCTTTTCTATTGCTCAAAATCTTTTCTAGTTGCTTCAGAATCTTAAGTGGAATTAGAAAAAGCCAGTGGTATAACTGTTCCCTCCTCCCACCCAGAGGAATAACCTAGAAGAGTCTACAGGGAGCTTGATGCAGTACCTGATATAAATGTACATATGAAATGATTTGTAAGAATTCTAATTAACAGGAGAAAGACTCTGCCAATAAATAATGCATAAAATAAACTGAAAGACAAGCATAGCACTTGCTGGAAGAGTAAGGTCACCTCTACCTCTACCTAAGGTACTAAATGGTTAGTATCTGTTATGAATCAATACATTCATTTTTTAAATTATAATGCTGTTCATGGGTCACCATAATGAGAATTTAAACCTCCTTCAAGCTGCCCTCACAGATCTTTGCTTGCACCTATAGTGGACCTTGGTAGTTCTCAACCCTGGCTGCACATTGAGATCACATGGGGAGCTCTTAGAAAATACTACTGCTCAGGCTTCACGCCCAGAGACTCTGATTTGCTGTGGAGCCCATACCTGTGGTTGACTTGGTGTCGAGTCTATATATTTGAACCCATGTAAATAAGTCTGAGGAAATATGTTTAAAAGTGCTTCAGATGATTGTAACAGGCAGTCAGGAGTGAGAACCACTGAGTGGTGGAAAGAACATGGGCTCTGGGGTCAAAATTCATTGTGCCATTAACTAACTACTTGTGAAAATCACTTCATTTCTCTGAGCATCAGTTTCCTCATCCATTAAATGGACATAATTGTGTCAACACAAAGAGTTAATGGCCGGATTGAAATCAAATGAGATGAGATGAGCTTACCCCAAAACACAATACCTGACACATATTAAGGTTCCACTAAAGATTTGTTCCTTTCCACTCATTCACTCCAGACTTTCTTCTCACGAAGTGTCATTTCTCTGTCTTTGGTATTCATAGCTGTTGCCATCCTTAACACCTGGTCTTGTTCATCTTTGCACCTCCCACCATAATTTTGACAGAGAAAGGACCCAATTTATATCATTGAACAAAAGATTTAGTCAGAAGTACAACTTCAACACATAAGTGATTTGTTATTGCTGTAGAATACATCACTTCTCAACGCAAAATAGAATCACGAAAGCAGCCTACCCAAAACCCAAGCAGCAGAATCTACACACAGATCAACCCAGGCTTAGCAGCCACATCCTGTATCAAGAACACTAAAATACAGGGAGAAACACCAACGGACACTAGTGGCTACTAGTAACCGGAAGTAGAGACCATGGCAGCCATGTGACCAGGCGACCAGTGTTAAAATGATGATACCTGCTCTACAGCTTTCCTGAGACTGGCAGAATGTGGTGAAGGAATAACATGTTTACAGATTGGTTGAGGAGAACTACTCCTTTATATAGACAGTGGAATAAGGTAGCAGCACATCTAAGGACTACTATGAAATTAGGAGGTATCTTTTGGGGCCAACTGACGGGAGAAAAAAACTAAGCCTCAATAGCACCAGGCCTTTCAAATAGCTTTGAAAGTGTCAAATTAGAGGACAGCTTTTCCTGAAGCTCAGTAAATTCATCTGCCTTTCAACTGCTAGCCACAGTGATAAATCACTGAACATTCATTTTAAATATGAAAACCAACTCCTCATGTGTCTAAGATTCAGATATGAAATGCTTTTGTTTACAGAATTTTATATGAGGGAATAGGTCCCTAAGATTTCCTCTAAGTCCAGCCTGACCAAGTACCACTCAGAGAGATGGACCCATGCCTCTACTGGGTCCTTCCTCTACATTTCAATGGAGACTTATTTACATGGGTTCAAATATATAGCAGCTCTGAATATAATTACTCTTCTTATATAATCCCCTCTACTTCCCCTTTGGTAGCAGGTAGATGTGACTTTAATAGTAATTTCTAGACCCCTTCCCTGATTTCTACTTTTATATTTTGCAGATTAGTCTAACTACTAGGCATGTTTTTCCTTCGCCCCTATGCACTGGGGATTTTAACACCTACCAGATGAGTAACAGGATGGTCACTCTGTACACCCTAATGCTCAGACAAAGCCAGTTGTTTATTTTCTCTTTACAACCAACAGCAATTGGTTTTTTAAATGTATCTACCAATTTCTCCCTCTTCTTATTTTAGATAGAATTTATTATATCTAGAAAAAAGAATAGTTTCTGCTACAGTGTGGTTAGTATAAGACTGGTGATGGTACATTAAATGTTTAGGTTCAAGAAGGAAAAATACATTAATAAAATCAAGATTAATTTTAAAAAATATATTCCACAAATCTAGAAGAACCTTT
Organism: Lynx canadensis; assembly: GCF_007474595.2. Lineage (NCBI taxonomy): Eukaryota > Metazoa > Chordata > Mammalia > Carnivora > Felidae > Lynx > Lynx canadensis. The sequence goes on from NC_044307.1 coordinate 63,840,099, forward strand.
TGAAAAATGTGATCTTCTCTATCAATTGCACATGACAAACTCCATCTTCCTCTAGTGTAAAGTCATAAGATATTGATTTAGATAGAAGTGTGGAAATAAGCCAACATTTTTGGGACTGTAATAAATTTTTATTTGAAGTATTTTGGGTGGACTGTTGTTTGAGGCTTCAAAATAAACAGATAAACACATCCATAAAAGGGGGAAGATATAGAGATGTGCACTACAGCATTTGTTTATAATAAAGAAAAGCTGGAGACAACCCAAATGCCCATCAATGGGGCTTGGGTAAACCCTGGTATATAGTAACATTATAGAATGCTGTCCTGTGGTTACAATGAGTGAACTAGATCTATATGTATCAATAGGAATGGATATTAAAAACAACTTTGAGTGGTAAAATGCAAGTTATAGGATATCATATACAAAAAAAAAGCTATTTATGGAATTTGTTTTAAATATCAAATAATATATTGTTTATGATTACATATATGCAGTAAAAGTGAAAAAACACGGACTGAAAAATATAAACACTACATTCAAGAGAGTGGCTTCCTCTGGGACAGAAATAGAAGGGGAAATGTAGGAAATTTCTTCTTAGATTGCAAATTTTTGTATTACTTTCATTTGGGGTACCTGGTACACAGAGGTTTGACACGTTTGACTTTATGTTTTCTATATTTTTTTCAAAATAAAAAATGTGTAAGAAAGGTGAAAAAGGTATATGCCCAGAAATACCATGGTGAACATCATTTTGCAAAAACGCTTTTGAGGTTGGAAAAAAAAAATCCAACATACTTCCAGTGGCTGTATTTACTTTAACCATAATGTGATATTCAAGGATCTTGGTAGATGCTGAAAGGAAGCACAATGCTGGGATCCTCCAAAGTCTGACTAGTGATCTGTTTTCCTCCCACAGTATTATTTCTAAATTGTATTTTCTCAAAGTACTTTTTTATATGTCACATACAAATCCCTTTTCAAGATCTCTGACCAGAACATCTTACACATTCCTAAGCTGCTGTTACCACATGGACAAGAATGTCTTCTTTGTCCACAGCCAGTCATTTAAGTGATTATATCAATGCTGGAAACAGCTGAGAGACTCCCTTTTCTTCCCATGGCTCCCCACTCCTCCTCCTAAAAAAAGAAAGAAGTGTCTGAGATAAAATGAGTCTTGGATTATTGTCAGTTAAACAATCTGATGTCTTTAAGATCACACACACACAAATTTTTTTTGGCAAAACAGGACAAGATTATATATTTTTCTTCTCTGAACATCTTTCCATGAAAAATAATTTGTTTCACATTAATTTTGAATATCATTATGAATATTATGGATTTCTGAAAGAGCTAAAGGCATTGTGAAGTGCTGACAAATACATGATTATGCAAATAGTATAACTAGATTCAGAACTCCTCCTTGGACGACAATAGGTAAATTCCATGGCCAGAAGGAGCACAATCACTCTTGAATCTGAGAGTCACTACAGTACTCATCTGACCTCATGCAAAATCACTCTTCTGCTTTTTCTCAAAAGGGTGAAGCTGGACAACCGGGATTTCCAGGGTCCATTGGCCCTAAAGGTCAAAAAGGAGAATCTGTAAGTATTAACACTTTTAGGACAAAGGAAGAATATTCACAAAAATAGAATTAAAAGTATTTTTCCTAATCAGCACTAATTCCATGAACCTTGTTTGTCCCTGCCTTGGCAAACAATAGTCAATAAGATATTTGAGCAAATGCTCTATGTAAGGCATTAAGTAACTGAATCTTTTTTTTTTTAATGAGATAGGTAGGCTATTATCACCCTTGTTCTTCATATGAAGAAACTGAGGCCAGAGAGGTTAAGCAACTTGCCCTAGGTCACATAGCTAGTGTGTTAGAGCTATGAATCACACTTAGGTAGACTAATTATAGAACACGGGGTTTAAAAATTACTAAGCTGCTCTGCCATAACTAAACATTATAACTATAATAAATAATAAAGTCAATATATCAAAAAACTGGAGCTAATACATCCAAAAAAATTAAAAACTTATATCTATTGCTGGCAGTATACTTTCTGAAGTTATTTTCCTTCCTTGGTTTTTATAAGATCAAAGTGGCTTTGATCAGTAATACTGATTACTGAGACCACTTTCTTTCAAAACTTAATTCTTTTGTAAGGGGACAAAACCTAAATTATCATTTATACTCAAATAGGGCTACCTAAAGAGATTATGTGAATACTAGTCCAAAAATAACTTTTTAAAAATCCTGCTAAAAAGGCAAAGACAAAAACCCACAGCAGTCTGTAAAAATCAGCAAGACTCAGACTTAAATGCTTTATCTTTATATATATATAGATATATATATAGATATATATATATGATATATATATATCTTTATATATATATCTTTATATATATCATATATATATCTTTATATATATCATATATATCTTTATATATATATCTTTATATATATCATATATATATCTTTATATATATCTTTATATATATCATATATATCTTTATATATATCATATATATATCTTTATATATATCATAAAGACATATATATATAAAGATATATATATATAATTTTTTTTTTGAGCACTGGGTGTTATACATAAGGGATGAATCACTGGAATCTACTCCTGAAATCATTGTTGCACTATATGCTAACTAACTTGGATGTAAATTTTAAAAATTAATTAATTAAAAATAAATAAAACAATTTAAAAAGAACAAGAAAAAAAGTGTAATACTTTTTTAAAAGCACTTTTCCCTGCTTCCTTACCATTGTGACTAAAGGATATAAGTTTACCAGGGATAGTGAATGCAGACGTCCCTAAAATGCCTGCATGCCAAACAGAAACAGTATTTAATATTACAAAGCCAAAATTTCCCTGTGCTTCCACTTGAAAATGTAGGCATCTTTGTCTATGACAGTAATTTTGCAGGCAGCTTTACAATCAATGCTGTTACCCAAGTAACGCAAGTTGTCCTCCCTGTAGGGGTCATGCTTGCTTTTGGTGTCCAGTCCAAGCTTCCATATTCAACTGTAGCAAGTGACAGTCTTTCATGGGATTTCCCAGCTTCATTTTTCCAAGAATGTCTGAGAAACTCACATTCCACAAATCCAGCCTGGTGATTGGTCCCCTCCATCTGCTTAACTATTCCTGATGCTCCACATTTGTTGACAACTCTTAACCATTCGTAACTGCTTCTCTAGGTCTACACTGTCTCCCCTCCACGCTTGGACACTCAAACTCACCTTTTAAACTACTGGGTGACACATGGCAGACCTGGATTTCAGATTTGAAAAAATTCTATTGGGAAAACAGGAAGGGCAGAAAAAAGGAACTTGGAATGGTTTAAGAGCAGCGTTTCTCAAATGGAAAGTGCATTTGAATCACCTAGGGATCTTTTGAAATGCTGGGTCTAATTCAGTAAGTCTGGGGTGGGGCCTGAGAGGCTGCAGTTCTCACTAGCTCCCAGGTGATGCTCATGCTGTTGGCCCTTGGATCATGCTCTTAGTAGCAATGGTTGGGGGACTTCACAGCTTCTAGGAGATTCGCTCTGGCTTTCTCTCCCACCACGGACGTTTGGGGGCAGCCCACCTACCCCACTGAGATTATCATTGGCCCTATCTGCCTTACATAGGAGAAACAGACTTCTTTTCCTTTTAACTTTTCTCTTAGCCAGTTCCCTCTTAATCCCTTAATTATTCCACGTCCCTATACAGTAGTCCCACCTGTTCAAGGAGGATAGGTGCCAAGACCTCCAATGGATGCCTAAAACCGCCAATAGTACCAAACCCTATACAGTTGACCCTGAACAACATGGGTGTTAGGGGCACTAAGCCCCAGCATAGTTGAAAATCCACATATTGCTTTTGACTCCCCAGAACTTAATTACTAATTGCCTACTGTTGACCAATGAACAACTGATTAACACATATTTTGTATGTTATGTGTATTGTACTGTATTCTTACAATAAGGAAGCTAGAGAAAAGAAAATACTAAGAGAATCATAAGATAAAATGCATTTTACAGGACTGTACTATAAAAAAAATCTGCATATAAGTAAACCCATGCAATTCAAACCTGTGTTGTTCAGGGTCAACTCTATACACTGTTTTTTCGTATATGTACATACATACATACCTATGGCAAAGTTTAATTTATAAATTAGGCACAGCAAGAGATCCTCAACAATAACTAATAGTAAAATAGGACAATTATAACAATATACTGTGATAAGTTATGTGAATGTACTCTCACTCAGAATATCTTGTACTGCACTCGCCCTTCTTGTGATGAAGTGAAATCATCAATGCCTACGTGAAGAGACGAAGTGAGGTGAATGATGTAGGTGTTGTGACATAGTGTTAGGCTATTATTGACATGATGATTCCTCAGAAGGAGGATCATCTGGTTCCAAACTGCAGTTGGCTGTGAGTGACAAATCATGGAAAGTGAAATCACAGATGAGGGGGAACTACTTTAAGATCTTGCCTGCCTTCCTCTCTGCCCCCCACATAAAAGAAACACATTTTTACAATGTTATGCAGAGTTTAGCCCTTTGTGGTCTCACACTTTCTTTCTTTCCTTTTTTTTTTAATGTTTGTTTATTTTTGAGAGAGAGAGAGAGAGAGACAGAGACAGAGCACAAGTTGGGGAGTGGCAGAGAGAGAGACACACACACACACAGAATCTGATGCAGGCTCCAGGCTCTGAGCTGTCAGCATAGAGCCCGACGTGGGCCTCGAACCCACAGCCCATGAGATCATGACCTGAGCTGAAAGTCGGACACTTAACCGACTGAGCCACCCAGGCATCCCTCTCACACTCTATTCCAGAACAGAATCTGGACCTGACTTAGCAAAATCACCAAAAGTCCCAAAAAGAGGAATGATTTTCATACAGATTTGAGTTCTGAACCATTTATCCTGAATGGCAGTTCCCCCCCGCCCCGCTACTAAACATTTAGAATATAACTTTATGTGTAACATATCAGAGCTAAAATATACTTAAAAGAGATCATCTGGTTAAACCTCAGATAAAGAAAGAGAGGTTCTAAAAGGCAAGGTACTTGACCCAGATAGTGACCATTGGAGCTAGGACTAAATATCAAGTCTTGAGATAACCAGGCTCCTGGTTTTATTTTTTTATTATTGTTTTTTTAACCTGTTACTTTAATCAATATGGATTCACAGTGGCTCTAAATAAGCATGATATAAGCAATGTGATATAAGCAAATAAGCAGTTATAGAAGCAATGTGGCCTATGCTTATATCTAAATAACATCATCTCTTAAAAATCAAATAGAATTTTTTGAATTAAGGCTGAAAGACAAGATTATAAATAATGCTCTGATTTAATGTATAGCAATTAACCAATAATAAGAGATTAAAAAAATTAAGCTCTATTTATTTATTTTGAGAGAGAGAGTGTGAGCAGGGGAGGGACAGAGAGAGGGACAGAGAGAATACCAAGCAGGCTGTGCAGAGCCCGATATGGGGCTTGAACTCATGAACTGTGAGATCATGACCTGAGCTGAAATCAAGAATTGGATGTTTAACCAGCTGAGTGACCCGGCACACCAACCAAAAATAAGAGATTTAATCGTCTTGGCTAGATATGGGGCATAACAGGGTAGGCTAAGTTATGCTAAGTAACACATTAACCCTGAAATGTCTGTGGCTTAATGCAAGAAAGATTATCTCTTGCTCATGCTGCATGCCCAGCATGGTTGGGTTGGGAGGAGTGGGTGTTGACCCTCACTGCATTCAGGTACCAGGCTGATTACCCCATGTAACTCAGCCATCTGATATACACAACCTTCTCGGTCACCACTGTGGGGAAAGTGGGACTGGAACATCAGGACTGGGCTCCTCCTTACCTCAGCCTGCAGTAACACATGTTACATCTGCTCACATTGCATTGCCAATACTAGCTGCCTGCCCCCGGGTAACTGCAAGGTTGCTGGGAAATATGGAAGAGAATAAGGTGAGCCCTCTAGTCCTGAGCACATAGGACATGAGGCGCAAACCACAGAGGTTTATTTACTAACCACTTATCTCCCATTAGTGATTTGTTTAAAAGACCAGCAGTCCCTAAGAGGACCTTTAAGCATAGTATTATTTACCTTTGGTTCTCATGTTTTCTCTTGACTTTCATACGCAAGAGAAAAAAAATTTTTGATGTATGGTTTCCATCTTATTGTCAATTCACTCATTTCAAATAATAAGTAAATCAAATTACAAATCAAATAAGAGTGAGTAACCAAAGCCTGGGTTTGAATTCAGGTTGTCTAGGTTTAAATCCTGAATGACCTCTCACTGGCTATGTGACTTGGGGAAATTACTTAACTTCTCTGTGCCTCATTTTCCTTATCCGTAAATGGGTGTTCTAATGGTACCTACCCCAGTGACACATAAGAAGGAACTAGAACAGTGATTAGATCAGTGTTTGATACATTATGAGGACTTAATGAACATCAGCTATTACTGTTATGTCTGCATAACTTTAAATTCTCTAATTTAATAAACTTTTACTGGGCACCAACAGTACACCAGAGATACTATGATAGTTGAGATCAATTAAATCCCTACATTCACAGAGTTTATAGGCAAGATAAACAAGGAGACATAAAATGGGTGAGTGCTATTTTAGGGGAAATAACTCAGTTACGCAGAACCTTTCTGAGTCTCTTTCCTCATACTTGAAATGGGACCATATCTTCCTCACAGCACTGTTGTGCAAAGTAAATGAAATCGCATACATGTGACTTGAGGAACAGAAAAGCTAATGAGAGAAAGCCTCAATATGTGTGTTTGGGCGGGGGGGGGGGGGGGAGGAGGTGCAGGGAGAGAGAGAATGTGATCAGCTTCTATGTGAACCATGAAAAAGGAAGCTTCAGCCTTGGGCAGCATTCCAATTTGTTCCACTCAGGATTCTCAAAATAGTATTAGAATGATTAACTTACTGTTCACTTGGGAATATGAGTTTTTTAATTAATTCTCATATGTTCCCTTTAAACTGCGCAAAGCAGACTGTGTGACATTCTGAGTCATCTCAGGGACTTTTTTGCGACAGAGGCCTGAGTGTGGCCTGCAGGATTCATCCATATCCAGTTTTGGAGAGTTTATTTCCAAAAGTGTTTATAATTGCTTCTGTTTTCTACCCATTTTCCTAGGGGGAAGCTTTTACAAAAGGTGAAAAGGGAGATAGAGTAAGTAGATGTTTTATCACTATCTTGTGTTTTCTACTTCATCGATTTCTATCTCTCTGATTTCTGGTATGTTTACTGTGGAGTCTAATAGATTTGATAAAATAACCTCTCTGAGCATTTTACTTTTTCCTCTGTGATTTTTTACTCTTATTTTGATAAATGAGAAATTTTAAACCTTGTTAAGTTTTATCATTTGATGGCACCATTTGGCTTAGGTAGTGTATATTTTCTTTAACCATTACTATTTGTAATGGGACATGAATGTCTTGAAAGGTACACACTTAATATATCTAAAATATAAAATTAAAATATAAGATACAGTTTTTTTTCAAAAATTCTGTTAATGGTACAAATTAAATTTATCAAATGGGGTGATTATATCAAAAAGATCAATAATAAGTCATGAAAATAAGAAAAGCAAACTCATTACAGCCAATATTGTACTCTTTTATGTAACCTTAATTTTTTTGTTTTTTTTCATTAAGTACATATACCCAATAGTAGAATCACCATGACATATAAACTTAAATTCCACTCTTTCTTTTCCTTCTTCATCTGAGGTTTTAATTCTCTGAGATATAGGATGAACTGGTGGCAAATCATAACAAAGTCAGCTAAGTAGAGAATGCAATGATTGCTAATAAGATATGATTGTAGAGTCAAAAGGGATACTGGGGAGAAAACTATTATAAAGAAGAAAGAAAATAGGAGTTATTATTTACTTGATATCAATAAGTATTTTAAATCATGTTTTAGAGTGACCCCCTCCTTGCCTTCATCATGCTGTCCATAATCTCCCCCTTTATTCTATGTTAATTAGTAGAAATGCAGATGAATTCAAGTATTAGAGATGCTCATCCCCATCTGAGTTTAAGCATTACATAAATGGTTGTTTTTTTTGTTTGTTTGTTTGTTTTGTTTTTTTTTTTACAGGGAGAACCTGGGATAATGGGATCACAGGGAATAAAGGTAATCTCATAACCTTCTTTATGGCATCTCCAACCTAATGAGATTGTGAAGATTACATTAACCATTTCACTGTCCTTCCCACCCACATGTTTAGGGCGAACCTGGAGATCCTGGTGCCCCCGGTTTAATAGGAAGTCCAGGACTAAAGGTATATAAGAAATAACTGAGTTAAAGAGGAAATAATTTTGGAGTTATAGCCATTTCTGTACAAAACAAAGTGCTTTGGTGTGCCACTCATTTTCTTCACAAACGTTCTCAGAGATTTTATCATGTTGCCATGGTGATTTCCCCCCTATTGGCTGCATTTATTACACACATAGTAATTGTGCTTTCTGGTTCACAGTAAGATTTTTAAACTCTTTTTCAAAGCATATTCACAATAGCATCCCTAAACCCTTTATGAGTAAATAATGTGAGCGAAACCTATGACCCTGAACTATATCCTTAAAATGAACAGAACTCAAGATTCAATTTCTAAGCCCAAATTATGCAGCTCTGAGATGCTTGAGTTCCCCATGTGGGATTCCGCAGGGGTGTCCCAAGAAAGACCAGCTGTTGGGAGGTGCAGGAGAGATTTATGTGATGCGCTCCCACCAATGGGTGAGGGAGGTTATCATGGCCTCACTTGCTGGTGGGAAAAGACCCATTTAAATGAGAACATCTTCAAACTATCTTTGTCAGCCCAAAGCACATTTCAGAATTATTCAGAGAAGGTAGGATGGTAGAAAGCCCGTCTTTCTAAAGATGAAGTTCATACCATGTTTTATATATATTCAAGGACAATCTGTTTTTTAACAAAGTTGAACTACATATCACCTTTCTTTTAGGGTCAGCAAGGACCTGAAGGCTCTATGGGACCCAGAGGACCACCAGGAGATATTGTATGTATAGTAAATACAGGTCTCTTTGATATGTGGAAATTAAATCGATGTCTTAAAGAATGTCAGCATGTTTTCATGTGACTGAGTTGTACCACCTTTTCCAAAGACATGGGTCACATCTACTGCCAAGACTGATCAAACCTAGTGTCAGGGGTTATCAGGAAGGCTGCTAGCACCTTCATATATTCATATGAGATCCTTTTGAATATCATTAGCCTAATAAATAAGTCTTTGGAAGTCAGGTTAACTAAGTCATCATTTTGGACATGCTTGTCAGAGGTGTACCAACAGTAGCGAAGACTGGAAACGTCAAAAGAAATAAGGAAAACCAAGAAAGAAAGAAAGCATTTTCATTATGCATGACTTTGGCTCAATTCTCTATCCAAAAAAAGGCACTTCCAAAGCTTCTGTTACTGTTTTATTGCAAGAGCCTCCAAAAAGAGCAAATCTTTTAGCAGAAAATATTTCTATAATGCCATTGGAAGATGGTCCTCAGGTTGCATTAGAACCTAATTCTAGTGGTCTCACTATCCTCTGTTTGTCTGTCTCTCTGTCTGTCTGTCTGTCTCTCTCTCTCTCTGTTGTCCTTTAAATGCATTTTTCTATCCATTCCCCGACTAAGCCTTTTGTTCCTTGGACAACCTCCCTAGCCTGGCCTTCTAACCACTTGGAAGCTAAGACTCATCATCAGTCCTCACTTGAGCATAACAACAGAAATGCTTGGCCAAAATTTCTTGGAAACTTATCTCTATGTAGCCACAATTCCAGCACTTTCTATGCAGCTATTGGAACCTCTCCTTTTCCTATCATCTTGGGAACAGTCCCATGACCTCTTGCTCTATTGTCTATGCTTCTTGACTGTGCCTCCAGAGGTCTTTCAGTGCCTTTGTTCTGCTTGTACTTTGAACATTCAGTTTGTGGGCAAAGCTTTTTCTTGCGCCCCCCATCCCCAAGCCATTTAATGAACCAATATAGGTGTACCTCACGGAGAGATCTCATGAAAAGAAGAAAATGATGGTGGCACAGGTGGAGCCATAAGTGACCAAGAGTGAGATGAAGTGATAGTAATTGGAGCTAAGAAAGAGAATAAAATCAAAAGGGAAAGAGCCACTGTTGCCAAACATAATAAGGGTATATCTTCCTGTTTACTCCATTGTCGTTCTAAATAGTGCTGTGATGCTACCAACCACCATCCCTTCACCCTTTCTTGGCGATAATATAAATGGGGCATTTGGTTCAATTCTCCCTTAGTTTCTTTTCCATTACCTCCAGGTTACTTCACTTGAAACAACAAACCACATATTTTCACCAATGTGTTTTCCTTTTTAACAGGCCGAAACCAACCCATCCTCTTATAGTTTACATGTTACAATTCTGTTCTCATGACAAAGACTCACAGATAGATATGTTCTCATAATAAGAGATGTTCTAATTGTTCTTTCCCATTAATTCTGAATTTTCTAGGGATTGCCAGGAGAACATGGTATCCCAGGAAAGCAAGGCATTAAAGGAGAAAAGGTATACATTTTATGCATTGAGTAGCTAGGTGGGAAGGAGAGACAGAGGATCAGAAGGGCACTGCGATTTGGGAGGTGGGGGTGGGTAGGTGTGGCAAAAGGATAAGACAAGGCTGCCAGGATTGTGCAAGGGACGTATAGACACATATTAATTGTTGAACCATTACTGGAAAGGAACTTAAAGAAAACATGAAGATCATCTAAAGAACTTTCTGAGTAGATGCTCTTTTTGTGCATACATTTATACACACATATATTTATACATATGGCATGATACTGCTAAACTTGTAACATACCTCACCACAAAATCTAAGTGCACCTAAGATAATTAGAACAGTGCCTGACATGAATGAGGCCCTCCATAAATAGGGATGAATGAGTGAATGAGTGAGAAAATGAAGTTTGGCTACAACTTGAAGCAATGAAAATTGCTGCCTCCATAGCTCCCACCATGAACCTGAACAATGACATAAGAATCTTCTTTTCTCAGGGAGATCCAGGTGGGATTATAGGCCCTCCTGGGCTTCCAGGTCCCAAAGGTGAGGCTGGTCCTCCAGGGAAAAGCCTGCCAGGGGAACCAGTAAGTACCAGCCCTTTTACTAATATTTCCCTTGAAAGTTCATTAATTACCCTTCATGTATTCCCAGGTTCAGATCACAAGTATAGGAATAAGTTGAGGTCTGCAGAAAACAAAATATTCATCTTGTTCTTTAGATAAGAGATCTAACTTCTTTGGAAATTTGATGCAAGCAAAGGGCTCTCTTCTGAGAAAATGCACATACCCATTTTACATACATTTTTGAAAGATTCATAGGCCTCCCTGAATCTTCTGCATGAACTCTTTAGGGATCTATGGAGCCTAGTAAGATACACTAGTTTTAAATCATAAACCTTCCTAGGATGCTATGTTAAAACAGAAGAGCTGCCTGAAATTTTCTTTCCAGAGGCTCTGCAGGCATGGCCAATGATGGTCATATGCAGAAAATGTCCTTGTGGCCCAGGCTATTTCCAGGACATAACAAAAACTGAATAGCTGAAAAGTCTAAATAACCAATAAGCCTATTTCACATGCCTTTTTTTTTTCCTCCTCTTTGACTTTTAATATTAATTATTGATAATAAATAGTTCTCAGTATTAGATGCCTTATTTTAAAGATAAAAACATCTTTTTTATTAAGTGTTAAATATTAATTCCAGTGTAGTTAACATACAGTGTTATATTAGTTTCAGGTGTATAATACAGTGATTCAGCAATTCCCTGTATTATTCAGTGCTCATCATGATTAAATGTACTCTTAATCTCCATGACCTATTTCACCCATCCCCCACCCACCTCCCCTAAAAATGAAAACATCTTATATGTTAAAGTAACTATACAAAAATCTATAACCTGGTGGAAATCTGTATTTCCTGTTCCTTATTCTTTTATAGAAAAGGGTTTATTCAAGAAAGATGAAGAACAACAAAACATTTTTGAGTTATAACTTCTAAGATGCTTTTAATGTTTTTAGAAAAAGAAATGTATTTATCTCCTTTTTTTTTATTGTAGGGATTAGATGGAAATCCTGGAGCACCTGGTCCACGTGGGCCAAAGGTATAAAAATATCATAGATTATTTCTAAAGAATTAAAAATAAAATACAGCCTGAAATTTTTTGTCCCCTGACCCTCGCACTCACAGAAGCCTCTCATTGCACAGGGTGAACGAGGACTCCCAGGTGTCCATGGTTCCCCAGGTGACAGAGGTCCCCCAGGGCTGGGAGTTCCTGGCCCAACAGTAAGTGAAATTCTATCAAGCTTTTGAAACCCTGTCCATTCCAACAGTAAAATAAAACCCAGTGACAAATTTGAATAAGAAGAGAAAAATGAGGGGCGCCTGGGTGGCTCAGTCAGTTGGATGTCCAACTTTGGTTTGGATCATGATCTCACGGTCTATGGGTTCGAGCCCTGCATCAGGCTCTGTGCTGTCAGTACAGAACTGGAGCCTGCTTCAGATTCCATGTCTCCCTCTCTTTCTGCCCCTCCCCCATCATTCTCTGTCTCTCTCAAAAAGAAAAATGAATAAACTTAAAAAAAAGAAGAAGAAGAAAAGAGTGAAATGGTCAGAAGAGGAAATAGAAGTAAGCACTAATCAGAGAGAGAGGATTAATGAGCACTGGGGTTAAGTCACTGAGCACAGAGAAGGTGCTAACTGTTTGCTGACCCACAGATGCTGATCTCACAGACACTGATTTTGGATTAGGAGCAGTTATTTAACCCTTTGTTCCTCTCTTCTCTATTTTAAAAAGTACAAATGAATGTGTGTAAGATTGTACACATGCCTAAGATCGGGTTTTGTATATTACTGTTTGTTTTTAATGAAAAAATAAAAAGTGAATATTTAAAGTGAATGGAGTGTGTATAAATGAGATGATGTCAAAAATCTCTTCAGTAATATCTTCAGGAAGAGATAATAGAAGTTGTTTATAATAGTGAACACAAAGAATGGGCAGCTTTTAGTGCCCATTTTTTTTAATGCCCAGTTTTCTTAGCTACAAGGACAGTGCCTGATAATAATGACCCCCATGTGCATACTTGTTGACTAAATAGTAATAAGAGATAAAACTTTTTATTTACTATGAAAAAACATAAAAGATTTTGGAATGAGAAAAGTAGAAATAAACACTTATTCTAGTGACATTAATTTGGGAAACTGGCCTTGTAATGAAGTTATCACAAAAGCTAAAAGAAGGCATAAATAGTGAATGGTTATATTGTATGTGATCGATTTTGCAGGGCAAGAATATAAAAGACCACTGAGATGGAAGATTAAACAAAGTAAAAACACAGATCAGGAAACTATTAAGGGAGTGAAAGAGATTGAAGCAAAAAATAAAAAATATATTAATAACTAAGGTCACAATATAAATAGAAAGGGAACAAAAAGTAGCTTTGACTAAAGCTACATATACATATGAATTCATATACATATGAATATTTATTTTATAAAATAAGAAAAGAGGAGCACCAGGGTGGCTCAGTGGGTTAGCTGTGCAAGTCTTGATTTCAGCTCAGGTCATGACCTCATGGTTCATTCAATCTAGCCCCATGTCAGGCTCTGCACTGTCAGCATGGAGCCTGCTTGGGATTCTCTCTCCCCCTCTCTTTCTGCGTCTCCCCTGCTCACATGTGCGCTCTCTTTTCTCTGTCTCTCAAATAAATAAACATTTTATAAACAAATAAATAAGAAAGGAAATGTTGGTAGGCAGTTACTAAAGTCAACAGCTGAGAAAGGGCTGGCCCTTTACTTGCTTAGGTCATCAGTTCCTCCTTCCTCAGTCTGTGGTTATGTAACAGGGATAGAGCTATTGTCATTGGGTTCACTGATAATTTCCCAGCCTCCTCTTTATTACCCCAAATTCCAATTTTCTAAAGTAGAAAAGAATAGCTGATTGATGCTTTACTTTCTACTGATGTCACTGAACACTGATTCTGGCAATTTCTTCAAATAGGGAAATGACTCAAAGTAGAAAGTAGAAAGCAGAAAGGAAAGGAAGTCCTGAGCTCATTACTTTATCAGGAGTTTCTGAACAGCTAGAATTTGGGTGCATTGTGTGTTTGTGAAGGTGGAGGAACACATGATGGTACTGAGAGAGACAGATATCCCAGGCATCTGAGCAAAGCCATGCTCAGGTTCCAAGCAACAGACATCTGGTTAAGTGTTTACCTGCCATCCAAAGGTCTTAGCCATCATCACAGAGAGTTTTCAGTGTGCGCAAGTTGGCAAGCCCTGTTGTTCAACTAAGTAAGTTACAATACATAGCTCTTGATCCCGCTTGCATAATTTATGGGTATTTCTGGAGGAATTCTGATAATTGGATCTGATTCTACTCAGGGCTCGCAAGGACCAGCTGGAGAGCCAGGTATTCAGGTAAGCTACGTAACCAAGTTATTTGGCACAGCAAATCCAGCTTGCTTACTTGGGGAAAATTACTGAAAAACTGTCCCCATAAGTAACTATTTTCCCCCATTTCCAGGGTCCTCGAGGTCTCCCTGGATTGCCAGGAACTCCAGGGACCCCAGGGAATGATGTAAGGACCATCCGTACCTCCTCCTACCCACCACCCATTTTACTCTGCACCCGTGCCACTGTGCAAGGATTTGAACACAACGATTCTGTTTTTCAGGGAGCTCCAGGGAGGGATGGAAAGCCAGGTCTGCCAGGCCCCCCAGGTGACCCGGTATGTCAACAGACGGTGCCTGATTTATGTATCTTTAATGCACCCAGAAGCCAAATAGCCTACCGAGCAACTTTTGCTGTCCAAACTAATTAGAATGCTCTGTAACTGCTTGGTGATTTTGTTTATCCCCATTATTTTGTAGAGGGGTGAAAATTCAAGCTGCATCAGCATTTTTGTGTGTGTGATGAATACTTATTTCCTAAGGGTATAATTCAGCTCTACAATTTTGCCCCAGGCTGTGCCTTGGCACATAATGTCTCCATCCCATGGAAAATTGAGTTAAAATATATAGCCACAATTTCTATTCTTTCTAATGCCATTGACTAAATGAATTTCATTTTTCTAAATGAAAGTTTTCAGGTAAGTTACCTACAACAGGGTGAATATCCATTGATTCTGTGGCCTTAAAACACTGAAGTGATTAAATTACAAAAACTAGCTTGAGTAGGCTCTTGAAAAATGGGTTTAAGCACTAAATGTGTGTTCCAAAGTTTTATTTCAGGATGAACCTTGCTTTGAGCAACAGTGAAATCCCTTTAAATAGCCTCAGAATCGGCAGTTATAATTTGAGAGGCCATATGGTACATGACATTGTATTAAGAGTTTTATATGATAAAATCCAAATCTGGCCTCTCGGTTCTAAGTCTCCCAAATCCTTCTCCCTCCCACACTGGCTGTGCCGTGAGTGCCTTTATAAGCTACGTGCAGAGGCATATTTTGGCCTTACTTTCACTTCACTGCTGAGTGAATCATGTGTGCATCATCTAGAATTCTTATAAAGTGTTACTTGGGTTTACAGTGCCTCTCTGAAAGGACATTTTAAGACACAAGGCCGGAACACTGCCCAAGTTCCTTCAGTGTCTCTCTTGCATATCACGTAAGCCACCTATTGGCTCTTTTGAACTTCAGTGAGAAAGAACTTTAAGGCAAATTCATTGTGTACTTTTCGTATTTGTCAACAGCCTGATAATTTGCTTGGCAGAGTGGTGACTTCCGTTTAATAAATGATTTACCTTTATGGATTATTTAAAACCAAGACTATATTAGTGTTGGCATAAAAGTTGCCGTGTCATGAAAATATAAAATAGAGATGCAGAATCAGAACGACAACCTGGGTGTGTTCACATGTTCATAGCACAGGAGTAGTGAATATTTCTCAGATACAGTTATGAGGTCTGCCGGTGTCATATGAAATATAACGTGAAAGCCAACCATTCTGACAGTGAGCCTCTTAGAAACTCCATGACAAATCTCAACTGACGTGACACTTGGAGAAAAAAACATCTGCATTGTATTATATGTTTGCATTGTATCATGTGCACGTATATGTATGAACACATACTGGGTTTTTTTTCTCCTTAACTGCAGATCGCACTTCCTCTCTTGGGAGACATCGGTGTCTTGCTCAAGGTATTCTGTTGCTATGTAAGAAATTATGTATTAACTTTTAGGAAACATTAGGAAGGAAATCTTTTGTCAGAACTGAGTTAATTGCTTAGCCTGAACTAAAATTCAATTTTTAAAAGGCAGAACATCTTTTAGATAGAAAAAGGAACACATATTTTTATGTATCTTGTGCCACTTTTACTAACCCCTCCATTCTCTTCTTTACATCCCTGTCTGTTTGGGTATAAGGGGTGGGGGGGGTGAAAGTGGTAGTTCTGAGTTGAGCTACATGGGAGGAACAGTGTCATCAACACCCTTGAGTAGACCATTCTTTCCTCTGGAGGGACAGCTTTCTCTTCATGGGTGTTTACCACCCCTGGCTCACTGCTGTGAAACCTGATCCTTCTCACTGGAGCTACTCTCACCCGTCCCAGGTTGAAAACTAGTGCTGCTCAATAAACAGCCAGCTCGCAAGGCTGTGCTTTGATGTCATGGGATTTTACAAAGTGAGCTGCAAAATTCCAAAGCCAACAATTGCCCTAACACCTGTTACTCTGTTAAGTAAAAACTATCTCTACCCATTATTCATCTCATAAGGGATAAATCTTGCTACCATTTTTTTCTCTAATACTACCCTGTATTTTATGTGTAACACAGATGAGAAAGAATGATAATGGGACACTTGTAAGGTTATGTATTTGCATATTTCTTCATGGTATGCTAGGATTGAGTGAACCCATATGAAAATCTGTTCCGCTTCACATTATACTCAAGCCTTATGTGTCCTACCTGTCTATATATGAATGGACAATGTATATGTATACACACACACACACACACTTAGGCTATATGTGTATAAATGTGATTTATTTTATATTCCTACCATTTAGCCCAATGGTTTATACAATGACTTACATAAATTTTATCAAATTACTAAATTTGTTAATTTATTAAATTAAATTAAATATCTATTGAATTAAATTCAAAGACTCAAGAATTCTAGTATAAGTGTTTGCTGGATATTAGTTTTGAGAATATATATATAAACATAAATATAAATATAAAAATATATTAGAGGAGATTTTTAAGACTTTCAGAAGTCAACAGTTTCTTTTAAGTCAAAAGAGAATATTTGGGGGGGATTTTAGGAAAATCTTATATAAGTTGAGCTAGTTACATGGCAGGCAATACACTGCTTTACTTAAATCGTCTCACTTAATCTTCACAATAATCCTGTAAATTTAGGTTGTGCTAGTATCCCCGTTTTATATATTAGAAACTGAATTTCTAAGTAGCTAAGTAGCTTCCTCAGAGTCACACAGCTAGAAAGTGCAACATGAACCCAGGAACACAGGTCCCCAGACATTATCTCAGGTTCTTCACAAGGGCAGTAATGTTGAAAGTGGCAGGATTGTAAGAGTTATACCTAACCATCCCAGAATAGTTAGGATCAAGATGTACATACTTCAGCAGAAATGCATATCCCGACAGAATATGGGGTGGCTCACAGAATAGACAAAAAGACTGTGAGTAGATTCTGACAAGGAGAGCCAGGACTACACAAACACCTCAGAAGTGGACATAATTGATAGTTTCACCAGGGCAGCATCCCTTTAATGAGTGTGCTCCACCACTTTTCGAGCCCTAACATCATCTCCCTGAGTTTCTGAGTCCCAGGAAAGCTGATTGGTGAGAGGCAGGCAGGATACCTCCACTGACAGTCCCAACACACTGCATCCCATAGAAGAGGAAAGCGTGTTATTCCCCAAATACAGTCCCAACACACTGCATCCCATAGAAGAGGAAAGCGTGTTGTCCCCCAAATACAGGAAAGCGTGTTGTTTAGATTGGAGATTGGATCTATTAGGTCAATTTAATGTAATTTTAAAATCCGATCCTATTTCCCAACACATGAAGTCTCCCTCTCTGTTCAGAGTCTTTATGTAGCGAATGTGATCATCTGCTTTCTGTTTTCAAAAATACCCTTGATTAAAGTGTAGTAAAAAACTGACATAATTCCAAGCCCAAATGACATTCCTTCAAAGACCTTCCTCTGGGTTAATCTGTGTGTCAGTCCCTCTTTGAGTGAGATTGTACACTGGCTGATAATTGATGCATCTTTATTCTCTCTATACAAAAATCTAAAGACTTTTTTCAAGTTGAGCCACTTACATGGCAGGCAAATCATTTCCCTTCATTTACCATTCTGGCAATCCAAACCTAAAGAAAATGAAGTCAGGCCTGAGATATTATAAGTGGTGGATCTACAAATATATATGTATTTTTTTAATTCCTCTACCAATACATCAGCTGTGTGAAAAGATCCTAATGGCAAAATTAGTTTTGGGAGATATCACACACTCTGGCTCCTTGTTATATATACCAGCTCTGAGAAGGACCACCATGAAGAGAACTCTTTAATCCAGCTGTTTTTAGGGAAATTGCCTCAGAACCTTTTCAATAGCATACAGAATTAGCCTTCCAAGGAGCATATTTTTGGAAATCAGACTTGTTCTGATATTCACTGAGTCAAAAATATTGAACTCGAATATCCATGAGCTTTCTTGCCAATGGCAAGCTTCAGTTCCCTTTTCACATTTCAAGATTCTTCTCTTTGGTGAAAGGGATAGAAGAAAAGAGGCCTATATTGTCCTACCGTCTGTCAACTGTTAAAATTAAACTATGTCCTCCACTCACTGGTCCCCATTCTGTGCCTTTCCTGTTCATATTCTTAAATATGAATATTTAATATGAATATGTTCATATTCATAAATAACAATTTAAAAATAAGCCTTTATAGGGCTTTTCACAAACACTTTTTCTTTAGCAATGTGATAAGGAGTTTATCTTGTAGGCTCAGACACTTATATTCAAGTCTTTCCACATCAGCTAAAGGTTACAGAGGAGGCAATGGAAAGGTAATTCCACTTAGATTTCCTATCTGCACTTGGATTTGACATAGAAGTCAAGTCCAAGTCACTCAAGTAATTATTTCTTACATGAGTGCTTCCACTGGCAAAATGTTGGTAAACTGTGTGTACGGTTCTCCAACTAATTTTGTTCTCAGAAAGAGAAATCCTTTCTTCACAGCTTTTTCTTTCTTTCTCTCTTTTTTAATGATTTATGCAATTGGCTGTATGAAGTCTGTAATCTTGTTAGTTATTCTAAACTTTATTACTGCCTCTCGTTTTAGACATACAGTTACACAGTTGAAACATTCTCTGTTTTTGACTTATGTGTCTTTTCCTTATATATTTGGAATCTTCCATTTCAGTATCATCATAGACATGCTTTACAAAGGTCACCAATGTCATCAACAGATATAATTGACTAGCTTCATAAGTAGTTTTTACCTCACAAAAAAATAGTCTTTTCAAATTGGATCAATTCTCTGAAAGTAGTGATATATCAGTTGCTCTATCATTCATCTCTGACAGAGGTTCATATCTGATCAGATCTCTCTTTTATAGATTACTTTGCTGAATCTCTCAGTAACCTTATCTCTATACTCATTAGAACTTCTGTGGCAACTGCCAAGCCAGTGTCCCTGGGCTGAAAAGCCACAAAGGAGAAGAAATAGGCGCTGGTGAGCCTGGAAAGTATGATTCTATCACCCAGAAGGTAAGATGGCAGGCTGAATGTTGATGGGCCCTGTAGGTTACACATAGTACCTTCTCTCATTTCTCTACTGCTCTGTCCTCTAGGGTGATACAGGACCACGGGGTCCCCCAGGAATCCCAGGCAGAGAGGGACCAAAGGTAAGGCAGTTTCTCCTCTGCTTTCTGTGGTACCTCCAATTCAGTGTGAAAAATAAAACCGATTTAAAAAATTTTTTAATGTTTATTTTATTTATTTTTGGGAAAGAGAGCATGAGTGGGGAAGAGGCAGAGAGAGGGAGAGAGAATCCCAAGCAGCGTCCGCATAGAGCCAATGCGAGGCTCGAACTCACAAACCATGAGATCATGACCTGAGCCAAAACCAAGAGGTGGACGCTTAACCAACTGAGCCACCCAGGTGCCCCAACAAAACTCATTCTAAACACACTACTTTTTATGAAAGCTATCTTGGAAAAGTGGTGTAAAAGCCACGTGCAAAGTCATTTATTTGTTTCCTGACTCTGCCCAAATTACATGTCCCAAATGTACTAAGAAGAGATATTTTCATTATGTTAAAAGATGACAGAATGATTCAGTATATTAGCTGAAGTTCTTGTCTTTTTAGGGAAGCAAAGGAGAGCGGGGCTACCCTGGGATACCTGGAGACAAAGGTGACGAGGTGAGACTCTTCTCTGATAATATAGTCCTGCTATCGATTCTCTTTATGTGACTCGGAGGAAGGACAGCAACTCTTCTATAGCTCATGTTTAATGTTAAATCAAATAAAAACAAAGATTAAGGTAGGTTATTTCAAATGTCAACACATTTTAAATAATAATACGTTGATGTATTGTCCAGTTGTATGTATTGTCCATTGATGTATTGTATGGTCTAGTTTTTGAGATAAGGAAATTAGAGCACAGAATTGACAGGTCAGTTACTATGTTTTTGTTTTCATGTAGCAGGTAGCAATTCCAGCTCTCTCAAGATAAAAGCAAGGAGAAGGAGGAAGGAGATTTACTGCATAGAATCCCAAGGTAGCTAGTAGAATTGAAGAAATAGTTGAAAAACCAGCCTAGGAAAAAGGGCAGCTCCAGAACTCAGCAGAACTTCCCTGGGACACTGCTGTAACATGATTCAACTTTAGTGACCTTGGTTTGTCTGTGTCTCTGCTCAACTTTTATACTCTTGGGAGGAAAAAAAAAAACTATCAAAAGGATCTGATTCAACTAGTTTAGACCAGCTGCCTACCCCCAGATGAAGGTTCAAAGTCAAATTAGTTTTGAGACGATGGTATAATTTTCTGACTCTAAGCCATGGTGATGCTCAGGATATCATTCTTTTCCTGCATAATTTACCTTAACTCTTAGAAAAACCAATTAGGATGATGAATTGTTGTTAGTTTAAACAGTTTTGATGCTAATAATTCTTAATGAAAGTAAGTAAGCCATCTGGCATATATTAACCTTGATGTTAGTACTGAAAATCATAACAGTATAAAGTAGATCTATTTTTTGAGTCAGAGTTATATTTCACATTACAAATTATCACCATGTGTTATTGTTTTTAATATTGATTCTATTTTAGAAAACTGTGAGAATTGGCTTGCTTTTCTTCAAGTTAAAAATTAAAAAACAAAGAAATACAACATTTATTTTCATCCATAAATAAAGCAGTAAAGGCATTTTATTTTCAAAATAAGAGTTATTGACTTTTGTTTCTTCATGCTTCACAGAAAGTTTCACTAATGTACAAGCCCTATCTCTGATTTTAATAGTCTAACAGCTTAATTTAACTGCCTAGCTCCAAGGAGTAGGCTTTAGAGGAATTGAGAAAGTAATAATAAAAAGATCAGGAAATAATTGGAATTCAGGTTTTTTATAAGTGACTCTAAGTTAAATTTATTAGAAGTTAGTTTTGATTAATTCTACACGATACCTTGCTCTTTTGGTAAACTGAAATCCATCGTTATTATCGTTCCATTATTTTAGTATGTTCTTTCTTTTTATATATATATAGTTTTATGCATTTTAATAGCAAACTTACAGGAAGAGCACAGAAGATAGACAACATTAAAAACATGTACTTGCATGTAGGACAACTCAGAAAAGCACAGGGAATGGATGGAATCTACTCTATGATAAAAATGCTACAAATACCTCCTAGTTGCCGTCAATAAGAAATGTACTTGTTTTTAAAAAATCCAAATGCTGGCATTGTCCAGAAAAATTTAACAGATTTATTTATGATTGTTATAAAGTTGAACTGCTAAAACGTGTTTACTGAAATATACTGACTTGCATTAATGCTTTATGTCCTTGCATTTATATTAAAAATTCACACACAAATGAAAATGGAAAAACTGCCAATACCTGATTTCTGTCCCCTATTTTTTTCACTTGCAAGCATATACTTAGGTACCTTTTGACCCCAGAACTACCAGTGACAAGAAGAAGACAATTTTTTTGTAAAGAATGAAATGTTTTCCATCATAGTGGATACTTAAGCATGTTCTCCGTGTACTAGTGGATGTCTTGTGGCATAACTGTTACACATTTGGCATGGATGGCACACAGGTTGTTGTCTTCAAAGAGACCCAGCAGATAGGCCTCACTTGCTTCCTGCAAAGGACCAGTAGCTGCACTCTGGAAGCACAGAGAGGAAGTTTGGGGATCAGAAGTTCAGTGAACTTCTGATAGCATCTGCTTCTGGGAAGTGCCACAGTACCAGGCCTGTAATAATGAGGTTTCTTCACCCCTTCAGTAGAGGGCGCACTCTTACCAGCAGCTTTTGTAGCCCGTTGCTTCCTGGGTACTTTCCCGCCTGCTGTGGATTTGCAGGCAATCTGCTTTATAGGAGCCCTGGTCCAGAGACCTCCTTACTTACCTCCCTTCTTTGGCTGGAGCTCGGCAAGCTGGAGGCAGCACTGGCCTTAGTGAGCAACTGCAGCTCAGTGGTAACTGCCTACTGTGTTCTTTCTTAAATATAGTACCCGATACCTGTGGGAATGTGTTTTAAGACCCCACCCCCCGTGGATGCCCAAAACTGCAGATAGTGCCAAACCCTATATATACTATGTTTTTTCCTATATACACATACACATGATAAAGTTTAACTTATAAATTAGGCACAGTAGGAGATTGATGATAATAACAAATATTAGAGTAATTATCACATACTCTAATCAAAGTTATGTGAATGTAGTCTCTCCCTGTCTCTAAATATCTTTTTGTACTCTAATCCTTCTTGTGATGATGTGAAATGACAAAATGCCTATGTGAGGAGATGAAGCAAGGTGAATGACGTAGGCATTCATTGTGACATAGTGTTAGGCTGCTGTTGATCTGACAATAAGTCAGAAGGAGGATCACGTGCATCCAGACAGTGGTTGACCGTGGGTAACTGAAACCATGGAAAGGCAAAGTACTGTGGATCTTACGGATTCTTTAACAGAGAGCACACAAAATTTTGCACAAGGCTCTTGTCATATGGAGAATTCCAGCAGGTTCAGAAGGAGATTCTTTTCAGTTGTGTCTTCACTTCCCATGAATAGTAGCAATAAGCCTGAAATATCACACTAGCTCAGTTGAGCCTTTTGGAGGGGCTTTTCCTCCCAGACAGATGGGAAATAAAGAATATTGTCTTGTCTTCTACTTGAACTCAGATACTACCTGAAATTATAATTTATTGATTTATTTAGGTGAATGAAACTTTGACCAAGAATGTGTGCATCCCCAACTGGCCAGCAAACTATGCTATTTTAATATGTACATAACACCTAGTCTTACCAAATCTCAAATGTCTGTTCTGTTAGTGGAAAGATACAGAGGGATACCTCATCTCTTTGAGGACTTCAGTGTAATCTGTTTGGGAACTTAGAGAGAGGAGTTGCCTGTTTGCTCATTGCTCTGAGGAAAGTGACAGTATCCTCTACGTTTTTTGCAGATGTTTCACAACTAAAGTGGCGACTTATAAGACACTAATAGAACACGCTCACCTCTCATAGAGTGAATTCTTGCTTGGAATGCAGATTTTCCTACAATATTTCAGGATAATAATTGATAAATAGGCCATGAAAAATATTGTCCGCCATAAATTACAGCAATGGAAAAATAAATATTCTTGGTCACAACTAAGCTAGGACTTGCAAAATCAAAATCTCCGTTCAGAGAAGGAACTTAGCTCTAATGACCCTTGAATATCTATGCAATAAATTTTATTTTGGATTTTAGTTTGGCATTATATGCTAAATTGACTGTGCTACTCTTTAATATGTATTTGTCTTCTTTAATGACCATCTTGTCTTCTAAAATTATCTTATTGCCCTTTATGCATCCATAGTAACTTTTACCCTTACTACAAAATTTCAGCTTGTTCAGAGAAAGCTGCTGAGAATGATTTTTTTTTTATTTATGGACTAAGGTTTATTTTAAAGTTTAATGTGGTCATCAAAGGTTAATGAGTCCCAAGCTTATAAATTAAACTACCTAAAGACTCACTCAGCATCTCTAGACTGATTCAGTAATGAGACTAAAAGGAGCAAAAAAAAAAAAAAAAAAGAATACATATGTACACCCATATCTTATACATGTACATATAGAGAGAATTTTATGGAAATGTAGGTATTTTGAGATAAAGCAATTTGTGGTATGGCATTTATAATCTCCAGACATTTAGAGGTGCCATTTCCAAAGGGAATTTGTTTCTGTTCAAATTTTATAAGCCCATAAATAAGTTAAGGGTGGGGAGTGAAAAGAACCAATACAACATGCCAGTGTGTTCCATCCACACATGTCTAAGCATGCATGTGTGCATGTGGGTGTGTGCACGTGCGCGCACACACACACACACATGCAGCATTGCCAGTGAGGATGATATCATCCTGAAGAAAGAATATATCCACATTCTTTAACATAAGCATACATAAGATTTTTCCTCAAAGTCTTATTTCATGAGGAATTTCAGCATGTTCAAGGAGATTCTTTTCAATGTTTCTTCATGTCATATCACATGAAAAAACCTGAAGTAACAAATGACCCCATTTAGCATTAGATGGACAATCTGGCAGAACTTGGTCATTGATCGCACTGATGCAAAAACCTTGACTCTATAGAACCTTGGTCCTGTAGAATCTCATAAATAAATATGCAGTAGTTTTTCCATGGTCAATCTAATATTTATAATGTGTATAAAAATGCATGTTTCATCACAGTTAAAGGTAAAAGAGCTTTGTTATAACAGTGAATGGCTTGGCAATGTAAAAAGATAACTCAGCAAAGAAAATTAAATCCTGAAAGTGTTATCATTCAATCTAGACCTTGATACATCATATGTTTATCTGAAATAACAAAAGGGTATTTAAAAGTACATATTTCTAATTATAGAAGTCACCTGAGTTTTATTATAGAAAATTTGTGAAATACACAAAAGCACTAAAAAAATAAAAGTTATCCCTATGTGTACTGCTCAGGGAGGGCTGTTGGTAATAGTAATATTATGATCTATAATCCCAAAGCTCAGAAGCCTCTGAAAACCTTGGAAATGTTTCTGTAATTTTCAGGAAATTCTTTTGGCAGTCAAATATGACCTGAAATCATATGCAGCTGATCTATTTATCCTACTTGATAAAAATTTCATGTTTTGCTACAGAAATATTTGTATGTTTATTAGAGGGTGCTGCCGCGGGTGCACTGGGAGTGTTTCATAATATCTAATGTTAGCACTGTGTTATTTTTATTAAAAAATCAGAAAATTCAGAATTCTGAAACAAATATGACACCAATTGAACCTTCTAGCATTCTCATCTTTTGTGAAGTGCCTGTATAACTTTTAATAATTTAAATGTTACTCTATGTAACATTTTGTAACTTTTATTTTCCTATGTTAGCTAGTAGTTTGATGAAACATGATTTTAATAGTTGCAAAATATTTTATATTATTTTACATAGCTTATTTAACTAATATTTTGTTGTTGACACACTTGGTAAAAGAAAAAAATTAATTACAGAAGCTAACAGTTAACATTACCAGCTCTTCTTCGAATATATAAATATATCAGTATCTGAAACCCTACCCAGTATCATTAGCATTATTCTACAACTCCGAGAAGGAGAAGGAGGGGATATTCATTCACTTTTATGCTTAAGCCATTAAAGGGTTCTAAATTTAAATTCACTGATGAGCCAAATTTCTTCTTATAATGAACTGTTCAGCTAAACTAAATATTATATCATAAAACATATTCCATTTTTCCACTAGCTGAATGAAGCATTAGTGTAATCGTGTATTTCTTTGATGGCATTCTGCCAATCTGAAATGTGTATGGCCATGCTTAGCAGTGCCAGAGTCTCAGTGATGCTATTGTTGATGGGGTGGTTCTGTGAGATCAGAAATGCTCTATGAATCACCAAACACATTAAATTCAGTTTGCTGCAGATTCCATGTCATGGCATTTTAGCTGGCCATCCTTACCCTTTGAAAAGCAGGTATTTGTATCTATCATCTATATCATGTTTTCAGCCAACATAGATGTTTAATTTCAATAGTCAAAATATTTGATCAACTGAAATGCCTTGCTTCTAACTATGTAACAGATTTTATGATAGGAACTATTTCTTCTAGGGTCTTCAAGGAATTCCAGGCCTTCCAGGTGCTCCAGGCCCCATTGGACCCCCTGTAAGTATTCACTAAAGCTATTCCATTCACAGTTCCCATCCGCTGGGATGATGCAAGGTGAACTAGATTCCACGTTGCCTTTTGTTCTCTGTGTGTCTATGTAGATTATCCAGCTGTTGCCTAGAAAAATAGCATCCCATGTCTCAAGTTTTCATTTAGTATTACTTAAGGCTGCTCAGGTTCATAGAGATTTGTCATCAGAATTCTATGAGAGTAGAAGCAGTCTGTAATTAAGCTAGTCCATTTGAATAGAAGTTATATGTAAAGGAGCGTTCTATTTTTTATTTATAATTTTTCATCATTAACCTTTGTAAGAGATATTCAGATGTTTACACCCTTACTTTCCTAAGCACCATAAACTCAGAATATACATTTTTAAAGGGAAAAAGATGGGCCAAAGATTATCAGATTCAATTTATTTTTTGCCTATTTATCCATTAAAATACCATCTACTTTAGATAACACCTTTTTTGCACTGTCCTTCAAACACAACATCGTGGTCTTTGTTTATACTGTTTTCCTAAAAACTGTTCACCTAAACTAAATATTATATAATAAAGCATATTCCATTTTTCCACTAGGTGAATATCTCTTTTCCTTTCTTACTTGCTAAGCCCAACCTGTCACTAATGTGCTGTCGAGTGTAGAGTGGCCTGTTAAAATACAGGACAGCAGTCATATTTGAATTTCATATAAATAAATAACGGTTTTAGCATAAGTTGGTCCCAAATGTTGTATTTTTATTTGCTAAATCTAGCAACCCTACTCAAGTCTCAACTTCTCCAGCAATTCATTTGAGTTCCCATGCAAATTGTATTTCCCACATGAGTAGGCATGTGATCATGTCCCTTTGTGTTGTAAAGCATAGGTTCGCCATAATTAAAATCTTATCATTTATGCCTTCACCACAGTTGTATAGAACAAACCTGGTTTTAAATTTTACATTAAAATTAAAAGTTAAGAGAAGAGCTGTGAAAAGAACCATGGTTATTTTCACTATCCATTCTCAAAGAAGAATTAAAAATAAATTATATTTTCCATTGGTAGGATGCAGATCGCATAACTTAATATGCACGTTGTTAATTCTACCGCGTCTTCAAGTATTTAAAATGTTGATCGCTACCAAAATTATAGCTCGTTTAGGAAGGCATAATGTTATGTAAATTGCCATTTAAACAGCAAGGCTAAATTCTTAAATGTATCAAAAGGTTCCAATTAAGGTCATTAAATGTGGTTGGCCAAGGTGAAAAAGCGACCACAAATACAAATTTTACCCTTGCAAGGGCTTATCAGCAGGATACAGCTGCTGTATCAGCCTGAAGACATATAAGCTTATAGGACTGATTTAATTAGGATCAAATGACCTTCAAAACATATCAGTTTTAGCAACCAACTTCCAATGCCTTTTGGCCATTTAGTTGTTTTTTGTGTAACAAACTTGGTTTTGTGTTTTACAGGGCTTGTTAGGAAGAACTGGACATCCTGGCCCCATGGGAATAAAGGGTGACAAGGTACAGAGGAAATGCCTCACTTACTCTCTCAACTGGGGCTTGGGGGATGGCAAGGTGAGACCATTCACAGAGAGATCTGTAAAATCAAGCAAAGCCTGAAAGTAGGAATAATGTCAGGGAATAGTTACTCTGGTAGGGGGCTTGAAGGGACATACACACAAAAATTGGTCTGAATACAGGTTCCTAGGGAAAAAGAATGAATAGAACACTGGTGCCATATAGTAAAAGTCCAAGCTGGATTCAGGGTCCTGGCATCTAGCTATGTACGAGGATGGAGTGGGGGAAGCCTTCTGAAGAGGTGCAGGTAAGATGGTTTATATCAGGAACTCCAGCCACAGGTACCAAGGCTTCAGACAGCTCCCTGAGAAAATCTGGAAGTTCTGTCCTTTGAGAGTCATAGGGGAAATTCACTAAGGAATTAGGACACTTGTTTTCTGGGGAGTCCAGTTGATTGGACAGATGGGTTGCTATGGTCAGAGGAGTCTCAGGCAGAAAGACCACAGGGCTTCATATGTTTACCCACTTTAGGTCTAAATCGGCTCCACACTGTAAGTCCAGACACAGCCAGCCAACAAGTGAAATACGATTAGGTACTCAAATGAGGGGAGTAAGAATCAAGAATCCACATAAGCTACTCAGGTGGCTTCTACCCTGAAATGACCAAAATGGGGCATAGTGGCATCAAGAAGCAAAGGAATTCAAAAAAAAAATTTGAAAGGAGCCATGTGTTTGTTTTAGATAGTCTCTGCACATTTTTTTCTGATAGTCTTCCCAAGAAGCTTGCCCAACCCCACCAGCCTTTTTTCTCTGTTCTCTATGGAAATTATTCAGAGATTTGCCTTTTGAAGTTAATGGGAATTCCACACTGAGATGAGCTTTGGGGCACAATCAAGGATGAAAATATGACTTTTAATTGTGCCAGGAAAAAAGAGTCTTTTCAACAGGCACATATTTTTCCTTGTTTGTTGTGCTTTCATAGTTCATGAGAACTATGACATAATTCCCTGGAGGACATTGCTAGCAGTCACCAGCAGATGACATGTCTTAGAGAGCTAGCCACCATCAAAGCAGTTTGGGGAAAGATACAATATACTCATTGTCACTCATTCTCAGGCAGATACATTGCAATAAAAACTTTACAGTTTATTTTCATTGATAAAGATACAAATAGTTTTTATGACACTTTTTTTTGTTACTGGAAGAAAGTGGGGAGATTGGAATGAAATCCTTCATCAAATTCATGGATATGAACTGAAATCCCTCAAAATTTGGGGGCATTATAGGCAGGAATTTTACTGTCTCTGGATTCTTTTTTAATTAACCGTTTCTTGCCATTCCCATGACATTAAGGGACTTAAAGATTTTATGAGGCTATTATTCTAAAAGAAAAGCACAGTTACAGGAAGAACTGGTTAAAGGCATCAAAGGGACCATAATATCTTTGCTTAATATGGATCCGTAAGCATTGTATGTTTTATAAAAATAAAAGTGAAATCCATTTTTCAGGTTTCAGCTTGAATTCATTTTTCACAATTCCATTTTTAGTCTTCTTCTCCTGTAAGCAGAATGTCTGAGGCTGTTTAAACTTTAAAGAACATTTTCCTTAAACAATGTTGTACCACAATCACTTCTGTTCAACGGGATGTGCCTGACTTGGTTGTAAAGTCTAATATTACCTTAGGGAGTGAAAGAAGTTTCTCCTCCCGCAAGACACAACACAGGGTGTGATTTTCTACTTTAGTCAGATTATATGGATGGCCCTCTGGTTCCCCAAAGATGAAGGTGGTAGAGATGAGGCTGAAACTGAGGGGCTGACCCTGGAAGGCATATCCCCAAGCCTGTCCCTGCTTGGAAGTATGCTACTCTGCACCCCGACAAGGACAGAATTTCCCCAGCTACACTTAAAGTCTAGGGCAGGATCACCCAGGCAGCCTAGCTCCATCTAAAAATAAGCTTGATCCCTGGGGCCCACACACTGGCAATCCGAACGGGTATGGGAAAAGGCATTCACCTTTCCTGTGGTCTGGGAATGTATTTTCCCAGGTGGAAAAAAGGCCAAGCTGAATAAGACTTTGCAAGGCTGAAACAAAATCATATTGATTTTAGAATACAGCTCTCTGAGCAAGCACAATCTGGTTCATAAACTTGGTGTAGAAATGTGTAAACCATTGATTTTTGGTCTCTATATCCCTTGCAGGGCAGTGAGGGACCCCCTGGGAGACCCGGACCACCTGGACCGCCTGTGAGTTACTTCAGGTTTAAAACTTAAATTCATATATGTTAGTAACTCAGAGGTCAGACTACATTTAGATATTCTCAAGGACAAAAGTTGTCTGATACATATGTGTGTGTGTGTATATACATATATACATATATATCAACTTTTATATATGTATGTGTGTATATATATTATATATATACATATGTGTGTGTATATATGTGTGTATATATATGTATATATGTATATATATGTGTATATATATGTGTGTATACACACACACACACACACACACACACATAGATATATAAATGATAGCCAATGAAGCTTTGGGGAGACCTGATTTTTCCCCTTTAGTGCAGCCCTAATATGCAGTGCTCAGATTTGCATACTATGGGCATCCCTACTCTGGACTCTGGAGACCTGAGTGTGTGCCCTGACTCTCCACTTCCTACCTGAGAGACCCTGGGAGAGTCATTTAACCTCAATGAGCCTCATACAGAAAAAAGGGGCTTTAAAAAGAGCTCCCTTCTGGCTATGTGAGTTGGTACAGAATTTGGTGTTATGCTATATGTGTTCATTATCATCCACGATGTCTGAGATGCAGAGAAATTCTATTTATATAGCACATAGCAAATAAAATGTACAAGAGCCATCAATGTTTTCATGCCTGCGATTGAGACAGATGTGCACTTTGTCAGGGAGACTGTGGAGAGGAGAGGTACCACTCTCCGTAGCAAGTCTGCCCTCATGTGGGGCCACGCTTAAATCACAGCAGAGCTTTGGTCCAGGCCAAATGTTCTTTTCCACCCTACCTCACAGGAATATTTTAAGAAACCAAACTCACCTAAGAAGGGACAGAATTCATCTTTCTGAAGGCAAGAAAGATATGTTATTAGGCTGCATGCAGTCACACACTTTATGCACATAAATAAGATTTGCACTCTGTTTTCTTAACTCTGTTCATTTTGTTCACTTGCCTTTTCCCTTGACAAAGAAGCAAGGTACAAAGCATTTGGGGCTCAAATCCTAAAATTCACTCCCTCTCCTGTGGACATAACAATCAAAATTAGCATGAGTTCACAAAAGGGACCTATATTTTACATGGGGTTAGGAAATCTTCTTTCCCCTGAATTCTTCAAAACTATTCACTGTTCAAGATAAGTTACATATTGTCTCTTATGAGAAACCTTCTCTGGAAATCCCAGACAAAAATATCTTTCATCTGACAAGGACTCAGCACACTAAAATACAGTAGACACTCAACAATTGTCAGATGAGTGAGTGAAATAATAAAGGAATAAATGAATGGAACATTTTTCCTTCCATCACTAGTGTGTTGAAGATGTATGCAAATCCCATTCACTGAACACCATTGGCCACCATCACCCAAAAACAGTGAAATGATGGCTTCTTCAGTTTTGTAACTGAAATGTGGAAATCACAAAAGGGAAAAATGCAGGTTGTTGATTCTTTGGGAAATTTTTAAAAGAAGGATAAAAGGCCCCAGTTAAAATTTTATATGCAAATTTTGCCTGAATGCCAAAATGTATGAATTTTTAAAATGTATTTATTATTTGAAAGAGGGAGAGAGAGAATCCCAAGCAGGCTCCGAGCTGTGAGTGTGGAGCCCAACTCTGGGCTCGATCTCATGACTGTGAGATCATGACCTGAGCCAAAACCAAGAGTCGGATGCTCAACCGACTGAGCCACCTAGGCGCCCCCAAACTGTATGATTTTTTATATTCCCAGGGGGCTTTCTATTCACAGGTCAGATTTATTAGGAAGTTCTTATTCCCTTTTGTTCTACAGAATATATTTTTGTAGAAACATCCACAAAGGGTTGTGAGTAACATCATTTCCCCCATTTACTTTAATTTTCTACTTACTATGAAGAGACCGTAGAAAAAAATTACTTTTCAGTAGCCAAATTGCTCCCTGTTCACATCTTCATCAGCACTACCGTGTTATAGCCTGCAGGTCACTGGGCTGTAAACAGTGAGCATAAATTGGCAATTCAGAAACTGAATTTTAATGAGCAAATAGTATTTTCCTCTGAATGCATTAGCGTCTTTTCTGTCAGACCCGAACATTAATCACACCCTCACTGAAAGTCTCTCTGTGCTCCAGGTACAGCTCACATTCCTTTCCATTCCCCACACACACATTTTCTTTTGAAAAGCCAACAATAGAAACTTGGTTTTATTATACTTGTAGCATTAAACTCCCTTTCTAAAGTAAAATCAGAGAAATATCATTTGGTAAAAAGATAAAAGATAGACTATTAAGTTAAAAAAGAATAATTCTTTATCTCATCGCTTTCCTAAGGGTGTACCATTCAATGAAGGAAATGGAATGAGCAGTTTATATAAAATCCAGGTATTTACTTTTGTAATTATGTAAAATTATTTTCCAGTGATGAGTTGCTGTAAATTGTTCTCACTGTGTTCTTTCTTTTTTGAAGGGAGGTGTGAATGTTCCCAGTTTTCCGGGCCCCCCTGGCCCCCCTGTGAGTACAGCTGTTCATTACCAAGTATACTTTAGCTGAATAGCCACAATAAGTAAACGAACAACTCCTAAGTTCACTGAAAAAAATACATGTTACAAATATAACCAAAATCTTATGCAGTAGGAAATAAATGATAACCAATTTAATAAATAGAGCAAACATACACAGCCTAAATCACGAAAAACAGCATTCTGCATGGTGGTGTCACTTTCTGGATTGTACATCTAAGAACAAAATCAGTGTCCAAGCAGTCACGCTCGTGGGGGTTCCATCAAGTTATGTTTCTTCATCTTATTCTTCAAATCCAAACCATAGCAAAATAAAACCTGCAGATATTTCCTGTGTATAAAACAAATTGTATTAAAATGCTCTACATTCTATAATTTTGCTTTTCCATCATTATTTTCAAAGTGACTTCCCATGTTTTTCTTGTAGGGCCCAAAAGGAGACCCTGGCCCAGTGGTATGTATGTTCCCATGCTTTGTGTCATTTAAAAAATAAGTCTTTATTAAAGTTTGAACAAAGAGCATCCGGAAAAGATGGCCTGTCTTCTCAGATGTTCATCAGTTAACATGTTGGAAGCAGGAGGCACGAAACCAAGGAAATACCAGCAATGTGTTCATTTTTAAGATGCTTTGGTCTTGATGCCACTGCCTTTGGCATTTGTCTCTTTTATTAGGATACTTTCAGAATTGCCCTGTGATGGAGGAAGGCACGAATGCAGTTCCTAATAAATGGAGCACTTTTTTCTGCTAGCATGATTTTGATGGTTAACTCAGTGTTAGGTAGATTGTGGAAGAGAAATACTTACTGGAAAGGAATTCCTTAATATGTACCCAGCCTCTCCCTACCCCTCCCCCCAAAAAGAAAGGGACTATGTGTTTGCTTTGAATGTCTTAGGCAGTTATTCTGTAGGAAAGCAGTATGCTGTCATAAACCTGCTTATTAGGTGTATCAGGAGGTTAACACTCAGCACGGGAAGAAGAGATCATGTCCCCAGCTACCCAGAGGGTAACAGTTGTTCTCAAGCATCCTTCTCAGCCACGGAGCATCATTCTGAAGGTTCTGCCAAATTTATTAGATTCCCTTTATTCCTTGGTAGTTTTTCCTGTCATGTTCTTCTCAAGCATATGTCCTTGAATATGTTCTCTCATATTGCACTTGTGTTAACATTTTAACCTTGATTTATACAGTATGCCTGAAAGTCAGATACGCCTGAAACCGAAATAAAGTTTTCAAATTATTTTCCATTGTCATGTGAAAAAAATTAAGTCCCTTTCATTACAATACAGTTTAGTAAAACTAGATGAGTAAATTTTAAAGACCACAAGAAGCATACAAGGTAATCTTTGCATATCTAAATATATTTTCAAAGGACATGCATTGAAGCACATATATTTTGTTATTGGCCAACATAAATTAAGAGCCAGTTTTACCTCTGAAAGCATAATTTCAATTTAGATA
The DNA here is from genome assembly GCF_007474595.2 of Lynx canadensis. Classification (NCBI taxonomy): domain Eukaryota; kingdom Metazoa; phylum Chordata; class Mammalia; order Carnivora; family Felidae; genus Lynx; species Lynx canadensis. The sequence goes on from NC_044307.1 coordinate 63,874,265, forward strand.
GTACCAGTTTCTGAACCCCAATAATGTAATTTAGAAGTTTCCTTTGTTTTCTTATTCATGTAGCCCCCCTTTTATCTGTTAACAATTTTTATGCTTTCACCAATCATATCCTCCACTCTAACTTCAAATTTCTTTTATCTTGTTGATAAAAGTTTCTTCCTGGTCTTTCCCTCTCATACTGACTCACAGCCCTTCTGAATCATGTAGAGGCACCTAGACTTCACACTGACTTTTCTGGAATATTCTTTCAAGTTTTTCATTAATAATTGCATACCAAGGTCATAACATATTTTTAAAAGTATTATAATAAAGAATAAGTTATAATTCACTTGGATTGGAAAACAGGTAGCAACAAAAATATACACAGATTTGAGTAGACTTTGAAGGAATTAAGCTTCAAATTTCTTAGCTACAACAAAAGATAAAGGATAAAAACTGACTGAAGGATGTTCCTTGCTTTTAGAGATGTGATTTAAGTGGGTGAAGCAAAAAAAAGAAATCTGGAATATAATGAAATAAACACTGTGTAAACCCTCAGGTTTATCTTACATATACCCTTGAAATGATTCTTTGGGCCCTCTGTCACTACTACCATGCACCTCCCTTCATTTCACACCAGTTGTCCCCTACAGAGAAATAATACTTTCTTACCATAAAAATAAGCCAGGAATGGTAGAATTATAGGTCAGAGTAGAAAATGAAAAAGTCACTTGGCAGTGGGGGGCGGGGGGAGAGATTTACTCTTCGGCATCCTTCGTTTGCCATGATGTTAAATGTACACCACTGTTTCTAATCTTCTCAGTAAACCTTTATAGAAAAAAATTACCCTTAATTGAATTTATCTTCTGAGGTTCCCCGTTTAATTCCTTTGGTATTTAATTTATAATCAGCTTCAATTAAATATTTAATTATTAAGTACTTTCAAATAAATATTGATTGATTGGGTGACCACCTTCCTCTGTCCTAAGGACTGTTGAGAATGTAAACAAAGAGAATCAAAAAGCTCATTTCCTTTGTCAATAACCCAGGACCTCTTTTACAGAGCTTTATGCAGAATAGAATCTGAACATCTTTTTTTTTTTTCGTCTGATTGACAGGTTACATATTAGTGGACCTTTAAAAAGATTTCTAAGGCATGAGAAGTATCAAGTCATCTGCCTGTTCATTAAGTATTCTGTAATAAGGACAAGTATCATAAATAATAATGGAAGTTGGAGCCTTTGTCATATTTTGAAGCAGAGTAGAATTATGCATGCAAAAATATACTTACAGAGAATGAAAGCTCCTTTTCTATGTGATTATGTTGAAAACATCCAGTGTCCTAAGAAAATATTTGCAGTTAACATTAATTCATTAACAAGGATGTATCAAACAACTACCTACTTTATCTCTCTTAGTTTAAAAGCCTTAATGTTTATTTGCTCAAAGTTAACAGTGTCCTTCACCTAACTTTTCTTTTTCTTTTTCAATATATGAAATTTATTGTCAAATTGGTTTCCATACAACACCCAGTGCTCATCCCAAAAGTAACTTTTCTAAATATATTCCTTGAGAACCTGCAGTCTCCAGTTGGCCTCGGACCATCCACTACAATATGTAAAAGATTTGTTTTAATGGAAATGCTTACCTATCTTCTCCCAGTGACCTATGAGCTTGAGCTATAACTTTTAGAATCACTGGAGATGCTGCTTCTGGGCCACCCTCTGAAGCATTCACAATTCATGTCCTGCTGTGGAGAATACTGAAGGATGGTCAACTTTACTATCAGACCTTCATCTTCCTCTGCTCTTAAGGAGTTTAGCCATATTCTCTGGTCATCTAGCATCCCTGGGTACCTCACAAATAGGCAAACTTCATTAAAGTCCAGCCTTTCCTTTAATTCTTATTGAAATTGGCATTATCACTGACTAGAGGGATTTGTTCTAATTAGATTCTTAATCAGAATAAAAATAATTAATCAGAAATTATATTCATACTTCTCCAGGGACTAGCTTAATCCTCAAACTGTTTACAAACACCAAATGCAAGAATGCAGATGTTTGAAAATAGAGCATACAGATTACTTGCTAAATTGCTAATCCGTGTTTGAGGGGATACTTTTTTGGCAAACAAAAAAATCTTTGTGTTTGAAACCAATGCTTAAAAAACTTTATTGGTCATTGTTTCTGAATTTCCTATGTTCATATTTAACAGGGAGAACCTGGTGCAATGGGGTTGCCAGGACTAGAAGGATTTCCAGGTATAAAGGTAAGTACAGGGGTTAAAAATGGCACAGATTCAGCATTCAAAAATGTTTATTGAGCACCTCCTGTTGGACCAGGAACTGTTTTAGGCTTAGATACCTAAGAATACAAAACAGACAAAAATCTCTGCCTTCGAGGAACTTACTTTTTAGGAAGGGGATACAGAAACTAAAATAAACATAAATAAATAATAAATGTTGGTAAGTACTGTGGAAAGAAGGAGAAAGAAGAACCGGTTAAGGGGGCTCACGTGTGCTAAAGGAGAGGGGTCTGTAAATAGGAGTCTGAGAAAGCAAGATCTGAGCAAAGACTTGAAAGCATGAGGGAGAGATAGCCAAGTCCCCTCAACCCTGAAAGAAGAATCTAGTGTATAGCATGGTGATGATAGGTAGTAATACTTTACCATCTACTTGAAATTTGCTAAGTGTTCTTACCACTACGTGAGGTGATAGAGATGTTAACTAGCTTAATTTTGGTGAATATTTTACAGTGTATGAATATATCAAATCATTAAGCTGCATACCATAAATGTATACAATTTTGTGAAACAGTAAATAGCAGGTCTAAATGCCCTGAGACGTGAGCATTGCTGCTACACCAAAGGAGAGCAGGGGAATGAGGGAAGGAGAGAGTGGTAGATGAGGTCAGAGAGGTAGGGGTAAAAGTAAGGTGTAGCCAGCCATGTGGTCACACAAGGCAATGCTACTCAAAATGTAGCCAGAGAGGACCAGTGCCAGTCTGCAAATTCTGTTATAGATCCTGTGTCAAGGTAAGTATAGATTGAGAATAAGTATTTAAAAACTTGTCTAGCAATTTAACTTTGCTGTGATATTCAAACATGTTATCAGTAAACTCACCTTGGTTCAAGATGTATTAGAACATAGAGGCACCTGGGTGGCTCAGTCAGTTCAGGGTGATAGGCCTGCAGGTGGAAAGTGAGAGTGGAAGCAGGCAAGCCTATTAGAAGACTATTCCCATAGTACAGGTTGGCTCAGATCAAAGTAGAAATGGTGGAGATAGTGAGGAGTGGCTAGAATCTGGATATACTGGGAAGGTAGAACCAAATAAGAGGAGTCAAGGACGACTCCCAAGTTTTTTGACCTGAGAAACTGGCATGATGGGGAAGTCATCACCTGAAATGAGGAATCGGCAGAGGCTGTGTAGACAGGGTGAGGATGATCAGTGTAATTTTGGACATGAGGTCAAATTTGGCAGTATCTACTAGAGAGAAAAATAGAAGTAGTGAGTAGGCAACACAATATGAAGGCATGGAGTTTGAAAAAGGAGTCAGTGGAGCATGCTGGGATATCTATATGCTTGGAACAACCAAGTTTAAAACCAGAAGACTTGATAAGATCACCAGGAGAATGACAGTAGATTTCATAAAAGAGGAAAGGACCAAGGATGAGCCCTGAGGCCTCCAACATAAAGGGATCAGGAAGAAAAGGAAGAATGACCAAGGGAAACTGAGATGAAATGACCAGGAGGTAGGAGGAAAACTAGGTGTCCTGAAAGCCAAGCGAAGATAATGTATCAAGGTAAAGGGAGTGATCACTTGTCTCAAACACTGCAAATAGGTCAAGTATGATGGGGATGGGGTCAAGTAGGATGGCCAAGTATTAACCATTGGATTTATCAATATAGAGGTTTAGCAATAATAATTATTACTTCATTATTTTGGTAGGAGCAACTGTTGGATTTGACTAGATTTAAGAGAGAATAAGAAAAAAGAATTAGAGAAAGCAAATACAGTATAAAAAATGATCAAGGAGTTTTGCTGTAAAGGAAAGCAAAGAAATGGGCTGGGGGCTGCTGGGGGAAGTAGGGTAAGTTTTATAAAATGGATTTTAGGAATGGACCATAGAAATATCATAATAGTCATATGCTAAAGGAATAATCCAGTAGAAAGGGTCAGGGGAGTGATGATATAGGAGGAGAGGGGAGAATTTCTGGAATGACATTCTCAAATAGCTAAAATAAAATGGGAACTAATATATAAATAGAAGGTTTGGCTTCAGAGAGGAAATGAATAATTGATCTATGGTAACAGGTGGAAAAAAGAGTATAGGGATACAGATGCTGATACATTGGAAGAAGAATTAGTTGGGGTCTGTAGAGTTCTTTTCTTATTGATTAAATTTTCTAAGAGATGGAGGAAAAAGTTCATCATCTGAGAGTGAAGTTGAGTGAGAAGAGGTTGGAGATTTAAGGAGAGGGTCTTCTAAGAGAAAAGGAGAGTCCAGGGACCACAGAGTATGATGAGTCGGCAGCCCTAGGCCCTCCACCCTCCCCACTGAGGTTCATGGTCATAAACTGAAGCGAGACTAGTCAGGGAGATCTCGTCCAGCATGTACACTAGGGTAAAGACATAGATTTAAACAAGTTTCCAGTTTTGACAGGTGAGTACTAGAAGCAAGAATGGGGCAAGAGAGTCAGTCGTGTACAAAGGGAGTGATTATAGCAAGTGACCATAGAATTTAAACTAAATAAATAAGAGAGAGAGGCCATCTAGTGAGTTGATGGATAATGAAAAATCTGTTCAATGGATTCGCAGTCTTGGTGGCATCAAAAGTTTGGGAGTCCAAGGTACTCAAGAGAGTAGTTAAAACTATGGTGGTCCAATATCATAATTTATGAAATTGACATTATGGAGGGGTTACAGTTATTCTTACTGACAAAGTCTCAAATACAACAATGGAAATAAGAGACAAGATGGTTAGACGAGTGGTTCAAAGAACTGCTAGACCTCACTGTTGGGATAACCATATTATCCAAGAGAAGGCCCCTTAATGTTAACCTTTTCAGATATACACAAGTTTCCATTGAATGAAAAGTTCCAATTTATTCATTTCATGGGTAAAAATCCCATTGCTTAAAAGGAGCAGAGTGAATCTGACAAGAATTATCTGTTCATACTGTTTACCTACTATTCTATTAGTTCTTTTTCTATTTGACTATAGCTATGCTTTATATATTAAAGATATTACTTCTATCTCATATGTTAGGGTTTATATTCTAGTCAATCTGGCCTTTCATTTTCATGCTTAATCTCATTGTATATGTAAATATAACTTTTATGTAGTCAAATAGCAAATGATTTTCCTTTGTGGTTTCTTGTTTTGCTTTTATGCATTGAGTTCCTTTTATTTTTATTCTCAACCAAAATCAGGTAGTCACTTAGCATTTTCTTCTAGTTTTCTTGTACTTCATATTATTTTATTATTTACTCAATCTATATGGGATTTATATGGAGTATAACATAAGGAGAGGAATTAAACTTTTTTCAAGGAAACTATTCAATTATTAGCACTATTTGTTGAATAATACATCTCCTTTACTAAAATCCTGTTATGGATGTTGGTCTATTTCTGAGGTTATGTAACATTTTTATATCGCATTGATATACTGCTTAATCTTATGCCAATATTCCATTATTTTAATTGTTAAAGCTTTATTATATGTTTAAATATTGGTATTGCTAATCTCCTTATTGTTCTTCTTTTAATTTTTTTCTTTTATCTTTTCATTTATTCATTATCCCAAGTGAACTTTAATATCATCTGATCTAACTGCAATTTCATAAGAATTGCATTAAATTTATAAATTAGTTTGGGTAGCAATGACACCTTTACAACATTGTCTTGCCCTCCAAGAACAAAACATATCTCTCCATTTAATCAAGTCTTCTTTTATGTCCCCGAGTGAAGTTATGAAGTTTTTTAATGTAGGTTCTGCTCAACAAAAATTGCCATTTTATTATCCCATATATAATCATTAGTACTTTTAGCATCGTCAGCTTTATCTGAAATACCACATTGCCTTTGGAAAAAGAGCTGAGTCACTCCACTGTTCAGAGCAATTCAGGAGATCTTCTAATGGCCTAATGAGACAACTACAAAATTTCTTGTTCTAAATATTTTTATTCTAACCCTACATCCAATAAGGCAGGTGTGGGGAAAACTTTTTAGAAGACATTCAATGTGCTCTCTGTTTTAAATATTGATAATGGATTACTTTTGAATATGTGGAATAAAAATACTGTCTTGACTAATTTTAGCTGCATGTGTGGAGTCCTATTAAAAATAGGTAATAGAAATAACCTAAATGCTTATTTTCATTAAGATTCTTATTTGCTTTAGTTTTATGGAGAGGAACAAGTTTTAACAAATTCAGTTAGCTGCTCATTTTATTTTCCCATCTGATGATATTGATAATGCTTATCAATACCAAAGAAAAGCTTTACCAAATCCAAATGATTATTTGAGCACTAATTTTATAGGTAAAGATTCTATCGATATCATTATAAGTAGCAATTTTTTTTAATCCCAACAGGGAGATCGGGGCCCAGCAGGTCCCCCAGGAATAGCCGGAATATCGGTGAGTCCAGAGTATCTCATGTTATTTTCACAGGGAAGAAGTTCCATCTCCACAGCAAATCTATAACTAGGGAGCAAAATGGCTGAGGAGCACATGGTACCTCCTACCTACTCTCCTACTGATCTCCTACCTAATCATGATATCTCCTGCCTAATCTCCATTAGGTTCTGGAAACATCCAGTTAAAAAAATAAAACCCCATTCATCCCTGTCCATCCTCAAGAATGCTCCTTTCCTTTTTGCATTTTTCTTATTTTTTGTCTTTTTCTTTTTCCTTCCCAACTCATGTAAACGGTGGGGAAGGCAATGCACAGTTACTGGTGCCAATATGTTAGTACACAAAACCAAATTTGGGGAGCTTGTTTTGTTTCTGTGTTCTTGTCTCATTTAAGGTTTCTTGGCCCTCAAAAGGCAAAGTTCTTGTGCTCAGGCATGTACTTCAAGTTCTTGGTATTAAGCTACAATCTGCTTGAGTTTTCCCTAGGCCTGGTGTTATTAACAGATCTTTACTGCTGCTAATGTTTCCTCGTAAACTAGCCCTTCCAGCCTCTCAATCATTTTTGTTGCTCTCTGGTGTCAAATGTTTTAATCTCATCAAGGTCTTTTCAAATGAATAGGAAGTACTCCAGGAAAGGTTGAAAGCATTTCTCTGAGCCCTAGGGATCGCTCTGATCTTCATTCATGGTGCTCTAATTAAAATTTTGTGGCCATGCTTTATGAATAAGAGCCCACTTACTGTTGCTCAGTGCCCCTGCAGGGTAGGCCCAGGGAAGGAAAGTCAATGGAAACTATGTACTTGAGTCATAAGAACACAGATAAGAAAGGGCCTTACCATCCCCACTTACAACCACTCATTGACACCTACTAAGAACAAACACCACCCAGAACATCCATCACTACCCGCTGGCACTCACCACCACCCACCACCTCTATCCTTTAAAAGGCCAGTGGCCACTCTGCTTTACTCTATTTAGTGGTTAAGTCTAATAACAAAAACTTAAAACCCATTCATACTCTGCAGAAAATCATCCTTTATAGAGGAGGAATCCCCTTATTTAGCTATTCTAGATCAAAGTAAATATTCGTTAGTATGATTGAAAAGTAACATGAAAATATTTTCTTTAGCAAGCATGTCAGGATTTTTTATACAAGAAAGTATTGTTCCTAAAAGTAAATTCACACTTAATCCCATTCCTTCTCCTGTCCCCTAATCATGACTATTCCTAGCAACATATTTGGAATTCTGTTTCCAGAATTGCCCTGAGCCCCCTACAACCTGCCCCGCTTATATTCATACCCTGTTTTTGTTTACACGTGGTATCATGAAGCTTAGTTCCCACTGTATTCACCCAGGTATGACTAAAAGTTACTTCTGGCTATGACCCTAAATTACATATGTATATAAGGGGAAAAATATTGGCAACCAATGAAAGTATTGAAAAAGTGAGTGACAGGCTCAAAAGGCAATCCAAATGAAGACCTCCAAAGATATTTTTGAAGGATACAGCATGATTGAAATAAGGGGCTTGGCTGTCTAAAGATCCTATACATTTACTTAGAATGCAGTTTTCTTATCTCATAATTAAGAGGATTAACTGACAATTACAGAAATAAAGAAGGCATAGAGATTTACTCATTGCATGTATACAACTGTATAATTAAAAATGCAACTTAATTTTTTTTTATAGTGGATCTTACTATGATTCAAGAAATAAAATACTCAAAAGATTCTGGAGATAGTGGTGATGGTTACACAACAGTATGGATGTACTGAATTGTACACTTAAAAGTGATTAAGCTGGTAAATTTTATGTTATGTACATTTTACTACAACAAAACAGATTTAAGGGGATTATTCATGTTGCAGCAGAGATGAAACCTGCCTACTCAGACTCATTATGATCACTCTGCTGAGTACCAAGGAGACCCAATCCTGCTCTTCCTAAGAAGAGATCAGTCTATCCCTTTCTAGTATATTCAAGTTCATCCAGAGATTTCTCCTGGGCTTTTTCTCCCGCTTCTTCCCAGGATGACATGTGGGTGTAGAGGAGGAAGTGTCTGTCAGTGCTGGCAGTGAGGGAAAGCCTCCACACAGCATGCTCTCCCCCAGGTCCTCTGAGCTCCACCTGACCTTTGGGGTTGCTGCTGCCTGCTATCAAGTTCCTAATCCCTTTGTGTCAGATCTCAAGGCCCAAGCACTCTACCCCTTGTGTTCTATGCCAAGACCATGCTGAACATTAGCCTTCTCAGCTGTAGCACATCCCCAATTCCGGCCCATGGGAGCTTCAGGAGTTCCCCAGAGCCTATGGAACCAGGGATGCTCTGTCAGGCCTTGTGTCTGCCTAGCTTCTACCACTCAGCCATATCTGTGCCTGTGACGGGGGCTCCTCCCAGAGTTCTAAACAGCAAGAGGGGAAAAAGGCCCTCCCTCTTTCAGATTCTCTACTGGGGAACCTACTAGTGTTTCTGCAGCCTCAGCCACATACCTACATCCCTTCGTTATTTATTTTTCTATCCATGTTAGGTCTAAGGGATAGGAGGTGGTTCCGTCTCAAAGCCAACATCTTTAAGTTTGGTCTGGGCACTTGGGGGTACTTCTCACTTCTAGTCTCTGCTGGACCATCTTCTTCCCTTTTTCCTCCCAGTGGTCTCCCTACCTAATGTTTCTCAATCGTTAGTCCTCAAAGCCATGTGTGTTGGAACAAATCAGTCTTGTCCTTTCCCTTTCAACCAAACATGGCTTTTCAAGCTGAACATGTGGGTTTTTTTCAGGCTAGCCTACTATGAACTTAAAAATCCTCTTATAAAATGCAAAATCTAGGAAAGATTTCTTTGACTCTCTGTGCCCTCCCAACCACCAAAGTAAAGAAGAGCTGCTAGTCAATTAGGCACAAGATGGATTTTCACTAATGATGATACACTGGTTTAGTATTTTCAAAGATATTATCCTCCCCTCCTACCCCTCTGCCATCCACACATAGGTACATTAGAGAACTGCATTCTAGTCTGTACCTTGGAGCCTCCAGAGTCAAGTATATGTCCCCACAGACTCTGTCCCATTACGAATGCCATTGTAGTATAAAGAGCCACAGCCCTGGCTGCACATTAAATTCACAGGTGGTGGGGGGGGGAGCAGGGGGAGTACATGGCATCGTGCAATAATTTGGCTCCTAATGTTTCTCCTTGATTTGATTTCCTAGGGAAAACCTGGAGCCCCAGGGCCTCCCGGAGTTCCAGGGGAACCGGTGAGTTG